>NC_066316.1:82960979-83604528 GCF_022539315.1 Serinus canaria
TGGGGTAAAAACAAAGCGGGAATGTGGAGCTAAGCTTACTTTTTATCACACTGCTTTCTCAGTAACTCTGTGCTTCTTCAGAAAATAAATTCAGTATGAAACTAACATTTGGAAAGCTTTTCCAGCAGACACTTGTAGAAGTTTTCTGGCACAGCCAGAAATTTACCATATGGGCCAGCCCAGCTCTCCCTGAACACAGCAGGAGTTTGGTCACGGCAATCACTAAAGACGGGCTGGTATCTGAACATAAAATTTTCTTTGGATAATTTATGGAAACCTTAGATGTGAAACCTAATCTGTTTCCTTTTACAGCACCCAACTGCACTGCAAGATTACATGAAGGACAAAGAGTATACAGAACAAGGAGGCCAATGAAGAGTGCTGAAGCAAGGCTGCAGAACCATCTCGGTGGCAAAGGTGGCAATCACTTTCACAGAAGTCACAAGAGGTTACACTTTGCATTACTCCTGAATTGTAGCTTCTCACTGCTCTTCTTCCTGTTCAGAAAGGTTAGTTAACATCAGTTAATAAACTTTTGAAAATTAACCAAGAACCCAGCTTCAAAAAGAAATCATTTTCAAAGGATGCACTAAACTCTGACACAGAGCTCATCATACACTGCAAAACACTTCCCAGACATTTAAGCCCAGCCATTACTCATTTTTCTTCACCCAGAACATCTCAATAGATTCAGGCCAACACCTGGTAAAAGGCACACTTTCATAGACTCAATCTCAACTGCAAGACACAATCTGTTCACAAACCTTGGACAAACATTTTGAGAGGAATTTTGCCTCTACCTACACAACAACAAAGGAACTCAGATGCTTTACCTGGCAAGCTGCTGGCTATAACATTTAAGAGCCAGGTCTCTCCTAACTGACTCTTTCTCTCACTATCATGGATGGGAGCTCCAGCTTCCTGAATCTGGGACTGCTTACCTAATCTAGGTCCTGCTCCTGTATTTTAGTCTCCCATTCCCTGAAGGGTTGCCACTGAGCCAGACTAGAAGTCTGAAAAATCATATTTATTTCAGAAAAATCAATATGTGGTAACTGCTCACAGAAAAAGCTTTTGCAAAGTTTCTTCCTCATAGTGGGTTTTTTCTTTTTTCTTCCTTCCAACTAGGGACCTTACAGCTTCTTTTTTTTTTTTTTTTAGTAGTAGTATTTTTTAACTGAAATTATATTCATTTTCATTACAAGCCTCAAGGTATTTTAAAAACATGTAATTTTATGGGCCAAAATGTTACCAAACAGTAACATCCAGCTAGTTATAAAATTTTCAGGTAAGAGAATACTGCTGTACTGGCATCCAAGCCAGATCTTACACATATGTCAATTGTACTGTCTCTCTGCCACAACAAAATCACATTTATCAGTAAATGCCAGAGCATTTCCTAGCTCTGAACATGACATGAGTCTGTCATCATCACATAAAATATACCCCTGCAGCTTGGGTCACCAACTACAACAGTGACGGAAAATAATAAATTAAAATAAAATCACATTCCTGTATTAGACAGGAAGGAATTATCCCAGAAGAACTCCATCATGGCATACATATATCTGTTGCTCAATAATATATTGTGCTATATATTTATAGGAATGGTGTCCTGTAAAATAATATTTCCACAACCCATTATCTTGAAATTAAAGGAATTACAGCACTGATTACATCTTATAAATTTTGGTCCCTAATATTAGTTTCCTAACTGAGAATTTATGAAATAAATTTATTTAAATATAATAAAAATATTTACACATGCATTTACCTGTAACTTTACAGCAAACATATTTATTAGTAGCATTCTTATGAAAGATTAGATCCTGAGCTCTTCTCCCAAGAACTGGAAATTCATTTCAGCCATACATTCTAAAGCCTATGTGTTTCTCTCAAATTAAAACTTGATGTAATTTTTTAAGCCTTTAGCCCTTAAACGTGTTCTAATTAATGGACAGCGTACTTATAACCGTTAATTTCCTATTTTACTTTAAAATTCTGTGTATGAACAATAATTTCAGCCAATATAGAATAAATTTGATCTTTATCTAGCTGAAGTTGCACACATCATATTTGGTTGTCTTTTGTATTGAGCTAAAAAAAGCATGAAAAAATTGCCTATACATCTTTTTTATGCCTTATCTCAAACCAACCCCAAATCCTTAATAAAGTACCAAGTGGTTCATGTAATGAAAACCTAGTATCTTCTCCAGCAGCCTGTATTTTTTTCTTGCTTTTAATTTTGCCAAAAAACTTTGTACATCGTTGCCCATCTCTAAAACACACTCCACACAACACATACTACATAATACATATAATACACTCACACACAACAGCAACAAACAAAAAGAACAAACAAAAAGCCCTCAAAAACCCACAAACAAACAAGCAAACCAACCTAAAGCCCCCTCCCACCAAAAAAGCCCTTTGAAACTCCTTTTTCAATGTACGCCTTTTTTAGGTAACAACAGAAGACAAAACATTGGCATTTTCTCCCACAAAGAAGTCCTAGTTTAAGTAAGAAACAAAGGGCAAAGCTACTGGAGAGGTAATTATTAACTTGGTAAGTGAATCATAGTGAAGCTCCAGCTTCATTTTGATAGTTTTGGGAATATACTGGGCCAGATAATTTGCAACAGTTGAAGAATCAACCCATTAGGACAATAGATATGTGAAAACACTACTGTCACTGACATGTTTTATGAAAAATCCTTTCCTTAGGATTTTTCCTCCTGAGAATCTGAGAGACAGGAACAAACTGTAAACAATTCTTATCTGCTGCTGTGGAATGCAACAGCTGGATCTGTGATTGGTCTCCTCTGGTTGTTTCTAATTAATGGCCAATCGCAGTCCAGCTGTCCAGACTGTCTGGGTCAGAGACAAACCTTTGTTATTCATTCCTTTTCTATTCTAAGCTAGCCTTCTGATGAAACCCTTTCTTCTATTCTTTTAGCATAGTTTTTAATATAATATACATCATAAAATATTAAATCAAGCCTTCTGAAACATGGAGTCAACATTCTCGTCTCTTCCCTCATCCTGGGACCCCTGTGATCACCGTCACACACTACTTGTTAACAAACTGGGCATGTAAATGTCCAAAAAGACCACAGTTCAATGCAGCTTTTTCTTCACTAAAATTTCTCCTATTCCTACAAGAAACTTTCTTTTAAACTTCTGAATAATTAAGTACCATTTGAAATGACTGACACTTACTAGGTTCATAGTAATCCAGTACAGTCACTGAAGCATCTTGGATATTTGCCACCTTGAAGTCTCTCACAGCTGGAATATCCACACAAACCTGTGTTTCATTTAGCTAGGAAAACAGAAGAGAAACATCCTGAGAACCCTGGGGATGGTGGCTTCATGGAGGAGCTAAGGACTTTTAGCTCAGTGGTAGTCCAATTCTAAAGGCTTAAGAGTCAGGATGCATATAAAGATGATTATCTCATTTGCACTCATTTTGGTCAAAGTACAGACTTCATGAAACATCTGCCTTCTTATGTGTGATTTTTAAGAGGCCTAATTCAGAAACTCCTTACAAATGCAATTGAGTTGCACCTATCCAATCAGTCTCACTCAAAACCAGGAGAACTATTAGTTCCATGTAAATAGCAGATGTTGATTTCCCCGAAGAACACAATCATAATGTCTTTCCAAATTTAAGCCTAACAATGTCAGAGTTGAGATTAAAATCACCACAAACACATTTCTTTGTTATTTCCAACTTACAGAGTCGAAGTATAGGTTGACTTTTCCATTGTCCTTTTCTGTCTTCTTAACTGTATTGTCTAATGGAACAAAATCTGGTGACACAGAGAAACCACTGAGTAAGCCAACCTCCATGAGGACCATACCACTCCTGGGAGCTGAGCCAGAACCAAAGTACCTTTTCAAAACACAGAGACAAAGAAACTTTTAGTAGAAATGCAGTAGCCCACTCTCCAAAGAAAATATTTGATCTTTAAGTCCCAACTAATGAAGTAATAATGCTCAAGAATACTTAGGAAACAAATGGAACAAAATACTGACAAGAAAATGTCTAATGATAAAGAGCTAATAATTAATTTCTCAATTATTTTTCCAGCTAAACCAGCTTTTGCCACATATGCAAAAGCTGGTTTAGCACTGAGAAAACTGCAATACATAAATCATGTGAGAGGCTACACTGACACCATGAGGAACTTTCAATCAGCATCTCTTAGTACAGGCTTATATTACAAATATGCAGAAACTATTGCCATTAAATACGTTTCAAAAGAAGCAATAAAGAAACTGCTGTAGGAATTCCTGTACTGAAATATATGTATTTGCTCTTATTAATGCATTGTTTTGCTTTTATTCATTTTGGAGGCCAAGATACATGTGTACACAATAAAGAAGTCTCCCAGACCTTTTCATATTTCCTTCACAGAGACTGATGGTACCATTAACAAAGTCAAATTATTTCACAAAGTTTCAGTTTTAGAATGCACAGCCATGTTATTAATCCACATTTGGAAGAAGATTTAATATGTTGAGTCCCTTTTTTTTTACTAAATAATGCTTACTATTATATCTTCTTCCAATGTGAAAACCAGATGCTAGAGTAAAAGTCTGCTCTATTGAGCAAGCCTTGCACACTATGGTGCATAACAGATATATCAAAATATATTTATGGTGCTCTGTGCTACAAGTGTCACCTAAATGACCTGCAAAAGATTCTACTGCTTTAAATAAGGCAGGTAGCAGAAGAGCTTCCCTGGCCTTAGCACGGAAGGTAAATGATTATTGTCCCACTAAAATAGAAGTGTCTCTAATCCTCATTTCAAAAGCCTGGCAGTATTGAAAGTAATTAAAACTATGTCTTTTTAGAGCTGGGTAGTTAAAAAAAAAAAACCAAAAGGGAAGAGTTGCTTTCAAAGCAATGCTGTTAAGCCTGGCTGATTCAAGGCAGATACAACTTTGAAAGAAATACAGCACAACTGCTGACTTCAGTTGGCTCACAAGATTAGAAACAAATGAAACCATCTGTTCGACGATGTGTTGTGCCAAAGTAGCTGCTATTGAAAACAAATAATTGAATTGGAACTGGATGTAATTATTTCTGCATAATTAACAACAAGGGGAGAGTCAAAGATCCAAGCTGTCTAGCCAGCCTGGGTGCTACTAAAACACCAACAGGGAACCAAACTATCTTGATACTGTCAAGGAGTCAATTAGATATATCCCTAGAATTTACGAGGATCTGGCTCTCAAAAAAAAAGAAGAGAGGCAGCCTTGGAGGTGGGTTATGGTACCATCTTTTCAACTCTATGGTCTCTTAAAAAAAGGAAAAAAAAATCAACATGCAAGAATGACCAGTAAGAGAAACACAGACTTGAAACCTGTACCTGAAGAAAACTGATAATACTTTCAGTTGAACTTTGTGTTTCAGCTCATGAGCAATATGAGACCAGGGTAAGACCCTCTCACAGATGACACAAAGAAGAGAAAACAAAACCAAGATAATGTAGGCAGAAAGCAGAAACGAGAGTGTAAATTGAACCATCAGTGATCAGTTTCCCATGCCTGGAAAAGGTATGAAGGCAATAAGACTTAGAAAAAACTAGCAATCCTGGGTATTTGCCTCCCAGAGAGTGCGTTAGCTCCTCTAACCAAGAACCACTTCAACTTGAATGAGACCTCATTTGCTCTAGGGTCAAAAATAATACCAGTTAAAAAGACCATAACCAACCCCTATCAAGCTGGCTGAGAGAACGTGAATATTCTCCAGATTAAAGAAAATAAAAAAATTATGAAGTTGAAGCCTTCAGTACCTATGAATATCCACAGCTAGATTCATTCCCACAGCTAGACTATACACACCCATGCAATGACATTTCAACAGCCTTTTTGTATTGGTTTCTCTACTAGAAAGCCAGATCATGTTATAAAGATCATAAGTAGGCCAACTTTAAACTAATTTAGGAATATAGACAAGGCATATATTATATACCATTTATAGGGAAAAGAAGAGGAAGATGACTAGTCTATGAAGCTCAGCAATCAGAGATGAAGCTGTAGCCTAAGCAATTTAAACAGACTTACTCAAACTACCAGTCCACTTCCCACAATAAGAGTTGATGGAATTGATGCTGGAACTAACTAAATGTTCCAAGTAATCTCTTGAGGCTGCTTTACAATGTCACTAGATTTTCCCCTCTTCTTTGAACACTTTGCAATTAAAGCATCACTACCCTAGAGGACCCCCAGAGAGATGGAGCACTTCTTCTCTGTATTTTAAGCAAAAGGTTTTAGCTAGAGAGTCAGATTGCCCAAAAAATACTTACCCCAAACCAAGCATGTAAACTCTTTACATGTCAGGAGTTTGTGCTAGACTTTAGAATGCTGTTGACACTTCCTAGAAGAGTTTGAAAGAGAACAATCCCCCTCCGTTTCAAGAACTCTCATGTATTCTAGCGTCTCTGCCCACCATCTGTGTCACCCAACTGGATACTAGAAACATATAAAAACAGAGCTCTGGCTTTATGCCTGCTGGCTATTTCCCAAATTAAATCAATGCTCTGTACTGAAACCATATTCTCTACAGCTGATTATTTGTATGATGGTGTCACCTAGAGACTCATCTCCAGTCACAGCTCCCTTGTGGAAGGCGGAGCATAAGAATAGTTCAAGGCATACGGTGTACAAAGTTTAAAGAAATAGCAGAAAGAGGGTGTGGATGAAAGGCATGTAAGAGGAACCATGGTGGATCAGGTGGTATTTTGCAAATCTTGCATTTACAAGGAATGTAACAAAATGTTACATATTTAATATGTATAATGCCACAAGAAAAAAACAGGAGTTTCTAGAGGAAGTATTCACAAATAGATGAAATCCTCAAATACAACAAACGCAGACATTTCAACAACATTATTGTGGATTATAAAAGACAGGAGAAAATAAAACGTAAATACATACATAGAGAGAGATAAAATGTCCTATAGGGTTTCATATGAAATATGCAGTGGTCTTTAACTACAATAGGAAATGCATACTGAAGAAACTGCCAGAAGACAAACACCTTCAAATATACCTTTTAAATATGTGTATGAACACTTCCACAGCAAGTAAAATGGAGGCACAAAGCCGTCAAAGAAATAACTTTTCTTGATTGACTGGCTGACCTAGGAATATGCAGTCCAAAGTCACCTATTCTCACGTGATGTAAATTCTATCCAGGTAACTGTCCTGTGGTTCTTGAGATGATACTTGAGTAGGCTCAGCTCAGTTTTTAGTAGCTGATTACTGAACAAGAAACACACGTTCTCCCATATCCTCCTGCCCCCTCCCCCTTATTCAGCAAAAAGAACAGAATTAGCCTGGCTGGAAAACTTTCCACCTCTTTCAAATCTAGAATAATGTATTGCATTCTATTACCAAGTTCATTGCTACTGGTGGATGAAGGACCACAAAGACAGTTGCCCAATAAGGCAATGTGAATTTATTATTATGTAAATATAGATTTTGACTCCTGCCAAAATCATTCTGAGTGAAGTTAATTATAGAGATGAAAAAACTTCATGGTGTTTTCAGCACTTCAGAACTTCCTTCTCTCTTTACAAAAAAAAGTATCTACTTTCGTATCAAAAGCAAAGGATTCTTTTCATGAAAGGTAAGAGTAATGGGCCCTTGTCACAGTTTGCTACTCAAATTAGAATGCAGAAATACTGATCCAATTTTCAAGTGTGTCTACACTCATCCCTATAGCTCAAAAATGCATGCACCAAAGAAACTGTTGTTTTTTCTTGTATTTCATGCAAACTCTTCCACATTCCTCTAACATTTAGGGTACCTTGATTTTTATGCATAATAGTAAAAAAATATCACTTGGCCAGCAAAAATTGATTTATAAATTGATTCTTAGTTTCACTATTATTATTTGTGCAAAGTAATTTTTATTTTCTTCAGATCTACATTTATATCCCAGACATCAGTAAATTCATATAAACAACGAGATAATTTAGTTTATTTAAAGCAATCTAAAGTTGACATGTATGAGATGCTCCAACTGATTTACCTACCTTGTGCACACATTCAAAGTCAAGTGGTTTGTATCATCTTTATCATCTTTTACATCAACATTCAAGTCAAAGGCTTCTTGATTTTGGACAGATCGGAGCCTCTGATCGGTGTGCTTTGTGTTGTACATAACATTCAGCTGTGGATTGCAAGTACAGACATCAGGTGACACATAAAGCAAATCAGTGTGGTTTAAACACCAAGCTGCTAGTACCATAATACCAGAGGAGTGTTCACATGAGAAAACACACGTTTGCACAGACCTCCTAGCCTATAATTGACTTGCTAACCTGTAACTTGGACAAGCCCCTGTCATACCTTCAAATCTGGACCGACAATATTCCATTTGCTACCTGAAACCATTGTAGAAGGACTGTGATTTTCCAAAAGCACTTTTCATTCCCTTTTCTTTAGCCAAGCAAAATGCATATTGGGGTCTTGCAGGGGGAGATATTTTAGCCACTTTCTACTTATTTTTCTACTAAAATCAAAGAAGAATCCCCTCACCACGCTATGTGTTTTATCTGGATGACTGAGAGAATCGTCTTTAATTTCTGATTTTTGCTTTTGCTGCCATGTCTCTCACTTTTTGATACAAAAATTATGCTCCTTCTTTCAATCTCTACACATAATTGCCATTGCCCTGCCCAACATTGCCGAATTTAGCAAACAAATAAGTGCAGAGCCAATTCTGTAGAGGCACTCAAGACAGCTGTGGTGCAACTGTGAAGATTTATCACGTACAACTGCCCCACAGGAGAAGGTAGTACCAAGGATGAAACCAGTCTAGAAAGCCTGCCAGTTGAAGGCACACAAAAAGCAGTGCCTCAACAATCTGTCACTATAGAAACAAAACTGTTTTAACTTTTGCCAGAAAAAGCTAATGAATGGGAATTTACTGCCAAGGCAGGATGTTCTGAAAACACATACTGAACAGGTCAGTCAGCTAGTATTTTCATGGAATAAGATATTGCTGTTATGGTCTGAATTTCTTTTCCCTATTTCTCATGACAATGAAGGAAAATGTTTTCACAACAAGGAGTTTAATTAAAGCCTTCTTCTGTATACACACTCACTTTGGGGACAGAAGGCTATTATACAGAAACTCACATTAAATTAACAAAATGACCAACTGCATTTCTTAACTTTTAAAAGGCAACTGCCAAAGCTAAAGGCAGAACTGGTCCAGTCTTGTGTATAGGGCAAAGAGTTCTGGTGAGAGGCCCAAGGAGGGAAAATTAAAAGCTAGTGCTCCACATGAGAGTGATGCTTCAAATAGTAGCCGACTATCAATTGCCCTACACTTCTAAAAATATGGCACAGTTATAATCCCCTAATCAATCTACCCCCTATTCATTTTCTTCTTTAACTAGCAGCATATATGAGCTTGACTGAGCATGCGAATTCAATGAAAACATCTCCAATATTTTCTGTCCATTTTGAGTACTCAACATCCATTCAAATGGTAATGGAGAAATACATGTGCATTTCATCATGTACCTATTTCAGTACCATCACACTAAATAACAGTCAGTCCTCTGCCTAAGTCCAGCAAAAATACACTGAGTGGAAAAAACAGTGACTGCTTCCAGTAATGAGTAACACGGAATTATGAGGTTTTTTTCCTCATTCCCTCTCTATACCTCATCAGGAGATTGAGGAGATCTTGTTCACCTATCCACTTTGCCCATACCCACCCTTGTTTGAGCCTGTCCACCCTCCCCTTGTTGCTAGCTCTAGATTTTAGTGGCATTCTCCTTCCTTCCAAGAAGGCATGGGCCATGCCAATTATTTTAGTCATGTGTCAAGTCCAGCTCACAAAAGAAACATGTTTCTTTCAAGACTTTCAGCAGGCCTCCTAAGGAAGATTGCTTCTTTGACTCCTTTCTCTAGAGCATCTTTCACAATACCCTAACCCATTTTCTCTTCCCTCCTGCAGAGTAAGTGTCTTAGGTCATGCATGGGATATACCCACAATGGGATATACCTACAATGGAGAGACGAGCTAGGAAACTTTATTGACACCAGGACCAAAAAGCTGTAAGTAAATGACTGCCTTTACAATCATAATATCCAAAATAAATACATTTTATGAGACCCTGAAGGGTCAGGAGTGAATGCACTGCCAACTTGCACACATAGACAGTGAGATTTCACCCAAAAAAAAAAAAATTCTTAAGAATCCATTTTGTTGGGAAAGCATGATGTTTCCATTAATGGATTTAATCTTGTGTTGTGTGATATTAAAAGAATTACTGTTTTTGACATGCTACATTTGGCGAGAAAGCCAAATCCCAGAACAGTGATTCTTACCACTGTATTCTGACGGGCCCGAGACAATGAAACCCAGCTGCAGAAATGTGATTGCAATGTCATATGCTATCTGATTTATTAGATCTGATCCAGACCTAGCCAATGTCTGGGAGAAAGAGAAATCTCATTCAATGTCCTCAGTGCTCTTTCTTTTAGAATATCAGACCTGCCAAAGGAAGCAGAAGGAAGGAACTGATCTCAGCAAAGACAAGTTTTTGAGGAACTACTCCAGGGTGTTGAGTGTAATATTCTGAATCAAGTCACAGCATCTCTGACTCAAAGCTTCAGGAAAAGAGGCAACAGCACAGTGACCTAAATGAATAAGGCAACCTAGCTTTGGTTCATGAACAGCAGTTCTTTGTGAGCACATTTCCACATTCATGCAACAAACCAGGAACTTAAACGCTGGTGTTATACACCTCCAGGGAATGCTCCACCACAGACAACTGGCTATTCTCGGTGGAAGACTTCTGCCCAGTCTTCACCAGACATGCTAGCTTGAATGTGAAATTTTCCTGCTGGAAGTAATGTAATTGGAACCAATGTGTTTTCACAAAAGTTATTAATTTCAACAAATCAGTGTTTTCCAGCAAGAAACAATTTGCTGAGAAGTTTTTCATCAGCTCGCCTGACAAATTAACTGACTAAATAACACGGAGTATTCCTCAACAATGATTAGGGTTTAAGTAGTCTTAACTGTTCTGGAGCCCACTTTGTTACATTCCACACAATCACAGACACAGGCACGCTGAAACCACCAGTGTGTGAATGCAGTCCTGCTGAGATTTTCATTCGTATCTTGGCCTGCAAGTCTAAATCTGAATTATCCTCTGAAACTTTTGAACTTTTCTGTAAACTTCATTTGTACTTCTGGGAATTAATAAACATGGGTTGTGATTTATGGCACTGTGGGTTTTGCAGACTGGTGGTCAATGAATGAAGTGTATCTCCAGACGCTGTTCACTGCTGATTGGCAGCTGTGAAGACTTCTTTGAAAAGGTATTTTATCCCAAACAACATTTACCAACCTTCACCAGGCTTTTTTTGCTTCCCAGATGCATAAGAATGCTAAAGTGAAGGACAGATTGGATGGAACTTGAGATAGAATCTGGCCTGGCATAAAACTTGGAGACACGTAAAGGTGACTCTGGAGCAGTTTTCTCAAGTATGACTAGAGGTCCAGTAGGAACTCTTGTTTTGTGACACAGTCATCAAGTTTAGGTTTATACCTATAAATTAAATTTAAATTAGTCTCTCATGCTCAGAGACTAATTTTTCTGCTAGCTTTCCCAAGGTCTGCTCTTTCACCTGTGTGGTCACAACCGATTGCCATGGAGAGGGCACCAGGGAAGTGAGATCCACTGCTGGCCATATCAAGTTAGATCCAGCACTGTTTTCTGATATGGTATTTCTCCTTCCACTTTCTGCCATGCCCACACTTTTGGTTGATGCTAAGTGTCTATTACTGTTTGTAGCTTGCACAATCCTTTGACTCTGTTTTTCATGCTGTTTCAGAACACTGTAAAAATTGCTGGAGAACCTAGCTGTAATAACCTCTTATTTTTAGTTTTTGTTGCTTTCTACTTCAATGAAAAGAAAATAATTCTTATAACCAGCAATGCAATATTATTCTCTATTGATCTGTGCCTTATTATGGTTTACCACAGATTCTCAAAGGAGGCATTTCTGCCTAGTCCACAAACCTATTTTACTCTGAACTCTGTGTCTGCCAGTGTACCACTGCAGTCCTTTGTCTTGCAAATGGACATTGCATTTCTGCAGGAGGACAGGGCTGCTTTATAACAGCTCTGGCTCATGGAAGTGCCCCAAAACTGTCAGTCATCCACCAGTACTTAAAAGGCCACACCATTGGTCAGAAATGACAGGAATATATCCATATTTTATTCACAGCATTCCTCAGTTAGTGAAGTGCTTTGCTACTGATTTAAGACATTTTGGAAGACTGTTCCTATAAACAAGTTTTATAAAACTTCCAAAACACACCTTCCTTACAGAAAGCATATCTTCAGCAAGAATACCTACCTGGTTGCCTGCATTGCCTACCTGAAAGACAGCAAATCCCATTCCCTCCGCTGACACTGTAATTTTCATTTGTTGTGCAGGGGGAATCTGAAAGAAAGATGAGCAAACCAGTATTTTCAAAGTACTTTCAGTCATCAGGCTTTACAAAAGCATTCTTCACTTTTTATAGTACCTCCTTAGTCTGGAGCAGGAAACGGTTTCGAGTATCAATTGAGAATGTTTCTGGCATTTCCAAAGAAGGGGCTGTCACTGTTATATCCATTTCTGTTTTGCTTGCCACAGTGAGAGCTGCAAACAGACTCAAGGCTTGTAGAGCCACCACTGTGTCCTGTTGAGAGAAACAAACCCATCTGTACTGAAAAGAAGCAGCCAGCACAGCACATAGACCATGCCTTGGGGAGCTCATAGTCCCTGCATCGACCCATTTGTTGATTATGCTGGAACCTTCCCGCAGCCACCTCCCTATCTCTGGATTCTCCTGGCATGAAGATCCCAGCCCAGAAGAGAAAGCAACACAAGACAAGAAGTTAGCTGCTGTGGGAATGGAAAACGAGGTGGGAGCCAGCCAAGGAAGTTGTCCTCTTGTGCAAGGTACGTGCAACACCTGACAAGCTCAAAGACAGAACAGCCAGAATTACACACCAATCATGGAGAAAGACACAGAGGAAAGTAACAACCTTGCTATTTTCTAGATTTATTTCATGACTGTGCATTAATACTCAGTACTGCACAGGAGTTTTTCAGGGTGCCTTGATCGTTGATGCAAAAGCTACAGGTCTGAAAAATCATTAACACTAATTTTAACAAAAGGTTGAGATTAATTTTTATCAGACACTCAGCAACAACTTCAAAGGGTTTCAGCTCAGTTTACCCTCTGTATTTCATCCAAAGGTTTTGTGCAATTGTTTAACCACTGCAGAATATGCTTACAAACACACAGTCATGTATGTATCTAAAATTCTTTTTTTCATCTTTGTGTGTGATTGTGTAGGCTTAGCTCTCCAAGTTTTGAACACAAGAGGCAGTGTTTGAACATTTGGTCCAGCCCAGATTAGGGAGCTAGAATTTTAACATCCACTATTTTCTGGGAAGAAATACAGTAATCAAATACATATCTCTAATCTCAGGGACTCTTACTGTTCATTTTGCACCTATTTTTAACTGGTCAGAGTGAAGAAATTGGCCTTTCAGGCTTGGCATACAGATACTTTATTTATTATTAGGTCACTTCTAGTAACAAAATTCTAACATAACAGGAATTCATTCACTACACCATGGTGTCTGTGCCATATTTTAAGGGGCTAGTATGGGCTTACTGTTCATTCTAACTGATGAAAAAATCACCTTCCTTCCCATGCCACATCCTTGTCTGAGATGACCTGCTTCACTGATTTCTCAGAATGCAGAAAGATCAGCTGATTAGCAACTGCAAATTCACAGTAAACTCTTATCATGTATACAGATTATGGTGAATTACTACACCCTAACTTATAAAGCATCACACATGCAACTTAATGCTTTCCTCCTTATTGTTCAACAATATATTAAGTTTCTCATCTAATAAACTCATGGAAGGAAACACTCCAAACATTATTTTTTAAAGCAAAATTAGAAGTTAAGTAAAACACAACAGAGTAATTTCCACAAATTAAAAAAGGCATCTAGCAAGACACTGGAGCAATTTTGAAATCTAAACAGTTTAGACTACAGAAGAACAAAAGGATTAAATTAATTTCTTAATTTTAACCTCAAGGGTAGATGATAGATTTTCAAACTTCCAAGTAAAATAGGTTTCTGGAGAATAGAGAAAAGCTTTTTAAACTCATTTAATGTTTCAATCAACCTCTCCAAATAATAAGCAAGAATTAGCACATTAAGAAAGCACTAATACCTCAGTATAACCAGGCCGGTTCTTAAATTACATTTTACACAGAACATATTTCTCTCAGATTAATACCAACCAACATCTGAAAATAATGAAGGGTAGCCTGTACACCTTGGTACTAAGCAGCATGATGAAATGTGTCATTTTACTGTGACAAGCATCTGAAGTTAATTTAAAAGCTAGTTTAAACCAATGCAATTCAAAGTGTATCTAATTTTTTGGATGCCAGCACAGCTTACAAGACATGGCTTCAATAACATGGAAACCTCCTGGAGATAGTGAAGATTTTCCAAATGTCATGGCCCATCAAAAATCTATGCAATAATAAGGAAAAAGTACATTAGTAAGTTAAGACCAACTGCCAGAAGAAGGATTAGGTTAGGCTGTTTTTCTAAAACCCACTCCCTTTAGTAAAAGGCTAAGGTAATAGCCTTTCAGGAGTTTGAGGAGCCACAGATGGTCAGAATAAAAAGAGGCTTCTCTCCTTGGAAAGGAAGTAAGCACATATATTCATCATACTTATTTTGAAAACATGTTTAATTACTTTTCCACCAGCACTACTATTTCTTCTTAATTTGTTATTAGTACATTATATAAAGAAGGTCTCCCTCTGATTCTCTTTTTTATTAGACTTGCCAAAAATACAAAACTGGCAGTTCAGGAGTAAGATGCCAATAATGCAAGCTTCTACATAACTAAGGCTGTTACAGCAAAACAAAACTCAGTAATTATTGTGTAAGAATGGTCTTTTTTAATTTTGAAATATACACTGCTTGTTTAGAAATTATGGCAAAACCCCTTAAGACAAGATATTACCTGAGTAGATGAAAATCCCCCAAGGTGATTTCTTTGATGACTTAACCATTTCATAATAGGGATCCCTTCAGCTAATCTGTCTTGATAAAAGTGAGAGAGCAGAGCATATGCTGCAAGCTCAATATCAATGGACCGTGGCTGCCATGAGTCAGAAATTTCAGAAGCAGGTGTTACCCAAAACCGAAATTCTCCTGTAAAAGAAACCAACAATAACCTGATCCACATACTGAAGTCTTTGGATTTCTGGGAAAATCTTAGGGGAAACCTCTTCATTAACACTTACACATGGGCTCTAGCAAGGATCTATGACACTGTGTTAATGTTTAATGACATTGTGTTAATGTGTGTTCCATAAAGGACTGATTTAAGTACTTCCTCAGCAATGTTTGAATCTAGGTACAAAAAAGGCTGGAGTCTAAATAGTCACTGAACTGATTTCAGTGAACTTTACATTGATCCTTTCCTTGTCAGCCTGAAGTGCTCACAAAAAGAAGCCCTTCTGGAAAGGCCACCTTGTTGTTCCAGTGCTCCTTTTCTCTCAGGACCAGAGAAGGCACCTCAGGCAGCACAGGTGCTCAACAGACTCATTCTGGAGTGAAGCCTTCCCAAAAAAATGACTTATTCTCTTCCAAGAAGTGACTATCCAAAAGACCTAACTCAGTAAAGATAGAGGGACACTCAAAAGGCTCCGTTGCTGGGCTACAACGCGAATTCCTTTGGATTCTTCAAGACGACAGTTACTATTTTGAGCCAAAATTTCCTATTCTTATACTCCATATGGTCTGTTCTTCCCACAAATTAGGAAAATAATTCAGCTGCACTTGAAAGAGGTTAAATAAATATACTGAGATGATAGGTCCCCAGAGAAAGTGCAACAGACCTCAGTATTGCCTTACAGACAGTCCAATACTTCACCTCTTCTGTCTAATACTCACTGCTCCCCAATACCCTCCTGATCTCTCCAAACTACACTGAAATAGTGAACTTCATGCATCTATCTCTCTTGAACCAGGCTGATCATACGGGGTGCATAGTAAAATAGGAAAACTGACAAGCCATGTCCTTCAACAGCATCACAGTACTCCTATCAGGAACACACTAGCTGAGACTGAAGGCCCAAGCCCTGTTGAGAATTGTCACTCATTTATGGAAACTTCTTATTAAGGCTGTCTCAGGACTTCTTAGTTAATTCTCTATATCATACTCTGAACAGACTTGAATTCTGAACACAGAGCTGAAGATATGTTATAGACATTTTTAAATTTGACAAAAATCTATCTGTACAACTGTGCAAGATATTTGTGTAGTACCTTGGCGTTCTGCTCTCTGGTTCAGCATATTCAGTGCTTCCTTCGCTCTTGGACTTTTTGCCCAGGACAATGCATATGTCACAAGTGCCAATGTGTAATTATCTGAAATGCCTTCTTCTAATTTATCTTCTAGAAAGTTTGTAGCAGTCTTGATGGCATAAGCATGCTAGAAATGAAGATAATATTGGAGGATGTACAGTGAATAAAATACATCTTGGACTAGAAAAATGTAAAAGACAAATTTGTACTGAACCAGAGAAATTACTAGCCCCACACAGCCAAGAAACAATGAAAATCTCTTTCAGAGTCACACATGAATTTCAAAGGCAAGCCCTTTGATCTGGCACTGTCTTTATGAAAAGGAATAATTTCAATTAAATCAACTGGAATGGCTTAGTATCTTTAAGACTAGCTACCCCCAAAAAATTTCTTTCCAAGTTCCTGGACTCAAGTCATGACAGCATTCTAGCTAAACAGAAACTGCCTTTAGATTTTGCAAATTTAAAAGTGAAGGGCTTAACACAACTTTGCATTACTATGAATAGGTAAGGGATATATAATAAAAAGAGATTAGATTTTGTCTGTGTTAAAATATTCCTGTTTCTATTAACTACCAAGTGTTTGCCAGGTACTATGAAAATTTATGAAGCATTCTCGTAACTATGAATCATACTTATGAATTCCATCACCTGTTTATCTGGGAATCCTAAGAGGGATGACATGATGTAAGCTGTGAGAGTAATTGGATTGTTGGTGCCTCCTTGAAGATCACTGCTTAACACCTTCCCAGGCTCCTGGAACTCTCCATTCAATTTCTGATGACGGACAATCCATTTAGCTGTATCCATGAGCACATCTTCATCAATATCTATGAATGGACGAGCTTGAAGGAAACATCTCAATACAAAAGCCGATAACCTTGGGGAAAAGGTTCATCAAGTCAAAATTAGCCATGCATTACACCTTCTTCTGTTTCAGATTATATAAAAATACTGTAAAGCAAAAGGTGTACTACACACCCCAACCAAGCAGAGCAAAATGCATGCTGCCCCCAGATAAGCAAGCAGACTAACTTGATCCACCAAAAAATGAAGATATGTCCTTTTTCTTGAAGATCACCCCTTCTGCAGCTATGTTTCAAAAATAAATACAGAGTATATAGACTGAGTCTGCCAGCACAAGCATATCTTTATTCAAACGTTGCTCTCCTGCCTTCTGCTACTAGACAGAAGTTATAATTTACAAAGTACAGCAGTTATGGGTGTGATGTCAATTACCAGCACTATCCCTGTAAAAGTATCCTTGAAACAACCTTCGTTGTTCTATTATTAATCCCAAATTATCCCTCGATTCCCTTCTTTCCAAATGGGCATTCATGTAACTTGTCACTGCACTATTTAAGTACTAAAGTTGCCAGTAGAGGTAAACAATCTTCATCTTCCAATCCACCAATATTGAGTCAAAGGCAAATCCTGCTGATGCCAATGAAAGATGCCCACTGAGCTGAGGAGAAAGTCTCATTCAGTGGCACAGTAACAGGGACAGAAGCATGTACTGAAATATGTCAGTACATCTAAAGTGAGCAAGGGTTAGCAGAACAAAGTGCAGGAACCTCTCTCTCTTATCTATCTGGCTTCCACAACTATGCTCTGCATGCTTCCTGGAGTGAAACCCAGCACTGAAAAGACTTTTTCAGCTGTGTTTACAGTCTCAATAAAAGTAAGTGTGACAGATGCAAGTAGAACAAATTTTTACCACTAGTAACTGTTCACTCCCTACAAAATGTCTCAGTCAGTCTTCAGCTTCCAGGATGGAGATAACTGCTAATCTGATTGAAGCAGTGATGATCACACAGCCCTACATGGTTTCAGTCAAGTGCAAGACTAACTAATTTAATTGCTATTCTTCATTCCTTTGAGGAAAGCAACAGAAAAAAACTTTCAGACTAAAATATTTCCCTGGTTAAAATAATTAATCATTCCTTTTTATTTTTTCCCGAAATTAAAAAGCCTTGCCCTTATAATGCCTTTGACAATATGTTATCCAGCAAGGAAGACTTAAGAGTTGGCCTAAACACCTAATGAAAACCAGGCAGAAGGCTAATACAGCTGGAAACTTTTACCAGCCTCACAAAAACTTTTCAGATGCAGGGAAAATATCTAAAAAACTAAAATTCCAGAATGATTCTGGCAGAACTACTCACCATGTGCTCCCAGAGGGATCTTCATTTCCAAAGGCACTAAAAGAGCCATCATCCCTCTGGAAAAGCAGCTCTCTTTGGTAGCCTGAAGTGGAAAAGTAGAGACAGGTATTGAACACTTTCCTCTCATGTGGGTTCCTGCACAAACTGGAACTGAAACTGCTGGTATGAACCATGGCACTTTCTAAGTCTGAGAAGGGCACTACTTGAGCTTGTGTTTCATAAAAAAACCTCCTGAATATGCAGGGACACACAAAACCATGTAGAAAATGGTGAGGAAGTGGGCAGCAATAGGAAGGATCCATCTACAAAAAGAGAAGCAGAAACTCCTGTGGCTGCTCCTCAGCTACCCAACCAGTGCAGAGATGTGCTCCCACACACCCAGGGCTTCCAGGAGCACAGCAGTGAGAGCAGAGCAGAGACACAGTTCACTGCTTCATCATTCTGGGGATCTTGAGTACCTACAGAAGTGCTCCATCTTTACAGCACAAGCAAAAATGAAGTGTTTTCCAACTGGAAGGGCAAGGCTACAAATGCTGCTGGAAAACCAGGCCTCCTCTTCAGGTGGCTTTTGCCAAATCAGTAGCCTTGCTATCAGAAAAAGCAAGTTGAAAATTGGTTGTTCTGCAATGAGTGAAAAATTTCAAAAGAACTGAAGATCTTGAAATCCTGAGAAGAACCATTTAAAATGTTACCCTAAGATTTTTTCAATAGCCTGAACAAGGGCAGCTATCTCCTGACTGCAGGGCATCCCTAATAAAAGGGCCTTAATGGCTCCCTGGCTGCTCACAAACACCAGCAGCATTCTCACTCATAGATGATTTCTGTACAGAACCAGTGTTCATTCATGTTAGAAATTAAGAGCTTCCTATGATATGCTACTCACTGTAGTTTCTGGTATCTAAAGCCTTTCTTCCCTTGTATTTTGCCTGCCATTTGTGAATCCAGAATAGTAACAGCATCCATTTATAGCATTTCGTAACACATTTTTCTTTCCCTCCACTTTGTCAATTCCCTTGGTTTGACTATTTTACCTATTATAATTAAGAAACTATACTCATTAATCAAAGACCTGATAGATACAGACACAATACAGAATCAGACAGGAAGAAAGAAAACTCTCAGGCAACCATCAGTAAGTCCTACACAAATGAATGAATTTACACAAATAGGATGTCCATCCAGCTACAACTGCAACTACAACCCTTAAAAATGTTCCTTGCTTTCACTGATGAAGAATTAATCACCTACTTCCATACCATCCTGACTGTAGATACACAGTGTGTGAACCATACCCCTAATTACTGAGGAGTAAGTGGCCTGGTACCTCAATCTAAGTGCCAGTTAAGACAAATTCCTAGCCATGGTCTGTCTGCAATACAAGAGAATGAGAAATAAAGCTGTGAATCAGTTTATCTAGGTACCTTCCCAGGTAATCCCAGTAGCAAGAAATCTAGCTTCTGGGTCTTCTTTAGAAGAATTTGCCATAGACATTTTTTATTTAGTATAGGGGGTTTATTATGTATTTAGCATGACAGTGGCTAATTATGTCACTAAATCTGGTGAATCTTTCAACTGTCAACTCAGTTAATGCTACTAAATGGAAGGAAAAAGAAGGAGGAATGAGTGGCATTTTTCCCCAGGAAAAGCAAAAGTCACTGTCAAAGCTTAAGGCTCCAATTAATGTTCCAAGAGGAGCACAAATACATGAATATATACAAACAGACTGCTCCTCTTCAAAAGTATCTGACTGCAAGGCCTGAAA
Organism: Serinus canaria; assembly: GCF_022539315.1. Taxonomy (NCBI): domain Eukaryota; kingdom Metazoa; phylum Chordata; class Aves; order Passeriformes; family Fringillidae; genus Serinus; species Serinus canaria. The sequence goes on from NC_066316.1 coordinate 82,981,361, forward strand.
ATAAGGTCTTCTGCTTCTTTGCAGAACTGGCAATATACAGCAACAAGCAACAATCACCATCCTGCTGGGAAGTGTAAAAGCACTGGACTACAGCTTTCAGCCTGCTTAACAGAGACTGCTGGGCAGCCCTTACACAGGCACAAATTCATCTCAGAACATAAGCTGCAGAGGGATCAGAAAGATGAGCAGAACCAGAGGGAGAGAGATCACTCAGCTATTTCCTACATTCTGTTTGCTTTTGTCTCCATGCCAGCCCTGCTGCAGTCACGCAAAATCTCCCAGCACGAGCGTATCTAACATGGGAACACCCGCAGGAAGGCTGGAACAGGAGACCAGGAGGCTCCCACTGGAACAGGACACCAGGAGGCTCCCACTGGAACAGGAGACCAGGAGGCTCCCACTGGAACAGGAGACCAGGAGGCTCCCACTGGAACAGGAGACCAGGAGGCTCCCGTGAGCCGCCGCGCCCGGCCCAGCGGACGCTCAGTCACACATGAAAAACGATACTCCAAACATCAACAAGTGGAAGGAAAAGAAGGATCCTGTTATGAAGATGTCCACTGCTATTCTCAGAGGGCTGGCTGGAACCCAAGAGATGCAACAGGCTCGCTGAAAAGAGCTCGCGAGGCTGAAAGAGGAATGTGTCAGGATGGAAAGGACTTCAGAAAGATGTGAAAGAATAAAGGACCTCACCTTTTACACAGCTTGGAAATGCTGCTCAAAATCCTTACCTCTCTGGGTCTAACAACAAAGCTGTTAGACCAACTAGGTCTTTTTTTAATTTCAGAAAAAGTGATTTAAAGATGGGATTTGTCACTACCACAATTAAGAAATGGGCTTAAAAGGCAACTTTTCTTTGTCTTTGCCTTTGTTCTAAGTAAATGAAACTGCTAAAATAAAGACCATATAGCAGTTTCGCCTAGCTATATGATCCCTTCTTCTCACAAGTATTTCACCATAAAGTAATTATATTTACTTCAGATTCTGAGGTTACTTTTTTAAATACTTGGTGAATTATAACATGCGAAATGGTCTGTTTTCAATTAAACTTCATAACAATCCTTTCAAAAACTGAGCCTATAAAAATTGCATCTTAAGCTAATTTCAACTTAAAAATAACACTTGAAAAAATATTCAGTGCAACAACAGAAAACAATTATAAAAATAAAGCAAAAAAACAAGAATATTTTTAGATTGTGGTTCTTTTCTATGTTAAGGTTACAAATATTTCAGCATACTTAATGTTTTGGCACCTACAGTGTTAAAAACACATACCTCATTTCAGAGCCTCGGAACGAAGTTAAGAACACAATACAATCTCTATGTAAGTGACATTTAAACCTGTAATTTTCATTTGCTTTCGAACAACTTAAATAAATCCACTATTGGAAAACTTCAGAAAACTATGGTACCAAAGCTCAGTTTTAAAAGAATGACATATTGCCTACAAACTTCAGAGTAGCTGTTTACATAACACATCTCTTCCTCCCCACTGTACTTTTCAACTAAACCATGTAGCAGGAAGGGTTTAAAAAAAAATCATTGAACTGCTTTGACAGAAAATTGGAATCCTGATGAAAGGGAAATTTATTTTGAGCTGCGCCTTTTCCAAGGGAAATGTCAACAACTTTAAAAAAAATTCAAACAAAAAAGACTTAGAGAGAGTAAACAAGAATTGAAAATGTCATCACGATGCCTTAGTAGGGGTGTAACTCACTTGGGGCTGGTGTCACTGCTCTCTGAGAAGCAGGCTCAGCATGGAGACTGACTCATGGCAAGTGTGGGACACCACAGTCAGACACTGTGCGATTCAAAAGCCAGAGTGCAACTGTGGTCTCCAAGCTTTATGATGTTCTGGAGTATCTCCCGATTCAAATATATAACAATTTCCAACTAAAATTTTCCAGCTTTTGATTTCTAGCACAGACTTTACTTCTGACCAAGCCTAAAATTTGTGTGGGCAAAAAAGCCAGCTATGAGACCAAATGCCACTCCTTGAGCTCTACAAGGACATGTCAGGCCAGGATGTGTCACTAAAGACATGGGATGAATACGGTTCACTCTGCTCACTGACTCATTTTAAACTGCTGTGCCTCAGGCAGAGATCAGAAATTTTGCTCACATGTGGTTTTATCAAACGAGAAGTAATACCCATCTAGGAAATCCGTGTGAATGACTTCCTAAAACGCATTTCTCAGATGAAAAAAAGCAATTAGACAAAACCAACAATTTTTTTCTGAGAAAACTTGCCCTTGTAAGCAAAATAACTTGTTGCCTAATTCTATCAACTCAGGATAAAGAGGAAGAAAAAGAAAAAAATGGGTTTCCTTTCCAGTTCTCATGACACAAACGGAGCAATATTTCAAACACCAGATGCAAAGTCGCAGAAATCTTTTTACTAGGAAGAACTCTTAAAAATCTAACATCTTTATTTTATGCATACAGACCTTTTCTCATAAACGTTACTGCTCTTGATCTAATATCCTCTCTCAGCTGCCTGGTTTTAGTCAAGTATTGCAAAATATAAACATTGGGAGCAAAATTGATCATATTCTGTTCACCACAGCCATAAGGCATCTTAATCAATGATGACAAACCGTTGATAGAAGGCCCCAGTAAATCACCTGAAAGATAAAATTAGGCCAAAATAAACTAAAGCTTACTGCAAATAAACGCATACATCATATATAAAGAGTATTATAATCTAAACTGGGAGAAAATGAGATATATTAGGAATGTTTCTACTAAACACCTCTAAGCAGACAGAAAAGATACTTCATCTACTAATCCACTTTATGCCCACTAATGCAGCTCTTTACAGACCTTTCCAATTACAGAGTAATTAAAGAGCTGCCATTTAAAAATGAAAAAGAAAAAACCCCAAACCAAACAAACAAAACCCTACATAACCAAATTCTATTTAATCCAGGAAAATGTTTCAGTAGTGGTATGTACTTGAAACTTCATTTATTTCTTCTCTCACCTACAGTTATCAAAGCCTAGGAGTCACAGTAAACAACAGTCAGTCAGGTTATAGGTATCATTCTGCAGACAGAGTAACTAGAACAGGATCTTCCTGACCAAAATGCAACTCTCTAATTCTGAAAATACCTACAATAAATGCCATATTGTCATAAATTAAATAAATTAAAGGAATAAAACACTCCATCCATAAGGTCTTGCTATGTTTAGCCTAATGCATGATGGTAAATTACAGTGACTTAATGATTCAAACTACTTATATTGCAGTTAAATAAAAATAATTGCCTTAATTAATTACCTAATGATAGAAACAGAGTAAGTTAATTCTTACCAACAGCAGTGACCTGCACTCTCTCACTGTCACTTACAACATCAGAAGGAAAAGTGAATTCCAAAGTTTTTGACACTGCTTGTCGTTTATTCCCAGTCAAATCCAAAAGGACTGTTTGAGAATATGTCTGTTCCAATCCTTCAGCCTATAAAGATAAAGACAGGGATTCTGAGTATCCTTCTGAAGATGATCTTGCTCTGAGCAGGAAGGTCATGCTACTCCCTTCCAACCTCAGCCATTCTTTGGTTCTGTAATCTTAAGCTTTTATTGCAAGATGAGATACACAAATGTCCACCACTGAAATGGAGCCTAACATGAATCAGACTTAGATATCCAAAGCTAGGCAACTCTTATCAGTGTCTGGTTTACAGAAAGTCTGGAGGCTAAAATTCCACCTGTAGCAAAGTACAGAAGTGGTAACCTAAAATAGATTAATAATAATTAATAAATAATCTGAATTAAAGGTAGATGTATGGCAAAATCGATTGCACTTATCCGAAACAGTCACCAGGTCCACTCTTCACAGGTTTTTAAATTAGCTGCAGCACCAGGGGTTCAGTGAAACACAAACAGCTTTCACCTTGCTTTCAAGAAGCATTGGACAAACTATCTGTAGTAGAACATATCTATGGGTTCATTCCTGGAAGGGGATCTAAAGAATTTTAAAGGACTTTTAAAAAATTATTTTATAAGAAGTGTTTTCTACTTAAAGCCACCTGACCCCAAACCAGCCACACAGAGCAAGAGGCAAACAAGTACACTGATTTGCCTTTTTGCTGCACTGTGGAGCCTGTTTTTGGGAACAATTTACTTCAGGAACAAGGCAAGCAGCAGACTGTTTACCTTGACTATTACTTTCTGGATAACAGCATCAGAAGCAGCCGATGATATTGCTGTCACTTTGATGGGAATCTCTCCCAGCTGTTTTGGCTTGATTGGGAATTGAACAGTTTTCCCATCTTCACTTGGTACAGATATAGATTGTTGATTTGTTGTAGCATTTATTTCATTGGATGTTAAAATAATTTCAAAAGCATCATTCATATCCAGGATCACAGTAACCTGTAAGCACAGTAACATTTGCAATATAAAGTGTTAATTTTGAAAAGGTGCTTTCATAAGCTGACACCTGTTTTGTGTGTAGAGAAATAGGTCTGCCCACTGAAGAAAATACACCAGTTCTCACAAAGAAAGACATAGTCTCCACCAGTGATGGAAATCCTGCAATATCTAGTAACATTCAAAGATAAAGAGATTGTTATGTTACCTCAGCTTCTTCTTTCAAATAATTAAAGATGTTCACTTCCAAAATGAACTGCTCTCCTCTGATGACGGAGTATGGAAGGTTCAGGAAAATGAAAAAAGGCTGAAAAACTTCTAGCTGCAAAACAAAATCAGTCATGAACCCTTACAACCAGAGACCAAAAAGAAAATTACAATACAAAGTGTCTTCCAATTACTTTTAAATTCAATGAGAGAGTTTAGTTGTACTCTACAGCTGACAACACATATTACTGCAGGGCTGAAACAGAAGGAGAAGATGCTTCTGGTCATTAGCACCTTTAGAGACACCACTCAGATGAGAGCTGCCAACAGCTTTGACAGGGCAGTCCCAACAGAGGCAAGTGAATTAGGACTACGAGAGTATCATCTGGCAAGTTTGGAAGCTGTACTCTGTCCTGAGATCTCATTAAGGTGACTGAATTTCTTTGAGTACACAAGAAATGGATCAATGTCAGTTGACCTATCTTCATGTCAATACACTAGTAACTAAATAACTGCCTCACCCAAACTTTGTAACTAAACAACACCTTACAATGTTGGGGTTTTTATTTAGTAAAATTAATCTTTGCATAAGTTCTGAAGTTATACTTCAAAAAATACATGCTATATTAATTAAAATATAAACTGCAGAACTAACACCTGCAAGCAGTTTCTTTTATCTGTGAACAGACCTGTGGAAGAAATCTTGCCTCTAAGAAGTCAATGGTTAGGTCTCATCAGGCTGAATGGGATCAAAATTTCACTGTTTATGAACATCTGTACAATAAGAATGGCTGTGACATCCTATCCCTTATTATCAAAATGTCAACTAAAAAGTATTTTAATTCAGTTTGCATTTAAAAACATCTTCCAAGTGTTTAGTTTCAGAAACAAAAATCCCTCAGCTTTCTTTTTCTAGCTAGCAAATATTCTAATGTTTTCTCTAAAAAAAAAAAGTTGTTTGCTAAAGCTTTCAGCATCATAAACTTCTTTAGATATTAAACATTAGAGAAGTTTGATAGAGACTTTTTGGTTAGTTCATAGTAAACGTTTTCCCTACGTATTTATTTCCTTTGTCTTTTTTGTTTTACTTTTCGTTAAAACTGAAGTTTTACACTCAGGAATATGCCAATATATTACAAAAATACAACTGAGTAAAATTACTGACACTCTGTGTAGGAGAAGTCAAAATGAAACCATGATGCAAAGCAGTACATGACAAAAAGCACGCAGATGCCATTTATTTCCCCCATTACATTTTTCATGTCTTTCTTTCACTTGCCTCTCTGTATGGTACTGATTAACATGTTTCAGCCATATGGAACTCTGAGCACAACCTAAATGTCCCAACAATAGTGAAGTACTGAACAGTGCATGGGGGTGATTATAGCTAAATTATTATCTCAACATCTGTTCTACCTGGAGCCTTCTCACATTTGAGGATGGGAGGCCAAGTGTGTATTTCCTTACAGTTTTAATCACAAAACTATTCCTCTTTCTGTCCCATCTCTGCCAAGCCAAGTGAAAGAAACAAGAATCAAGATTCCAGTCTCAAAGGAGCCTTAGCCACAAAATCCAGATTGGGCTCCAAATTCTGTAGTGGAGTTCAGATCAGGATGTTCAAAGCACAAGCTCTGTGTCTGGTATAGCAGCCAACTGTGAAATCTGGACCTAGATCTCAGCTTGGATCTCAAAAATTGCCCCTCCCCAAGAATTGAGGGCATGAGAACTTAAATGGGTAAATTGGCTGTTCTTCAGGCTATGCTTACACTAGACCAAGAATCAGGATGGAAATCTACAGCCCACTACCATAGTCTCAACCTTTCTAAACTCAGGTATGGAACTGGAGTTGTCTTTGATAGGAACATAGTTTCTCTAGGATCTTTACATGATGAATGGACAGATTATTCTGTGTATGTAAAATACAAGCTAAATGAGACTTCAAGAATTAATTCCTATTTTAAACAGGCTAAACAACTCTCTAAGTAGTGGTTCCCTTGAATACAGAGTGATCCTAGGACAACTTCACTTGTACACTGGGGACCTCAGGGTAGAGATCTAACCTGAGGGCTGCTGAATTTAGCTTAAATTGCTAAATTCCTCAAACACTTGGAAGCAAGAAAAGAGCCTCAGGACACAGGAATTTGGGAGCAACAAGACTGTCAGTCATCCCATCCTAGCTCTCAGTCCACTCTGCTCCCCGAGCTAAGTCATCCAAAACTTAGCATCTATCACAGAATGGTTGTGTTGGGAGGGACCTCTGGATGACATCTAGTCCAAGTCCCTGGCAAGTTTACCCAGAGCAGGTTGTACCTGTGTTTACTCTAGGACTGCTTTTGACAGATCAATTTAGCCTTAAATCAACCCTCCCGCTCTCCCTCGTGGGGTAAGCATGAGCCATAAGTGTTACAGAGCAGCAGACAAATGTCTCTCACATCCCAGACACCTCTGCCCTGTGCACACCTCACTGCATGAATAGACTGCTCATAGACTCATAGACTGCTCTCTGGGCAGAGCCAAGAAAACATGGAAGAGTGCTCCCAAAGAGTCATTCCACCTTCCTACATACAAAGATTCTGAGACAGGCACATCCTGGAAGTACTCTAACAAAAATAAACTCTCCAACAGAAACAGGCATCCAAAAATCTGTGTGGAGTCTTAGATATTCATATGAGCAGGAAGGGAAGGCAGATAAAGTATCACATATGTCTTCATTGATGTTTTCTCTACAGTTTGAGCACACATGGGCTCTCAATCTCTTCATTGGTACAAGGAGATGCTGCTGTTAGAACCAAATCAGAGAGTCCAGCAGGAGCCTGCAGTGCAAGCAGCCCTAAAGGAGAGCTCTCTAGTGAGAAGGTACCTCCACTGGAGCAGCCGTCACTCCGAGCCCGCCGCTTTCAGAGACCACAAAAGCACTGGCTACCCAGGATGTGATGGTGTCAGGTACAATGGCATCCATCGTGGTTTCTGGGTCAGATCTGATGGCAGAAGGGGAGAGCAGACTTTCTAAACCATCCATTTACAGACATCATTAAGTGGGCACATATATTTAAAATAAATTCCTGGACAGAAAAGCTGTTCATTATCCATTTTTCCTTTTCTAACCATTTAGAAATACTGTGATGGTTTCAAAATTATTTTAAAAATTTAAATTATTTTAAATTACATTAATTGAAGGTAATTACACTGGATCACATTACATGGACACATTAAAAGGACATTTTTACAGGTCCTCTAAAACAATCCCAGGTGATATTACTTCCTGATCTTCTCAGTTGTAAAAGAACACAAGATTTGTGCTTCACGGTGCAGGTCAGATTTCACCATCACTTGGTAGTTTGATCTATTCACTGGATTAGGTGCAGATAGCAAGAGATTTCCCTTTCTGGGCTAATCACCATCTTTTTAGGTACTGTAGAGGAAAAGGCTAGGTCTCCCTACCCATTATCTCCCCATTTGTAAATGTAAGAGTTTACTTCTTTTGTCTCCAGGTCTTTTATCTAGTTTCTATTGAAACTCCTAGGCCTTCAGTCAGGCATAGTCCTCTCTTGAGCAGTTGTAGAACTCATTTTTTCAATCTCCGATCTCACTTGTGGCCTCTAGGTGGTAGTAGAATATAAATCTACATTTCTAAGCAGTGTTCTTCAGCACCGGTGCAGAATGCTACTGAAACCTACCAAAAGAAAAAAAAAAAAAGGCAAGCACAAATTGATTTCCTTTTGCTTCTAACATACCTTGTTTTAGTGTCGATCCAAAGCCAAGTCTCTGGAAAATGTGTCCTCACATAGAGATTGCTGAAATCTGGAGGTCCATTTTTAGATACCGGCATATCATCACCGAAACCATCCTCTATAGGTATCATTCCACCATCTGCAAAATAAAAAATACTGTCCTACTCCAAATATCTACCTTTAGAAAGCTCAAATAAATACAGTTAAGAAAAGTCAAATTAACATATTGTTTGGAGTCTAATCTATAGCTTTGTTACATATAAGACTACTTTGGGACACTAGGATATTTTTTATTTTAAGACTAAAAAAAATTACACACAAATTTCTACATCGCCTCTGTGGAGTTGGATGAAACTGCTGTAATTTGGCTACACATGACAAACCACTGTAATATACATCAACTCCACTCATCCTCAGGCTTTTAGGGGTAATGTCACTACAGTAGAAAAGGAAAAGTTCTGAAACGCCGATTGTATGAATTTTGTATGACTTGAACCTTTGAAATGCTAATGATTTTCAAGGCTGGATGCAACCTGTATGCAGCACAGTAAGAAGACATAACAGGGACCCTATCCCATGAACCTCCTTCCCAATCAGTAAATTAGATTTGGCTTCATTTGTTGTATTACTTACAAAGAAAATGTTCCTTATCCTCCTCAAGAACTGCATCAGTTGATACCCAAAGGCTGCATTTCTGGATAAAATTTACACAGTATATCTCAATACAGGACATTCAGGACATCAACAGTGCTTATCTATTTTCTTTTTATCTTCTTTCTTTTTAGGTAAATAAAGTCATAAAGAAAGCATAAAACTAAAGCAAATAATATACAGTAACCTAAAAAACTGTGATGACATGAATCTGAATATTGCCATAATGACTGAAAACTTTACAAAGTGAAGACTATATCAAGCATAAAGCAACCTGTATTTATGGAGGAATAAATAAACATAAATAAGGAGGAATAAATATATGCCTTGGCATTCAGAGTATTACATATTGACAAGATTCACAATTTGAAACTCATATAAGCCATGAAAACATTACATTGTCTATAGTTGCAAAAGTTAGAGAGTTCACTTTTTTGTAGCAAGTGACATTCAAATCACTAAGCAGTAAAAAAACCCAACAGTTTGGCATCATGAAAAAAACCCAGTACCTGAAATACACCAAAAGAACCTCTGACCAAGGGGAAATACTGCACTGTGCTGTATAAATTGAGCTCATGGAGTACCTAAGAAAAAAAAAAAAACAAAATCATCCACAGACTGAATGCCAACTCACATTTTAAGAACTTTCACTGTTGCTAATTCATATAGCTGCACCACAAGCTGTAAGTTGCTTATCTGTCATGCCAGAAAGAAAATAATCTGGGACAAGATGAAGGAGGTTAGGTTGTATTGGTTTCATGATTAATGGAACAGTGACCAAGACTGTATATAAGCCTGGAATAAAGCTTACAGCGCATTGATATTTTATGGTACTTAGGCTATGTCCTTTGAGCACCTTAGGAATGATATATACTGTAAGCTCTTTCAAACTGTAAATGCAGTAGAGCTTCTTCAAGCATAGGTAATTTAAACACATGAATAATTTATTCTGCCCTCCCAGGAAAAAAAAATCTTTATTTTATATTATTAATTTTAAATAGCACAAACAACAAATCATTGGCTTTTTTTCCTGACATTGTCTTTTCTGAAAGAAGAAACTGCCAAGTGAAGAACAATGGAGTATTGATTGGAACTGGAAATGCTGTGCCCATTATCTTTTAAGCTTTACAGTCTCTGGCACTCATGTGACTTGCAAAAGTAAAAAAAATTGCATAATTACAGGCTAAAAACCATGCTCAAAGAACATTACTTGTTCAGCATACAGTCTGTAACATTTCCACAAACACACACTTTTCATACACACAATAATGACAACCTCCTTTTCCCATATACTCACAGATTCTTCTGTAATGTCACTACTTTCTCCCAGAAGCTTTGCACTTTTGTCAACAACTGAAATTCCAATTACTGATCCTGGCTCTGTTGTACTGATTTTAAGGGAGACTTTCTCAGATGGCTTGGCCTTATCTTTGCTCCAAGAGATTTTAATCTAGAAAAAAATCAAACACAGCACTGATTTGATTTCTACAGTGATATTTACAGCCGTTAAAAACTCCCAGGAAGGAGTTTTTTTAGATTATTTGGCCGTAATTAAGACCCTGGATTTGTTTTTCCTAGAACCTCTGGGACACTGGGGACCTCTGAGAGTCTTTTTCCTAGGACTTTTGGTAACTTGGATAACTTATGAGGCAAATTGAGACATTTTTCATGCAGCAGGACAAACAGGCTCCCTAATGATTACTGGTTATAAGCGTTAAAGTCTCCAGAGCAGAGAAAGAATTTGAACCCATCCAGCCTTTGGATGGTCTCACTTATAAAGAGTTATAGGGAGGCTTTTATTTGCACAAAGGGCCAAATCTCGTCCTGGTAAGCAAGCTGGAAAAATCAATTCAGTGATGAAACTGAAATTCCCCAGAGTTCTTCAAACTTTTTTCAGTTAAAGTATGGACAGTCACATGAAACACAAACACTGGTGACAATGTGACCACTGCCTGGCTAGAACAAGGTCTTTATAAAATTTTACAATTATGTAGAAGTTAATATGCTTATGCTACCTTGTCACCATATGGCCAGAGTAACCTTTGGCTCAGTAATTGAGCAAACCACCAAAAACACAAGGAGATGCTGGGCATCTGTTTATGTGGAAAACACAGCACCAATAGAAAGGAGTTTCAAATATGCAAAAACTGGACCATAATTGTACTGGTATCATCAAAAGTCTTTCCAAACACTTGCACAAACTTCAGGTTAGATCCTCAATGAAAATTTTTTGCATTTACAATGCTATGATCTAAAAGAAAATTTTTTATGCTACCACAAAGCACCTCAACAAAACCATGGTCTCAGACTCAAGTTCTATACAATTACCTTGTCATCCAAAGCAGGCTGGATGGGAACAGTGAGAGCATCATTTACAACCACTCCAAGCTCATCTACATAGAACACAAGTATGGATATCAAAGGAGCCCAGGAATTTTCTGCTGTTAAAGTGAATTTTTTTGTAGACTTTGTGCCAAAAGCCATAATTTGTTCCTTAGATAATACCTGAAAGAAAAAAAAATCAAACTCTCAGACTGTGGGTATCTCAATATATCATCAGCAGGTTTTACAAGTAGCTGCTAAAGAATAGACACATAGCTGTGATTCTTTTTTTTTTTTTTTTTTTAATTAATTGGTAGACCAGTTCTGTGAAAATGGGCACGGTATCTGATGTAATACTTAAAAATTAGATTTTTTTCCCCCGTGTTTTAATTCCTGTATCATTATGGACAAGTAAAGAACTACACCAAGTGCACACATATGGTATGAGAACATAAATATACAACAGTAATAGGGTTGGCTCATGTGGGTTATCTGTAACAGCATTTGAGTTTGGATCAGGCACAAAGTTTTAACAGCAAACCTCCAGAACAACCCTACTTAGGACACTTGGTTTGCCTCACAGAGAGTGTGAACTGGGGTCCAGTGATGTGCTCCAGTTAAAAGCAGCCATTGGTTTCAACAGATCAGATTAGAGCTAGTCTGAAGCTATCCCTAATACCTGGATTTCAATTTTTTCACTCTAAATTTGTTCCTACTGGATCATTCACTTACTAATGAAGACAGAGAGATGAAGGGCAGTTCCCTGCCTTTGGTTGCATGGACCTGATCTATTTCAAACCTTCTAGAGAGTGTTTCTACTTTGGAAAATACATATGAATGCCCAAATTTTATTTCGTTTTCCTAATTCAGTTTACTGTTAAAGTCTGTGGGAAAAAAAAGAATCCTAGCTACCATGGTCACCAAGATGCAGACTGTGAAAAAGACAGGCATGTGTTAAAGACAGGATGGGAAACTTACAATAGCATATATAACAAATCTTTCTCATCCTTCAAGATACAGTAGAGCAGCTGAGCAATTAAGCCACTACCCAAGACACTTATTTTAAAATGCTTCCTATGAATCTCCCTTGTTAACACCACCCCTCTGTCCACTCAACCATCTGTTTCCTCAGCAAGCAGCTCTTCCCCCCTGTACCCACAGGCTCCTGACACTCCTGAATCTGCAGACAGGATCCTCCAGGCCCCTGCTTCCACCTGCACCTGCAGGACCTGCTAACAAAGCCACAGTTTGGGCTGCTCCTGAGACATCCTTGTCCCTTCTGCCATTGCAGATGCTCTGCACAGTCAGAAACAGTATTGCTCTCACAGCTGTGCCTTGTCTCACCTCTGCTGTCAGAGATAACCCAACACCCAGGACAGAGAAGTATTTCCTTACAGTGCCAGGGGCATTCCTCCTAGGTAGAATAAAAGGGCTCTCTTTCCAAAAGGACCCTCCTAGGGGAAAGGAAGTTTCTGGGCCTTCTCTTCCACAAAGCACAATTAAAAAATGCTGAATCTCAAATGTTTAATCACATTCCACTCACTGGAGTATTTCTCAAGTTGGTAAAGGTCACCTTGGATTGTGCCCGTATGTAAAGCCTGTAACTCACCAGATAGTGATACTCTCTCACTGGCTTGTTGCTTGCAATGCTCAGCTCAAAAGGCTTCCCAGCCTAGGAAAAGCACACCATTCATATGAATGAGTATGGAAAAACCATAAGTAACTAGGCTTTCATTGAGGCAAGTTTTGTCTCAGATTGTACCTTTATATCCTGGCTCTTTGTTTTAACCTGGAGATAAGTCTGACTGGGGGAGCTGAACACATCATAAACACCAATGTCAGTCTTACTGCTGAGGAACTCTGCCTGCAAGAGAGTGAAAAACAACCTCTCAACAAAACAGCAAAATCTGTGGTGTTCATTTATGTGGTACAGCTTACAAGAGCATGGCAGCCTTAGCAAAAGTTCACTTTATGCTTCGGGTATCTGGGTTTTTTTCTTCTGATATCATGGTGCAATTATTAAATCCCATCTCCCACTTTCTTTCCAGCTGTAACATGAAGTAACAAAAATAACAATAGCAGGACAGCATCACTGATCCCAGCCCAAGCAATTCAGTGTGTCAATGCTCCAAAACAACATGCTACAAAGCAGTACCTGAACTCTCAGAGTTTTTGTGTCAGATAGGATTGGAAATTCAACATCAATTACTCCATTTTCTGGAACTGTGAAGTTCAGGATATGGACTGTCAGATTTCTCTCCTCTGTTGCCTCATTTTCCAGGTGAGAAAGTGAAGAGTGATGGAAAAGCAGGTCTGACTCTTGTGCAGTGATTGTTACAAGATTCTGCCTCTCTTCAGCTGTCAGCTGGTTGCTATCAGAACGTGACACCTTTACCTAAACAAAAAGGAAGGAAACACTTATCAAACCCATCAAACAGGGTAAAGCTAAAATGCACCACACATAGTATGTAACAATATATTTGCACTCACATCATATAAAAAAGAATTATGTATCCTCAGATTTCTCACACATCAATAGCTTTATTTCTATTCCCTAGTAAGCACTGCAAGTAGGCAAGTCAGGCAAGAACAAAATTATTCATAACTCCAGGGAATAAAAAAAGAGTAAAAGCAAAGTGGATGGAACTGAAAGGAGACATGTTGCATTTCAGCTCTCCCAATTACCCTTCTAGTTGAAAATGTTTGTGTCTCAAATAAACTATACATATCCTACCTACAGTCTGAATTTTATCACTTGCATCTCACCATCACAAGAAAGAGCAACCTAACATTTACATTCCCCATAATGTGGGAAAATGAGTCAGATGAGCAGAGACGGCGCTGAGTTGGATGTTTTTATAAATTCATCAAATGAGCTGAAGACTGAAACCAGGCTCAAAACTGACAGTGTGCTTCTTCACTCCATTATACATCAATCAGCACTGCAACCTAAAGCCTTCATGCCCACATTCAAGCAGATTTTCATCCAGTAAAAGCATTCTTTTTCTGCATTATACACTACAAAAAAATTGACTTTTATTTTTAAAAGCGCTGAACTAATAATTCCTTCTTCTTTTTCAGCCCCTAGATGTCACTGCACTACCACTCCTCCTCAGCCACTATTTCCCTGTTCTCTCTCTGAAGAGTGTATACTCTTCATGTAAGATCTCCACTTTTTACTAACAGCAGCAGCTGTTCATTCACACTTCTTTGGCAGCACAACTGAAACCTTCCTGTCTGCCAGCTGCAAGAATTGCCAGAAGCTTCAGCTATCTCTCAGTCAGCTCATCTTTGGAAGAGGACTAAAAAACAGGATGATTTAAATTGGAATGCTGGCAAAGAAAATGAAAAGCACAAAGAGCAAAAGCCCAAACGATCAGGTTAGCATAAAGCTACATCTTGAGCCAATTCTCTCTGGAAGATTACATTCAGCCTCAATCACTGCTATTTAGGTCACATTTCTATATACTAAAGGCTCAAGAATTGTAAAATTCACTCCCCTTTTCAAGCAAAATGCAGTGATGCGATATGCAACCTCTGCAAAATGTAGAAATGCTGAATGCAGATGAGGGACAGAATGAAGAACATAAAATATTTCTAGGAGTGGACAGCAGCTGGCATGAAAAAGACAGGGCAGAAGGCAGAAACAACACTTCTGCTGAAAAGCAATGTGGTTTGATGAGTTTTAATTGAAATACATACAAGCTGTTTAAATATACAAATTCACTATATAAAGTATATAAAGTATATGTGTGTGTATGTATAGATACATATATTTAGTTAGTCAGTTAGATATACAAATCTATACTATAAAGAGGTTTGAAACTTATTAACTAATCTGTTGTTTCGAAGCACAGTCAAAAAAACCAGCTAGGGAAGATTTCTCTTCCATAAGAATGCTGATAAACTATCCACAAATATATTCTGCCAAGATTACAGCATTCCCTGCCACTTTACCTTTTCTAGAGCAAATGCCTCCAAGTTTAGTATTTGCTGATATGTATTGTGAAAAAAAGAGAGAATTTGAAAACAATTCTGTAAATTACACTTAAAAATCCAAGGCAAACTTTGCTATCTAAGCATAGAGGAGAAGTCAAATTTGTTTATCCACAGAAGATAATCAAACAAAAGAACTTACAGTAGCTATGAAGTTCAGAGAAGGCTTTATAACTCTAGTGTAGTCCAGAAATTCAATAAAATAGTCACTTTGCTTTGGAAATATGATGGTACTTGAATTTTGGGAGATTCCTGTTGAATAATTGTATGTGTTTAGACAGCATGCATTGAACACACATATTACTTTAGCAACAATACAAGTTACTGCCCATGACTTTGAAATAATTCTATCATATTTTTCACCATTTCCACTCTTATCATTCTTCATCCTTCTAGCAGAGGATCAGTACAAAGGTGGTATATAGATTGGTACTGCCTGCCACAATGCAATATAAGATATACCACACAGGGCTCCACTCACACAGACTGTGTCAGAATGACACAAGGAAGAAACTTATTAAATCCCAAATCAGCCAGCTTCACCTTGCCAGGGTTTCTACAGAAAGTCTGTAATGAAACTGGGACAGGCATACATTTGGTACATATGACTTTTTTTCTAATGTGCAAGGTGCAGTGGAACATGAACTCAGAAAAAACCCTCAGTTTGCAAATCAGTCCACCTAGAAGAGGCTGGACTGTGGACAAGCTAGGACCAGGGAACCCTTTCTACTAATGTGGCTTACAAATACACAACATCAGGTAAGTCTATGATTAAAGTTAAGTTTGTAAAATTCAGGCTAATGCTAGCAATTCTTTATGCCTGCTCTTCTCATCAAAAATGATCAGTCACTGACTTTAAGCTCCTTTCAGAAGGTGTTTCTTGATTATTTAATAAATAATTTAGCATAGAACTTTATTCTACTGAGTTAACAGCTGGTTAAACTATTAAATTTCCAGGCAAGCAACATTCAGATAACATATTTGAATGAGGATGCTTTGTGCTGACATCAGTCCATGATACTTTTGCAGAGCTCCAACCTCTTCCACAGAGCAGTAAGGCACTCTGGACTTCTGCCAGAAGAGCTCCCACAGCACAGCACCCACCTGTGAGCGACTCCGTCACCACCGCGATCATTTCTATCGGCTCCGTGTAATCGCTGTCACCTTGGTGCCACGACTGCTCGGCATGCAAGCTCTGCAACATCAGCTTGTTACAGGTGACATTCACAGATCCATTTATCTGCAACGTAGGCAAAAATAACTGCTGAGACAGAGAAGCCAAGGACACCTTTCTGTCTGCTGTAGCTTATTCCTGGTTAAGTCCTCTAGCTCTCTCCACACTCCATATTTGGAGTGTGAACACCAGAAAATTATGAACACTGGCCCTTTATTTTTTTGCTGTCAGCAACCATTTCTATTAAATCCAGTAGAAGATCACTACTTTTTTAGAGGCAACAAGGCTTTATGTAAAAATGTTACCTTTTGTCCTTAATTTCTAGAATTATCCACCTCTACATGGCTAGCACAGTGGTACCTAAGCTTTACAGGAAAATACAATGAGCAAGTTCCTGCCTGAGGAGAGGGGTACACCCTATTCAGCATCTGAGCTCAGAGTTTCTGTAGACTAAGTGCTGCTGAAGGCAGTGAAGTCAGACAGCGGCTGAAGTCAGCAAACAGAAATTTACATCCACTTAATGTAGCAAAAATTTAAGCTTTTTTAACAGTCTACATCTTAAAAGTAAAATGTCTGATTTTGCAAAGAGAGTGCAATAAATCTATCACCTCTTTTAAGCCTTCAGATTGAAACTGTGTGTCTTTTTAAATTTCATGCTTGAGGTTATAATTAGAGCAGTAGCTCAAATGTAATTGCTGGCAATTAGTAGGCAAAATGCTATGGTTTCTACCATGCTAGAGCTCCTCCCAGACAACTGGAGTGTTCTCCTCCAGCCTTGTGACACAGAGCTCAGTGTGCAGGGGCAGATATAGGGCCAAGGAGCATTCCTGAGCACGGGTCCTCCAGCACCTATGCAGCTCCTGGAAAATCTTTCTACCAGGGTCAGTTGGCACACTCCAAAATAACCTCCAGGCAGAAGTAAAAGGAGCACAGGTGCCAAGTATCATTCCCAACAAGCAGTCTAAATGTAGATGCTCTAGGCTGGAAATTGAAGAGAGTTTAACACCCTCCAGCTGAACTCGGCACTCAGAAATTATTCCAAGCATCATTTAACCCACAACAGGACACAGACTTAAAGAAACTGCTAAGAGATGACTCACCTCCATTGTTGTTGTTATATTTCTCTTGTTTGTCCAGTAAGAAACAGAAAGGCAAGTGACTGTTACAGTTCCCTTTACTGGCTTTCCATATGTGTACCTGAAACACATCAGGCAAAGTCAAACAACACACCACCCTCCAGGACTTGGGCTCCTGAAGAGCTCTCAAGGCAAAAGATCCTACTGAAATACTAATTCTCTGGCCTCAGACACAGGCAGAACACATTTCTACTCTGAAACATGGAGCTCACCAGTTTAGCAACACTAAACATGGAAGCCCAAAACCTGGAGAAGATCCACAATGCTGCTCTTTCCACTACACAAGGTTCTACAAACCTTTTAAAATTATTATGGGCTGTATGATGTACAAAAGTTAACTATACTAAGCTAAAAGCTGAAATGAGATGTGGGAACTGTAAGTATTTTGCTTACCAAATACTACTAACACAAAAGGAGATATCTCCAGATATTTGGTAATAATTATTACTATTTATTTAGTAATCACAGTCTCAAGAAATCATTGCAAACAATGTCCAGTGGTGGCAAATCGGAAAACTCTAACATACTCCCTTCTTAGGATGACAATAGCAACCTGCAGCCACTAAGCAGCAATAAAATAAAATAAAATTTTGTATAAATGTTTCCAAGTTATACCTAAGAGAAACCACAACATCATGAAATTGAGACAGAGAAGTGAAGGAGGGGAGGAACAACATGAGGACAGACAGGACACCTAAAATCATTCTAGTCCTCAGCAGTAATACATGCAGGTGTGGTAACTCAAAAGTACTTTAAATCATTATGCAGCCACTTAAGTAATATCAAAGCTGAAAAGCAGAAAGAAAAATCAAACAGCATAGTTACAGGAACAACTCTGATAACACTGTCTGACATTTAAACTCAGTCTAAGCAGACCTTGTTATTAATTACAATAATAAGCTGCCATTAACCTTGAAATTACATGGCCATTGGGCAGCATCCCTGTACTTAACTTGATCTAATAATACTCCAGAGAAGAAAATGGGCTTTATGACATCTACAAGTTGTATAAAGAGGCATTATGTCTCTAAAATAGTCATCAGGAATCAAGTCATTCTCTATAAATAATTACGATATATCAGTAAAACTTTGTCACTGCTGGGGTTCAACCTCAGATGCTTCACTGCTGTCTAAGTATGAATTTATTGCAGCAAACAGGTACACTTCCAAACACCTTATGAGTATACCAAATGAAAGGGACAAGCGTCCTGGGGAAGACCAAAACAGCCTAAAAAATCAAATATTAGCTGGCATATAATGAATTCCAAAAGCAAAGTAGAACAGAGAAAAAAAAAAGCGAGGAAAACTTTTTTTAAATCACCCCTTAGGAGATTCACAGAATCACAGAATGGTTTGAGATGGAAGGGATCTTAAGGATCATATAGTTCTAACCCCCTTGCCATGTACAGGGATGCCACCCACTAGATCAGGTTGCTCAGGACCCCATCCAACCTGGCACTGACAGTTTATAATATCAGGCTGCATGCACTCTACAAAGAAAGAAGTGTTTTCTCAAAGTCCAAACACTTAATTTAAATAGCCTGCTAAACAATGTTTTCTGCATTTCACTTGTAAACTGAGTGCTTCTTCAGAATGTATGTATTTTAAGGAATTAGATAACCCAAAAAAGACCCTTTATTTCAGTCTTCTTGGATTGATCTATCAGGTAGCTCTATCTGGCTCTCATCTTCAAAAATAAAACTAATTTCTGAGATTAATACATAGTAATTTTTTGTCTAGATATTTGCTCAGCTGAAAAATAAAATATTACTTACACAGGAGTCTACACTGAAGCTTCCTCTGAATTTCTCAAGAGCTTTTCATTCTTTACCTATTTACAGCTATAGGTATTTTGATATGAGAAACCTATGTTTGAAATCTGCAATGCTGATTTACTGGAACAAGGAGAATGTCCACAGAAGTTTGCCTAGTAATATACAGTCACTGTACCTACAGACCTTAACAGGGTAAATTGGAGAGTAGCATAAAAGAAATATAAGAACAAAAAAAAAAAGCATCAAAATACATATTGCGAGCAAGAAACTTAAGCAATAAGGCAGCTGAAAATGTATAGCTATAGTCTAGAACTATGTTTACCAGACCAAAAGAACTTACTAGAAATCTGAAAATCTGCTGAACCTTGTTACAACAAAATCCAGCAAGTAGAAACAGGTCCTAGCTAACTAATTTTGAATAGATGGGGCTTTATTAGCATTCTAATCTTTACTTTGAAACTTAGAGAACCACATTAAGTTTCTTAAGAGTGAGGTTGACAACAGTATCAGTGATTTACTTACTTTGCAGAGACAACACCAGTTACATCTTCATCTCTCAAAGAGTAGTATAAGGGTGTTGTTATCATGACATCAAATTTTGGTAAAACTAAAAAAAAATTACAAGAAGCTTAAATTCATAGAAGTAATATTTCTTTTTTTAAGTAACAAGGGCAGAACATGTAATTTGATAAAGACTACTAGTTCCTAAGTTTCCTAATAAAACATATGATGTCTTTTTAAGCCAATTGCCAGACTGACTTTTTGTTGAAAGGAGAAACAAGCATCATAAAAACAGCCCACATATAAGCTTCTGAGTCTGAAATATAGAACATTTAGCTTATTCAGTCTTTACAGAATCATCAGCACGCTTCACAACCATATACTATACAGATATTTTGGGAGCATTAAAACTACCAAAGATTAACAGGGCAGCTAATAAGATTTGATTTTTGATCAGTCTCAGAGAAAGCCAAAGATCTGGAAATTAAACTTTCTGTGAGTATTTAAAATGTTCATGCCAGACAAGGGAAGCCAGTATAAATTAATGGAGAATCACTACTGATTTTGGTCACTACTAAATAACACTTACCATATTCCATCACTTTAAATCTTTGATAATGAACTTGACCCTATTGAAAAAGATTCATATGAGAAAATACACACAATTGTGGTTAGATTAGTAAATTCAACATACCTTCTTGGCCAAATCCCACCCATATTCAAGTTAAACTACAATTTCTGACATGGTGTGATTTTACATCATGGCTCAATCCCTATCAGCTCCTGTAGAGACCAGTAGTACATATTTACAGAACAGAAGTTCATGTGAAGCAGATTCTAAGTCTTTATCATGAACAGCTTGTGCAGCTTCCAGCCTGCAGACATCTATCGACATATGCCTGCTTTCTGTACTAAAAAAAAAATTAATACTTGAGCTAGCTAGCATAAAACTACCTAGCATAAGTAGTCACAGTCACCATGATAAACCATGACTGATATACCAGCACCATCTTTGCTAGCACATCTTAAATTAACTTCTACAAACAAGAGGCTCCTACAGAGTCTATCTAGTGGACGAGACTATTTCTAAACCTTGTATGATCTTATGATTCTACATTTATTTAAAAGATGGCTGCAGTGTTGTTACAGTCCACAGCCACACTTACTTCAGCAGAGATGCCCTTGTGTTGTATCTTCTTGTCTGAGCTATTTGTTACTTAAAATCAAAGAAAGAAATCAAGGAACTACATAATGTGCTGTCACTTCTCCTCTATTTTCCTATTTTTCTAATTTTTTCACTCATTTCCTCCAGGAGGGAAAGGAAGAATGAATATGGATAACCAATTGTCAGGTGGAATCAAGATGCATCAGATAGGAATGACTGTAGCAAGAGAGAATAAGCTGAGAATTCCTATGGTAAAAACCCTATGACCAGGACCTAAAATGGAATTTTGTTACCTGATGAACAACTTTGCAAGTTAAGCACCTCAGACCAAGCACTTTACATATCTGTATTTACACATCTCTCAGCAAAATATTCCTATCAAAGTAAAAATCAGATTGCTGCTGATTTGATGATCAAGTTGCTGATCACCAAAATAACTTCCATCTTTATATTCCTAGGTTTGAAAATACACATGCAGAATCAGATATTTTCACAACATTTGAGCAACATAACATTTGCAACACAAAATGCTACAGCACTGGCATGCATAAATCAGTCCACAATCAGATTACTATCAGATAGTCTTAGGAAAATGTCTTAGGGAAATGTTCTGCAGTGAATTCATCTCACATCTTGTTCTCTGCACAGCTTTTACTTCCAATACTAACGATATATGTGACCCTTGCCATAAAGCAAACCCAAACAAAATGTTACCCCAGACAGCATGGTTAAAAAGCATCTCCCTTGAATATGAAATATTGTTTCCCATCATCTTAGAAGTAAAAACAAAATTTAAAAGGTAAAATTAAAAACTAAGATAAGTGTTAGTAGAAAACAGAGATTACAGTGAGACTAGCACTCCTGGCTCCATCTTCTCTAAGATGACAAGCCTTGTGACAGAAATCAAGCCATGCTTGATAGCTCAGGGAAAGGCAAAGACCCTACTTGGTCGTCTTGATGATGTGAATACCAAGCCAGATTTTCCACTAACACATTTTTTTAGCCAAGCTGGTCTGAAGTAGGACAAGTAACAGCACTTCAACCACTCAGTCATTTTAGTTCATTAGGGCAAGGCTGTCTCCCTGGCAAATATTGTTCAAATATACTGAAGTGGAAGTTGTTAAACCAGTTTCCAGGAGCAGTAGCTTTTGAGACAACGTTAGCAGTTAGTCAGTTAGTTATATATGCACCACCCAAGAGAGGCTTTTAGAGGTTTTCTTTAAGAAGGGAAAACAACACCATGCCTATTCCATTTTTTCCAGAGCTGCTTCATTCTAGTACAGGTTTTGTCTTCCATGCCTTCTCCTGCTTCTTAACTACACTCACCCTTCCAGGCTAATAACATTTTGCTCTAAATCAGCATTTCTTAAACGGCAGAACACCTACTGCATTCTGTGCCAATCGCCCAGAGTAAGAAAATAGTGCCAAAAAGAGATCCAGAAAGTGTTCTGGGATGATGAGGATGAGCCTTTCTGCAGGGAAGCCTGAGATGCTGTGTATCCTGACATCCAAGAATCCCTAACTACAGTCTAGATTCTGCTCTGCTGTGATGAACTCTCCTGTTTCAATTCATTGGGTCTGACCCAATGAAAGTGAGGTCACAGGAACCATTACCCACAGATTTATTTTTTTTCTTCTTTGGCAACTGAAAGTCCCTGAAATTAATCTGGTCTGGGTCCATTTTCTTATTTGTTTCTGACATTGACATGCGCTGCTGTTAGAGCATGGGGAAAGACTTTGGGTGTGGTCCAGGGCTTTGCCCTGGAAAAGCACAGTGCTGCATTCCTGGGGCTACCTCATTGTCTCAGAGGCCCTGTCAGGAGCACTCTAAATAAAACAGATTTTTGTCTAGACAGAACTAACAGAAGCACTTCATGATCACTCCCATGCTTTGTTTTCACATGCAAGAAACAAGCCCCAAAATTAAATTCTGTTCAAGTTCAATAGCATAGTCTCCAGAAATTAGTCAGAGTCCCACCAGTGTCACCACTATTAATTATTTCTTGAATATCTGTGTACATTTGCAAACTACTGAATACTCAGGCAATGCCAAAGGCTTTATGTACAGTCTGATTTTGAAGAAGTGTGACACATTTTTTTAAGCAATTATATATACAACATTAAACTAAACACATCAAATGTGAAATCCATAACTGATCTAGCATAAAACATGACGGAATTTGCTGTGGATACACTGCAACATACATTAAACCTGAAAAGCTAAAAAAATTCAACATGTAAAGTGTATAATCATTCCCAGTTGATTCTGAAAATTTGCTTTATAGCTGGAGCTTTAAGAAAAATGTAATACTCTTAAAAATATTTTGGAAAGCCCTTGTTGCACCTGAAACATTACTACTCTTCAATATTTGATCATAAATTCACACATAACAACTTCCATAAATTAGATTACAAAATGCCATTTAACTAGAAACGACTTCTGGTTAGAGGTGCATGCTACAAAAACTCAACAACTAGAAGTCTTTCAGCAACAGGAAATATAAGATATCCAACTAAAATACAAGGTAGAGACTTGGAAACCAGACCATAATTACTCTGTCTTGAGTTTTCCTGGAACAGCTGTACTAACACCTGAACTTTTATTAAAAATACTACAGGATGTTTAACAGCAGCAAGCAGCCAAAACCTGATTTAAAACAGGATTCAGAGGAAGCACTTCCAAAAATCAAGACTCAGTACACTTGGGAGCTGATCTGTAATCATGAGAAGGGAAATGTTATTTAACCACTTAACAATGCTTTAAAGACAAGAGGGAAAATGAGAAAGAAAGGCTGGCTTATTTAACTAGAAAGCCCAGGTCACAGCATCAGGATAGCTAAGTCATGCATAGATCATTCTGGGTTTGCCATTTGAAGATGCTCCTAAAGCCTCAACAGACCCATAAGCTGGCTGGATGCCATGCAGAGCCAGAGCTGGCAGTACTAGTTAAGGAGTATTTTTAAGATATCTTAAAAATCCCAGTCATAAACTAAGCCTTCCTTAGCAGTAAATCTCAGTTCTCAGTGGCCTCTCTTATCAGGAAGAGATTGGTGAATCTATGCAACTTTACATATGACACAATAAAACCTACACCTCCCGTGAACAGCAGGGCTGCTGAGGAAGAGAGAGGAATATCCAGCTAACAGCTAAGAATGTCCACTGGGAGTGATCCAGTCACTCAGCAGCTTTCACTGAACACCCACTAAATCTCCACTATATCACCAACACAGAGACCCCTACACAACTCAATGTTCAAAGTGAATCCCATCCCATATGATCTTGTATTTCATGGCATAAACTCCCTTGCAACCAAGAGAATAAAGTAGTTTCCCATTAGGAAAGTTCTCTTCCTTTATTCTGCGAGGGGCCTTGCAGGTTTCAATAATCTGTGAGACAAAACACTAGGCAGACCTAATCTAATAGAGTGAATATTGCAATAGTCACTTAATGTATCTTGCATATGACACCCTGATCCAATGAAGATATGCTGGCACATGCTGTAGAAATAATGCACATTGCTTTGCCATTATATTCAACATGGAATTTGAAAATTAAAGCAGATCAAGTGTAAAGGAAAAAGGGCCTGCAAGTAAACACAAGTATTTCTGTGTGGGACTTGGGGTTGCTGTTCTATTCCCAAAGGATAAACACTGTAAGAATAGCCATTTTTTTTCTGGACACCAAGGTCTAAAACCTTTTTTTTTTTTTTTTTTAAGTATAATATACAGTTCTTTTTCTCCCCTATCTTAATTTTCAATTCAAAGAGTTTAAATGTAAAAAGGAACCATTTAGCCTGTTCTCCTTTTAACAAAAGTTTGGTACCTTTGCATTCGGCTACTCCAGCAATCTGTGTTGTTAGAATGCATTTTCCAAAAAGGCAACCATGAAATAATAGAGAACACCTAGGGAACTGCAACAACCAGGGTAGCCAGGAGTGACACTGTGTCTTAAGCTGACACCTAAGGCCTTTTTAACTATCAGTTCTCAGTGGAGGGCACTGAGAATTTGTTCAGACCCTTTTTGATCCCATTTAAATTTTCAGTATTCACAATAACTGCCAGTGCTGTGCTCTGCAGTTCAGTTATGATGCTTCAGTCATTTTGAAATCACTCTTTACCTCCTCTACCTGATGCCCTTTAGCTATATGTTGAAATACAGGAACAAAACATTCTCTATTTACTTTCTCCTTGTTACTCATGACTTGAGAGACATTCTCACTCTGACATATATTTTCCAAGATCATTAACCTTCTGTAGCATGGCTAAAATTTAGAATACCATCAACTACACTCTACTAAGGTTACACTTCACTTTTCTCACAGCTGTTTCATTAGCCCAGATGAATTTACAAGGCATTTTTCTTTCAACTTTACAATTTTTTTCTCTCTTAGGTTTTATTTCAGGAGGGAATGGCACTCATTCAGATCCTGAAAACAGCTGCCACAACTCCTACATCAATTATGTCCTAATTTCAGCATTATTCAAGCCTTCGCAGAAAGCCCAAGCAACATTTCACAAACACTTTTTTGCTTGGCATGTGAGCTGTTGAAGGAGCCCACCACTGCCACTGCCATAGAGCCTTTGTCTCCATGTCTGAGCCACAGCTCCCCAGCTGCTGAAAAGCACCTACAATAGCTGTGAGTGGGGATGGCTTCTCAGCTGCATCAGTGAACTGGTCTGGTCTAGGCCAAGAAAAACACACAGATGCTTTTCAGTCTGGGTCACTGCCCCACTGCACTTTAGATCTCAGCCTGACTACAGCTGCTTCAGCATGGCTGAGAGGCCACTGAACAGCAGGCAGGGGATGGGAAGGAGTGGCACAGCACAGGGAGGAGCGCAGGAACAACTTCATACATTTTTCCCATCACAGACAACAGCAACAACTCCACACCCACATGACAAAGCGTTTGAAAAATCCAGTCCTGACACTCACTTGAGCACCACCCTCAGATGCCTAAGCCTACAGAAATCTATCAGACATAGAACTGGTACTGGTAAATGTTACTCCCGAGTAACAGATGATCATGTGAGTTTTTGTCCTTTCTACCCATCACCTCCCTCATTATGTAACATTAAGCAGCCCTGTTTATACTTGCTAAATGTCTCTGAACAGCCACTGCTAGCCAAATAGGAAATGCAGTTCCCAAATTATAGGTATTAAAAGGCAGGCTAAATAACCCTGACACACAGAGTTTTGAACAGCTAAACCTCCAGCTATTTTTGAAACATATTCCATGGTGTATGAGGAGTGTAACAGCTTGAAGGACTGGCCTGAGAGAGCTACTACCAATAGCAACATGCAACAGATACTTCTCCAGTTTTGTTTTGCAACAGTCCTGTATTACACTAGTCATCCTTTCTATTTTACAAAGTTATTTTTTCCTCAGTAACTCATCAGTCACTGTGAGTCGCTGAAACACGCCTAAAACTAGGCAAAGATCTATAAACAGTCTTGATTCCTCAACCCTTCAGACACTGACTGGCTGCACAGCATGGTACAACAAATTTCTGTGTATTTGTTTGCAAAATAAATGTAGGGACATTTCACTTAAAAAGGAAAAAACTCTACTCCATGAGATCTTTCTTTTATATTAATATTGCAACTCCTCGCTCTTTTAATACCATCTTTATCCTGGAATCAAAACACAGACCTTAGGATGAAGTATGTATGTGGGGTTTTGTATCCTTCCCCACAAAACCATGTACTATTGAAAATCCTGTGAGGTTTGCATAGTATCTTGCCCAATATTTGACACGAGGGAAGGATTTGCTCATCTCATGATCCATGTTTATAACTCTCTTCAGCAACGTAAACACAATTTTACACACATCTAGCAAAGAAATAAATCTCTCTGTGATTTGGCAATGTTAATACTCACGTTCACTTCCACTTCTATGGACCAGTCTCCTAGTGGAGGGTTCATTGATAACTGAAATTTTTTGGAAACTACACCCAAATCACCCTCCTCCATCAACCACTGCTGAATCAATTTCTTCCGAGGATCCTAGGAGAAAAGTCAAGCTGCATGTTAAATGTGAGTGGCCTTGCTAGCAAGATTTAGGTAGCAATTCAAACCATCTGTATTGGTCACAAATTTATAACAGGTGACACAATATGACATCTAACCCTGTTCCTGTGGATACTTACTCGGATATATATATTCAGAAACACATTGTAAGGTTTCAGATCAGGATAGACAGTGACAATCCGGAAGAGCACATCCTGTCCTGGTTTATACATGGATTTATCAGTCTGGATGAACACAGAGGTGCTCTTGGATGTGTACATCAGGCTGGTACGGTTAGAGAAGATGTGCCGGCCATCAGCAAGGCCCTCCACCAGTAATTCATAATTCCCAGAAGCACTGTTCAGAGGCAGCTTGAAAAGAAATAGTGACACTCTGTTAGGCATCCAAAATATTCTTGAAGACACTATTATTTAAAAAGCATTTGACATAAAGGACTAATATATAGGTGAACTTGTCAACTTACGCAAATTTTCATAAAGATAAAGGGGATTTTATTCATTACTTTAATGTATTATTTCAACAATTACCAGAAAATCTTATCAGAAGCACAACAATGCATTTCCATCCAATTTTAAGTAGTAATCAGGTTTTCAAGAATATAAGTATCTATGCATTCATATGCAATTCACAGTCTTACACATGCACAGATTGTGTTCTCTTTTTAAAGTTATTTTGAAGTTTCTTTGGTTTGATATAATGGGCTAATATTTTTCTTCATCACTTTTTGCTATGAAATTTTCCAAAAATAAAATATCTGAAGAAGATACATGTAAGCAAGATGAGCAGGACAGCAGGAGAACTTTGCACTTGTTTTTTTTACAGTCTTTAGCTTTATGTCCTATAGGGTAGAAAAATCAAATACAGAATTTGTTTTTCATAAGGTGAGGTACTGTTTTTCAACAGCAACCTCACTGATTATGTCTCATTTCACTTTCATAATTAATAATTACAGCAGGTACTGTGACTCATTTAGAATGGAAAATAATTAATCTTCCAAAAATATTAAGAAATAAATGAACATAAATTTTATATGGTTAACTTTTTTTTGGATAGACATTGAAAGCTCCTTCAGTGCTGGCAGAAGAGACAGATATCACTTGCAAAGAAATTTAGACCACATAAGGTCAGAGTAATCACGCACAGATTTCTTCTCTCTCTCTCTCTGTGTCTTTCCAGTGCACAGAGGATATCAAGAGCTCCTAATTCAGATGCATCACTTCATTTCCTAAAGTTAGCTGGGAGGAATCCCAGTCACAGGGGTTGAAAGGCTTAAAGCAGAGATGCTGCAGCACACCGGAATTTTCCTTGAGCAGAGCCTTCACAGACAAGAAGTGACCCCAGGGACATCCCAGCCCAGATGCTGGCTTCTGTACCGCCAGAATGTCTCTTTGAAGAAGGGGAAGGGTTTTAACACAGCACACAGCTCATTCCAACGAGCAGCCCTGCTGAAAAGCTTAAGAGTCACATGCTTCTGTTTGGAGCTGAAACTGTAAATCTGGAATAAAACCTCTGAAGTTAAGACAACTAAAAACAGGCTTGCATTTTGCAGCATAACATACGGAACTGAAGCACTCCTCTTGCAGTGTAATGAAAATTACAGCTGTTAACTCAGCAGGCACAGCACTTCAAAAGTATCCTACCAAGTGCTATAAAGAAAGGCTGTACTGCTGTCAAAGCTCATTTTAACAGCACACACTGAGGCAACAGGGATTCACAAACATGGGAAAATGTTACTGGGTGACAAAGGAGGTAGATGTAAATATCTGTAGAGAATACATTTCCTTCTCTGTGTGCTTACCTATAAAGAGGAATCAACCTCAATTCCATCCCTCTCTATTAACTTTCTGTTTTTAAAACAAGCCAGGGAAAAAAAAACACCAAGGGGGAAAAATAAAAGAGGTTCTTTTTCACCTATAAGCAGGCCTGGGATGACATGGGAAGAAGACATCCCCCCTTTAAAATCTGGATTTATAGCATTAAATTTTAGATGCAAATTTCCACACTGAAAAGGATTTTGCATTTTCTCCAGCTGCAGGTTTTTGTACACACATTGCCAAGAACATATGATTCACATATTTCAACACCCTCCAAATCCCACGCCAAGTATTCTGCAAGACCTTAAATAAGATGAACAGCCTTAGCTACTGCATCTATCAAATACTACCTTATTATTACTTCAAACATTCATTTATGAATATTACTATTTCTTAAAGAAGCTGTAATCCCTAAAAATCAGACAGGATTCACTACAAGAAGTCCAGGACATATTATAATAATTCAAAATCAAAATGGGGGGAAATAATCTTGTCTTGTTTCATCATTGCAGTGAATTGTACTCTTACAGCATTATTTTGCTGCAAGTATTGTCTTCAATTTCTTCTTTAAAAATGTAAATCTTCTATAAATGCCATTTAGAGACTTCATCTATTTTCCTGTATCACTTTCCTACCACAAATAACGACAGATAGCATGGGTATCTCCCTAGATTTTTATACCTGTTATAGTTCAAAAGATCTTTCCTTCCCAAAACATGGTGTCATAACTGCCTTTCTTGATGCAAAGGTCAGAAACAATGAGGTTTGCATTGCCATGGCAGTGTATTAGGACAGCTGATGTGCAACATAACCCACCTTCTTTTTCACACATTTATGCTACCAGAAACTGCACTAATACAACATTTCCACAATTGCTACAGTAATAGTGACTAACTCAGCCCCACCAACTCCTTCTCTAAAGGGTTGTTTCTCAACCCAAATATGAGCAAAAGAGCTTTTAACACTAAATAGCAGGAACTTGCTGTGAAAATATTTTATCTTAGTCAAAACATCCCAAATGAATGGTATTACTATCCCCATTTTGGCAGTCCTAGCACAAGAGAGAAAAAGGCCATCTCACGTACTTCTGACTACACCAACCACCATCACGAGTACCTCAGACAAAGCAGCTACTGTTTCCTCTGGAAAAGATGAGGCTGAATCCAGAAACTCATTACCCACCTTCTGCTACCAGCAAATTACACTTTGGACAAAATCTAGGTCTACTGTGGCTACACAAACTAATAGAAAATCTTGTAGTTAAAAAATGAGACAGATAGCAGCGAGCGAGGGAGGAAAATACCCTGCCTAGTTTTAGGTGCTTGAACATTTTAAGACCTGGGCAGATTATAGTAAGGAACTTATTATTTTTTCTTTTAATGAAAAGAATTTTCTACATTTGCTAATGTATAGTTCATACAGATGAACTATAGTTCATACAGATGAACTATTTCAACTTAGTAATCTTCATAATGTTGAGCTGCTCATTGTCATTGATTATCCATCTATCAAATACTTCCAAATTATTGAATCAGAGACAGTTTTTTTGAGGACAGAACTTAAACCCACCAGATTAAGGGATACCCAGACTTATGGATGACTTTGGTAAAGCTTTTTTTCTGATATAAGTACATAATTCTTTAGATTGGGTTTCAAGATGAATATCCAGGATCATAAATTCAGGATTCACACACAACACACAATTCAAGAAACATTTTTGGGGTTTTAATGTACTTCCACTGAATATGTATTTCCAAGCCCTATACAAAGATTGTATATAAATATATTTTATTTTGATATTTCTCCATTATTGCTTTACACGATTTTTTCAGCATTAATTAGCCTTCATGGTGTGTCTAAAATATAGATGTAGGTATCAGCCAGTAAAAAAAGCCACAAATCAAATTTTTTGTGTTCAAGTTCTATGATAGTTTGTGTTGATGCTGGAAATCAGCTCCCAAGTCCTGTAATTACTTCTAACAAGCTGCAGAGCATTTGATCTGCAAAACCCTTGATTTATTGGTCAGGAAATACACTCATCTGGTACTGTGAGAACAGCTGAGATCACATGCAAAATATATCATCAACACCAATGGGTGGTAAGTTACAGGCAGTCAACATTTTCTGAGGAAGGAGGGAAGGAAAAAAAATACTTACTGCTGGAAGAACAAGAGTCCCAAAGGTACCTGAACAAAAAAGAAGAAATATCACACTGTCAGAAATCTGTGAGACTAACTACCACACACTTACCAAAACATCAACATTACAGCAGCGCTGCTCCCTTTCCATGGCTGATGGAAGATGTGAGATACCTTCTGCAGAGCCACAAAAGTATGAACACCAACCTACAGCAACATTATTTCTCTGTTTTGTTCAGACAAAGAACATGTTGTCCATGTTCTTTGTTTGAACATTTTTCTTTACGTCCACAGAGACTGAAACACTTTTACAATCCATTGAACCCTCTATGCCGCCAAGTTATTATTCTCCATTGATTCTGCAGCCCAAATAAAAACTAAAATTTTTGAAACCACGTACAGGATTTATCACTCTTAAGGAAAGGAGCACCCAGGATTAACCTCACAGAATTATGTGACCACGGGAAAAAGTAACTAACATATCAATATATTTGGATTAATATAACTTATTGCTTTAACTATTTCAACTAATATGGCTTCAAATATTTTTAGAATCCAATAAATGTCCTGTTAAACTCCTGGATATCTTTCCATCATGAAGCCATTAGTGTCACAGCTCTTATCTTAATTACATCATGAATTATAGAACAGGACAGAACAGACCAGAACAGAACATTCCAGTTGGAAGGGATCACTTCAGGGCTTACCAAAGGTTAAAGCACGTTATTAATGGCATTGTCCAAAATCCTCTTAAACACTGACAAGTTTCAGACGTCAATTACACCTCTAGGAAACCTGCTCCAGTGGTGGACCACCTTCCCAGTAAAGAAATGCTTCCTACTGTCCGGTCTGAAGCTCCCCTACTGCAGCTCTCAAGCATTCCCACACCTTGTACCACTGGATTCCACCTCTGTCTCCACTTGGCTTCCTCAGAAAGCTGTGGATAGCAATGGGAATGCCCCTCAGCCAGACTAGAGGAACAAAAGCCTTTAGCTGCTTCTCACAGGACATGCCTTTGAACCCTGTCACCAGTTTTGTTGCCCTCCTCCAGATGCACTGAAGGACCTTCTAAAGCTGTGGGACCCAGAAGTGCACACAGTACTCGAGGTGAGGCAGCACCAAGGCTGGATGCAGTGGGATAATCATCTCTCCTGACTGGCTAGTGATGCTGGGCTTGAGGCACCCCTCAAGTATGTGGTTCCCCCTTTTGGCTGCCAAGGCACACTGCTGACTCACATTTGCTTCTGCTGATTCTCTTCAATTAGACTTTTTTGTATCTCCTAAAAAGCCACAGGTTTATACCAATCTTTTAACTCAACTGTTTCATAGCGTAAGAAAAAAAAATCTATTTATTTATTTATTTATTTGTGTGCTTCCTGATCCTGGACCTAAAGGCATTGCTTCCAAAATAAAGCAATCACCCGACCTCTGAACTTAGTTTTAGAAGTCAATTAATTCTTTCCTTTGACAATGGCAAACAGAAGGAATCTCAATGAACTGAATGCAGGTTGTCCTGACCACTTCCAGAGTATTAGAAGAAAAATGCTATCCAGTATGTACCATCTATCCAAATTATAAACTGGGTTAAAACCAAATGACTCACATCCCACAAACTAAGTCTGTGGGTAGCACACTCCAGTACTTCATTCTGGTACTGAAAACCTTAACAGGCATGGGCAGTACCAGGCCTAAGGAACACAGTTCTTTCCACAACATGTCTATGTTGCTGTTAAACCTACATTTTTTTTCATATCATCTCTCCACTTGAGAAGCATCTCATACAGTCATTAACTCTGAGCAACTCCATTGGCCTTTGAGGTTTTCCACACAGGAGTGTCTGGCAAAATACTTTTCTCAGTAGCCAGTGGAGAGGACAAACCACCCCAATTCACAGCGGCAGGGAGCCCTCACACTTGGCCAAGCTTGCTTGGCACACAGGAGAGGCATTAGGAAGTCCTGCAGAGTACCTGATCCACAGGCAATGGAAACACCTCTAGATGCACTGATATATTTATTCCCAACATCTACCCAAACAACCCCATGCTCAAGGAACTGCACTAAGAGATATAATCTTAGCTAAAGGAAAGTTATGTCGTTCTAACTCAGGACAGAGTGAGTTACTGTGAAGAATGAAGAATCTTTCTTAGGTCATTATATTTCACTGGAAAGGGAGGAAGATGCATGGCAAATAGCAACAGAGATGGTACAAAGTTACCTCCTGAAATTTCTCTCAGTTATACACTAAAACCCTAACCCTTCTTTTGTTTCCTTCCCTCTCTGAAATGAGGCTGTGCTAAAGCTAGGGTCTGTACAACCACAACCCATACCAGCAGAGGGAAAAAAAATAACCTTTTTCACTGCTGATAATTGGTTACTAACAAGGAATAGAAACCATTTACCACATGTCTGAGTGGATATGCACATGGCTGCTCTGCTATGCTAGCTTTAATCTAATCCATACAGCTAATTACAGCAATGGCTACAGGAGTGACTTAATTACAACAGGAGACACAAATCTGGTATTTGTACCAGAGCCCACACCATGGGGGTTGCTATTTCCATCTTACTCCTGCAGTGCAAACACACTGGTACCCACAAGGTACCAGTGTGTTTGCACTGCAGGGGTAAGATGGAAGGGCAGAGTGACAAAGGGAACCACTGTGGTAGTCCTGTGCAGCATCACCAGCCTGCAAAGCAAAATTAACAGGGCAGGCACTTCAAAGCTTTCCTACCAGGGCAGTGCCTGCTTGCCTCCACCTGTTTTGAGAACAAGACACATGCCAAAAACCAGAAATCTTATGGCAGTATGGCAGGGTTTCTTTCCTGTTCCCAAGCCTTGGAGATCTAACATCAGGTCTGAGCTAGGTAAAAACGTAACACAGATGGAGAAAGTCTTGGGGAGGAGGGAGATTTATATCACAGTTGCATTTGTGCAACTGAGGCATTTACCTTCTGAGGCACTGCTAGGGAGCCCAGCCTCCCTGTAATAAAGCCCAGAGCACTGTCTAATTCCCAGCCAGTGAGAATCATAAAAGAGGCTCCAGGGCATGAGGTAATCTTCCAATTTATGTCACTATGTAATTATTTTGCTAGGAGCTGAGCAGCCTGGGCAGATCTGAAATTCTTTAGCTTTGCAGTGGATTCTCCTGTCATGCAAGATTTTCCCATGTTCTCAGAGACTATCAAGCTGCAGTCAAATCCCTGGAGCTCTGCTCAACTATGCCTAGGGATGACTTTGGACATGCTCAAACAAGAGCTATAGCAAAACATTTCCTTTATGCCAATGCTGAATAGCGGAAATTCACAAATTTTTCTGTTGACTTGATGAATTAAAGTTATATTTAATCATACAGCAATTTCAGGTTTATAAGGAATTAACCATGATCCAACAGCTAGCACATATCACTGCTCTGCTGCAAGCCCTCCTATCAATGGAGCTGACTTTTACCCACATGCAACACGTAACACTCCCACGAGATCAGGCAAGTCTGGCATCTACCATCCCCAGAAATGGCAGTAGTCTTCTGTCTCCTTGAACACATCTCTGCAAAGAAACCCTTCAGTTGTAAAATACAGGTAGCTAACAGCAGGCAGAAGAAGCAGGTTTAGAAAGGAGCCCAGAAGAGCTAAGCCACCAAGACCAAGCCCTGCAAACCACATCTGTTGCAACGCTTCCTCCTGGCTCATTCCGTCTGCTCTCCACAGCAGCGGTCACCAGCACAACTGGAGTGGGACACTGCAGGGAACAATCAGGCAAGAGCACACGGCCCTGCTACCACAAGAGATTAGTTAGGGAATACTTCCAGCTGGGAATTATGACTTTGTTTAAGGGGGAGATATGAAAAATTCAGTGGACCGTTACAGATTAATCTTGAAGCTAAAATACAAACTGCCAAAAATCCCAACAGAAGTCACATGAGCCTTCAAGAAAAAAAATCTCTCTCCTTGTCATTTGCAAAACTGTTTCTTTCACAAAATTCCTGAGGCTTGCACTGTATTCATTCAATAACTACTGCACTGAGAAAATACACGGAAACACAGTGGAAACAAATGCCACACTGTCCTGACCCTTTTCCTCAGAATCCCTGGCATTTAGGATTGTCCAGCAGAAAAGGAATCATAGAAAGCGTGGGAATGATGACATAGCAGCAGTATTGTATTTTTCTACCCTGCCATTTTTTGTCAGTGTAATAGTATTGCCATCAATAAAGCAAAAGTAACAAATTCAATGCAAACACAAGTATGGTTTTTTTAGACTTAGGGAGAACAGCACAAACAATGGCATCTTAAATTCTTCCCACTGCACAGGCCTGACCCAGACCCAGAAACTTTTGCTACCCTTTCTTGAGATGACACCACTAGGACTAGTCATAAATGTTTCAGCTTCTACCCCCCAAAAAGGACAGAGGTTCTAGAAATATGACTGCATGGCTTGGCACAGGAACTAGAGCTTATGCCAATATATATCAGTAAAGTAGCTCTTCAGTCTCTGATTTACATAAAGTCAGCACTGACTGTATATTTTAGCTCATGAGGCAGCTATTGCTACAAACAGATTTTCTCACTTAAACTTTTCTACCTGAGTCTTCAATCCTTCGTAGTAATGTGTGAGAACAGAAAAACAAAACTGGAATCACTTCCAATTGATTTACTGAAATTATGCCACATCTTTGCTCTGACAGCTGTGTTCATATACCCATGCATAGGAAATGTTTACAGAAAAACATTTTCTTTGCAGTGGCAAATGGAGATATTTTCTATTGCTGAATCAATTTCAAAAACTCCCATCATATAAATAAAAATTAGTGTTCTTAAATGTCCTTCCAGATTTTTTTCCTGTCCAAAATATATACTATTTTTGTGTTTAAAAAAAAAAAAAAGAAACAGCAGTAATACCAAGGCCTAAGCTGACCAGGAAGTGAAAACTACTTATTCTTCAAAGAAGACTTGCAAAACTTTTGAGTTCACAGTTTGCTTTAAATATGTTATACTCCCCGTCTATCATGCTAAAGCTATCACACAAATTAGTAGTGATTATTTACACAAATAGCCCAAAATACAGAGCTTAATGCTGTTAAGTTCTGGCTCAGTTTGGCACAGATGACAGAAGGAGGGGCAATACAGCACTCAAACACACAACAGGGACTGCCAGGGGACGTCAGCATTCGGGCTGACATCCAAAGCCAAATGAGGCCAACAGGCCTGTAGCAAAGGGGTATAACTTGCTCCAAAATGCCTCCTAAACCCTGTCTGCCAGAACTATGTACACTTCCCTCCACAGCCACTTCCTACCCTCCTCTCCTTATCCTTTTCAGTTGTTTTTGCAAACCTGGAGGCTAAAAGCACTCAGAAATTATAAAGGGGGAGAGAGAGGCAAGGTAGCAGGGCTGCCTATGGAGAAAGATGTAAGGGGACAGGAGGAATAAACTAAACTGGACCAAACTTTACCACTTAAGGGTCTGGTCAAGAGACAGGGCACCACAGGCCTGGAGGGCAGAAGAAAGGCAGAATGCACAGATGTTTTTGTGATTAAAGCTATGTTTTACCAAACTCTTACCAGCAAGTTCTAGCTTCAGTCTGCAATGGGAAGTGTAGGGATATTTTCCTGACAATTAGATAGAAACCCTTCTTCACCTAAACACAAAAGATTTTCCCTAATCTCCATGATCAGAAGAGTGGAAGAAACCCAACCATAGCACATCCAGAAACACTCTTGGCCAGGACAGAACAGATGCAGGTTTACCAGAAGGTATGAACAGAAGGTATGAACAGGCACTGTCCTCTCCTCTCCTCTGCCCCCTGACCACAGCATTCTCTGTGTCTTCCTACTCTACATGGCAAAGGAGTCGTGGTACCCCCCTGCTTGTCCCTTCTACTCATTCAGCCATTCTTCCCTTGTCAGCACTGTCAGATCTACCCTTGAGGAACACCATCTCCCATGCTCTCAGACCAACAGATACTGCTGATGGCTGGGCACTTCTTCCCTTGCCCTGCCACATCCATGATCCCTTCCCCAAGCAAGTAGCAGCTTTTCCTGCCGAATGGCCCTTTTTAGACTTAAAGTGTATTTCAGACATTTAATTCTTCACTCAATCTTCTAAAGTCAACCAACTAGCTCCATGGATTATACTATTATTACCACTTTCAGCTCAGTAGTCAGAGACCAGCCAGTTTCAAGAATAAAATACTTAGATAAACCAGAGAGTGTTTTCTAAGACACTGCATGCTGGGTAGGAAGAGAGAACAGCTTCATACTGCCAAAACTAAATAATCTTTTTAATCAGAGACCTTCTGAGAGCTATCCAGGCACTATCACTGCTTAAACTCAAGTACAGCCTCTTTTCAACTTTTTCCCGAGACAAACCTAAGAGCCATCCGTGGATTTCTTGTCATGCATATGACATTACCACTGCCTACCATACCATAGCAACTCTACTGCCATGAATTATAAATTTACAGCTGTTAGGAAGGCAATTTTTGAATACTACACAGGAAACTTTCTTGACATCAGATCCAGTCTGTGAAACTATATAGACAATTCAGAATAATCTCAGACTTAAGCCTTTTACACAACTAAATGTGAAATACACTTCATCCCCTCAGTGACCATGTACAAACACACAAACACACACATCTCCACACGCTGCTTTCAAGGCACTATTGGCCACCACTACTATCCACTCTGATGTCCATGAAATAAACACAGACACAGCAAAGGCAATTAAAAGCAGCTGCAGTTTTTATTCCAAGTTAAAACATAGGAAAATCACATTAGGACAAAATACGTCTAAGCCTGTACATGCCAGACATTTGGCAGTATTAACACCACCCTCATTACATCAATTGCTGTAACTGGAACAAAATTTCAAAGTCAAGTCACTTCTCAAACTCATTCACTGCAAATAATGCATTCAGAATCTATTGAAATTTCTGCTAAAGGGAGTAAAAGAAGAAGGTTTGTTCTCATACTAGTTTTCTTCTATTTTCTAGAACACTTTTAAAGTTTGTGATGACAAAGCCACATAATTTTGGCTTTAAATAATTTTGGCAATAAAATTATTTGAATTTATAAAAATAGTACCAAGGGACTTCCTTCATCAGTAAATAAAGGCAATATAAATCCTGAACCATATAAAATAAGAGCACAGACCTCACAGCTATACCTTCAGGAAGCTGAAGAAGTGGTCTGTCACTATAACCATGTTTTCTACGCACATACTTATTTGAACTCCCCCTTCACAAGCAGGTAGTCATGGAGAGAGCAGGGAAACCAGCAACACTGCCAGTGCTGAGTCATATGGGTCTCATGAAAAGAGAAGTCACCTCTGTATGACTGGAAACTCATTAATTTCCCAATTGCTGACTGCCTCTGCAAGCATTTCTCCAACTCAGTACTTCAGCTTGGATCTCCTTCTAACTAAAGACATCACCTTAGACCCATCTACTGTTAGCTCCCACCCTTTTCTCTTTAAAGCTACTTTTACATGTACCTAATAGTACATAACAGGTGTATAGCACACTTCTGATACTTCACACAGCTCCTCCCATCTCTCCTCAGACGCTTTCCAGAATGCAGAAGAGACTCCCAGGGTCAAACCCAAGTCTGTCTGGCCCAAGATCCCATGTGCAGCAACGGTCAAGGACAGACATCTGAAAAGCATCAAAAGCGAACTGGTACATGGTGACTCTTCCTTGGGTACTCTTCCCAGCCTATATAATCTGTGTGTCCTGATACTGGGCCAATCCTCCGTGGACTTCTCTCTTGTGAATTTGTGCAATCATGTTTTCTATCCACAACAACTGGGACATGGAGTTCCACAATCTATTTTCATCTCATGTGAAGGCCCATCTTCTTCTGTCAGGTTTGAACTCGTCTCCTGAGAGATCTCAGATCCTTCTGTCTGCTCTCCCTGGCATTTCTCCAGTTGGTTCACAGGCTCCATGATGAGCGCCAAAAATCAAGCACAGCCCTCGCCAGGATGCCCAATTAGGCTGTGAAGATTACTAGAATACTTTCTCATAGCTTACAGAACGTGTATGTAGCTTACTTCTTGTATACCTCTGAGTACAATGTTTACTTTCTTTTTTGAGTACCACAGTATTACTTACAAGCCTTTACCTTCTGTTGCCTTTAAACCATTACCCCCACCCCCATACACACACCCGTTTTTCTGCAGGGCTGCATCACCTTGTTCCCCACCCAATAAACACATGTTCTTTTATTCATCAACAAAAGCAGAACTATGCACTAGTTCTAGTGAATCACACTCCAGTTTTTCCCCCAATCATTTCTGGTATTGCCAAAATGTGTTCAAAATTGAATCCTTTCTCCCAGTGTCCTTACCATCCCTTCACTAACCTAATAAACATTCTCCCTTTTTCATTCATGTCAATCATACTGAACACTACAGTTTCAGGGCAACTCATTTCCAGTTTGAGAGTGAACCACTTAGACTTGATGAACACTATTTTTCATCCAGCTACAAACATATTAAATAAGAATTTCATGCTGTCCCTGCTTCCCCAGCTGGCTTGTTAAAGCACCCAGCCAGACTATCAAAAGCCTTTTAATATGACAAAATCCTGCTTCTTCTCCACCTACAACCCTTGCCAATCCATAGTGCAACACATTTTCTTTGCAGGTTTTCAATCCTCCAGAACCTCTCTGTTCACTTAAGCTCTCAGAACTTCACTAGCAGATTTTAAATTATTTCAGTCAATTCCCTAAATATTCTACAGGGAATTTTATCAAGCCTAAACACTTGACCAAAGTACTCTTTAAACTGTTCCTCCCCTTTTGTAATCTTAATTCTTAAGCCTTCTCCATGACAGTCAGTTGATCTTCTTAGTGAAGACTAAACACTTACTGCCTCTCAGCATCATTAATCATCAGAGTAGCAAGCCACAGAAGTAGCGACCCTTCTCATCAGGGTAGCAAGCCACATCCTTTGCTAGATTTCTTGTTACCAATATGTTATTTAAAAACCCTGCCTTACTAGCCTTCACATTCTTTCCTACTAACGGTTTGGCCTTACCAGTTTTGTTCTTCGTTACCCATGCTACTTCTTTAAGTTCCTTTGTAATCTGATCTCATTTACAATTTCTACATACAGTTTTCCTTCTTTCTGCTTTTTTGGCCAGTTTAGATTGTGTTTAGTTACCTCATTTCTTACCTCTCTGTTCTGTTAATGTGCACTTACCCTTTCAGTATGACTCCCTCAGGAACTTTCACCCTTTGCTTCCCTTCTTGTTTCTGATAGCACGTTACCTACCAATTCCTGTTTGTTTTCATCACTTCTTTTTTCCCTAATACAGAACCTTTGGTTTGTTTTTCTCTCACCTCCCTTTCCTAAAAGCTCCAAAGCCCCTCCAGTTCACAGTGGCAACAGGGAACTGCACACAGGGACGTGATATTCCCTCATCTGTATGAGCTGCCCCACTGCCTGCACTTCTGTTTTATCCCACCCTTCTGAAGAAATAGTGAAACAGCCTGGAGTGCTCAATCTGCCACACTCTCCTTGGCTGGATATCAA
Source organism: Serinus canaria (assembly GCF_022539315.1). Lineage (NCBI taxonomy): Eukaryota > Metazoa > Chordata > Aves > Passeriformes > Fringillidae > Serinus > Serinus canaria. Next base: position 83,021,904 of record NC_066316.1, read on the forward strand.
CAAAAAACATGGTGACCACAAAAACCTCATGTACAACCACATAAGCCTTGAGTCACAGAAGGACTCCTTCCCCCAAATCTCAAACAGCATGCAAACAATAATATGAAGCTCAAATACTGCATAGGATCACTACTCCCATTTTTCTGCAAACAACTTAATGGGTCTGTTAGCAGGATGGATACAAAAACAGGCATGGGAACCTGCTGGGTTTTGTTCTTTTATGGTTTTGGGTTTATTTGTTTTTTTAATCTACTCCAGCTATATGAAAGCCCATAAAAGAGCACCTTCTTCTCTACCACATCAGTCATCTCCGGGTCCAGCCCCAACACCTCCTTCCCAAAAACTTTTCCTTCATTCTGATTTTGCATAGGTTATGTGCAAAAGGACTTATTTTTCATAAGGCACAGCTACATGTACTTTTGATTATGGAGGTTATAGATGCAAAATCACTGCTGCAACTCCTGCTCTCTCACTGTTTGGCTTTTTAGGCATTGACAAAAAATTAGGCAGAAAGGAAATGTTCCACTAAACTGCCAGCAAAACCTTTCACCCCACCCATATTCAGCGCAGATAGAATAGTCACTAATAACTCAGTTTATTCTGACATAAGGTACAGAGGCAACTCAAGGTTAGTAACAGGGACTGAGGGGTTTAGGCCATTCATTTCCACTTAGGTGTTACAACTTACTATTCCTAGTGTTTCTCACTAGTTCTTACACTGACGTGGTCAGAATCATATTATTAAGTATGTAAAACATGCCTTCTGGTAAAAGGAGATTTTCCATTGTCTCTATGGAGAATCACTACATGTCTGAGCTTGACAAACATTCTCACAAACTATCATGCTTCATAAATCCTAGCTGAGTATTTACCATGCTCTAGCTCAGTAACCTCTGTTAACAAGTAGGTGTACTCCTCTCTGGAAATACAGAAAAGCAGCATAAATTAATTAACATGTACAAGTCATTTACAAACTATGCACATTACTGTAAACTGAATTCTCCAGTAACTTCACATAACTCTCACTCACCATGGCTCAAATACATTACGTTGTACCTTATATAGCAAAAGTTTTAACTAATGAATCTTGGTCTTTAGAATTAAAAACGTTCATGCTGTTGGGCAAATTATGACACCTCATTACACATAGAAACTTTTCTGAAAACCAATTCTTTTTTCCAACTTGTATGCTTCTTATTCTTTCCAAATCATTCTAGCACTAACACAGAAAATAGAAACTTTTCTGAAAACCAATTCTTTTTTCCAACTTGTATGCTTCTTATTCTTTCCAAATCATTCTAGCACTAACACAGAAAGTACTTTTCAGAACCTCTCACAATTAAGGTATAAGGTTTTTTTCTCTAACACATACAGAGCAATGTCTGGGTAGCAAACCCTGTAAGAAAACATCTCCTGCCAATTCATACTACATCTTTATTATCAATGACTGGATGACTATGCACGGCAAGAGTCACCCTTCACTGCAATCACTAAAGTTCAAGTTATTAGTGCAGGGAATTTAACTTGTTCATCTGTTATTCCCATAATTTCTTTTTTTGCTATTGTTCACACAGAAAACCCAATGGCTCCAACTGCACATAAGCCATTGTTACCTTCAGCAGCCATTTTCAATCAGGATCTTTCTGATACTGCATCTCCACAGAAAGTGTGTCAAGGCTTGGTACAGCTCACAAAAACGGCTTTAGTTAGTGCTTTGTGTTCTCCTGGCATCTGCTCTAGGCAATGGAAACCTATTCTCTCCTGGTGACACATTCAATTTTTTTTGGGTTGTGCTTGCTCACACAAAGTTTACCTGTAGCATCAACCTCCCCGTTGCAAACATTCTGTTGGGGTTTTTTTCCACTATATTAAATGCAATTAACTTGATTTCTGCACCAAAATATTGGTCCTAAATAATCTCCCTTCCTATATAGTACATTTAGAGTCTGGAATATTGCCAAGCTCAAAATATCTTCAAATCCAAGTGCATGCACACTTCCTCCTTCACTCCAAATATCCACTAGCCACTTATTAACATTTATTTTCCCTTAGTTATTTAAAAAGTACAATAATGATGGGAACCAACCTCCACTGCTAAAGTGTTCCTCTAATAGACAACTGCCCAAGAATCACTGAGATATCAAAATTCCACTACCAGTAATATTAGAATAGTAAATGCTTTATCAACCATCTGGGGGCAAACACTCTATTTCTTATTCAAAGCAAGAATTATATTATAGACATTGAAAAATCCCATGCCTCTAATACAATAAGGTCCTCTCATGGAGCTAACTCAGAAATTAGACCACTACATATATCATATTGAGCTGCTGCTAGAGAACCAGGCTAAATCCTTAATTTAAGGCAATTGCAGAAGCATTTGACAGACAGGAATGTAATAGCATTTAAACTGAGGTACTTGAATGAACTGGGCCTGTCAGATAAAACATCCCTAATAAAAACTGTGTCCTCAGCCTGTGCTATGTCTCCAGAATCCAATTTCCAACTCAGTTCCATCAGCACAAACATTTGCACACTGAACCAGGGGACCTGTCTGACTAAAAAAACATTCAAACAAAATAAAAACTTTATTTTTCAGTCAGATCAGTTTCTCAGAGCAGTTAATCCCCTGCTTTTGCTGTCACCATGCAAGGAAAACTACAGAGCATAATTGAGCCAGCTTCAGTGCCACTGAATGTGCAGTCTAACCAAGGTAGGTATTCAGTGACAGATAAACCAACATTCTCTGAGCACTAATATATGCAGCAATTATGTAATTTAAAGAAGATTTGGTGTGCCTGGAGGTATGCTTGGTTTTTTTCCTTCAGCTACAACAGCTGGTTTGATAAAACCTCCAGTCCTCCTTCAGTCACAGACTAAGATCAGCTACAACAATACCATTTCATATTTTATCTTAAGATTGTTGTGTTCTTCAATGATAATTTTAAAGATTTATGCTCTTATTCTGACAAGCTGTGTTTGCTTCTCTCCGACAACTTGCTTTCTCTCTGAGTCAGAACTGACCCATCCCTGTATCACCGTTGGATACTTGTCTTCAAGACTACATCCTCTTTTACAGGACAGTTCCCTTACTCCTGGCCCTTAACAGTTTTGTTTACATATTTGTTCACAGAAAACAAATGACTTGCAGATTGTATAACCTGACTAGAAAAAAACTGATGGCAACATATGAAACATTAAGAATTTTGCAAGAGGAAATACACAGTATGCTCAGCACCTATTTTTTTGTTGTTGTTGTTCTTTGTTTTACTTATAAAGTAAAAAGCATAGAAAATTTAAAGATATATTTAAAAGACTAGAATACATTAGAAGTTAGTAATTCACTACAGCATTTGTCCTTTTTCCTCACTGTGTTCAGTCTGATGCAGTTCCATACCTGTTCCTGATAACCCACCGTTCACTCAGACTTCAGCAGCTCCCTGTCAAGCTGCTGAAGTCAGAGGATAGAGACAGTCACATATTTTTAAAAGCTTGGAATTACCAGTTGCTTGTCTGGCTTTCAGTGTTGAGAAGGGCAAAAACAGACGGGTTGAAACTCATGCAAGGCTCACTGAACTCTATGTTAAAGCAGAACAGAAGCAGGAAATAAAAGCCAGTACAGTTAGAGGAAGAAAAGGAGAAGACAATTTATTTTCTTTTTTAAAGTTTTGTATTTCAAAAGAAAACAACAAAAGCTGGCTGGTTTATGTTTGTTTTGGTTCTATATTAAAATTTTTATCTGTTCAAATGCACTCCATCACACTTAAAGCCTAAATCTTCTCTACAGGCTGTGAAAGCTTTGAAATGAAGGTGTGATGCTTCCAATTAAGGCATCTACATTAACTGTAAGACATTAAGAGAAGAATGACACATGCAATAGGGAAAGAGCATTATAGCAGGGTAGATTTTTCAGCACCTCACACTGCCCTAAGACTCTCTACTTTTAACAAATAAAAAGCTAGACTTTAGATGTCATTTATATCACCTCATATTAAGAGCAGTGTGAAAGCTGGACTATCCATAAAAAATATATTCTTTCTCATGAGGACAAACCTCAGGTAAGATATCTCTATGCTTCTGTTGCCAGGTGACCTTTCTAAAAAGGAACATTGGTCAGGATATCTCAGCTTTTCAGAACTCCCACCACTTCCACTACCCCTGCCTGGTGGCATAGATTAAATCAGTCTTTTCTCACATTTACTTATCTTCCATCCCCAAACTCTACACAATTCAGTTCTTGATCCTTAAAAATTCTTGTTTCTTCAAACACACAGAGCTTCCAAGTGTCTGACACAGTCATCTTCACTTTCCTATGGTGCTCAGGTCATTGCTTTCTTAGGGCATGAAGAAGCAGCTTCAGTTGCTGCATTACTTTGTTTGTTCCACCCCTTCCATTCTTCAACAAGCTTCAACTTTGCACCTTAACAAGCTACCAGTAAGCAACTTTTCCACCAGTTCTACAGTGACCCCACTTCATGGACCAGAGTACTTCCTGGTTCCTCAGAAATCCCACATCCACCACACTTTGCTATTTAATTATTTTCAGAGTTTACAGACAGTTAGCACACCCATGCAATCACTCATCCAGCTCAGTTGCCCAGCTCCAAACAGAGCCAGCAGTGTACAAGACTATTTTCCCATAGCGACTCCTATTTGGTAAAACAAATTTCCTATTTTAGTACCATTTAGAAGCCGTGATATTTTGGGAGGAACAAAATATTCCTGTGAGAAGGCAGACAGAAATACTTCCAAACTAAGTCCATTATTTTTCTTACCTTTCCCAAAGACCATTTCCTTGCTAAAGATGGTCTCGTTATCTCTGATCACTTCTCCCTTTACGGTGACCTGTGCTGGGCTGTCCGGCAGCAGAGCCACCCCAACAGTCAAGTTTGCTCCAGGCCTGATGTTCCAGGGAGCTGCCACAAGGAACGTAGGTCTGGAAAGCCCAAACGGGCAGAGGGAGAAAGGGCAGGGAGTGAAACACACTCTCATAATAAAGTAACCGCGTACACATAAAGACATACGACACACGTTGCCAAGCTCTTCTGTCGCTCTCCGCGGCGGAGGCTGGAGGTGATGCTCACGGCCCGGCTGCAGCGGGTGCGCAGGACGGGGCGCGGGCAGCGCTGCTCTGCCCGCTCCCGGGACCGGCTGCCAGGCGGGAGCCCCGGGAAGCGCTGCCCGCGCAGCCCCCGCGCCGGGCGGCAGGGAAGGAAGAAAAGGTGCCCCGAGCCCCCGCCCGCCCCAGCCCCACGTACCCGGCCGCCGCGGAGCTGCAGAGGAAGAGGAGGAGGAGGAGGAAGAAGAGGACATCGCCGCGGGACCGCGCCATGGCTCTCCGTGCGCGCTGCCCGGTGAGTCCGCCGCTGTGCGCAGGGCCGGGGCCGGGGCCGTGGCCGGGCGGGAGGCGCCTTGGCGGGCGGGGAGGGGAAGGGAGAGGCCGCCGCTGCCCCAGCGCCAGGCACGCTCCGCCGGCGGCAGGAGCCGCGGGGCGTTCCCGGGGCCGGCCCGGGGTGGGCGGCCCGGCGGCAACACACATCTGTCTGCACTGGGATACCTATGGGTGCATCACCTCCCCTCAGCCATCGCTCCCACATCCTGCGGCTGATGCAGCTGGGAAACGGGTGGGATTCCCAGAACCCAACACCATACAAAAGCAGCATCGAGAGCAATGTTTTCTGCCTGCAGCTCCGAGCAGAGCAGCAGCCCGTTGTGGAGAGCTGCTCGGTTATCGGCTCAGAGAGACCCGGAGAGCCCGCAGAGGCGCGCTGGCCTGGGGCTCGGGCTCGGAGGCGAGTCGGGATGGGTTCTGGGTCTGAACAGGGAGAAGGATGCTGGCAAAAATTCAAGTAGCTACTTAAATGTGAACCGATTGGTAATGCAGCTCTGGCTGGACTGTCATCTGTGCCCCATATTTGCAAAAATAAGGTGGTACCTACTTATAAATCTTAACCTACCTTCAGAGTTCAAAAAGTGCACTGAAGCAGCTTGGGTAACAGAATCTTTTCTGTTCCTTTAGCAGATTAATTTTAACTGTGCAGACTAGGCACATCTAATGTTTGATTTGTGCACATTCTTTCATTGTGGGACAAGTCTAATACATTTAGAAACTATACCCAATTCTTGATGTGTGCCTCTTCAGAAGCACTGGAGTGGCATCCTCTGCATTGTGGTACACAGCCAAATGCAGTCAGCTATAGTCCTAAGCAGAAGCATGACACTATGTTCTTATGAAAATCACATAGGAACAGTAATGTGCATAAACACTGTGCTTTAATTGTATGCCAGGCAGTCATGCAGTGTTCTCACATCTTTTACATTTGCTTTTCTAGGTTTTCATACTCAGCTGATTCTTTTTGGAGCACCAGTCTTTGTCGTGACAGAAGAGAGGGTGAAGAAGAGTCTACCGCGATAGACTAGGAAAGGGGTAATAGTACAACAACCAACTCATGCTTGCAAAGTCAGTCTTGGCTGCTCCTCACCAGCAGAAGGTGCATGATAAGGCAAAGCTCAGGAGATGTTTGCTGTTGGTTTTAGTAACTCCTTATTACATGTGAGAAACAGCAAGGGAAGATGAACAGTCACTGCCACTCCTTTTCTTGGAGATTGGGAAAAAGTGCTTACAAGTAGCACTGCATCCCAAGAACCCCAGCCTTAGATGGCAAAGCTACACATAGTACACATCTCCATTCAGTGGCAGTGAGCCAAACTGGCACTCCACCATACCTATCAATACTAATCACCTCTCTCAGTCTTTAAAACAAGGTGGTCACATCCCAACTTCCTATCAGGTATGGTCCATGCTAACCTCCAAACTGCACCAGAAATTGTTCAAGAAAACACAACAGCCAGGGCAAAACCATGCCAAGGTCAGCTTGAGGGTAGGGACAATCAATTTGCAGTCCCAAGAACATTTGCTGGCACTGTTTAATTCATTAGCATGAATGTAGCCCAAAAGTTCATTAGTGAAAGTGCTTGCAAATGCCACAGATTTTGCCCAGTTGTACAACAGTGTTATAGACTCTCATCTTCCCTTTTTGTTCCTAGAGGCTTGCTAGTTTAAGATACTTTGGTATATGTATTCAATCTCTTCTTCTACCAAAATGCCAATAAAGGAATTCTGCAGCAGAAAGTAAGAGAATAAATGGATTGTCATATTAGGGATTGTCCTGAATAGATTTAAAACAGACAAGAAATGGAGGAACAGAAATGTTTACATTCCATTCTATAACAACATACAAGCTCCATGTCTTACAGATGTATCCATGCACTCAGAGAGGTTTTCATCATTTCATTTCCAAACAGGATATACCACACTGTAGGTAACATGTAGAAAATTTTCATAGTTAAACATTTAGAAATCAAATGTGATATGTAAGGATTCAGTAAGTTCCCAGTTAGTAGAAAACAACACATTTATGTTTAGGAATGAAAATATGCCCATTCAGACATAATTTCAAGAGTCGTGTCTTACCAGCATCTAAACAAGGTCTTGATTTTCAAAAGTGCTCTGCACCTGCTAATTTTCATTGCAGTATATGCTCTGGATTTCCCTAAACACCACTTCAAATCCTACATTCTTTTATCAAATGTGGTCCTTCTTTGGTGCCCAAACACTAACTACTGTACCTGAACAGGGAGCAGTTTTACTGTGTGATGTCTCCCTCTCCCATCCTCCATTCAGCACCTCCCAGCTCTGCAATCCACAGCCCTCCAAACCCTATTCTGCAGCCTGTGCTCTACAGTGCTTTCTGGAGAGAGCTTTACAACTACTGCAGCTCATTTCAGTGGCCCTGTTTGCAGCACAGCCCCACAGCCCCAGAAGTGGGTGTCAGTATAGTAAGATAAGAAGCTATGGAGCATGAGATAAGAAATGGAGACAACTTTCAGCCCTATAGCCAGTGACTGCCTATAATTATACCATATATCTCAAGCCTGCTCTGCACATTTCTCTGCACACAAAGAATAAAAATGGGTTATGAGAAATTGGAAAATTAGCACAGTTAGAAGGAATTGAGCTAAACTGGTATCCCATTCATGCTCACTATGTGCTGAGCTATTTGTTCTTTTGGACTTGACTTGGGTTTTAGCTAAGTATAAGTGATCACTCAACCCTACCAGTTGTATTACTGCTACATTCCCCAGCACTCTGTTGATCTGCTCATTTCCACAGACAGTTGTCTACACTGGGGTTTTGTTATGCAGTTACACATCACTGTTTGATTTAGGTCAGACTGGTAGCAAACAAAAACAAGCAGTGCTTCAGTTTGTGCTAAACTGGTCAAATTTAAACTTAGGGGCACTTAGTTATAAAAAACTTCTGCTTCTCTTATAGAATACACAACCTTCTCAGCTAAAAAATTCCTGTCCATCCAGAACAAGCAGAAGGAACAGATCACATTGCTACTAATTAACTGCTAAGACATCCGTGTTTTAACTCAACAAAAGACTTTAGTTGATCTACGCACTCAAGGCTACAGAAACAACCATTTGTCAGCGTCTCAGGCCTAAGTACGTTTTAAATGCCTGAAAGACTAATTTGTGCACAAAGATCACCATGCAAGGGAAATTTGGGTTTGGACCTCACTTCTGTATATTAGGAATAAATCTGAAGGAGGATAACCTAAAGGATTTGACAATAATCAACTGTTCCAAGCTGGTCAAGTGGATACACTGGAGACACAATTTGGGAGGTTTAAAAAGGTGGCTCTTATGTTCAGCATGCCAGCCAGAGAAGCTAGTGTTCAATGTTCACACTTTGGAGTTAAAGAAGCATTACCAGACCCAAGTTGTACACCCATCTGTGAAATGTCATCATTATGAAAATGACACTTTTACCACCTTCGCTGATACCCAGGAATCTTATTTTGCTAATCCTTCATGGAATCTGACAGAGCCAGTAAAGCCTGCAAAAGTTATCTACAGCACCGGCTGTGCTAACAAATACACTTTTACCTGTTTCTATACAATTTAGTTTAAGTCTAGCCCAAATATATGCACCAGTACCAGCAGAAACACACCTCTGAGTTGCAGCCTAAGTATATTCAAAATAAAAATGTGTTTAAGCAAATACAAAAAACCAGAATGCTTTCTTAATGAGTCCAGCAAGCAACTTCTGCCTTGGTCAATTAGAAGGACCTCAGCACCTAGCAAGCTCTAGTAATTGTATGAAGATTGGCTGGAAACACATGCACAGCAAGTCTGCTTTTCTCTAATGTCACATGTAAAAACTGCTGTTATGGTAAGTGTAAAAACCTAAGCACTACAGTACTTAAAATACTGGGGGAAATCTCCTCAAAATTTACAACAGTGAGTACTAGAATGGTCAATGTCCTGTATCTGCTTTTAGCATTAGACAGTGAACTTGGATGATCTGATATTCAACTGGATTCAGCAGGCATTCCAGACTATGGTACAAACAATATGTTTCCATGAAATGAGGCAAATTCAGGGAAATCTGAAGAATTTCAGATTATGTGGAAAGTTATGTGGATATTTGAATCAGAAGACCACTACAGCCTCTTCCAGCATAATATTCTCTCTTCAAAAGTTTAGCCAGTTGCCTTATGCATCACTGAACTCAAGGCCTGCAGCAGAGCTCATTTAGGGGATGGATTAATCTTTTAATCAATCTCAATAGGCTTTGGATGAGGTTCTAGCGGAAACTGCGATTCAGCAGTTCATGGAACTAGGAAGGAAGCAACAGTCTGTTTTATCACTCATAGTGAGTGACAAGAATTAAAGTGGGTGGAAGATCATTTGTGGTAGTAGGAGGGCACATTCCTTGCTTGGATGTCAGCCTGAAGAATTTATGTTTGCTGGAAATTTCTGACAAGGAACAGAGGCTATAAAGCTCTCCCAGAACATCTCTGATGCTGTTTCTGATGATGGAATGTGTCATAACGTTTTACACTGCACTGTCAATGGGTGTGCCATGCACTGAAATTTGCCCTGAGCTATCAGGGTGGAGCTTTATGAAAATCTGGTCTGCACTACAATTAAGGCCCTTTTTTTTTCTTATTAGCTGAAGACATTTCCCTTGGTGAAAAATGTTATTGATAAATTCTCTTCCAGCTTGAACTGTTACTGCACCCAGAGTGGGTAGGATTCACGTGATCAAATGTGGACTGTGCAATTGTCTATAAATGGTTATTTACATTCACTGGATGGACAGTGGAATGATGCAGGCACTTCTCAGAACAGATTTTTATGACTCATTGAAATACCAGCATTTGAATGAACAGACATTCAAAAGTGGCCTTCTAAATGAATCAGGTTAACCCTATTCTTAAAGCACCAATTTCTATTACATTTCTAAGCAGGAAATCAAGGCAAGTAGTCGAAATATCTTGTTATCTCCAGAGCATGCAAGAAGACTATATCTTAAGAGTTCTCACTGAGTATTCAGTGAATCAAACCTAAAGAAAGATATAAATTTTTAACAAGCTTTGGATCAGGCACTGTTTGAAGGTATCAGATTTTGTTCAGACTGGCATAAGAACAAGCAAGCTAGGTCCAAAGAAAAGCTTCTTCTTTGTTAAAAAAGCATAGAAAAATCTTAAGATCCTGGAATTATATGCTTACATTTTCATAACATTTTAATTTAAAAATATCTGTACACCTTTTAAACATAACTATAAAAATATAAATATATATGATCAAATCAGCACGTACTATATTATTGCATAATATGTAGGGATGTATATGGGCTTTGAAAAGCCCCAACAAAATGAAGCACTGTCTTTTAGGAAAGGTCCTTGTAGAAGGACCTCATGGTTAAGACTTCATGAAGTTTTGAGATATTCACTTTTAAAAATGAGATACTGGAAAAAAAGGAATTAAAGAAGGAATGACAAAATTATACTATGAGAAACATGCAAGTGTGATGAACAAATCTACAAACGCTACATGCAGGAATTCCTCGGCAGCAAAGATAATCCTCAGTTACCACCTTCCCTGGCCCTTTTGAACTAAGGAGTGCAAAACGAACAGAATGGAATGAAAATTAGGACCTTGTCCCCTGTTTTTCCCAGGACAGTAGCTCTCAACAGTTGATGAATCTCACAGAACTATGAGGAATTACTACAAAATGACCCTTTGTTCTTGTTGCTGATGTGCAGAAGGCTCTCCAAAGTGGGAATGAACAGGGCAGTTGTAATAGAATTTTATGTGTAGCTTCAAATTTCCGCTGTAGGCAGCCTCAAAGTAGACTCTTGGCTTTACAGTCTTCAGTGGCACTGAAATCACTGCCTTTAGAGAGGACTCAAAATTGTATCCTCCACCTCACTCAAATCTCTGTAACTTTGATAAAGAACTGAGGGTTTTTTTCATTATTTGCTATATTGAGCCCCTTAACTTAGAGTGATAGACTGCATCCTACTCAATACATACATGCAGAACATTGAGGAAGCAATCTCATGTAATGCCATTATTTTATTTCAGAATTATTCTCTGATTGTAAAATGTTCAACCATACAGTAGGGGCATGTTAAAACATGTGCAAATGTTTTAACATGCCCTACTTTCTGTGAAAGTGAGAGAAGTTAAAAACATATATAAATGATGACAGGTTGTACTCAAAAACCTGTTTTCCTAGGCCAATATTTTTTATAATTGTATGGGATAAAATTCCATTTACCAAGCTTCATTAATCATTTTACTTTAGTGCCCTTATTCCCTTTGCTATGAGTGTTTTCAAAAGGTCATTACAGCCAAGAAAAACCTTATTCTTATTAAATAATTTAGTGTGAATTAACACTATTTGATTTTAAAGAATGTAAGAATTCCCTGAAGATTTAATTATCTTAAACTATAGCCTATAATTAAACTGTAAATTTCAATTACAGGTTTTTAAAAAGGAACTTCTAAACCCAGTGTTTCCATAATGTCATAAACTAGTATATCACAGCACTCTGGAGTATGTGCATTCATACACTGTAACTTCACTTTAAATTAAAGACATAAAAACTGGCAGATTTTTTAATGAATGTGTGTTTCTGTAATAGCTTTTATTTCATTCAAGCACCCATAAAAAAGGGAATGTTAGTACAGCAGTCTCTTTTACAGATCAGTGTATCCCTGTAGGCAGAGGCAGCTTCCTTTCAAAAGCAGACTCACCTGAGAGCAATTCACAGTGTAGACAAAATTCATTTCCCACATTTTACACAAAAGTAAATCAAGGTGTGGAGACAAGGCCCTAAAAACAGACTAAAGAGATGCCTATTTTAATTTATCAGTCAGAGAAGGCTGAGAGGAGTCTTTATAACACATATTTCTTTCATAGAAAGAAAATACCAGGTGCTAATCTATGGTAAAAAGTGTAACAAGAACAACTGGGCAGGCAATTAAAGTCAGTCAAATGCAAGTTAGAGATGAGGCACATACTGTCAACAGAGGTTATTGTCCTGAACACACTACTAAGGAAAAGCTGTGTTTTCTGCTTCTTTTTATGCCTTCCCATTAAACCTGAATGCCTTTTCAAAAGTCTAAACCAAGCAATGATGGTAAATAGAGTGTCAGCTAGCTGAAATTCTGTATTCCATAACATAGAGATCAGGCTAGGCAAACTCCAGGCAGCTAGGCAAAAATCTGCAAGGTTGCTCTTGAGTCAAGGGATCAAAAATCCTTTAGAGATTAATATGTCCTAGGAAAGACAGAGCAGGGATCTGCTCCCAAGGAAATTAAATAAAATTGTCAAGAGGGAAAGAAAAACACTTCTTAATGGTGTATACTATTTCAGTCCTGGTTTCCTCCATCTTGTCACATCCAGAAAAGGTCAACACTGTAAAAAGAAAAGAAGACAGGATTAGAAGCAGCTGTTAAAATGAGAAGTTGTAGGATGTGATCTCTTGCAGGACAATTTTTTTTTTTCATTCTAAAAATAAAACCCAAACTTTATGCTTGGAAATTGGTCAAAAGCTAAAACTGTGACTTTTAAATTTAGTTTGTCCTTTTTTTTCTAATCTAAAAATAAAAAAAAAAAAACTAGAAAAACAAGAAATCTTTCTCTTTCCAACTCACTCCACTTTGGTATCAAGAAAAAAAATTAGTTAGAGGTATCTAGACCTTAATTATATAGGTAAAATATCTTAGAAACTCCATTCTATTATAGATGACATCTAGTTGACAATATCACATAACATGAGAGTCAACCTCATATTACACAAATTGCCCCTTACAGAATCAGTGCCTGTAGTAGCTAAAATGGCTTCTACAGACAGAGTGATTAAGAATTATTTTTAAAATACACTTTACCTGTTTATAAGTCTTGCACAAAACTCTGTGTTGAGTTTTGACACAGGTAAACACCAGCTATCTCTCCCTGAGGACTAACTCTTACCACATACTGCCTACAAGAAAGAAGGGAAGGTGAGGAGTCTGATCTCAGCAATTAAGAAGGAACTGAGTAAAGGTTTCATATTTCAAGTCACCAAATATGCCACAGTCTAAATAAACTTAGCCCTTGAGTAATGCCACTATAGGGTATTCATTCACACGGTCCAAAAAGCAACTGTTTGTTCCACTGCCAGCCACCCACAGCAGCAGTCATGTTTATTTAAATGAAGAGGGTGTGGACCCAAGAGCTACATCTTTCCAAACCTTGCTGTAACAACCAAATGTTTGGCCATTGCTGTCATACGTCTGAAATGTGTCCTATATTGGGCATCTTTCTAAGGTCTCCTGGCCATGTTTTTAGGCTAAAGACTTACCCTGTGATTTTGGTACCACTAACAGCAGGTTAGGAGGCTCTTTTTTCTTTTTTTTTCTTTTTTCTTTTCTTTTCTTTTTTCTTTTCTTTTCTTTTCTTTTCTTTCTTTTCTTTCTTTTCTTTTCTTTTCTTTTCTTTTCTTTTCTTTTCTTTTCTTTTCTTTTCTTTTCTTTTCTTTTCTTTTTTCTTTTTTTATTTTCATAATACAATCTTTTATGACAGGATAATTCAGATTAATTTTCTTTTGTCACATATCTGAACACCTCCAACATTGCAGTATTATAATGCAGTGTTCATGGGATGGAAACTATTTAAGGAATCATTCTAACCTGGCACCAGGCAGACATAAAGACATGGTGTTGCAAGACTGGGACACCCAGCTGAAAGAAAAAGTCCAACATGACTCTCCACTAGTAAAATGCCTTAAAAGCTGACGTTTCTATGGGTAGGTGTGTGCATAGGGAGAGGTTAAGTATCCTGTGAATTCAGGGGAAAAAAAGCATTTATTCTCAGAAAGATGATAAATGTACAACATATCCATACTATATAATACAGATGTGGAACTCCTTGCCACAGGGAACCTGAATACTGAATTTTACATGGATTCATATGGTATAAATTCTTGTCTGACAAATGTCAGGGACAATTCAGAACTGCTCAGGAATAGCTTGAGTCACCAGTCAGTGTATTCAAACATTCAGAGACTACTCAGAGGGGGTATCACCCTATGTTTGGTCCTTACAAGCCCTTCTCTCAGCATTTGCTATTGACTGCTGTATGAGATGGGTTACTGTGAGGAAGGGAACACTGGTCCAACAGACCATAGCTATTCCTCTGGTTTTATGAGTCCACAGACAAAATAACTGCTTTCCATAGTGAACACTCCAGCATCCCTTAGTAGTCCACAATGAACTTTTTAAAGCCATTAACACAGAAAATACAGGACTAATCTTCAAAGCTTGAGGGGAATCTACTCTTTTCCCTAAGGTTATTCATGGCTTCTATATGTAAGGAAACAACTATAGTTAAAAACAAAGAAGATTCCACAAAGCCCAGTGCCTTGTCTTCTCTGAGGTTCAGCATTCACTGCAGCTTCTAAATGCCACTGACAGAGGAGTAATGAGACTATGTTTCCATGCACAGATGAGTGTTCTGAACAGAGGCCACTTGCTTAATAGGTAATGTCCAGCATCATTGCCACTCCCATATCCTTTAGAAAGAATACCTATAAATAAGGGAGTCTAGACATTAAGGTTACCTGTACTTCCAATCTGTACTTCCACTGGCTAATATAACACTAAAATGCAGGCAATACAAAGCCTAAGCTACTTCTCTGACTCTAGCTGAGCACTGCCATAGTGCTCCACAGGAGTACTTTGTAGAGGACATGATACACGCCTTCCTTTCTTCCATTTGAAAGCAATACTGCTAATTGAGGAAAGTCCCAGGCTTTCTACTGCCATGGGCAATGCCAAAAATTGAACAGCATGGAATGCTTCTGCTAACAAACAATAAGAAAAGCAGGCAGAATGGGTCTCCTCTCCCAACATAAACCCCCAGGCAAGAATATCCATGGTGACAGGGAGCCCTGAGGCATTTGCAGCAGACGGAATATTTCCAGACAGATGAAAACACATTGTACTGCCAGAGCCACATAAGCCATTTCTGATTTGGTCAGCATCATCTTATGCATGATTAAGTAATGACTTTGTATTCAGCTTTACAGTCGGAGACCTGCCCAGCTTAAGGCATCCTAATTATTTTCCTTTTTGATTGACCGCAACTTGCTCTCGTATGGGAAACCTGAGAAATGTTCCACTTGGATGCATGTGTGTATTTTTTCTTATCCAAACAATCTGATACCTTAACTTTATATTCTTCTATTTTGTAAATTATCATTCTAAAATCCAATATACTTGTTAGGCATTTACAACATTGAAATGCTGTATACTGTACTGAGACTTAGACAAATCTTCACTACTGAACTCTGTTTATGTTATTTTCAGTTATTTGAGAGTAACCAGATGATTATTATATTGTGAATATGATCTGTATTTCTCTGCTCCTTTCTTCTGTTTATCTTGAAAAAAAAACCATTTCAAAAGTCAGATTCCTTAAAAAGGAACAAATAAATAAAGGTATCTTGTAAAAGTAGTTTTGAAAAGACTGAAAATATGTAGGAACCCAGAAAAAACTTTTTTATTCTATCCTATTTAAAAAACTTACATAAAACTTTTTTATTCTATTCTATTTATTTAAGTTTTATTCTATAAAACTTAAAAGGTTGACAGAAGAGGTATTATCTTGCTCCATGAATTTAAGTTAGCACCACTGATCTAGTTTCCCTGGCCACCTTCTTCATCTTATAAGCCATTAAGTATAGGTAATCAGTTTAAAATGCATTCCTCCATCATCAGAGCTGTATCCTGTCTGCACTGTTGAATGAATATGAGAGTTTGCCCAAAAGAAGCTATGGCATTGAGGGAACAAGGCTGGATTTTCTCTTAAGACACAGTGTTTCCTTTCCCAACAGGACTTCAGATGAAAGAGAGCCATCTACTGCTCTACATGAGACATGCTGCAGCATGTCTTTTTAGACTGATGATTTGAAATGTCAGGGTGGGATTTAGGGAAGGAAATGGAAACCTCTGCTGTTTTCCTCTTTTATGCTGTGGAGTCAAGTGACAAGGGAAGCAGAGCGCTGAGCAGTGCTGTCCACCAGCTCCCCAGCCTAGCACGGAGCTGCATCCAGCAATGGAAGTAACCAGGGCAAAAGTGTTTGAATACAAACAATTGTCCTTTTTAGAAGTAAAAATAAATGAACTCTGAAAATACTTCAAATCCCCTGCATCAGGAGGATGCATCACAAGTATGACACACTGGCAGAGCAGACCAATGGCCAGCAATGCCTGAAAGGTTGGACAGAAGCAAACCATGACTGTTTCCACACAACTACACACAAAGTCAGCCCTCAGGGTGGCAGGAATGACATGCTTACCTGCTGTGACAAAGTTAAGGGCTCCTCACACACTCCTGAATCTGAGTGTCACCTTTTGCCTGTGGGGCTGCAACCTCACAATCAAGCTGCTTTTGGTGCAGTGTGTCACTAGATTCACCCCATGGTGAAGATCTGCAAGATCTGAGAAGGAGGCAGCAAGGCAGAGGATGGGCTCCTCTGCCTTAACAAGGGCTCCTTGTTAATGCAAGGGGTTTTGGCACTATCATGTACTGAGAGTGAGGGTAGATTCAAAATACAACTTACCTTAGGGAGAAGAAATAAGAGGTAAAAAAAGGGGACTTGTGGAAAAGCTTTGTTTATCATTCCAGGCCCTGCAGCCCCTCATCCTACTTGTGTTATGATGAGAGGAGTCTGTGGAGAGCTTGGGGTTCAGCCTGTGGATGGAAGTGATCACACTCATGGCCCTGTGCATGCTGCACACAGTCCTGGCCATACACCCCTACACTTCCTTCCCCACAGGCTGGGTGCTAGTCTCTGGTGGTATGTGCAGAAATGCCAAGAAGAGTACAGCATGTGTAAAAGGCAAAGCTAAAGTCTGAGTATTACAAACCAAATCACCACTTCTCATAAAATGATGCAAAATATGTTTGATAGTTGTTTTGTTTTTCTGTTTTCTTCCCTTAATTTTGGCTGTAAGAATGGCTTCCAATTAAGTTTGACTCACAGAAGATCCTCAGCTAAATTTCAGAACCAGAACAGAAGCACTGATTTGCTTCATGTTTTCACATAGATGCAATACCATATGATAGGCACACAGCCACAGCTGTTCTATTGACACTTGCAAACTCAATCTATCTACCTTGTGTAAAACGATACAGCTGAATATGCTGCCAGGAATCTTTTATATTCCTCTATTTTCCAATATGCAGAATTTTCCAGGCAGTTACTTACACACTAGTAGGATGGCATGGGCATCTAAGCAAAGGCAAAGCTTCCAGTGGATGACCAGCAGCATCACCAAAATGACTCAGCACTCAGCTGAGGCTGATGAGTGGACAAGGTGGGTAGAGGTGGCTCTCATGTAAGAAAGAGCCTGTAAAACTTAAAGATCTCCACTCTGTTGTTAGCTTTGACTGTGGTTGAAAAACACTGATTCCAAGAGGAGAAGCTCTATTACATACCCCACAATGCTTATTAATCTATATTGATTATAAATCTATATTTTTGCATGTATTCCATCATGGGACTGGAACACCTTCCCTGTGAAAATAGGCTGAGAAAGTTGGGGCTGTTCACCTGGAGAAGGCTGAGACCTCACAGCAACTTTCCAGTATCTGACAGGAGCCTGCAGGGAAGCCAGAAAAGGATTCTGTCAGGAGCTGTACTAACAGGATTAGGAGCAATGGGTATCAATTGAGATAGGAGAAATTTAGGTTTTACAGTAGGAAGAAATTCTTTACGGTGAGGGTAGTGAGACACTGGAACAGGTTGCCTTGGGGGGTTGTGGATGCCCCAACCATGGCAGTGTTCAAAGCCAGGCTGGAGAAACCCGGTCTAGTGGGAGGTGTCCCTGCACATGGCAGGGGAGGTTGGGACAAGATGATCTCTAAGGTCCATTCCAACCCCTTCACATTCTGATTTTAAAACCCTGCTCCAGCAGTTGCACACTGCATGCACACACAGAGCAGAAGGACCGTGCGCTGCAGATACTGCAATTTATTGTTAAATGGTATTTCGGTGGTTACAGAGACACCCAGCGCCTGCACCTCGAGCCTTCCCTTCTCCGCCCGTGGCTGCCGCAGTGGAGCCGCACAGAGAGGCCGCTCGCCATCACTGAGGAGCAGCCGCTTATGATGAATCAGCCTGATCAGATTCGTCCTAACTAAGAGGAACTTCTCCCTCAGCTTTCGGGACCTTGCTCACAGCGACACCCGCCGCCCTCCTGAGGGCGCGTTCCTACGGCTTCGTCAGCCGGGGGAAGGGAGGGGGGAGGGAGGGGGGAGGGGCCGCCCTCACTAAAGATGGCGGCCGAGGGCGGCCCGGCAGCAGCGTGGCGCTGAAGCCGTTTCCGCCCGCCCCGTCTGTCACATGATCGCCAGGGCTGCGGCCGCCGCTGCCCGGCCCCGGCCAGTCAGAGCCGAGCGGGCAGTGACCGGCGGCGGGAGAAACTGAAGGCAAGCAGAACAGAACAGAGCCGAGCCGAGCCAAGTCGAGCCGGGCCGGGCCACGCTCCCGGCCGCAGCAGTGGCGCCGGGCGGTCTGGCCCTGAGCGCGCTGCGCGGTCCGGGTGCCAGCAGAGAGATGGAGCCCGAGGAAGGAGAGGATCGCACCCCACTGCTGAAGGAGCCCCAGCCCGACACGGGTGAGACGGGCGGCAGCTGCCCCTGGGTGGCGGCGTCGCGTTGCCATGGAGGCGTGGGCCGCGAGCGCCGCTGTGGGGCCCGGGATCGGTGCCGCCGTGCCACTGCCGGCGTGACGGGGACAGCAGTGACGGGGGCAGAGGTGGCAGCGGGCAGCGGTGACGGCGACAGCGGTGACGAGTCCGGGGGCTGCGCTGCTCGCCCGTGGCGTTCGGTGCCGGGGGCGCCGCGGTGCCTGGGAGTGCTGGGTCAGGCACGGCCCCCAGTCCTGACCGCGGTCGCGGCTCTGTCGGCGGTGGGGTCAGGCGTGCAGCCCTGTCAGACACCAGCCCTCGGCTCGGTGTCGTTGTAATAAAGATATTCCAGCTCAAATACCGGTCCAAATAGTAAAAGCTACAGGGGTCCACCGAGATCGTGTCAAAATTTCATATGAAGGCAGAATTTGAGTTAAGACTAATTTCTTGTTGCAAGTATGGAGAGGAAGGAAGGTGAAAGGATGCACGAAGGTAGGAGAGGAGGCTCGATATATGATCAGAGCTTAACAACAGAGTCCATCTGTTTACGTTTGTCTGTGACGTTTTGCTTCCCAGAAAGTACAACCTATAAAAAGTAAGATTTTTAGTTTCTTTAGCATGCCCTTTAACCTACTTAGCAAATTTGCAACTGCATCAAGGGATCAAGGGGTGCTGCTAACAAAGTGACTTTAAAAGTGCCAGAAGGAGAGAACTTGAGCTGAAGTCTTCCTGAAGCAATATGTTCTTAAGTTTGCACAATGCATCAGGCTCTAGTTAGAGGTGGCTCACCTCACCCACAAGGAAAACTACTCCAGATGAGCAACTTCCTTTAAACTGCCATGCAACTTGCAGCACAGACCTTTTTTAACTGCAATTTAAGAATCTTGTTAAATTATAGCTACAGCACTTTAAAACATGCCCCTAAAATCTGAATTTGCTATAGACGTAGGACCAAAGACTGCTAGTCAAGGTAAGACCTTGAACCCAATGCTTTAAACTTTGCTTAATTGCTTTAAACTTTAGGGGAGTGAATGGCTGTGTCTGACTGTAGCACTCTCCTGAAACACACCTGTAATCTTCTTGAGTCTTTCATTCTGTTAACCTGATCTAATATTCATAGGTATTTCAAGTGCATATGATGGAATGACAGGGAACCAAGAATTTAGTAGCTATTTGCTTCAGACTTCAAGTCTACATGGGTTTTTTTTAATAAAATGTTTACAGTTGGGAAAAAAAAAATCTGACACTAGTGACCTTAAGTTCTTGCACTGTTTTGTGGAGCTTGCTCTCCATGCAAGTTGTATACCAGTAAGAGCCTTATAGAGGAAGAGTAATGGATGTTCCAGTTAATCTGCATTTCCAAGGAAGAGTTACATCATCAGTGTGTTATTCAGCTTTCTGTTATTATTATCTAACCCCTGCAACTACAAGAAGTGGAGCAGTTAAGTAGCTTTATCTGTAATTATACTTGTTTTTATAAATTATATTACTTTACCTTTTCTACTTAAGGCAAATTGCTTTTTAAACAACAACAAAGAATGACAAAGCTGCTTGACTAGTTTTTGTGTAGTAAGTACTTCCTGTTCTCGGTGCCTGTTGTTTTTAATGTAAGCTGGCTGCTCTTCTTCATGTCGTTTAAAATTCCAGGATGGCTTTCCCAAATGCTTCTGAAGCAAAACTTGCAATTGCCACAGGTCTGGAAGGGGTTTTGCATATTTGTATGATAGCCTTGTTTATTATTTATTTATTAAATGAACACAGCAAGTACAGCATCTCTGTGTCATTTTAACAACTTGTGAAGCCATAATGAACTTCACATAAAGTTTGTCAGGATTAGAGACTTCAAAAATGGGAACGTTCTGTTAATTTCATGAAAAACAATCTTGCAGGAAGGTTCTTTTGGTGTTCCTCCTGAAAAATAAAATCACATAGGCTCATTCCTTGTTTCAGGAGAGTTACTGGGAAGGGGAAGGTATCTTTGTCCACAGGGCATGTCCTTTGTTTCTTACTGCAGATCAGAAAATTCACTCAAGTGACATACTGCAGTAGCAGATAAGGCTCTGGTCAGTCCTGTTGATAGATATATTCGTTCTATTCATCATTTGAACTCAGAGTATTGAAAGATGAGATCACTGTAGACTGATGAAATATCTGCTGATCTTCCCAGAGTTTCAGACATCCAGGTTATAAATCTTCCCATTAATAATGTAGCTCCCTCACAGGAGGGGAAACTCTACACTCAATTTGCAAATTCAGCAGATTGTTCCAGTAGTTCCTCCACAATTTGACATTCTTGCTCAGTAGTTTCAGGCATTCCCAGTTCATAAAGAGTAGCTGCAGAGATTCAAACTCTTACAGCTCAGCTCTGGTCCGGATCTCCTGGCACTGATAAATGCTGTTTGCCAAATGCTGCTGTGTACTGCTGTAGGAAATCAGTAACTGTGTTACAGGGCATAGTCTGCCATCTCTGTATAAACAGCTGATGGAGTTGACTTAATGTCAGGACACTGATTTTATGCTGAATCTTAGGACTCATTTCCTTTGTTGTCTTGTGACAGCCAAGAGGGTGTACTGGGCAACTGGGAACCTGTTACTGTTTTACACTGCCACCACAGTGTTTGCCATTCTCCTTTCTTGTAGTTTTGTCAGTTGTCAGCAAATGCATATTCTCTTGCAAACAAATTTATAGAAGGAAAAATTTGTCCTAGAAAACAACCTGAAGTAGCAATGACTGTTCTTCAGCACAATTTTAGGAGTATTTGTGTTTCTTGAGCCATTTTTGTGTATATTACAGGCTTCCCACCAATTGTTTTGGGGGTTTTTTAAGTGTGAAATTCTGTCTTGAAAAAATATTACAGTATTTTGGAGAAGACTTCTGAAACTATGTTTCTAAATCCATTTCCACAGACCACACACTAGGCATCCTCTGCAGTCCCCGCTCTAGTGTGGGTAGCTGCCTGTTCTCTAGACAAGGATTACATTTGCTTTACATATCAGTATGAAAGTGGGGTTTTAAATTTTTTTCAACCAGCCTCAGACTCTACCCCTATTGAATAAACCCCTTAAGAAAAAAAAATTACCTTGTCTCCTTGCTAATTCTTTATACTACCCAAAGATTTCTGAGAACCTTAGTGAAAACTGCTGATGAGTTGTTCTTATTCTGTTAGGTCTGTTAAACATTTTTAATTTGCTCTCGTTTCAGTCCCTGCATGCTGCTCAGCTCGCTACAATCTCGCACTCCTGGCCTGTTTTGGGTTCTTCCTCGTGTATGCATTGCGTGTGAACCTCAGCGTCGCTCTGGTGGATATGGTAGAACCTAACACTAGCTCAGCAAAGAATGTGACTTCCAATGTGTGCCCAGAGCATTCCTCCACCATAAATGTTCCTCGCAACACTACGGTGAGGTCTCAGCCATATTGTCCTGTAACAGGGCGTGTCAAAGTGGTTTTAGAACTCTGGGATAGATAGAACCATATTTAGGTGGCAAGAGAACAGGCTGGTTTTTACTGGATGGCCTTTCCAGTGGTTCTTTTAAAGCTATTCTGGGAAATAATATCCTTAAATTACTAGCTAATTGAGAAGTGCTGTGCTCAAGGTCAGCTTTTTACATACCTCTTTTCTGTGCTATTCCTTAGAAATTGGCCAATCTGACCACGTAGATCTACCATGACTCACTCTTTTGTATGCCACTTATCAATTGTTACTGTTGTATCTGCGTCAGAGCTCCCATCACTGTCCAATTTGCCTGTTCTTTGTACAGTCACAATGGCATGAAATTTAATTACAAATTAACATGTAACATTTCTCTCT
Organism: Serinus canaria; assembly: GCF_022539315.1. NCBI lineage: Eukaryota > Metazoa > Chordata > Aves > Passeriformes > Fringillidae > Serinus > Serinus canaria. The sequence continues at coordinate 83,044,755 of NC_066316.1, forward strand.
TCACTTTTTCAATTTCTTTCCCAGATCATGCATTTTGTCTTTATATCCTTTACCTCTGAATTCCAGTAACCCTTAGAATCACACTTTTTAACTGAGCTGCCAGATACGGAAAAAAATATTTCTTAAAAAAAAATCCCAACTTTGTGAATTTGGACTTGCATAGATCTTGTCTTGTAGTTGAAATAGTCATGAGCACACTTGCCATCTTCCTGCTTTCATTTTATTTGCTTGTTTAGAGGTCATTTATTATTTATCACAAACAAATTATAATGGTGAACTTAATGGGAAGATTCTGTCTCATAATTTCTCTGAAATGTATGCTGCTCATTTAGATGTGGAAAAATTGGTCTTTTGGAAGTGATCCCAAATTTCAGAATCACTTTATTGGGCAACAGTTCCTGTCTTCTTGCTGCCTTCCTTTATAGCTGCAGATTCCTGTCTCAATCATCTTCACTTTTATTGCTTTGTCCATTTCGTCCATCTTCCCTTTGTTGTGCTTCTCCCATTATTCCAGCTACCCTTCTGAACCCTGTCCTTGACTGCTCTCTTTCTTGATGTTAAATTCAGGCACCTGCATCTCCTTATTTGTTTTTTTAATCCATAAATTATCTGCAGGTAGAGCCTTTTTTTATAGAGCATAACAGAACGTCCACTCTGTGATTTGGAAATGGGATTTGTACTCAGGCAGGCTCACATAGTCAGTACTTGTCACCTAACCCAAGCTGTTTAGAATTCAAAAAGGGATAACTGACAGAACATTTGTATTTCATGTAGTGATGATTTTCATGTTTGGGTTAGATATGTCCAAACAGATTGTAAACTACCTGAACTAGCTTTTAACACAACTTTGATTGCAGTACAGGTGGGTGTAGAGGAAGGAGACCCTAGGGAGCCCATCACAAAAAATTTGAAATTTATCTATAAAGGGCTAAATAGTGGATCAATCTAATAAAAAATATGGTCTGATAAAGTGCTATCTTTAACTTACTGCATTTTGTTGGGTTTTTTTTCTCTCCTTAGGGAGAAAAGTATTCTTGGGATGCTGAGACTCAGGGATGGATCCTTGGTTCTTTTTTCTATGGCTATATCATTACTCAGATTCCAGGAGGATATCTTGCAAGCAGAATTGGAGGCAAACTGTTGCTGGGGTTTGGCATCTTTGGTACTTCTGTATTCACCTTGCTTACTCCCTTAGCTGCAAATTTGGGCGTTGGCTACCTCATAGCTGTCAGAGCCTTGGAAGGACTGGGAGAGGTAATCCCGTTTCCTCTATGTAATTTGAAAATGTATCTGAATAATTTGTTTAAAATTGTAGTGACTAGACTATGTGAGGGTTGTTATGCTGGAATAGTATATGGATTGTTTCATTTGAGTGGCTTGGTTTTATGGTCTTTAGAAAAATTAAAGCATTTACGCTATATTTTAGGCTAAGCTTTTCAAATAAGAAATGCAAGAATACTTGAGACAAAACCAGTCTCATTTTGAGAAACCAAGGCCTCAAAACAATGTTGTTTGTATTGTTGCTGCTTTTCCAGTACATACAGACTTAAAATCAGGAGAAATTAATTCTGCCTTCTTATTTTCATGCCTTGCTCAATTTTTATAAGTGGTTTCTTGGTAGACTACAAACTAATAGATTGTACTACTGCTTTTTAATGAAGTGTGCTTTGAAACATATAAAGTTGAAGTGAGTTCTAAAATCCTTGCATTTCAACAGAATGCAATGATGTTTTCTAGGGTGTTACCTTCCCAGCTATGCATTCAATGTGGTCTTCTTGGGCTCCTCCACTGGAACGCAGCAAGCTCCTTAGTATTTCATATGCAGGTGAGAAATTCCCACGCTGATAATGGGATTATAAATTTTTACTGCAGTATCAGGGAGGATTGACTTAAATCAAAGGGATTTATATTGTAAATTTTAATCAGCATTTAATCCAGAAAGTGTAACATTAAAGTAAATCTTGCTTTCTATTAGTTTTCTTAATTTATTCATGGTTTTTATAACCTGACAAAAGGTATTGATCTACAAATAAGTATAAACTTGGGTCTAACTTTGGTATGAAGCGGAGGAAATAATTACTGTGAAGCTGATTAATAGAAGATACTGTAAATAAAAAAGATTTAGCATTAGGAACAAAAAAGCTGGGGCAGTCTCAAGATAGAGCAGTTTGGTTGGTTTTTGGGGGGTTCTTTAAGTGTTCTTAGAAGAACTTGGGGAAGAAAACATCCAAGGTCCCATGTATTGCTGCAAGAGCTCCTTGTCAGAGTCGAGTACTCTGACCAGATTGTCCTAGATATTCTGTGTCTGGAAGGTGTTGTGTTTGATATCAGATTTACTTCTTGGAAGATACTTGATTTTACACAGGATTTCTGATTTAGCAGAGTGATACAGAATGTACTGAAAGCACAGTACAACTATAAGTTAGCACTGAGCAAATGTAAGTTGACACTTAGCAAAATATAGCAATTGCAATACACTTCAGTTTGGGTTGATTGCAAGCCAAGTTGTTCTGTCAGAAATTCTGTTGTTGTTTAACTTTTGTACTTTGAGTTCGACTGACCCTCTTTTTTAGGGACCTTCTTTTTAGGGGTTTATTGATCAGTCAGTCACATTGCTCAGTGCAGTATTTGAGAGGCAGGTGAAAAATTCACTCCCCTCTTGTCAGTCTGGCTAAGTCAGTGAGACAGTCTCACTTTTAATGAACTGAATGGGGAGAAACATTTACACCACCAGCTGATCCACAGAAACATTTACACCACCAGCTGATCCACTCAATTGACATAACTTACCTAAACCAAAGCCACCCTCTGGTGCCCTTTGTGCTGAGATAAAGTCAGCTTCTTTGCAACAACTGTGGTTGGTCACGCCCAGTGTTTTCCCCAAGAGATGGACATGTTGCTCTTGCCTGCCTCCACTGAGCCTTCTTTTTAGGGGTTTATTGATCAGTCACATTGCTCAGTGCAGTATTTGAGGGGCAGGTGAAAAATATAGGTTTCTAAATTGGCTAGTCAAATTTGATATAATTTCTTTGAGGATGACAAATTTTGTATTCAGTTACCTAAGTAATGGTTTGTTTTGCTCACTCTTATTAGTAATAACTTTTTGTCAAGAAGTTTTTTTTTCAAGAAGACAGGTCTATACAATGTAAACTTCAACTACATTTTCTTAAGGAGCTAAGAGTGACTCATTTTTCCCAGAGGGATGCAGCCTTAATCCTTTTTCCTCACATTTCCTCATTTTGCTCTGAACCAAGTGTCTCATCACTTGTTGAAGTGACCCTTCAAAGACCTACTTCAACTCATCTAATGCGTCAAAAAACTTTTCTTTCTGTTTTTTAAAAATTTGCTTTCTGCCTTGGTATTTAATTAAATATACTTTAAAAGAAGTCATCATGTGAGACCTAGCACACAAGTTAAGCAGAGCAAACAGAGCTGGGATTACCTTCTACTGCATTTAGCAACTAGGAGCTTTTAAACTGTCCTTTTGTATTGTGTGAAAATATATGCTAATGTACTAGTGAGAAGAGTTTGTGGCCTTGAACAGCCCATTGTTAGCAGTCACTGGTGGATAAGACATCTTGTGTAATCTTGGCAGGCTGTTTTCCTTCCTTTCCTTCCACGTTGGCAGTCATGTGGTCTGTAGTTAATTTAATCAACATCATGTTGATTTTCTGAGAGAACATGTGGTTGAGGTTGTATGTAGTTGTTATTTTGATTTATATTTTGCATGATGTATGTGGTTTTAGTCACTGTTGGAGCTTTCTGCCTCAAATAAAAATTGTTACTATGAAGATGGAGTCTAGGTAGCCAGAATATCAACATAATATTTTCTGAGTTGAGATTAAGTTTGGAGAAGTAATTTTGCAGCTAACATTAAGAGACAAAACCTGCTGTTTATCACCAGTAGACTGTCAAGTATGTAAATAATACAGGTTTCTGGTTTAGATTTTGGAAGGGAAACACCTGCCATCCTTATTCTTTGCAAAATGTATGTTGAATTATAAGCACAGGAATAGTTCTCTCTGGCTTTTGGCTCTATTCTGAGCTAGAATCTGCTTATCTTTCCCTTCTCCCTTGATCCTAGACCCTGACACATTCAGGAAACATGGAATTTGAACTTACTGGTGATATATACCTGACTTCTGCTTCATGTTTCTAGCATTCCTGGTTTTGTGACCCTAGAAGGAGCTATGAAAAATGTAAATGGACTATATTGTCACATTATTCTCCCAAGGCCTTAATTATACTGTGTTCAGCTCTCTCTTGTTTTGCAGCAATACCAGTTGACTAATTTGCATTGGTTTAGATGTATTAGAACCATCACTTTATTGGGACCAATAATGCTAAGAATGCTTATCTTTTATTGCTCGTTGCTTCTAATTTTGGCTTCTTAGGGCGTTATGTCTCTATTTGCTTGGAGCTGCCAAGGCAGCTCATTGTGCCTGTGTTTCTTTAAAGCAATGCACAACCCTCTAGTGGTAGTGACAATCTTTATTCATTATTTTTTACAGAAAAATAAAATAACTCTGAAATGGCACTTATACTTAAGGGGTCCATAGAAGATCTAATTATTTTTCCACTTTGTTTTGCTTTCTTCTGGTAGGTGCACAGCTGGGAACTGTTGTGTCTCTACCATTATCTGGTTTAATTTGTTACTATATGAACTGGGTTTATGTGTTCTACATATTTGGTGAGTTTGTTGTTTTGATTTTTCTTAATCATTAAAAGTACTATCCATATTATTTTTAAAAACATATAATATAAAACTTATTTTAAGTTTTAAAAGAATGTTTGACATGTTGGGTTGCTGTTTTATTCCTTGTGGGCAATTAGAGATATTTAAAGCTAAGTAGATTCCAGTGAATGGCTAAATAAGCCTTCTTCCAGTGAGCAAAGCTGTTTGTGAGTTGGACAAAAGCTGGTACAAGTCAAATGCTCTTAACTCTCCCACCACTTGAAAACAACGGGCTGAAATTTCTTATCTGAAGTGTGAAATTGAGTTAATAACTTTAATCCCAGGAATAAATCTCAACTTTGAATGAACGAACGTGTGAAAAGTTACTGCTGCTTAAAACATAAACTGGAAAATCTCTAGCAGTCAGAGGGACCCTGAAGGAATGCACAGCATTTACTGTGACTTATATTCTGGAAGAAGCTGAAACAGAAAATTTTTGTTTTAACAGTATGTCCTAGTTAATGCCTTTTGCAGGTCTATTTGCTTGTCTGAGCCATTTAATATTCTGCATGGGAAAGGCAGAATCAGAATATAAGAAAAGAGTTACATTTTCCTCTAACAAACCATCTCAAATTTTTTACAAATCACAAGGATTCAAACCAAAGAACTGAACAAAATTAAATAAGTTAAAATGTTGCAATTACATAAAAGTGCAGTTATTTTGGACCGATTATTGAAAAGTTAACTTTTTTCAAATGAAAATTCTGAACTTGGCTTAAGAAAGAAAAGGAGGAATAGTACATCAATTAAGCTGCATGTAATGATATTCTGTATGTATGCATAGAGTATTTTTTGTGATTAAACTTAATGTGAACTTTTTATTTCCTGTGGGTGTGCCATACCCTTTGTGGCTTTTCCATGTGACTGATAAAAATACAATTATGTATGAGCACACAGCTTTCTTGCTGTATGAAGAAATTCAAGTGGAGGAAAAAAAAAAGAGGAAAAAAAAAAGAAAAAATTCTGCTTAGTCATCTTCATTCTTTTTTGTATCTAAATGTGCATTGTTAAGCCACTTGGGGGAACTAGTGTTTGGAAGTAGATAGAAAAATAATGTTCCTTAAAATTATATTAGACTATTGAGAAAACACTTCTGACTATATCATCTGAGAGTATTATTCAATGAATTTGCTTTTTTAAATTTCTGTCTCTTCACCCATATTTTTTTACAACAATAGGTGCACTTGGCGTATTGTGGTGGTTCTTCTGGATGTTGTTGGTTAGTGATACACCAGAAACTCACAGGAGCATTTCACAAGCTGAAAGAGAATATATACTGTCTTCTCTAAAAGATCAGGTACAGCACTTTGGTAGACACCAATCTGCTTCAGTCACAACATAAACCACAAACATGGTCATTAATGTCTAGCTTTGTTTATGGTTTGTTACAAGTTTTGTTATGCTTTGTTATATGTTTATGTAAACATGTTTATGTTTAGAATAACATTCTTAACCTGAGAGGGAGGCAGGATTTTTCAAACAATTTTTTTTTAAATTAGTGCAGTTGTAGACTGAAAAACAATCAATAATCAAACAAAGCATTTATAATAATGCTTTTTGTTACAGATGTTATTGAGGTGCTTTATTTAAAAAACTTTGTATTTAAAAAAAATGCTCAAATCTGTCATTTTATACTAGATCCAGACCTGTATAATGTCTTTAACATTTGCAATACCATATTTTACGGCATTTCTCTTTCTTTCTCAGTGAGTCATCTCGACTAAGAAATAGATTACTATTCACAGAGCAAATGCTAATGAGCCAGTTCCTGAAGTCTGCATAAGATTAATTTGTATGACAGGGGGGGTACATATCTACAATTTGTGAAGCTGGGTGAGAGATGAAAATTAATATCTAGGACTGAGCAGGAAAGATTCAGCTAAATCAGCACCTGAGGAGTGACTAAATATTTAATTATTTATAATAAAAGCAGAAGGCATCAAATTTCAACAAGGGAAGGCTTACTGTTTGAATTACAAAATGTAGTAATTGGTTTACTTTGGAATAGTAAACTTCAGGGCAGTAAGATACTTTAGTAAACCTTCATTGAGAGCTGAAGACAGTAATTCATTCATTGCTGATGAGATGCATCTATCAACTGAGACTGTTTTGTGCCTTTCAGAATAGATCATGGGCATAGATTTGGTTAGCATCAAAACCACTGTATTTAGTAAATGTTCATATCAACATCCTGATTTCCTTCTTTTTTCACTTCTCTGTCTCCTTCTTTCCAGCTTTCTACACAGAAGTCTGTTCCCTGGAGACCTATGCTGGGGTCCCTTCCACTCTGGGCTATTGTTGTGGCACACTTCTCTTACAACTGGACTTTCTATACACTTCTTACACTCTTGCCCACGTACATGAAGGAAATCCTGCGATTTGATGCACAGGAGGTGAGATCCATACAAATATAGTCATTTTCTTCTGAGTTAAAGAAATTAAATCACCTGCTGAATGGAGGAAGCTGTTTAAGAACCTTGGAATGTAAATGTATAGGTGGGAAATTATAACTCCACACAATTAAGCAGAGACATCAAATATGTTGCCTGCTTTATAATTTCTGCTTTATGAATTTATTTGACATTTACCTTAGTGCTAGCTTTCACATTAAATTTTCTGTTTGAAGATGTTTGGTACCCATCTTTACTTTCTGTGCTTTAAAACAGTAACTATAAAAATATTTTCCCTGTTATATGGCTTCTATGATTATTTCAGATTTTACACCAAGTTTTATGGCTTCTGAAATAGTATCTACTTCTTTGCTAACTCATAAAGGAGAGCATTTCCAGTTAAAAATAAAACTAAGAAAACCATTGGACAAGTGGCATTTTTGAAACTACTTGAAGGATAGGATTTGAGGGAGAAAGGGACCAGAGAAAAGTTTCATTCTGGTAGGATCACTTTCCAGATTGTTCATTTCTTTCCTCAATGAACAGTAGAGGTAAAATACTTTTTTCTTACTAAGGTAACTGGATGAAACAAAACCATAGTCTTAAGGTCCAGATGTAGTGCTTTGTAAGGAAATTTTATAAAATTAAATTATTTATCAGGGAAAAAATAGGGGGTGGGAAAGGTAGAATATTCTTATTTATAGCATTTACTTGATTATACTGTTCTGTCTTTAATGAAACAGTTTTGGTGATGGCGTAGCTTACCTGGAGAAACTGGTATAGCTAAGATAAAAAAGTACTCAGAAATTTTAAGAACTTTAACATAGTATTTTCCTGGTTTAGCAAACCAAACTAATTTAGAGCAATCTGAAGATGAATGCCATTCGAGAAAGAGGTGATACCAGCAATCTTGGGAGGAGAAGATGGGGAACTTAAGCAGTAGAACAGAAGGTTGCATTAGCGCAAGCTGCAAAATAGCTGGAAAAAAACTAACTGGTGTTGCTGGTTGGGCTCCTCATTATGCTCATTGGGCTCCTCTTCAGGTATTCCCTGAAGAGGTATCAATATCTGTGAAAGTCATTTGCTACCTCAGCTCTCAGTTGCATGTGTTTTGTAAAACACCATTGCATTAAATGGTAACAGGTTCTGCTGTGAAATGATTTCCTTTGACTCTGGGCCGTGTTTTTTTCTTTTTGGAATAGCTTAGAATACTGACTGTTGTGAACACAAAAAAACAAACTTGTGTAATAATCTTGGACAAAGTGTTGCCACACATTGAGATGGAAATTACGTTGCCATTTAAAGTATTATACATTTGTTGCAGTTCAGTTTCCTTTCTAAAATAGAGAAATTAGTTAAAAATAATGCTGTCTCTTTGAATAGTGCTTCAAAAAAAGTTTTTTAATTACTGAGACTGTTTATATTTTTTGAAATTTTACTTACTGTTTTTGAAAACTGAGCAATCAATCCAACAGGCAGCATGCTTAAGTACTGCTAGAATGGACTCCAGGTGGGAATGAATTTCTTGTTTCATTTTAAATTAAAATTCCTAGGGAGTCTTTCACTTCTTGGCAAACATACATTTCATACTAGTGTATAAAGGTCATACTATTTCTAGTCAAATACCCCTTTTGAATCACAGATAAGGTCAAATTATAGCTCCGTTATGAGTAACTATCCATAATTTTTTGGAAAGGTTGTAAATGTGGGCAATTTAGTAGTGCCTTTTGTTTCCCTTCATCAGAAAATCATGTAGAATCAGGCAGAGGTCTAAGCAGCATGTGTTTAAAGTAATGGGAATTAACTGGTGACTTGGGTAAGTATTAAGTAATGTCAGATCCTGAATAATTCAGCTTTGAGATTGTGGGATGTCCAGCCTAGATGTGAGGAAAAGTTCTAGTTCTAGATTTTGTTTCTGTTTACAGGCAGCACCAGATGTTTCAGCAGATGGTTTAGGAATAATATAACGTAACAGTAGTACAAAACCCAGAGATTCTGTGTAGTTTTCAAAATTCTAAATAATATTTAGAGCTTCTACTTATTTTAGTAACTCGCTTGATATTCTGGAAACTTCTACAATCATGTTAATGTCCAAGGATACCTTCAGTTATAGTTTTCTTCTTCCTGAAGCTAGTTGCTGATCTAACCTTTGAGTTTTTGGTCTGACTGCATTGGTAGTTATGGATCAAGTCAGGATTAATTTGTCATTTTAGTGTTTTAACTGTCTTCTTTTAACCTCTTTAACAGAATGGATTTTTGTCTGCCCTGCCTTATTTTGGATGCTGGTTATGTATAATTCTGTCTGGCCAAATTGCTGATTATTTACGGGAAAAACAGAACTTCTCCACTGTTTGTGTTCGCAAATGTTTTACCCTAATAGGTAGGTGCAAGTATCATCTCTTGGAACATATAATCTTACAAAATATAATAGTATCAATTTGGAAAATTTAAGAGCTTGGAGGCGTAGTCTGACCTTCTGCTGTGAGATGAGGCAGCCTTGTGCATGGCTTGAGAGGAACAACTTTATTTGTTCATTAATGTGTCAGGAGTAAATCCTATCTTTTTCCATGAGAAGTAGGCTACTGGATAAGAGAACAATAAGGGATTGTCAAAAGCTTTTTTTAGGTCAAGATAATTGGACTACAAGCAAACCAATCAAATAAATGGTCATGTAAAGTCACCATAAAAGGGTGAATGAAACATTGTTATCAGAAAAGGTTTATCAAACTGACAGGATTATTGTTCTGCATGAGCCTATTCTGTTGTTCAGTGTTTTGTTTATCTAAGACTAAAGTAACAGAATAGGAATACACTTGAAAAATTTACAGCTGCTACCACAGTAGAAAGACCAAACAGAATCCAAAATGGTCTTGACTAACTGGGAGGAGAGATGATATGAAATAACCAACAGATCAGCCAGATCAGGCTTTTAATGAACACAAGTAAAAGGCTATATTTAAGAAAGAAGTGGATTGCTGAATAAAGAGGGGAAAGGAGAAAGAAATTGAAGGGGAAAAAAAATAAAAGGACAGATTAGGCACAGGATCCACAAAAATTGCAGCCCAGTTATTGTATGGTGATCTTTGCTTTTTTCTCAATTCAGCTGATTCAATTGCTTTCTTTAAAGCAGCTGTTGTAATAAATTCTCAGGCATTTTGTTTGTCTTTAAGCTCATGTTATTTTGGTGATTCAATTTACTGCAGGGCTGCACACCTCACACCCATGTATGCGTAACTCAGGAGAAAAAATGTTGTTGTCTTTGGAAAAGCAGGACTTAGGTTGGCTTCATCAACAAAAGTGTGTATTTCAGCTGTTCACAGAGGTCATGATGGGGTCATGGAAATGAGCTCTGGTACTAAGAAACAGCTTCCAAGATAGGAAGCAGTGTGCATGAGCTCGTGATGGCTGATAAGCTGTTTCCAGTGCCTCATGCAGCATCTCTGCAGCTATCTTGGATTCACTCAGGGTTCACAGTGTCAGTACAGTTTCAATTTATTTATAGCAATAAGTAAAATTCATTTGTGAGGTAATTTTCAGAACCTGTTGATTTTCGTTAATCTTTTCATCTAGTTTGGTTTTTGTCACTACAGTGGGATATTCCTGATCTAGTTGCTGTTTCCTAAGACAACAGTTTTGCAACCCATCTGCTCTTCCTTTTAACAAGGGCATGTAGTGATAGCACAAGGGGGAATGGCTTCAAACTGAGAGTAGATTTTAATTAGATAATAGGAAGAAATTCTTTACTGAGAGGATGGTGAGGCACTGGAACAGGTTGGTCAGAGAAGTTGTGGCTGCCCCATCCCTGGAAACGCTTAAGGCCAGACTGGACGGGGCTTTGACCAACCTGATCTAGTGGAAGGTGGCCCTGCCAGTGGCAGGAGGGGTTGGAGCTAGGTGATCTTTAAGGTCCTTTCCACGCCAAACCGGTTCTGATCCCGCGCCGTCCCGCTGTAACGCGCGCGGTGCGGTGCCGGTTCCGTGCGCCAGGGGGCGGTGGAAGTTGCATGGAGCCTCCAAGGGTCTCGTGTTAAACGTCCTTTGATTCTGAGCCTTCTGTCCTAAAGGAATGATTGGACCGGCGGTGTTCTTAGTAGCAGCCGGATTCATAGGCTGCAACTACGCACTGGCTGTTGCATTCGTGACCATATCAACAACACTAGGAGGATTTTGTACATCTGGCTACAGCATCAACCATCTGGACATAGCACCTTCGTAAGTATTGCTGAAACTGTTGTTAATGCATGTGAAAAGTTTATGACCCCCTGTTTTTCTTTTTGTGTTGCTGGGGGGCCTTGGAAGTGTAGCTATGGAGCATGTGGTGTACAGGCCTGGAGTGTAAACACTGACAATTACTTGGGTTTACAATATTAAGCACTGTATTTACAAAAAGTGCAAGTTTGGCAGAGGATATGACATAAACAAAAGTTTAGAATAATTTCAGTTTTAATCCTGCAGTAATAAATTATTTAATTTCTGTTGTTACAGATTTTAATTGTAGACTTGATAGACTTGATAGATTCATGTTTATAATGGGACAGTATTTTTTGAACTGTGCAATAGAGTTAAGTGTTTCACTGTTTTCAACTTTTCTGTCAGAGCTATCATCCTCTAGTATGAACATTACCATATTTAAGCACTGTGCATTTGAAAAACATTCAGTACACTGGAATCTAAATCTTGTTTCAAGTAGTTGACCTGAGTTGTCAGTAGGTAACAAATCAGGTATGTAGAATTGCTCTTAAAAGAATAATTTCAAGAATGGAAAGTTGAGACTTCAGGCTGTAATTTCTCCAGTGTGTTACAAATTCATAATTGGACAGATCTGTCAGTTTCCCAAAGAATGTGTATGTATATTCTATTAAAAGTGCACTGGTAGAAGTCAAGTACTTTGCTTTGTCCTTCATTTACCAATTTGTGGTAGCATTTAGATGTCAACAGGGTCAAATGACTTTATATCCAAAGAAAAGTGTGTTTCAGTATTAATGTGTAAAATGAGAAGACTTTAAATGTAAGTGTAGAGGAAAAAATATTTTGCAGAAGTAGCATCTATAAAAAAATTCTGATCATCCAGACAACTTATGAGACACCTTGCCTCCCAATTGAAGATGGTATTCAGACTTTGGCAATTGAAATTATTGTGGTCATATCCACAGTCATGGACAATTTTTGACTTAACAAATGGATATGAAATAATGGGGAATCCAGATAATCTTGCCAGGTGAGGTTAGGCAGTAAGCAAGTGGGGAGGCATCAGTGGCCAGGTATAAAGAGCTTGTAATGCTGAATTGTATATAAAGTAAGAAAAATAGCTTCTGTGGTGCACTTTGTTTTAAATCACGTTTTAAATAACTACAAACTTAGAAAATGTACTTAAAGCAGTTCTTCTGGGGTGTTATGGGACCATTATACAACTTCTGTTTCAAGCTTAGTTTTGCAGAACTACAACAGTTAGTTTCCAAAATATGTTTCCAAAAAGGAAATCATGCAACTGCAGTGTGATTTATACATACAAGGAACTTCTGTATGTAGGCAATGGCTGAGGTTTCCCAAACTAGGATGTTGTGTGCGTCTTCTAATTTTAGATACACATATTTGAAATGCAAAATGAAGTATTTCAAGAGTCAATTTGTTTATAACAGTATTCAGAGTATTTTAGGTGTTGGAAAAAAGCCACAAGAAGAAAATTATGTTACACCGTGCTGATGCCTGTCAGCAGGCATAGTTAGTTATCTCACATGAACTGCTGCTGATCCAAATCCCACTCTATTCTTCCTGCCCTTGATAAAGTCCTGCCTTTTCCCTTTGCATTTGCACCAGACAAGTTCCTCTAGCTCTTCTGCCTCTCAGACAGGCAGAAGGGAGCACACTGATTGCAAAAGGGTGTCTTGTTGATAGTTCAGAGACTTTGGCCCAGCATTGCCTCTAGAGGCAAGTGGCTGCATATGTGGGGAGACTTTCCTTGGTGGTGATGTGGTCAGGGTGAGTGCTGTTTTATTGAAATCAGTGATTTTCTATTCAGCACATGCATGCTTTACTTCAGGGTAAATCTGTTCAAATGGGGACAGAGAAGGAAAAAAGGATGTCCTTGTAGCAAAGGTCATATTAAAAAATTTCTTCAGATACAGGAATGCAAAAAACATCTGAGATGAGAAGAAAAAGAAGACTGTCTTTTCTCTTCCTCCACACTTAATTTTTTGCAACTTGTCTGAACTTTGTTGGATCAAATTATCAAGGCAGATATGCACAATTTCAAAGAAATGCTTGACATAATTGTCGAAACCTAAAAACAAGGTCTGCATAAAACTGTGAAGGAAACCTTGGTAAAGAGTTTACTCAGAGCTCAATGTTTATTTTTCATAATTTACTGAAAGATATTAGAAAAACCAGAAATTATTCAAAGCAGTTTCAAAATGCTCAAATGCCCATTTAGGCTGGTTAAAAGTATGCTGCCAAGAGTAATAAATTATCCCTTTTTGCTACTAAAACTTCCATTATATCAAAAAAAATTATTATTATATTCATAGGAAAAAAGTGAATAAAAATACTGATGCTTAATTAACAACAATATTTACTATGTGGTTTTGGTTGCTAAGATGTGTTTATTATGCTGTTGGGGACAGGAGGGACACAAAATTGTTCTTTTGGGAATATATATTCTATTTTAGCTCTTTAAATCTACATTAGTACTTTTCTATTTTTACAAATTTTAATATTGGTGTTACCATGATCCCTTGTAATATTCATGTGGCTCTGTTGTACACTAAATACTTCACATAGCTGTTTTTTTTACTCTTGATTTTACTACTTGATTGCTCTGCAAGTTAATTTGTATTTGGTTATCCCCACTCTGCCATAAGAACCTGACCAGCAGCCTACTATTGGCTCTAGCAGACATGTCACCTTTTGCTTTCCCTTTTCATATGGGAGTTTCCACTGTGCAAAGGGAGTGCCATCACAGTTATCTGCATCAAACAGCAAGCACTATCAAGAATGCAACCTATGTCAGAAACACTGGGCATAAACAGAGGCATTTAGCCAGCAATTGGTAGGCAAAGATCTTTGTTGACCAGAGAAACTATTAAACTATGTTTAGTTTTAGAATTGTCTGTTAGCAGTATTGTAGTGCTTAAACATGTTGAAAACATTTAAAGTACATTTGGTTCTACTTAAAGGCTTTAAACAGGGTTTTGCTTTATGTGCTTATTTTCCTAAGGGAAACTTTTACACTTTGACATTCAGCTTCATAAAGGCCTATTAATTCTAAACCACTTTCCAAGATAGGAAGACTGCATGCTAGGTTTATAGGAAATAAAGAAGTTTTAACTAAAGCATTGCCATGCTTTAAACTGATATGTAGTGCAGTTTCAAGGAAAAAAATCAACTAGTAAGCTAGATGATTGTTTCCCTTTCTCAGGAAAAAAACACATGTTTTTCTAATATCACTGGAATGAATATTGCAATCTTTTGTAACAATGCTGTATGGTTGAATTCTCCTGTTTTAGTAAAGAAAATTCCAAAGCTATGAATTTCTCTTTAGAGATGAAATATGTTTCTGTTATGTTAGTATTGGTGAGGACATAATTTTACTCTGAACAGCCTAAAATGATTACTGGGATATGATTCCTTTCTCTTACAGTAAACTGCAAGTATTAGTATTTTGTATGATCCTTCACCGAACAAATTCACCTTGAAAATCTAAAACATAGGGATCTGTGCCCTGGTGGTTAGAAGGTCAAACTTCTGTGGAACATCTGGCTCTTATTTCTCTTCAGTCTCTCTCACAAGTCTGCACTTGTGGTACAGTTTCAAACTTTCAGTATTGCAACATGCCTATGAGAGAGATCTTAAATTGCTTAGAGGTGAGGTGCTGAGACTCAGATATTAAGCAAGTTATCAGCTTTTCCCAGCAAGTTTTTATGGCTGCTGGTGCATACACATATATTTGTGTGTGAGAGAGCAGCACGTACATGGAACAGCAGCCCTCAGAATGGAGCTGCAGGAACAGCAACCAGCAGAACTGGTTTAGTCAGACCCATTTCCCATTCGCCTTGACCCACAGAAAGCTGAAGGGAAGGACTGCCACAGCACTCTGAGCTCCTATCTGTGGAATATACACTTTGTAATGGAAGTGGGGATATCTAGGCACACTGCTGATACTACTTTCTTGGCAAACAAATTTTTAGCCATGAAACCTGAACCAACTCTTACTGTGGGCAAACAGCACTTTGCCATATTTCTTGTTGTCTTTCTGCTTCAAAACATGCAATGTGTCTTTAACTGCTCCAATGTATTCATTCCAGACAGTTTGGTTGTGGCTTAGCAAAGGGGATGTGAGTTTGGATTATGGATCTTGAGCAAAGGCAGAGGCAATTTAAGTTAAATTCCATAACTAGCCTCTGAAAAATAAAGACATGCAGAATCATTTAAGTAGAAAAGGATCTTTAAGATCATCATGCCCAACCATTAACCTAACACTGCCAATTCCACCACTAAACTATGTCCCTTAAAATGTATGTGCCAAGCTGTCAGTGAGTTATTATTAGAAGAAAAGCAAGTCATTCACAGTGGAATATTTGTGTTTTAATTTCTCTTGTGTGATCAAGATGAGGCCTACATGATCACGTTAGACAAAATTGTTTCCATGATTGATAAGCTTTACAAGTTAATAAGCAGTGTTACCAACTTCTCTTGCAGGTATGCTGGAATTCTCCTTGGGATCACAAATTCTTTTGCTACTATCCCAGGAATGGTGGGGCCAGTTATTGCCAAAAGCCTCACTCAT
The DNA here is from genome assembly GCF_022539315.1 of Serinus canaria. Taxonomy (NCBI): domain Eukaryota; kingdom Metazoa; phylum Chordata; class Aves; order Passeriformes; family Fringillidae; genus Serinus; species Serinus canaria. The sequence goes on from NC_066316.1 coordinate 83,060,662, forward strand.
AATGTGAGTCTGTTTATTATTTTTTTCAGTTGTTATATTTTTATCTCAGTTGAATAGAAATTCTCGTTTCTCAAGTCTGCAGTCCTTAAATGAAACATGGATTGCACCTGTAAGTCACATTGTTCCATTGTTGTGAATTACTTAATTCCTAACTCTTATTTTCCTGATTTTGATCACGAAAATAAGGGTAAAATCAAAGACCTTTGTAAGACTTAAAAATTTTACTGACTCACCCCTTAATATTCTCTAGGAATAAAATGAATATATTTTTATCACAGTAGAACTCTGATAAAATGCTAACTAGATGAGACATTTGTGGTATTGCTTTATTAAATTAGAACAAGTTCTTGCTTGTTTTTTTTTTTTTTTAATTAGTCTCTCACGTGAGGTGTTGAGTTCTAATGTCAGCACTTGTCAGATAAGTGAGAAACCAGATTCTAGTGTTAGATTTGACTAACAAGGTGGTGTGGTGATTTGGATAGAAAAAGGAAGCACTGGGGCTTTTGAGGAGTTTTTGATTACTATTTTTTCAATGAACATGTGAAGATGAACAATCAATGAACATTCTCCTTTTCGAGCAAGGGAGATGGGCTTAGTGATACACTTGGAGAGATAAGTGATATACTTGGGAGATAAGCTTAGTGGTACACTTGCATTTTTTGGGAGCTGGAGGTCATTCTAAAGATTTTCTTAAAAATCACAGATCACAGAATATTCTGAATTGGAAGGGACCCACAAGGATCTTTGAGTCCAGCTCTTAAGTGAATGGCCCATATGAGGATCAAACTTGTGACCTTGGTGTTATTATCACCATGCTCTAACCAAAACCAATCAGAAAATATTCATTAATACATTTCAATAAAATCAGTTCTTCTAGATACCTTAACAAGTGGATTGCTTTAGAGTATTTTTGTTCGGTTTAGTTCTTTCCCCTCCATACTAATGCACTCTTCAGGTATTCTGCTTTTGTAGTAAGATCATTTACAGTTTTGTTACAGCATCATCTGGAACTTTAAAAAAAACCAAACCTTTAAGACATCTATAGATATCATTTCTTTATTTGAAAAGAAAAAAAATCCCAAAAGGCAAATAAACCACAGTTCTTTACTACACATTTAATAAGGCCTTTCTTAAATACCAGAGTTTAGAGGATTACTCTTGAAATCTGAGTAAGGGTAGCTACCTTGTTTGGACCAAAAGGCATATGAATCTGGAATGTTCATATAGTGGTCGTTAGGAATAGCTTACTGCACAGTGCAGGGCACTTCAGCTCTTGGATCACCTGGTCTGAAAGCCAAAGTAGTGTTTCCCTTACAGTAACATTGTCTGCATTTGTATCAATAGTTCTGCATCTTGGGTGGTAAACTGATCCAGGTAGGGTTATGTGGTTCTGATAAGACTGTCTGTGTAAGCTATATTATAAAACTGAAGTTGACTTTACTAATGATTTCATCCTTTATGTTTATAATGCTTTTATGTTGCTGTGAAATCATGCTGAATGGCATTTACATTTAAATAGGCAAGGCATGTAGCATCGATTTTAAAATTACTTTTTCTTGAGTGTGAAGCTGCAAATTGACTGCATCTTTTTTTTTTTTTTTTCTTTCCCCCATTTGACAGAACACTGTGGAAGAATGGCAGATGGTTTTCTATATTGCTGCTTCTATTAATCTATTTGGAGCAATTTTCTTTGCATTATTTGCAAGTGGAGAAGTTCAAGACTGGGCAGTCAGTGGATATCACTTGCATAGAAACTGAAGGAGATGTTGAAATACCAAAGCTGTGCTGAGTCCTGTTGTGCTTAGAACTGTGTGACCAGAAAAGTGCCTTCCCTGCTGATGCCTAGGAGTCTTCTGAGCTATTCAGTTAAATTACTTTATCTCTGTATCTTTTGTACTGAAAATAATCTGGCAGAACTATGTGTGCTATTTCCTAACAAGAAACTACTTGGATTAACTATAGAAATTTCATGCTAGGTCTTGATATCAAATATATGATCAGAGACATTTTAAATCTGTGTGCTAGGCTCCAATACTTTCCAGTTTTTAATTAATATTTTCTGAATTAGTGTGTAGGCAGATGTTTGCTGATACTAAAATGAGAGGAAAAAGTAAAGTGATTTTGTAGCACTGTAAGAAGGAATGACATGGAAAGAATTGTACCCAAAAATGTGTTTTGATTCCCATTATAAAACTGATAGTTTTTTGCTGTTTAAAAAGTTGTAGAAGAGCTCTAGTTTCGTACAGTCTTTTATAGTGCTTTTATTTTGTCATAGTCTTAGCGATGGCTAACTTCTATTTTATGCACAAATTTTGTATATATAAACATTCCCTGTTTCCTGAATACAGTTTCACAACTAATACACAGCAACAAAGAAGTAAGTGTAGCATTGGAACTGCGAGAATAAACCACATGTCCTCTGTGGTGCAGGTTTTTCAAATAGACCTTATTTTTATTTCTCTCTGCAAAGAAGAAGCAGTGCAGCTCAGTGGTTTAAATCTAGGCAGTGTACAAGAGTGAACTAGAAATAGAATATCTGCATGATTACCTTAAAAAAACTTTCAGTTTGGCAGTTAATTTTTTGTCCCTTAAAATAAATGCAGTGGAATTCTTTCCTCCTGCATGTAGATATGTTAGTCAGCTTGTCGGTGTAAATGAAATAAAATAAGGCCAGTGTAGCAAATAATGAGGAAATTCAGTTCTCTAACAGCCTTGTTTGTTACTCAGATAAAACTAGAGCATAAAAGAACTAGTGCAACAACCTGGTGCTGTTACTCTCCTATCAAGATAGAATTTGACACTCAAGAGCATTCTTTGCACAACACACACTTAAATGCCGTAGAGTAGGATGTAAAGTTATAAAAACAGTCACCTTGTTAAGAACAAATGGCTGAATAATGAGAGAGCCACAAAGCAAAGGAAAATTCCTGTGCCAAAGATTCCTGGATTGGAGCAATTAGATAAAAAAGAAAAATCACTGGGCTCTGGGTTTTTCATTTACCACCAATCCAAAAGAAAAGCCCAGTACTAAAGCTGCTCCAGTGGAGCCTACCTACCTTCATTTCTAGGAAATGGCATCTGCCTGTCCTTTTTAGCTTTAAGAGCCATTTTGTTTTGGCCTTCCTTGAAGTGTCATGTTCTCTGATGGTGGATTTAAACTGTGTTTAAATCTGTTTGTGTCTGCAGCATTTCCACAATAAACAATGTTTTGTTCAGATTAAATTAGTACTTATTCAGTGGGAGTATGTCAAAACTATATTGTGTCTTCAGTGTTTCTACAATAAATGGATTGAATATTTACATGTGCATCTGTTGTTGAAAATTACTATCTCCTGAAGTTAGAAAACCATTTTGAAAGTATGCTGAGCAACGAGGTTGGTGACTGGATTAAGGAATAGTTAATGTTTTCTTGGAAGATTACCTTCCTCAGAAGTTTTTTGTCTGGCTTTAAAGGTAAGTATTATCTTCCACCTGACACTGTATTAAAAGTAATAATTGCACTTTATGTAAAAAAAATTTGTACTCTTTCAGTATCTTTGGTTAAAAAGGAGGGGGGAAAGTTTAAAAAATAAAGGATTGGATATCGTTTAAATTAATTTATGTCTTTGCTTTTCTAGAGATTGTCATCAGGGCAACATATGGACAGGGTTGCAATTCCACCTGTTCTGAAGTTGGAAACTTCAGCTTCCTGTGCTATTAGTCTTGTTCCTTGAAAACTGTTCAGCTGAATATTAAAATTTAAAAAGCCATACTTAATGGTAGATGCAGTAGAAGTGTATGTAGACGTTCCTTGTATCAGTTAAATGAGTCTGAACTGGATTTAGTTAAAACTGAATTTTAGGAATATTAGCAGCTGAGCAGTCCAGAAAATTTTGGACCAGCATACTAGATTTTCTTTTCCCTTCAGCTGTAAATCTTTATATTATTTGTGGACAACAGGCTACACTGAAGTTAATATACAGTTTTTTCTGATTTCATTTTTGAAAGTATCAAAATATACAGTGGGATTCTTGATTCAGTGAGGCTTTTAACACATAACAAACAAGAAAATCCCAAAAAAACCCCTTAAGTGTTATCTTTCTGTATCATGCTTGCAAAAAGGAAAATCTATTAGAAAAAGCTGTCAAAATATTTTCTGCTAATCATATTACTTTTATTGCATTGCCACACTACTATTTGCATGATTCTCTCAGCCAGTTTCCTCAGTTCAAAGACATTTCTCATATTCTGTTTTTTCAGGTCTAACAAGGGGTTTGAGCGCCTCTGGTCTCAGTTCCCTTGTTTGTCAAAAGATCTTGACAGAAATTTGTTTTTTTGTGGTGACTCTTTCCCTGAAACAATCCCATAACTGTTATTTCCTGCTGCATTTTCTTAACAGGTAAGAAGTACCAGAGTAAGAAGTTGTGCTCTCTGTTCCATGAAGAATCCTCTAATTAGGATGTCCACCTGGAATGAGGGAAGTCAGTTCAAAAACAGATTTCACCTGTTTCAGAGCAGGAGTTGAACCACTGCTTTGGGAACATGTCTTAGTGTTGTCAGGTATTTTTAAGTGCTTTCTCTTCAATATCTGCTTCTGACACAGTTCCACTTAAATTTCTTTTTTTTTTTTTTTTTTTTTAGCATTTAGTGCAAATTTCTACCAACATTAGATATGGAATAACTTCTCAGAATATCCTAAAGCATGTGACATGGGTATTGCCTGAGGTCTGAATCATGATCTTTGCAGCATAAGGAAGATGAAATGCCACAAAGTAATGGGTGTGGATTTCAGTTCACTATTTCTTTGTTCTGAGGATACAAAGCATCAGTCAAGTACCTTACAGAAGTCCAAAGTATTTGACATCCAAAAATACAAGTTAACTTACACAGGTCTTTTGAAAGCTAACCTAGTGAAGGTCCGTATAACTTAGCATAATACATAAGCACCTGTGCATGATGCTTCCCTATCTACATGTTCCTCTGTAACTGGTAACAACTGCATTTGCTGTGTGAAAGGGTCCTCTTGGTTGATTTCTCAGAACAGGAAAGATACATCACAGGAACCTGTGATGTATCTTTTGTCTGGCTTCTCCTCTCAATCACTTATTTGCCAATTTCTCCTCTTTTGCTGTGTGGGAATGTTTGGTTCCATGACAAATGAACTACGCTTTGAGTTTAATGGGTTTTCCAATATTTTTTAGCATTTGTCAGGAAGGAAAACCGTGGGTGAGGAAGCCTATACATACCACAGAGAAGTGAGACACAATTTGTATGAAAAGGTAGTATCTTCTCTTAGAACACCTAGAGCTTCAGAGAAAAAGGACATGTTTTTAAACTTTAGCCTCCCTCCTTCATATTTTGAGCTCAACCATCACAACTAAAACACTGCTACTGTATTTTGTAAACTGTTCCAGTAAGTAGCATTTTAAAAGAGTCTCCAATTTGTCCTGTGCACCTGTATCTCAAAAAGCTGAATGTCTATTCTTAATTTACATTATTTAAGATCAATTAAATCACATCAAATTGATCAAAGCAATTATCACTCAAATAGTTGTAGGTTGGCCAAATCCTTTTCTGAGACCTGTCAGTAAAAATGCTGTCTCCATTAATACGAGCCCAAATTCTTTTTATCTCCATTATACTGGCCTGAATTGTTATCCTGAGGAAGTTATGTCTGCCTTGAAGCTAAGGAAAAGCTATAATGTGACATGAACGATTTGGTATTATACATTTTGCTGTTTCTGTGCCCATGGGGAGGAAATCACTACACTAGCACTAGCATATTCACCAACAGCAAAGCAGAAAATCCTCAAGGTATGAAGAGGACCTCATGTGGCCTCCTATTTGGTCTCTTTTATATGAAGAAATATAATAAGCCTTTTTTTCTAAAATGCATTTATTTAACTAATCAGAAAATGATAGAACCAACTTAAAGCTTTGCTGATTTGCCTTCTCCATGCTTCACTCATACTACAGCTATTCATATTTCTACAATTCTGTATCTAATTGACTGTGTTAATAGTGCTCAAATATAGCTTAAGAAAGGGTTCATTTATTTACAATTTATCTGATGTATATCGTCTGTTGCAGAACTAATTCTTGCCATGTTAAATGCTAGATTAAAACAATGAGTTCTCTTTATTTGAATTTCTTGCCCTCCACCCAGCAGAGTTGCCTGTAGACCCCAGGACATGTTTTATGTTAAGGCGTTAGTTTTTAACATTTTGTGTGTTTCAAATAGCCAGAAAAAAAAACTGCAAGAAGACACCAGCAGTTATTTAAATCCCATTGTGTAGCAGATGGCAGAGGTGGGGCACACAAAGGCATGCCAGAGGATAAAATAACACTCTCTTGAGTGAGACGCTGGAGACCAAATTAAATCCCACTGCAACCTTTCTATTTCTCCTCCTTCATAAAGCTGCCATAATGGAGGTTGGTCATACATTTTAAACTAAAGCTGCATCTATGTGATTCACATCCCTGACACAGAAACCAGGATTTTATTGTGTGTAACACCATTGATCTGACTTAACATAACACTTGGTAATTGCTAAGAAGCTCCAATACACATCTGGCCAATGTAGTTCTCAAAGGAGTCATAACTCAATCCAGTGAAAATTGCATTTCTTTGGGGAAAGTTACTTCCATGTGAAATTTTAACTGTGTGGCCTTATCAGTTAATAAGCGGTATCCTAAAAGAGTTGCATGTGTTACTTTTCCATATCCTGTATAAACTCCAAACTTTGGAATTGACTTTCATTTCTCCACAGTACACTTATTAAGATTGCATCTTGGTAGAATTCAGGCCTGGATCAGACACAAAACATGAGAGCTTAGCTAGCTGAGTAATTAAAGAAGGTTCAGGAGTTGGTGTACATTTTCAAGTGAAAACAGACTAACTTCAGAACAAGGGAAACTTTGCTATTACTGCAATATAACCTGTACCAGGTTGCAACATACTGCAAATGAAGATATCTTGGAGTTGCCCGAGGCATAACAATGGAAAGAAAGTGTGGCTTATTATTCCAAAATTGTTTGCCTTCCCCTTTCTTCAAAGGATATATTTGCTATAGAGTAGAGTTGACTGAAAAGTGGTAATGTCTTTGATAATGTGTTCTTGGAAGAAAATTTCATTAAAGAAATTTCTTAAAATCTTTTTTTTGTAGTATACAGAAGTTTCCATATGGCTGCTTCAGAGTAGGAGTTGAATTCTTCTGGTCTTTTCCTAAATTAAATTCCATTGTACTTTACTAAATAAGATTAGCTCAGTCATACATATTGTCATGTTTTCTGATGGAAAACATGGTTCTGTTGATATTTCTACCTCTTCTTCTGAAGTATTCTAGCAGTAAATGACTAAACTTCTCTTTCCAAATCATCTTACTAGATGAGAAGAGTCAATAGATAAGCAGACAGCAGGTTTGTTTGGTTTTGATTGGGGGATAGGGGGAAATGTGAAGGAAAAAACCCCAACTATTTTTTCTCCCACTCCTTTTTCCCTGACCATCTGAGCTTCATGGAGAATGAGAATGCCTTCTGTATTTACAAGTTTAAACAATCTCTGCTGATGTGGGGAAAAAGAAAAGAGTTTTCTGTATATTTGTTTGAGGAAGATTAAGCAAGAGCCCTGCTTGAAGGACTTTTTAAAATATCCATAACTAATAACTGGTTCAGCTGTTAAGTTGAACTATAAATTAAGTTGGAATGGCTATGAAAAGGCTTAATTTCTTGTCTGGAATGTTGTTTAGTTAGTGCAGTCTGTCTTTTTTTTTTTTTTCTTTTGTATTTAGAGGTGAGCATATTTAGGAATTTGCTTCCAATGTAGTTACTTACATTGATATTTTCTGCTGTGAAAATAGCTTCTGCTTAAGCTTAAAAAAGCCCTTTTGTGGAGAGAATGGAAATCAAGATATTTGACTTGTTAATACACAGTTGGTAGAATTGCTAAGCACCTCTGCATGATTTTGAAAGTAAACTGTTGAATACAAGATACGCATAGCAGCAGAGAAGGATCACATTGTGGAAGCATATTCACACCGGGATGGTGGCGATAATTTAACACCTTTCTGCAGAGTCGTGTTGATGCCAGTGTACTTAAAGCAGCTATTGAGAGCTAAGCATCTGTTAAGTTATTTTGCTGTAGTATGACCTAAAGCCAGATTTGCAAAGGAAATAGCAAGTGGCAAAGCTATGCTGTCAATATGTAAACTGGTAAAGTGCATCTTGCCAGCAAGAGAACCCACAGTTCTCTATCTCAGACATAACCTCTCCCTCTCACGGGAGACACAGACTTAAATTCCTGCAGGTAAAAGGTGGAAATCAGCCTTGTTCCCTTTTCTGTCACAAATGGGGGAGGAGGTGGAATCAAATAATCAACATTTCCTCCCTGCTGTGAAAGAAGAGGGGTGACTGACATTTGTGAACAGCCCACCTTGTCAGTCCTCTGATCCTCAAGCCCTGAGAATGAGGACTGCACGATGTTTGTGGAACTGTGAAAGATTTAGAAAGAAAACAGGGGTACCAGGGAGCTGTTTATCAAAGGCCTGTGTAGCTGCCTCTGTGCAGCTGGCACCTTTATTGTTCAAAATGGGCATTTCTGTGGGCAGAACTGTTTCTAGACCTAGGCAGCAACTGAGGTTTTCACTACCCCCAAGTGTGAGTGAAGTGTGTTCACTCAAGCTTAGATGTCATAGATATCTGTAACTGCATGCATTGCAACATTCTTGGATTCAAATTATCCTTCTTGCTTGAAGCAGGCTGTGAAAATCAATCCACAGCAGTCTTCTTCATCAGTGTTCTTCTTGTGATGTGTATCTAAGAACATACACATCACAAGCCACAGAAACTGATTCCTCCCCCAGCTCTCCTCTTAACAGGGTGCTAACTTCAAAGGTTGCTCTTGACCATTGAAATACCAACTGTATTAAACAAGCAGTCAGAATGCAAGCAACCAGTTTGAATGCTGGAATTCAATTATAAGCAGCTGGCTTTACTTCTAACTGAGGATCTAATAGTTAAAAAAAAAAAAAAAAGCAACAGACCAAAACAAAATTCCAAACTAAATCCGTCTGTCTGCTTCTACTGAATGAAAGTTAAATAGTAAGTGTGCCACTTTGAAGCCCAGATGAAAGTTTCACTGTTCAGAGCATGTGTAGCCTGTACAAACACACATTTACAAAGGCAGATGTCTTTCTACAGGAGGTAAAAATAAACCTCTCTACGGGTTTCCTCTTCCTCTGTGCGTGTTTTAATTCTTCTGAATCACAAAATATGACGCAAAGTCACAGCAGCATGCACAGATGGATGGTTAATATGCAGCTCTGGTTGTTCTGAGGAGGTTGCTGTTTGACTTGTGTCTTTTCAGCTGAGTCATGAAGCATAACTATGCAGTTGTACATTTCTTTGTCTCAGTGCTCCAGGCAAGGAGGCTGCTGAGAGCAGCTATCTCTGGCCTCGAGGAAACACAAAAGCAGGGATTTAGAGTACGGAGCGGGGCAGTGCTGAGCTGGTGCATGCTTCTGCAACCATGGGGAGCCATGGCAGGCCCCTGCCCCAGCACGCCTTCTCCTACCAGCCAGCCCAGGGCCAGCTCACGAGGATAAGAAGGCACAGGGGATGATACAGATAAACCACTAAAATAATTTGAAGTAATGGGATCAAAGTAATTTCTCCTAGAATGCTGATCCCTGAAAAATCTCAGTATCAGCAAGCCAGTTAGCATAGTCAATAAAATATTTTGACTCCTTGCATAGTGCCTTTACTGCATGTGATTTTGATCTGAGAATGACCTACTTGTAAAGAAAGTACCAAGACTTCCCAAATGGGCTTCAGTCATGCCCCAAAGAATCCTCTGAGGCCCCTCCATTCTCACACACAGTTTGTTTGTCACTGTCTCCAGCTGCAATTGTGTCCTGGAGCTTTTTCTTTAAATGAAAATGGCTTCACACTGAACCCTAACCCTTATTAGCATCCTCAAAAGGGAAGAGGCCCAGTGGTAGTTGTGCCCTTGTATGAGTTTGAGTAGACCTACCTGACTCCTTCAGAGATTAAAAATTACCTTAAATAGGTAATAGTCAAAAATGTAGTGGCTAGTAATATATTAATGATATAAAAATGGAATATAAATAACTAGTCTTTACACCCAGTGTTTTCCACATGAGTGACTTCAAACACTTCTTGGTTATGGTGCCTTTGTTCATGAGCTGGGATAGTGTAACAGAGAACTACTTAGAAGAGACGAGGGGGGAGGCAGTTGTGGAGTGGGAGTCAGTACTGTGAGCACCTTGCTGCTCTTCAAAGCCTCTTTACCTTGTGAATGCAGCCCCTAAGCCTCCAAAAAGTCACAAGCTATTGGCTTGTGACTGCTTAGCACATTTTTGTGCTTTCAGCCCTGGATAGCTGAGTTGCAAAAGTGAACAGATTTCTCCAACTTCTCTAAATATACAGTTGGTTCCATCATGGAATGTTCTCACATCTAGAAACAGGTAACAGAGGAGAGGAACCAAAAGCTAAACCTCACTAATTTTTATGAAGGCACAAACCAGGGGTCTGAAAAATAGGAGGCTCTGCCAATAATAAGCAATAAGTAGCATCACTGAAAAGGTATTCCAGCCACAGGTGACACTTCCTACAGCAAAAGCCTCTGGTCAGTGCAGTCTCCATTGCCTGTATAAGATCAGCCTCATGTTTTATATAGTGATGTCAATAATGACTAACTAGCAACTATAATTCTATTCAGATCAGTGTAATTCTGCTTTGTAGTTCCGAAAAGGAAAATAGTATCCAAACTGTTTTTGTATAGAATGTGAATCAATTGTGCCATTCTTTATAACTGCTTACATAGTTAACACCCACACATTGCAGCGATTCAGGTTTAAAACATCATTCAGCAATGTATAAAATAGGAGAAAAGGCATGTATAAGTACACTGGATTAAACTGTCTTGCTTAATAAGGAGGAAGAAATTGAAAGACAGAAGTTTATGTATTGTGTACTGCAAGTGGTGTTACTCATAGCAATTTCCAGTGCAGGTGAGTTGCCTGCACTGGAGTTTTTAAAGTTTATCACTTCTAGAGCCAAATAATGAATTTTGACTTTTTGGTCTTTATTTATGATGACCAAGCCTTCTGTCATTTTATTTCACCAAGCTATGGAGGTGAAAACCTTAAAATCACTGCACTTGTGGTTTTACATTTTCATCTGCATTTCACGTCACTTTCACTGCAATTACTACCTGCTAGGCAGGGCTGTGCTCCCTGGGCTTGCTTTTCTTACTTACTCTTGTCTGATTGATGAGGGCTCAGGATAGTGACTTTGTTGTCTGCTTTTTTTTTTAACTCTGCTGCTTATTTTATATTTGCAACAAATGTATCATTACAGTAGAAACTATATATGCCTCAAATTAACCAGAAAAAATGTGATTATACTGATACATGTATTACTTGTAGCGCCAGCTGCAGTAAAATGAGACCTGCTTTATAATTCATCCACTGGGAAATTTGTGTCTATTTTGAAACCTTTGACGTGCCTATTAGAAGGTAACAGAGAACTGTATACCAACACTCTCAAGTATGGTGATGACAGATCATTTTTTTAAACCTTGTGGATATTTCTGTACTGAGACTTTCCTAGCATGTCGTAAGAACAACAGGATTATAAATCATGCTTAATCACCATGGCTTACCTTAATAACCACTGAAAACCTGTTTCACTGCCTGCATGGCAGCAGGAGCAATTTTTGTTCTGTGAAGAGCTGCTGGCTAGAGCCACCTCAAACTGTCCTATATTTACACTAATGTAAGACGAGGGTGCTATACTGTGTGTTGTGCCAGGTATCTCTGGTAATCTGGTAAGCACAGCAAAAACCAGAATTGGGTTTTTTTGCACAGGTTGTGATTTCTCTTTCACTTTGAATTAGTCTGCACTTTCTGTATTTAAAATGAGTACTCTGGTCATGTTCACAAATAGGTAACTTGATATGTCCCTATATCATAGGAGAGTGCACCCTCTGGTACATGTGATATAGGTGTTGCCTGTGTTCCAGGCATGGTCTGCATTCCTTTTCTTTAAGCCTCATCAGAGAGAAAGTACGTGAGACACTTCACTGCTGCCGTTCTGGGACACACTGAAGATGCATTGGCAACAGTTTGGAAACTGCTGGTTTGGCTGAAATCATAATGTCAAAGCCATGGTACAGATTATTGTCATAGTTTGTTTTCATACTGTTAAGGAAGCCCAGAGGCAGCTGGTGTTTTAACCCCAAAAAAATCTCTGTTCTATATCTTCTGCAATAATTTCTCACCACCCCTACCTCCACCCCTACCTTAGGCTGTGGTTTAGGCAGTCACTGAACTAATATAATTTTGATAATTGTCAGGAAGAGAGAAAATATGGAAGAAGGGAATTTGTAAAATTGAAGTGGAAAGTATACTTGGTTGATACATTTTTTTAAAAAGCTACCTAAGAATATAGATGATAACCTATTGACAACTACTGCTTAAAGGATGTGTACATTAGCTTAGCCAGTGCTGCGGAATCCATTCAGTCAGGGTATCTCGGTGAGCAGCTGCAGTGGGAGCCGCAGGTTGAGCTCTGGGTGGGGAGAGCCCGAGGCAAGAGCCCTGGAACTGCCGACCCATTGCACAACAAAGGGCCCGAGGACCTGTGGCCCGGCCAGGGGAAGGGACGCTGACAGATAGGGCAGGAGCTGACAACCCCCAAGCTTTCTCCTACTTGGACTGTGAGAGTATAAAAATCCAGGGATTGCTTTGTTCAGGGTCCTTCCTCAGAGGCACTAGCTTGAGCTGTTGTTTTGATATTTAGTTATTGTACCACGATTTAATTATTTTAAGGAGCTGGATATCTGAGACTCTGCTACGGGAGAGGTGAGGAAGCCTGCTGGAAGCCTGGTGTGACTGTGAGTGTGGGATGTAGCTGCGAAGGGGTCTTAGTCCCAGCTCAGGTGGGTGAGTGTGACTGCCACAGTGGCTCCTGCAGGGCCAGACAGGAACATTTCCTTTATATCAAAATGCAGCATAAATACATAATGGTGGTTGATAACTTTTTTCTTTTTTTTTTTTTAGCATATTAAAAGAATTGAATAGAAGGTAAATAACACATGAAGCAACGTAATTGTTGCGTATTGCCATTAACAGATCAATGGGTGTGACTGGGTGTTGTCTGTTGCTGCTTATATGCTTTGAGAGGGTACGAGCCCCTGTTAGCAGGCATTGTACATGTTATAGCAAGAAAAGGAGAAAAAATCCAAGCAAAATCCAAAAAATAAAAAACTACATATTTTGTGGTTCAGAACTCAGAATTCAGAGACTATAGAGACAACAAGATTAGGGTCACATTAAGATGACTAAGATGGTCTGATGTTACCTAGTCATGCACACAGTGAGAAATAATTCAGTATTGTTGGAAACTTTTGAAGTTCTAAATTACAATTGTTTTGTGTGTATTAGCACTGACTTCTCTGCTGAATAATGAATTCTTCAGAATTAGTAGTGGAAAAACCAAAATTGCCATGGAAAAATACTCAAATCTTTTTGAAAGGGGTAAGTGTATTTTCACAAGGTTTAAGCACGAATTGCAGGTCTGGGCTTCTGAGAAATACATGTAGTATGTGACACAGCCTAGATCTGCCTCGGTGGTTATAATGGCTTAGTGGAGATAATAAATGAGAGTGCAATTTCACTTTGTAGCTAAGCTGATGTAACTGAGCCTTGACACCTAAATGATATGTCCTACTTCCTGTGGGTTGAATCAGTGGATCACGTGGCCATAAAATTAATTTGGTCAATTGGATGATTTGAATAGGAAACAAAAACAAAACAAAAGTTTTCCTGTGAATAGCTTCACTGCTCCCACTCCCCTTTCAGCTATACAATGTGCTAGATCCAATGCAATAAATCTTTGGATTGATAGAGGAGAAATATAATTTTTCAGGCAGGTATTCCCAGCTGCATAGATTTAGCTTTGATATGGAATACCTTTCAAATTCCTGAACTTGGATATATGCTAAAGAGAAGAAATTAAATGCTTAGTTTGGAATAGACTTTTTTTTCATATCCTCTCTGGTGCAGTTTGTTTTACCCACACCACTCACTATCTGATTCATAGGGATGTCATTATTCTGAACTGTTTCTGAGCCATTTCTCAAGAATATCCCCGAAGGAAAGGGAAAAGCAAGTGAGCCCGAGTTTCTGCTTCTGTGGTGCATATGGGTGTGTGAATGTTGTGAATGTTGCTGGGTCTCATGACTCACTGCACAGCTTTGGGAGGTAAAATTGGACTGCATTAGCTTGCAGAGCAAGTATAAACTATTTCCCATAAATAGTGATACCTCACTTTGTCTCTGATGACTCCACAGAGCTAAATTTAGACAAGGAGCTAAGATTTACTTTCTAAAAAGCAGCATTTCTTTACAACTGCCCTTTCACTCACATGCACTCCTACCTCAGATGGTCAGGGGCCCCATTCAGATCACGGGAGGTGGAGGAGCCACTACTTGTGTGTGCCCCTATATGTTTTATTACTGTAGTCTTACCTGTAGATAGTGTGTACACAAAATAAGGTTTTCTATGGTGAATGACAATATATGTACATAAAACAGCTGGGCAGTGATTTAATATCCTCTGTGCTAAATCAGAGCCAGCATACCAAATTTAAAACAGCATGTGCTTTTCACTTCAGGTTGCCTTAGGAATTGCACAGAGTGTGCCATGGAGACTGCCCGGTAACTGAGATAGACCTCCTAGCTCTTCCTGCTTTGCACAAAGGGGATCCCTGAGTGCTATTCACAGCTTCAGCAGCACAGGCTGTCTCCTGCTGAGTAGGAGTGTTCCTGTTTCAGGCAGCAGAGGACAGTAACACATGACTCGCTGGTATGAACCAGTTTGCAATCTTCTTCTAGCCCATACTGTATTTTTAAGTTACTTACTTTTATTCTGGGCTGTGGGATAGCCACAGGCTTTTACAGTTCGTATTCCCTTCGTCTGCCCTCGCTATCCTCTGGCATGGGAGCCGGATGGACGGGATGTCCTGTCAGCCCTGGCTCCCTGGCCTTGTGAGATTTGGCCTCAGTGCAAAGAGCTGACTCAACACCTGCTCTGGGTTTAAAGGGGCCGAAGTCTACTTTTATACAACGTGTGGTACAAGCATTTAACCTCTGAAATGCCATTCCTCTGACGACTGCTTTGCAGAGCCACAGCTGTTGTTTCTCGCAGGGACTGCGAGGAGCTATGGAGTGACCTCCCCCGTAAGGCTGAGTAGCTGATAGATCCTGCCAGGCTATCGCTATCGCTGCCCGTGGGAAAGTCATGTGCACTGGTTTTTAGTGTTCTTCTGCTTGTTGTTTAGAAACTGCTGGAGACACCAAACATGTTTTTCAGCATTTCATTTTGATAAGAAATTAGTACAGAATGAATGCTTTATAACATCCAGGGCCAGGAATGTACTCAGTTCCCAACAGCTCTAATATAACCTGTCATATGCAATTACAGGATGAATCTGTGATGTAAAATTTCTCCTCCCATCTTTCATTTTTAGCCTTACTCTTTACTGGTTAGAATTTAGGACTGATTATTCAATTTCCTTCCACGCCTCTCTTAGTTATATTATGCCAGCTTTTTAATTTACAGCAAAATGTACTTCATCTTCTTGTGTGAAAGAATTTATACAGCAAGATGCATGATTATTGGTTGAAATATTTGTGAATTTCCATTCAGATTGACTCATGTAACTAAGGACACTGACTTTAGCTGATACAAGTACATTGAAGTCTAGGAGAGACTTCCTTACCCAGCTATTTTACCAATAATTATGGTATAAGAAATTAATTTTTGATTACACAGATCTTCTAAGTAATATAAACCTATGGAAATTAAGGTTTGAAGAGGCTTTTGGGTATGTATAGATCAGGAAGTATTATTGATACTTGAACTATTCTTGCTAGGCATTTAGGTGCTTTTAAGGAATTGGGTAATGATGGAGGTTCTACCAGCTGCCCACAGAATCTGTTGCAATGTTTTTTTACCTCTAGATATGATCTTGAAGCATCATTTCCAAGATGGACAAAGAATCCCAGCAGAGGCTTTAATGAGTACTAAGTATAGTGAACGGTTTATTTTACATATCTTACAGCACTTCTGTTTATACACCTCGGTATGTTTGCTTTTTTCACAAGAGTATGGCAGTGTTGACTCATGTTCAATTAGTGATCCACTCTAACCCCAGGTCCTTTTATACAGGACTGCTGGGTAACTGCTGCTTCTCCAGTGTTTTTGCAGTGAAGTGTTCCTTACAAAGGACAAATATTAACCTTAATTTGTTTCCTAATTATTTTAGCCCTTTATTCTTTACTTGCCCACATTACTCTGAGTAATGTGCCTGACTTCTGTTCTTGACTTCTGAAGTGGTCAGAGGTGTTCCCTGTCCTTTTTTCCCCCAAGTGTGCAATTTAAAATTATACTTTTATGTATTTATAACTGTATATTTGTATTGTGGATTAATGTCTATGCCCACAGAAACTGATTTGACACCAGTCAGTTTTGTAGTCATAATAGCAATCACTTTGAGCATGTCATCTTCAGCTGGTCTCCTGCACATGCATTGTTTTGTCCAAACTTTGCTGAGCTTACTTATGCAAGTTGCCCATAAAAAGCATCAGATCTTCCCTTAAGTTAAATGAAATCCATATTTTCCCATCCATGAGCCTGTTAAACCTGTCACAGTAAACAAGATCAGTTTGATGCAGTCAGCTCCTAACAAGTCTGGGGTTGTTACTTATCAACCTAGTCTCTTCTAAAAATAGTTCATTTGTTCCAATATATTTTTCCAGGAATTGAAATTAGGCCAACTGTTCCATAACTGCCCAGCTCATGTCTGTGGTTTTTCTCTCTTTTTATTCTTTATTTATTATTTTCTTATTTTTTCCTATTTATTTAATGTTCTGAAACCTTCACATTCCATAGCTTTCCACAATAATCAGTAGTGGTTCTGAGACAGCTAGACAAGTACTTCAGATAGACTGTATTAAGAGAAAGCTAACTAAAAATAAAGATATCATTTTAAGTAAATGGCCCTCCTGTTCCGTCTCCCTCCCCCCAAATCAGGTTCTTGATCTTATATTGTGTTTGGGGTTTTTTAACTAACATAATTAAATATTGAGCATTTCTTCATATGTTGGCTTCCTGCTTTAACCAAGCTGCTACCACTGCTCATTGTCAATTACAAATAAGTGGTTTCTGTTTCTACCTTAATTTGACAGTCAACAGCCTTGAACCTTCTTGTGTCTGCACCCAGACTTGTGATCCTTCCTTTACAGAATTTTCTGTCTTGCAGAATCCTGGAAACTAAGCCAAACTGTCTTTCGGTGAACTCAGTATAGATTGAGCAGGTCAAGTGTAAGTACTTTTCCAAATCTAGATTTATTCCCATAGTTCTTCTCTGAAACCTTTCCAAAGTTCAATAGTCTCAAATCTAAGTTCACTGAATAAATGTCAGGCATATGCTATGTTCCCTAAATCTGAGCAAGGCTTCTGAGTGACTTGACTTGCACCATGTCTGGTTACTTGTGGTTACCAGAGTAAGAATGATGTACAAGTGATTGCAGTGGAAGGTAAGCCTATGGCCAGAGTGATTCCAAGAGTCAAAACCAGAGCAGTGTCAAGATGGAAGAGTGAACAGTGAACAGCTGGATATATCTGTGCCATCCTTACTAGGCCAGCCCAGTCTCAGGTTTGGCCTTCTTCCTCCTTCAACCCATCCATCCACTAGCTCAAATCTGGAGCATACTTTTGTGGTCTGCACCAAAGTCACCTTTATTATGATTCTCTCCCTTGCAGCTCTAAGCTGCACCTCAGGGGTTTTTATTCATATAAACCTCTTCTAGGGGAAGTTTATGAACAAATAGAATGGCTCCTTCCTTGACAACCTACCTTTACTTGGCTCAGAAGGAGAAACAGAAAGGGGAGAATGCACAGGATCTGCAAGATGACAATGGGAATTCACAGGGGTTTTTTTGTAAAGTGCAAAATCCAGCTCCAAACCTACTACAGTGAGAGGGGCAGCAAAATTAACCTGATGAGTGACACTAAGAAAAGTTATTCAAGCATAGCTGAATTGCTGTGAGGGCTCAGAGAAGAATTCTAAGATGCATGGGAGAGGATTTGAGGTCCTACTTAAAGGTTTTGTCACAGATTTATCAGCAAAAGATGATGAATATGTTGCTTTTGGCAAAATGATTTTTAGCAGAAGCGACCAGAGTTTTAAAATGGAATTTTGGATGTTCATGATAAATTCAGAACAGAAGTCACACCATCCTCACCCAGTGGATTTTGCTTAGGTAACTGACATATTCTTCACACAGAATGCACTATTTACATGTATGTATGTATGTATGTATGTATGTATGTAAAATGCTCCCATTTAGGGCATTCTTTGAATTGAACTCCTAGAAAGACTTACCATTCATTTAGAGTACCCAAAAGGTGATGAGATATAGTAGAAATTAGCCTGTTTGCTGCTGTTGGAAAATACTAATGCAAAACCACAGAACACTTTAACAAATTATGTTGTTCCTCCATAATAGTGGTTACTTTGTTAGCCCTTCACATTTATTCTGCATTAGTGTCTAGTAATTCTGCTTTTTGCCTGGAGCCAGGTCATCAGCTGGTGTAAATTAGCCTAGCATTAATGAGGTATATGAAGTTCTGTCAGATGTCTGCAAGTGAAGGGTCACTTTTTGTTTAAGCTACTGCCTGCATGTATCTGCCATTTGCTGTTTAGTTCCAGAACACTCTTACCAACGCAGCCACCTGTGCAGTTGGTTTTTTTCCTGCTTAGGACACTTCTGCTCTACATCAAATACTTTCATTTTCTAGCTCACAAATGCAGACTTCCACAGAATAGCACATGGGGCTTAAATACAATTGTTAGTTCTGGTCACATCCCAGTATGATCTGACCACTGTGCCTGATCCTAAACCATCAGTGTTACAGTTCAACCAGTACTAAACCTTCAATATAAATGAGCTTTCTTGTGCTGTGGATAAATGTGCTTTGAAGAGACCGCCCAAAGGATTTTTTTTATTATTTTTTTAGAGCAGGCTATCCTCTAAGCCAGTAGTCCATCACCTATTGTAAATGCTGTAACTACAACAGCAGTGCTTCCCAGAGGAGACTTCTTTCAAGGGCAACAATGACTTTTAAAGAGGCTCTTGTTAAGCTATTCACAAAACTCTGAAATTGTTACTGCTTGTTCATCCCAGTGATACTCTCAACATTTGTGAAGTCCCCTGTCTTATACCTCCTACTGTAAGACCTTCTTTTGTGAATCTATAAGCAAGGTCGGCTATGAGATCACACAAGGAAACTTTATTTAGTCCAAGTCTTAAACTTCCAGGGAAGGAGGAGTTTAATTTGTATGTCTAGTAAGACACTAATTTAAAGTGTATTTACTGTTGTCTCTTTCTTTTAGCAAGCAATTTTGTTTATATAAAAACACCAGCTACTTGTACGGAACTAAGTAACTTTCAAAAGTAGTATTTTTCAATTAGTTTTGACCACCTCACCCTGTTCAGTTAAACCTATTTTTAGGCACGTTTTCTGTCTATCTTTTCATATATGAAAAACACCATTATTCTATTATTCTTTTATTTCATAAGAAGATAGGTATTTTTTATTGCTATTAAGAACTGATGCATTAAAGAACACTCACAGATGGAAGTAAGGCTTTATGCTCATGCTATAGTTTATGTTGAATTTTGGACAAATGTTCATACCATGATAATTGTAATATAGGGATTAGAAAGCCTTTCACAGTAAGTATGAGGCTAACTGTATGACCAGAATCCAGTTTTGCCGATCACCGATTACTACTGGTAACTTTGGACTGCTTTTCCACCACTTTCTGAAAGTGCCCTGAAGAAATCTTAGTGCCTCTTTCATATATATAGTGAGCTTGATATACTCCATTTATCAGATCTGTGTTTCAAGTCTTGCACTTATAAAGTCTGTTTGCTCACACTCCTGAATGACCTTGGTCATTGCAGTTAAAATGGCTGTAAAAGCACTACTTACCTGCATCTTTGCACAGGAGTCTGACCAAAAAAAATACGCATGTGTATATGGTAGGGAGTTAAAATTCTTTAGAGGTGCTCACTTTAATGTCATCTGTCATTTTTGATCTGAGATTCAAAACCATTTGAAAATGGTGATTTATGTATAGGTCCCTACAATACAAATGCTTTAGAGCACTCTGTGTGTACTTACACTGGAGACATATGTGGACATAGGATATTTCAGTTTAGCATATGCTCACCAGTGATCAAAGGAGAATGAGTAATTTTTGCCCACAAGTCCTCCTATTTCTGAAGTCAGTCTGGATTGAATAAGCCCTATTTCAATGCCTAAATGTCCTTGACTTCTCAAAATCTATCTCTGTTCCTTTGTTCACATTACATATTAAAGTGATTAGTTTTACCAAATTAATAAAATCTAAAATTTTAACAGCCTGGTTACAAACAGGATTTAATCCAGTGTAGGCCTGTTTGTGCTAGCTGCGAGGATTCTTCAGAATGCATTTCCACTGTATTATCTGAGGCTACTCATATATCAGAAGCTTCCCAGCTGTATAAATATTTTTGAGATTGATAATAGGAATGTACTTCTAATACAGTGGGCAAGTAAAGATACACTAATTGATGAGAGAATAAAAACATATATTGGTCAAACTAAAGAAGAAATAATAGAATTATTTTGAAAACCCATTTAAAGAAGCAGAGGGGGAAAACAACTACTATAGATCTAAACTAGGACCATGTTTAAAAATTAGTACCACAAATTCAGCTTTCATAGCTTTCAGCTACATTGATACTTCCTTAAAAAAATACCTGAAAAAAATCACTTCCTTAAGAAATACCTGATTCTAAGAGCCTTTATTTATGAAATAGTCTTCTAAGAAAAGTATCTTAAAACAATTAGAAATATACAGTTTAGTATGGACCATATAAGAAATTAGTAATGTATTTCCTTTCTCCTCTTCCTGTTCAGGCACAAATAATTGACTGCATTTGGGAAGTGTTAAAACTACCTTTTTATGAAAATGGATTCTTTGACAGATCAGTCCATTAAAAATATTGCCCCACCCCTCCCCAAAATATGCATTTTAGAAAGTAACTTCAAACCATCTTGAAGAATAAAGCTTTTTAACAGTGTTTGCAGTCTTTGCTTTACAGAAGACCCTAAAGAAGCTTCCTAGCTTTCTTGCTAAATATTACACTTTGGTCTTCAACCCGAGCCACTTTCCAATAATGCATTTCCATTTCCAGAAAGCAGACCACCTTCCTTTTCCTGCCCTTTTCCTATTCTTCATATGCAGTGTCTTCACTAGTAACTGCCCCTGAAGGTTAATTTTGAGGAAAGCTGGACCATCTCTATCTTCCCTCCACCCCTACCACAAATCTCTGCTGAAAAACAGGAAGGAGTGAGAGATAATTTGTTTTTCTCCTTTCTTAAAAAAAAAGTGTTTGTTTAATGTCTAAACCTTTTTTCAGGTTTTTACTCTGCAACTGGTTATTTTTTGTAAAAGGTGTATTCTAAACTCAGCATGTTCTCTAATGCTTTTTTTTTTCCCAAATGCATGTTTTTAATCTTTCATGTGGGAAAAATCCTGTATCTCATGAAAACACTTCCATATCAAACCATGAAATACTAAGTTTACTGCTCTCTAATGAATTTGATGCTGGGTTTATCTCAGAGAAACTTGAAGTCGGGTGGAAGGGTACATTTGTAGATGCATGAAGTAGTTTATTAGTTTGCTGATGTTCTTTTTTGTTTGTTTTTGAACAAGAGGCTATTTCCCTGCTATACAACTGCAACCTGAAGAGCACACCAAGAAACGGATTCTAGTTGTCTATGGATAAGTAACTATTTCTGACAGGAATATAATGTAGCTGAGTAAGAGCATGGACTACATAGCTTTGCAGGTAATTTGAAAATAACAGAGACAGTTCAGCTTCTCAGCTTAATTTCTCTTGAATGGATATAGGAGATCTTGAATATTTCATGGATTTACTTATATCAGTTACAGGCGATTAAACCAGAAAAAATCACAAAGACCTTTATTTCTGATGATGTGAGCAGTTTTGTGACTCCTCATTGCCATGATTCTAAAATAATGTGCCAGGGCTGCGAGTTTTCCCATGTGAAAGCACAGTATGGGGGCACTTTTCGCAGTCAGGGTTTCTTGCACAGAGACCCCGAGTCCCGAATGCTTCTGTGACTGATACATTTGCACTTCAGACGCAACTTTGCTGGAGGTGCGTCCGCCTTGATTTGTATTTTTGTGCCGAAGTTTTCTAAGACGAGTCAACTTTTGTCCTCTAATGGTATAACACAAACAAAAAGAGGTTGTTCTTTTTTTAAAAGCCAAACGATGGCTTCTTATTCCGGTATACTAAGCTTCCAGAAATTCCTGCTCTACCCCTCCTCCACATTTGTTTCTGCGAGACTTGCAACGTACTGGGGTAAGGGGAGTTTCGTATTCCGTGCTGTTCAGCCGATATTTGTTACTCGCCGGTCAGGGTAACTCACTGAATGTTTCTAATCTCGCTGATTGCGTTCCTTTGTGTCCCTAATGCGAAATACAATTAACTTGCCGGGGCTGTGCCCCGGGGCCTTCCGTCAGCTGCCGCATCCCTCGGGGCCGGCCATGACGCCAGGCCTGACGCTCCCCGGTGCCCAGGCCCGAGCCGCTGGGCCCTGCAGGGGGCCGGGGCTGGTCGCTGCTGCTCCGCTTCCTCCCGGACAAGGCGGCCACTCCCGCCCGTCCGCCCGCTCTCCATCGCAGCGCGGGAGGGACACCGCTCCCTTCCCGGCCGAGCCCCTCAGCACATGGCAGGGCCGGGACGGGCCATGGGCCCCGCTCCCCCCACCCGGACCGGGCCGGGTCGCACACGGGCCGGGGGGGTCCCGCACAGCCCTGGCGGGGGCGGGGGCACTCCGTGCCCGGGCGGGGCCGCGGGGCCGCCGGGAGCGATGACGTGTCCCCTAAGTCCCGCCCCCTGCTAGGGTATATAAGGGGCGCTGCTCACGCCGTCGGTCTTTTTTGCTCCGGGTTTGCCGCCGTCGCCGAGCAGGTGGGGCGCGTCCGCAGGGCCGGGGTGGGCCGGGTTCCGCTCGCCCCGGAGGCCCGGCTAGCGCCGAGCTGGGGTGTGGTGGGGACCGAGGGGAGGGGGAGGGAGGGAGCGGCCGGGGATGCTGGCGGGTACCGGGGCGGACGGACGGGCAGAGAAGCGCGGGGCGGCGGGATGTCGGCGCATCGTCCTCCTCGATTACCATGTGCACACCCCCGTTGTCGGGGCTGAGGTGGGGGGAGCGGCGTGTTCTAGCGGACGTGGGGCAGAAGACTCCTGACAGCCTCCTGTTACTCCCTGCGTGCAGCGGCGTGGGGCCGTGCGGGGACCGTCGGGGGCCGACGGCGGATGCCGTCGGGGGGGAGGAGGGCCGGGGCACGAGTGAAAAGATGGCCGCTCGCCTTGCCTGGCTGCCGCCAGCGCCACAAAATGGAGGACGCGACGGCCCGGGCGGGGTGAGTCACACAAAGGAGCGGGGCGGCCCCGCCCTCCGCGCTGCCCGCCGGGTTCGCTCGCCGCCGCCCCGCGTCCGGGCCACCGCCGCCGGGGTAACTCGAGCCCGGGGAGGGGGCGACGTGAGGGGCGCTCCCAGGGGCCCCTGTCCCGCCCGACTCGCTCCTCCCCTCCCCCGGCGGGGCGGGGCCGCCATCCCGGCCGGGCCGCCCCACATGTGGCGCCGCCATCGCTGCCCCTAGGCCCGGTCCGACGCGTAACCAGCTTTTTTCTGGGAAACTTACAGGTGTCGATTCTCTTTTGCCGAAAGAAGGAACTCAGCTAACATCCAAAAATGGGAAAGGAGAAGACCCATATCAACATCGTTGTCATCGGCCACGTAGATTCTGGCAAGTCCACCACCACCGGCCACCTCATTTACAAATGTGGGGGCATCGACAAGAGGACCATCGAGAAGTTCGAGAAGGAAGCAGCTGAGGTGCGTGCGCCCGTAGCAGCCAGAAAAATTCGGCTGCGGGAATGAATAGACCCTTAATTGAAAAGTGAACCTGCAGAGCGTTCAGTGGCCACGGGGAGGCGGGTTGGTTGCCTATGCCCCAGGAGCTGAACAAGTGGCTCAGTGTTGCGTGGCCACAGGGCGGCAGCTGTGTTGCAGTTGTCCCCGAGGTAGAACAAGTGTTAAGTTGTTCAATCTGCCATTGTGTTAGTTGCAGAAACTCAGATTGTGAAATGTAGAGCAAGTGAAAAAGTAATTTAAAGTTGCATACGAATAGTAACATCTGGAATCAAGTTAAATGGCTAGATTCAAACTACATAGAAAGAAGTTGATCTGTTGAGGTCTACTTTAAAAATCAGGGAGTTTTACTGATACTGTTTTTACAGGTCATTATAAAATAAAATTGCCAAAATGTTGAGCAGGGTGGAAGATTAGGTGTTGATTATTGCAAGGATTGAAGCAGTAAGAGGACTTAAAATTGTAGAGGATACTTGATAGTAAGACTCAGGCTCAAGAGCTCTATCATAAAGATGTATTAGTGAAATTAACAAGCTGTCAAGAAATCTGAACTGTCAACAGGTTTAATAAGGCTCAGCAGTTGGCATGTCTCACCAGTAGTGCCAAGCATATCTTGTTCGTTGCTTTAGGAGCAGCAACGTTTTTCAGTGTTTAGCCAGTTACTATTATTAGATTGTGCAGTCTTGCTAAATTATTGCAGATATAGAACTCTTTTTTAATGGGAATAAAACACTGGGTTTTTTTGTAACCATAGATGGGCAAAGGTTCCTTCAAATATGCCTGGGTCTTGGACAAGCTGAAGGCTGAACGTGAGCGTGGTATTACTATTGATATTTCCCTGTGGAAATTTGAAACAAGCAAATACTACGTCACCATCATTGATGCTCCTGGACACAGGGACTTCATTAAAAACATGATTACTGGAACTTCTCAGGTATGTAAAGAAAGTAGGATTTGGGGGGGTTCAAGAAGGTTGTTCATTGCTTGCTTAGGGGGGGTTCCTGTAGTACTTTAACATCCATACAAACATTACAGTGAGGGGTTCTTTTTCTTTCTGAAGGCTGATTGTGCTGTCCTGATCGTTGCTGCTGGTGTTGGTGAGTTCGAGGCTGGTATTTCCAAGAACGGGCAGACCCGAGAGCATGCCCTTCTGGCCTACACCCTGGGTGTAAAACAGCTGATTGTTGGTGTCAACAAGATGGATTCCACTGAGCCACCCTACAGCCAGAAGAGATATGAAGAGATTGTCAAGGAAGTCAGCACTTACATCAAGAAGATTGGCTACAACCCAGACACTGTGGCTTTCGTGCCAATTTCTGGTTGGAATGGTGACAACATGCTGGAGCCTAGCTCTAACGTAGGTTTGGCATTTATTTCTGTTAAGGCATAAAACTAGGAAGACTATTAAGACCAATTATGCAATGATAAAAATGCTCGTTTTGTAATAGTTAACATTTGGGAGGTGCTGATGTCCGAGATAAATCTTAGTACTTCAAAAAATTCTTACTCTGTAAGAGTAAATTGAGATAATGCTAGAGATACTGCTTGGGCTTTTTCAGCCTTGCACCATTAAATTTGGCAGTGAGATTAACCTGGCCTTGTTTTCATTACAGATGCCCTGGTTCAAGGGATGGAAGATCACCCGTAAGGATGGCAGTGCCAGCGGAACCACCCTCCTTGAAGCCCTGGACTGCATCCTGCCACCAACTCGTCCAACTGACAAACCTCTGCGTCTGCCTCTTCAGGATGTCTACAAAATCGGCGGTATGTGTTGTCTAGAATGCTGCTCATGTGCCAGCAACAGCTGATCTATGGGCTAGAAAAGCATGGGTTTATCCAAGAGCTGCTTTTCCAAGTCAAAAATAGAAATTCTTGTTGCAAGTGGGTTTTTCCCCCCATAAGGGCATATATTCATTAAGCTGAGTAACGAATAATACTGTTGTTGGTTCTTTCAGGCATTGGTACTGTACCGGTTGGCCGTGTGGAAACAGGTGTTCTGAAGCCAGGCATGGTGGTTACATTTGCCCCAGTCAATGTAACAACTGAAGTTAAATCTGTTGAGATGCACCACGAAGCCCTGAGCGAAGCTCTGCCTGGTGACAACGTTGGCTTCAATGTTAAGAACGTGTCTGTGAAGGATGTTCGCCGTGGTAATGTTGCTGGTGACAGCAAGAATGACCCTCCCATGGAAGCTGCTGGCTTCACTGCGCAGGTACGTTATGCAGCTGTTCAGGGATGGTGGGAATGTAGCTCTCTATTCCAAAATAGGAGTCTTGTTAGGCTAAGCTATAAAGCAATGTAGAGTTGTATTTTGAATTAAATTTAATTGAGGCAAATCTCATTACCTCCTTGACTTTGTAAGAACACATCAGTGTTCAAATTACCCCCTTTCTAACTTGGCTTTCTTTGTTTCTTACTTAGGTCATTATCCTGAACCACCCTGGCCAAATCAGTGCTGGCTATGCCCCTGTGCTGGATTGCCATACCGCTCACATTGCGTGCAAATTTGCTGAGCTTAAGGAGAAGATTGATCGTCGTTCTGGCAAGAAGCTGGAGGATGGCCCCAAATTCCTGAAATCTGGAGATGCTGCCATCGTTGATATGATCCCTGGAAAACCCATGTGTGTTGAGAGCTTCTCTGATTATCCTCCTCTCGGTAAGGCATCTCACATTAATATTGGTCTCTGGAAAAGACACTCCTCGATTTCTAGTATCAGGATGCAGTGTGTTCTGGGAAACACTGATAATAGCTGTGACTTGAAATTGAAGTGGAACCAAGATCTTACTGGTACAGGGAGAGAAACCCTGGACAAGGGTCATGCCTCTGTCCCTGTCTGGTTCCAGAGCAGCACTGGCCCATTTATACCAGCGTGTTGCTGCCACTGTGCAGATTGGCCTGGGTGTTAGGCAACATAGACAAAAGTCATGAAACGTGTTTTTGCTTTTAGGTCGTTTTGCCGTGCGTGACATGAGGCAGACGGTCGCTGTTGGTGTCATCAAGGCAGTTGACAAGAAGGCTGGAGGAGCTGGCAAGGTCACAAAGTCTGCCCAGAAGGCCCAGAAGGCTAAATGAAAATTCTGTACACCAGCTGCCACCTCAGTCTTAACCAGTGGTGGAAGAACGGTCTCAGAACTGTTTGTCTCAATTGGCCATTTAAGTTTAATAGCAAAAGACTGGTTAATGATTACAATGCATCGTAAAAGCTTCAGAAGGAAAGGAATGTTTGTGGACCATTTGTTTCGTGGCAGTTTAAGTTATTAGTCTTTAAAATCGATAAATTTTTTAAAATGGAAACTTGACCAAAAATCTGTCACAGAATTTGAGACCATTAAAACAGAAGTTCAATGCTATGTCTCTGTGTTCTTTGGGTTAATGTTCAGTTCATGGCAAAACCTATATCTAGTCATGGTGGAATAAGAAAGGATTGTTATTAATTAAATATGTTCAGAAGTTACAAAGCAAATACTCAAAATTACTTGTTTCTGAAAAGTAGAACAAAATTAATCTACAGGTTTACTTTTAAACTGATTTAAGCCTTAAGTAACTTTTCTGGTGCTTTCTTCAAAAACTGTTTCTAGATTTGATTGCACAAATACCAGGTAACAATCTAAACGTTTTTGTGCATTCTGCAAAGCATTGAGTAAACCAAGAAAAGTACATTGAGAGGAAAAAAATGAGCACATTTAACCTTGCAAGAATATTACAAAGAAAGAATCCAGTGTTGGGTTTCCAACATTTTGTACACAGATTTTTCTAGTCCAAAGCAGAACCAGATGATTTTTTTTTCTGAGAAACTGATGTTGTGTAGCTCTTCAAAAATTACACACTTTTACATAGATGTTTTCTAATATATTGTAAGACGTGGAATTGCCAAATCTGGAACTTAGTCTCTAGAATTACACTTTAATGCAGTCTGAGTGACTCACCATTGTAGCCTGCACCAAATGGCACAGTGGACAAGGTGCCTGCTATCTTTTTAAGAACGGTGAAAATTTGGATCACACAAGTCTGTTGAAAAGGACTTTGGGTATTTAGTCCAAACTCTTTATCAGTAGACAAACAACCCCGAGTTAAATGTTCTGGGTTATAAGAATACCAGCTGTAATTATTAGGAATTCTGGCATAGAAACCTTGCTTCAAATTGGTAAATGGGGGCAAGTAGTTAATAGGTAATCAGAGCTGACTTGCATAATGGTGCAGCTGTTATACTAACCTTTCACATGATTTCCCCACAGCATCCCCAGGATAGGTCAAAAAGAATTGATATCTGTGAGGGACTTGTTCCATGACACCAGTATGTTTGTTCTGCCTGTAATGGCTGTATTATCTGTGCTCTGTTTTCCTTTCCTTCTCCAGCTGTGTGCTTGCTCTGCAGGAACTCGTATCTGTACTGCTTGGATAGGTCTGAACTGCTGGTACTTATTTTCATGCTCTTTGTCTGGATCTATTCTCTTTTTCTGCTCACCTTCTGTGTCTTAACTGCAGTGGAACCTTGGAGCATTACACACTGATTTTGAAGGTACAGTGGAAGCAAGGGCTAGAGAGCTTCAGTAAAGAAATCTGCTGCCTAAATTTGCTTCTAGAGGTTTGTTAGTTGTCCTCAAGGCAACAGGAAGTACATAGCTCCAAAATGGAGGCAGACCTACTGTTACCATAATAAAGCTTGAGGTGTCTTGCCAAATCTTAGCATGCTTTTCAGTTAAACCACTAAATATTTTCCAAGAGGCTTCGGATAGACTGGTTCAGCAGAGCTCTGATGCGGATGAAAAGCAAAGCAGCTTTGGCACAGGCTGCCTTCAGCGCAGCTCTGCATTCCTTAGATTTCCTTCACATTCCTTTGTTCGGTGCAGGATGTTTGGTTTGGCCAGCCACGGGCTGCATGTGCAACACCCTGTCTGGAGTGCTCCTGTGCACGTTGCACAGGGTTGTCTTCATTCAGCTGGCTGTACTTGCTCCATGGTAGTTTGGAAATGGGCTTGTAGTAAGCAACTCCTTCAGATCCATAGGGAAAATAAGGTGTGACCCCAGTGCAGTGCTCTGCTGCTATTGCAAGGGGCCCTTGGGTCGGCTGTGCATAGATCAGATCAGCTGCCAGAGCTGCTGGAAGGCTGGGTCATGATAAAATGGCGCAGCTTAAGAGCAGGACAAGAGTCTGCTGCATAGTTTGTGGCAGAGGGACTGGTTAGGAAAAGACCCTTAAAGAACACTGTTGCATCTAAGAACTTCATGTGAGCAGCAAAACACTTGGGAATGCTCTGCCTGCAATACTAGCGATTGCTTTCATGTACTTAAAGCCTACATTTTACACATTTGGTTTTCTTTCTTTTTTACTTTAACTTTTATAGACCAGATTTGCTTTCTATGCACTAATGTTAATGCCATCTCAGTTCTTTTATTAATCTGACTACCTGGGGAAATTGTTAGACTTTTGTAAACAAAATTTGGGAATAAAACTACTTCGATCAAACTTTTAATAAATGTTCTTAGTTGAGAACTGTATTTGTCTTCTGACTGCTTATTTCTTTAAGCAACTTGTACAGCTGTCCTTAACTCTTTCCTTACTGTTCTGCAATGCTGGTTGTGTTGATGCAGAAGTGTGACAGCATGCTGCTGTGGTGTCAGAGCCAGCTCTGAAGGCAGAAAACTCTCTGGAGTAATGCATTTGTGAATGCTTCCTTTCTAGTTGTTGGTGAATGTTTTGGTAGCCCTGAGGACTTTATTACACAGAAATATTCCAGAAATGTGTGTGGCGAGGTTCCGGGGGACAGAGAGGACAAAGGCTGGTTGGTATTTGGAGGGAGATGGAGCAGTGCAGTCATAGCTGATATCATGAAGCAACTTCTTGCTCAGTGTTGGTTGCCATGGTCGGTAGTTCAGGCTGGAATAAAATGGACTCTGCTCAGACTACTGTCCAGAGGCATTTTAATTATATCTCAGATATAATCTTAGTTTGTACAAGGCTAATAACTGGAATAACTTTACTGAAATTGCAAATGAAAGACTAATTTACATTCTGAATTAAGCTGTCTCAGTATATTTTGAAAGGTATTGACAAATTTTGAAAAACTATTTTCTGTAAGTGCATATTTTAAATTTTAGATTTGGTCAAGATAAACCATGTAGAGACAAATTAAACTTTGTACTGTGCAGGGATATTCTCTTCCTCATTGATGCTAAATGATTATCTGTTTAAGAGCCATGTAAGTTCAGTCTGATGAAAACAACCCACCTGGTTTTAATTTCTATTAGTTCTATGTGTATGTAATGCCCAGAGGGAGGCTGGGGAGTGGAGGATGCAGTGGGAGGGCTGATAAACTGCCTCACCAACAGCACACTCGGGGACCCTGAGCATCTCTGAGTCCTGCTCAAAGCATTTGTTTCACCCAGAGTTCCTTTTCTGCAAGAACTCTCTCACACATTTCACTGCAAGTTCTAAATTCCTGACAGTATTAACACCTTTGAATTTATTAGTTTCAATAACTCAAATTTTTAATGTCATCTGATAGCACCAAACAGTACTTCCTGTCTAGGAATTTAGTTTTCTGAAAATGCAAATCTTAAATAATAGCCAAACCCTAAATTAAACAGAGGAATAAACTGTGACCATGGAAGATAATACTGGGCAAAATTATCTTTCTCTTGCAATGCTGCTCCTGCTTACCAAGGAGAGGCCTGAAACCACCTCAGGAGAAAGGGCACCTGGGGTACAAAAGTGCTGAAGAAAAATCTTCTAGATATCAAAATTGTATTGGCCTCCAAGGTACAGAAGCTGTGGATTTTTAGCCTTTTCTCATCCTCTTTAGTCCCTTCAGATTATTTCTGCATTATAATACAATTACATTGTTGCCTGTTTTTTTAAAAATCAGGTTACTTTCCCTGGCTACCTATCAGTACCTATCAGTAATTCTTTAATGTTTCAAATATTTACAGAACATAATTCAAATCTGTCAGCTTCTCTGTACTGGTAAGGTGGCAGTTGAACCCATATTTTACTTGGAAGATGCTGAATGAGGTACTGAGGGAAGGTGGAAATCAGAGTGGGATACCCTGATGAAGGATTTCTGGCCTCTGGGTGGGGGGATGGTGGGGCAAGAGTGGGGTGAGACAGCACACCAGCTGTCAGCCAAGGAGCTGCAATTTGTGCAGGTTTTGCTTATTTCTTCTTTTAAAAAAGCAAAACAAGTTGGAAGGTACCTAAGCTTTCATTGGTGAATCATCCCCATGGGCCAAGTGCGTGATTTTAAGGATGCAGTAGCAATAGGTTTGCCCTGTGTGAGCTGAGGTACTTGCTAAGTCTTTCTCCTGGCTCTTCTCAGCAAAGCAATCCAGAGCCCTGGGTATCCTCCTGCAAGGGCATCTGCTAGCTCAGGCTCAGCACAAACACTAGTCCGTGGGCTAATATGCTAATTTTTTTGCATTACATTGTCACTGGAAATGAGCAGAGCCAGCTCACCCCTAACTCAGGGCACTGCCTGCCCTGCCAGCAGCAGTCACAGCCACATTTTCCCTTTCAGCCCAGTAAGATCTGGATTATTTAATACAAAGGGAAGAGCCACAGCGTTTCCCCAGTTCAGGTGCCTATTCTGCACAGATCAGCACAGCTGGCAAAGCTGTTGACTCCAAACCTGCACAGAGATGTAAAGGCAACACAAATGTCCCCTCCTGGAGGGGGTTTATTGAAGGTAGGGCTGAAATTTAAAAGGAAGGTTCAGGTTCCTCTTATCTGCAGCCATGTAGGCACATCTAAAGAAAAATGCCCTTTTTTTCCTTTCATATATGTATATATATACACACACATGCACACCTATATATTACACATAACATATGCATACATCTTCAAAATTTAATAAGGTACCTAATTAATTTTTTTTATAATTTCCATTGCCAGACTCCTTAAAATCTGCAATTCCTATTTTGAAGGTGGATTCTAAGCTAATTCCCTAGTAAAAAAGTGTAATGCCCCCAAACAAATTAATGTTTAGTTATGGATAATAAGTTATTATTTATACATACTATGTATTTTATATTATTTGTTATATATAGTTCTTCTTATTAAATATTTCATTAATATTTAATACATATTTAGTTTATAAGCTAGGCTGTGGTTCTGCTGATAGGACATGAGTATTTTGGATAAAGAGATGTAAAATTGTTGGTGTTGACTTGTATCTGTGTTTAACAAGTCCTTTAATAGCCTTTTCCAGCAGAAGAAAAGGAAGGAATAGATGAATTTAAATGTAATTATAAGTTTGTTTGACTGACATTACTAGTAACAGTAACTAATATCACCTAGCCTGCTGCTAAAGCACTCTTATGGATTACAGTACCCTAACTCTTTGGAGAAGGAGGGGGTGTATATATGTGGCCCGGGAGTGGGAGAAGGAAAACCACCCTGAACGGGGGGCTCTGCTCTACTGCAGTCACTTCCTTGTGAGGGAAATTCCTGCAACTCATTGCTGGGCACGCATTCCCCAGGCTGCTGCACACGTGGCACAGCCAGGGAGAGCTGAGGTCACTGCCTGTGACGTGACCACTCTGCTCCCAAACAGCCGCTTCCAGCTCCTGCCTGACATCCACCACTGTCCACCAGCCAGCTCTGGGGCGATGGATGTCATCGAGCCACCACTGTTCACTAGCCAGCTCAGGGGCAATGTCATCAAGCCGGCCCTGTCACCTGCCACCTGGCCAAAGTCTCCCGAGATGCAGCGGGACAAGGACAAAACTTCTCTGAAGTGCCAGCTCAGCACTACCAGGCACAGCCGCCCTTCCACTTGTGACTCTAAAAATCCTGTACATGGGTGGCACAGGCCACCACCTGGTCATGCACGGCAATTTTCAAGTTAAACCACAGTAGACTGGGAGGGAAGAAACTGGTCACGAGGCTGTTGTTACCTCCCCTCTCCTCTTGCTGCCCAGTAAGGCAGAGCGAGCTCATTTCCCACCTGGCTCTGTGCCTGCTCTTCAGTTAACCACATCCAGCACTAAGTCACTTGGAACAAGAGCAGCTTGTGCTTATCAGTCCCCAGTGGTGCCTGAAAATGTCTCTCCTGGGGCTTGTGCTGGGAGCTGCAGCTGCTGCCAGACAGAAACACCTTTGCCCTTCACTCACTCCACCTGTGTCTCTATGGCAGCTCGGGCTCCTGCTGAGCTGTGCTCCTTTGCAGCCCAAGGAGTGGCTCTTCCCAGCACTCCTGCAGCAGCAGGAGGGACGCACTCTGCAGGGGCACTGAGAGGGAAGCTGAGGCTGTGGATGTGCCTGCTCAGAGCTGAGCACCCCAAGGAGACATCACAGGAGGTAAAAATATCCAGTCTTAGGTCTGCAAAGAGGTGAAGAAGGTGCAGCCTCCAGCTTTTGGGATAGAAGGTTTGCCAATAGTGCATTCCTTGGCACAGAGGTCAAGGCCCAGGCACCAGGCATGGCCACCACACAAGGGTGAGCATGGAGTCAGAGATCCTCAGGTGGGCATCCACATCACTCTCCTCCCTCAGAGGTACACTTGAAGGGTAAAACCTGCACAGCAGTTTAGAAAGGAGACAAAAGCACAATTTGTTTCCCCAAAGCATCACTGACAGTAAAGTAACAGGTCAAGAATCAACCCTTTTTCTCTGCCCTTTATGTAATAGCAATTGGCGAGCAAAAGTCTCCCATCTCCAAACCTGGACACAACTAATTTTAATCAAAGGAGGGGAAAGACACCTTTTATTTCCCAGTAATGCCATGAAATCAAGGCAAAGGATGGAAACAATACCCTGGAAGGACTCTGAGCAGCACTGGCCATGGTTTGACGGGAAGAACCAAGAGCACCTCCTTGGTGGAAACAGCATCTCCAAGGGACAGTAGATTCCTCCCTGCATCCACTAAATGACATCCTGAGATACCTGTCACTGCATGAGGAACACAACCTGGTAAGTATGGTCATCAAAACTGGTAACCCCTGAGCATCTAAAACCACTGCATGCAAGGACTGTTAGTTAAAGGTTGCAGCTTTTAGTGTCTCCTAGCATAGAATGTCTTTCCACTTTTCTCTTGCTTTCATGTCCCAGGCAGAAATAAAGACAAGATGAGGAAACTGCTCAGTTCAAGTACCATATGAAATGAAAACAAGAGTAGGGAAAGAAAATAAGTTGTCTTAAAAATCTGGGATAAGATAGAGTGGTAGTACTGATCACCAGGCCTGTGTTCTGCAGGAGGGAAAGAGACATACACACTGAAGCAGGGAACACAAGGACAGTTGGTATGTGCAACAAGTTAGGTCAACTTCACCAGACATCCTCTCTCCCTGCTAGCCTGGTGACAGCAAGGATTACAGGACAACAAAGTGCCACTCATTACTGCACAGACAAGGAAAAGCAAGCAGACACCCACGTTAAGAGCAGACTCCTCCAGTTCTGCCCTTCCCATCCTCTTGGTCTTAGCAAGGCCACAGGACCTGGGAAGGTCTAAGCTCACTTTGTCTTACATAAAAACCAAATCTTGGGCCTAGTAACAAATCTCCAGTGATTAGAAACCAGATGGCACAAGATGTCCCTCCTATCTGCCCATGTTATTTAAGCAGATAATTTAGTCTTTCTATGCTTGGTTTTCTTACCAAAATGAATATAACTATCTTCAGTAATTTCTTTTCATATTAAAAGTCTTCTCACACAAGAACTGTTCAACAAGCACAAAATATTGTGGCAAGCTCTGTACACATGAAACCAATACCAGAGGGACAGCCAGTCCTCAAACTTGTGCACAAGCCAGGTTTTCCATTTCAGCAAATATGGACATCATTAACCTACATACATGAACAGAGGTCACCCTGTCTTAACAAGGGAACTCACCAGTGGCCAAAGACCCACTTCACACTGAAACAGAAAGAGCAGTTGTTACAGAGGATCTGCTGGGAAGCAAAGCGCTTATGACTTCAATTCCCCCTGAACTTAACTCCTTCCCCCTCCTCAGACCACAGCTGGGCATTATGAAATTGTTGAAGGAAGAAAACTCCCCTCCTTCTGCTCTTCCTTTGACACTAGTGCAGCCCAGCTCGGTGGAATCATCCTTTCATTTACGCTGCATGTGTGAGACCAGAGCACAGAAAAATTTAGCAAAGCTGAGGAAAGTGTTTGCTTTTGTAGCAAAGTACTTGCCTTTTAAGACACACATTATTGAAAGCTAAATAGTCCTGTCAAATGACTGCTGACAAGAACTAGAAAATGCAGTTTTGAAACTGCATAATCAGATTAAAAGTGAAGATTTAGGGTTTCTTTGGATTCACACAGCTGGAATTCCACAGGCACCATACCTGGAGCCCGAGTTACACTGCAGAAAGCATAGCTGCCTTTCTTATGCTGAACTTCAGGCTTGCAAGGTTGAAGCAAATCTTAGAGCCAACAAGGATAGAAAAAAAACAGGCCACAGATGTAAAGGAGATAGATGTTCACCTTTCTGAACCATTCTGACATGAACTGACCTACAGATCACGTGTCTAAAGCTCTTCCACGCAAGCCAGTGGACAGTGACAGGAAAGTGCCCTTAGGCAGGTTGGATAATGCCCCAAAAAAACTGCAAATTCTGCTCATCCTCCTGCTGCATGACAAGGTCTCTGTCAACAAAAGGGATTTATTCTGACTCCCTTCTCTGGACAGGAGAGCAACCCGCACCCAGAGCAAATATGCCAGAGAAATTTCCAGAATAATATTTTCAAAATGACAGAAATATATATTTCAATCATGGTTGGACTCAATGACCTTAAGGGTATTTTCCAACCTGTAAGATTCTCTGATTTATCAAAATGCGTTCTGAAGCCAGAGGACATTCAGAAATGAGACCAGCACCAGAAACTGCCACCTGAGTCAAGCAAGGATTTGGTAGAAGCACAGCAACAGCTTGAATTCCATCTGTCTTGATGGTGTGTAATCGACTGCCCAGTTGATCCACTTGACTTGGATCTCACTCAATCCAGGTTCTGTTCCTGTCAGTTACAGGACCACTGCTGATGAGAATCCCACTTCTCAGCCCACAGCATATCAGACAGAGCTTCACAGTGCCCAGGCTGAGATCCATGGGGCAGATTCCCACATGTCTCCCACCCTCCTCGACACCCAGCCTTGTCCAGCTGCGTCCACCAGCTCTATAGTGAATCTCAGCCTACCTCATGTGTGGAAACTGTGATCCAGTGAACTGGAGAGGTCCTTCTGAAAGCAAAGTGATAGCTTAGTTCTTCAGCAAGTTTCAAGATAAGCTTTATTTATTTTAAAATAGAAAAACATCTGCAGGATGTGGTGCTTACATTCAGTCTCCTACATAAATTTAAATATTTGTGTGGCACACGTTTCCATAGCCAACCGTTTCCTGCTGGCTGATACCACACTGAGACACCAGCCTGCGTGTAGTCACTGCACAGCTATGAACACAAGTCCTGAACTCAATGGAACACACTTTTCGGCTCCAATCCTCTTGTGCTGCCATGGGCTTTGCATGGTAACATTTCTTACTCATTTCAGAAGAACTAAACACTGTTCTTTACAAGATACAGATTTTGACTATCCAAAGTCTTCCAAATGAGTGGAATTTCAAAAGCAGTTCTCCTGTCTCTCTGTTTATATCAGCAAAATCACAGGCTGTATTTAGGTTTCTGAGCATTTACTTTGTGCATTCATCATCTTTGTTCTATGCAATGACACTGCCACAGAACCCAACTACAACTGCTTTGGATCCAGCCGGCATGGGTGTTATCTGGGAAGAGGCTCAGGAGGGGATCTTGCCACAAAGTCTGGCAGGATCAGCGCCATTCTCTACAAAGGGGTTTTAACAAACTTTGTCTCCTCTTCAGCAAACTCTGCTGAAATCTGTCTTTGTGAAGTTGCTTTGCCTGAGTACATTTTCCCTGGGAAGCACTCCCCAGACGGAGGCACAGTTTTTAGTTTCTCTGTCTTCCGGTGATTGGTTTTCACAAACCTCAGCAGGTTAACAATAGCAGCTGGTGTGATTCCAGGGATACGGCTGACTGCACCAATCTGCACATGGAGACAAGAACAAGTTAACCACCACCAAACCTACACACTGCATGGAGCTAGTGAGAAATGAGACCAAACCTGTGGGTGTTCCTTTCCCTGATTCTTTCAACCCCCTGCCCCTTGAGAAGACAGAAGGGATTTCACTGCTGCTCAGCCCTGCTGTGGCTGAACTTCTCACCGTCTGGGGGCGGTTTGCGTCCAGCTTCTCCCGCACCTCTGCTGAGAGTGAGGCATCAATGGCAAAGAAATCCAGGTCGTCTGGCAGCTGGAGCGCCTCATCACGACGCACCTCTTCCATTTCCTGCTGCTGACTGACTACACACCACTCGTAAGCAGCTGTGGTGATCAGGGGAACAAGAAAGGTGGATACAGATAGAAATTCATGTGAAACAAATCACTTGCAAGAGGCACAATGAGAAATTCCACTGAGGTTGTCAAAAGTTCCTAAGGAAATTTCCAGCCTCGTAGATTATAGAGCCTAGTTCACATCACTGCTTTGGAAGAAGTCATACTCTTTGATTTGTTATAGGAATTTAGATACGTGGGTTGTTTTCATCTTCTCATCACAACAAAGGATGGCCTATTTGATGGGACAGTAAGGAGGAAAAAAACCCAAAGAGTGATCTTACTCACAGACTGAAACACTGGTGCATAAAAAGGGCTGTGGCTTACGATAAAAAGTTCACACTCTTATCAGAGTGTTTTATTTCTCTAAGCAGCAACATGAAACACACTAGGACAGCTGCTGTCTGCTTACTGAACAAACGTATACAGGTCACCACAAGAGAGCCTAATCCTTGTACCCTACCTTCTATTTTCAATCTCTCTGCCAGCTCTCTCCATTGAGCAAGCTTGCCCAGGGGCTCTGGGATAGCCTTTGCCAGAATCTCCATGCTGACACCTTGATACTGAAGGACATCAAAGGCACTGTGAAGAACAAGAGTAAACATTTATGGTAAAAAGGAGTCACACTTGTAAGGCAGATTTACGGCTGTCAAACATACGAAGTTCTTAGGTTAAGCTAGAAAAACTGCAGAGCCAAGCTCAATTCCCTACTATCTCCTCTCAGTACGCAGAAGAGCTGCTAAACTCTTGAAGAGAGACTCCTCATATAAATTTACAGCAAGACAGAAGGGACAAGGCAAGGGCAAGGGAAACCTTTCACACAGACTCTGTCATCCAGGAGGTCTTAGTCACTGATTTAAAACAACAGAAAAGACAAGAGTGTGAGTAAGGGAAGTAAGGGCTTTTGTGTACAAGAAAAGCTACCACCTGACACTAGCCTGAAATCAACTGCTGCTTTTACCAAGCTTTTAGTGAAGCTGCAACCCACTGCAAAACCATCCCCAGCTGGTGGTTGTGTTAGGACAGCAAGCACTGTCTGGGCCAGTGGAGCACTCCCTTGCTTTGAGAGGACATGTCACATGGAATAGTAAAAACACCAATGTCATACTTATTCTATAGGCAAACATCAGATGTGTGTCCTCTGAAGGTGGTGAAGTTGGAATCTTAGAGTAGTGACAGCTTCAGGAAGGATGGACAAATGCTGTGAAACTACTAACCATATGCGCTAAAGGAAGCATAGGTCAAACGAGAAAGCTCTGTGTGTAACACCTACCTGACAGGTGACCTGCGATTGCTACTTATGGGAGCTCCTGGCAGTAACTGGGACCATTTGGATATGCTGAACTGAAGCGATTTTAGTGTTGCGATCCCATCCTCTAATGCAGCTCTCATCTTAACTGCTTGTTCATATCGCTGCTGTGACACACACCCGGCTTCTTCAAACCCTGCAGAGACAGATAGTCCATCAGACAAAGGTCCACAGCCAGGCAGGGCTGGTCAGTGCAAGAGCTGCCACAGCAGAACACCTCTGTGAGTGAGCCTGGCATCAGCGTTGTCGGGCCGCAGGGCCATGCGGAACTCCACGCGGCTGGTGAACATGCGGTAGGGCTCGCTGGTGCCCAGCGCCGTGAGGTCATCGATCAGCACTCCCACATAGCCCTCGGTGCGACTGACGGTGAACGGGGGCTTGCCCTGAACCCGCAGGCACGCGTTGATCCCAGCAATCACACCCTGCACAGGCAAAACAAACCAAACATCCATTGCTCTCCTCTTAGCAAAAACATCAGCACATCTGCCCCAAAAGCTCACACGTCACACCGCGCCCAGGAAAATGCAACAGCCTTTGCCAGTAATCCAGGCTCTTTCCTTCTTGTGACATTATGAGTCTCTGAAGGACTTCTTGGCCCCACTCATGTGTCTGGAGATGTGTTTTCAATTATACCTACTGCACAATCTCCATGCTGAAACACTTGACAGGACTTAATTGAAAGTAACAATTACTATTGTTACTGCAACTCTAGTGATAGCAACTGCAGATACAAGTAAAAATACCTCAGGCAACTCTGGAATCAGGGTGAGCGACAACAAAAGAACATCTCATGAGCACAAAATGGGCCTAGCAAGACTATTACAAAGGCCAAGGTAATATCCCTTTCTGAGTGCTGAATATACAAGAGTCAGATTCGCCCACCTGAGCCGCAGCTTCTTCATAGCCTGTTGTGCCATTTATCTGGCCTGCAAAGAAGAGGCGCTGAACAAGACGCGACTCGAGAGAAGTGGTCAGTTGTCGGGGGTCTAAAAAGTCATACTGCACCCCATAGCCTGTGACACACAACAAGACAGATGTTACAGGAGGGACTGTCAAGGCAATCAGTGGAGCAGAATGGCTTATCATTTCTATTTATGATTTCTGAACAAGCAAACTAAAAATCACCACATCCAGGAATCAGTTTTGCTTCGCTATGCTCTAAACAAAACCTACTTTTCCTTAACTAGTAAATAAATATGACCAAGAGATTCAAAATTATTCAGCCCACTCACCTGGCTGTAACATCTTGGCTTTTTCCAAGCCTGGGACAGATTTGATCACCTGCTCCTGGAGCTCAGGTGGCAGTGTCATGGACATGCCCTGGGGGTAAATGACATTGGAATCCAAGCCTTCAGGCTCCAGCCACACCTGATGTTCTCGGTCTGGGAAGCGAAGAACCTTTGACTCAAGAGAGGGACAGTACCTGTAACAGTAAACAGCCATGAGCAGCGCCTGACATGGAAAAAAATTACTTTCCAG
Source organism: Serinus canaria (assembly GCF_022539315.1). Lineage (NCBI taxonomy): Eukaryota > Metazoa > Chordata > Aves > Passeriformes > Fringillidae > Serinus > Serinus canaria. Next base: position 83,100,881 of record NC_066316.1, read on the forward strand.
AAGCGAAGCAGGAGAGACCCACAGCTCCAAACTGACTTCCAGCTTGTCCCCTTGAAAGCCTTGCATGATGCCACACACTCACCGTGGGCCCCTGGTTGTCTCCCTGACGTGGCTGTTCAGGTGGAGGTTATCGCGGATAATTTGCTGGGCCTTCAGGTTCGTGCGAGTCAGGTAACAGGATAGCTGATCTTCCGGCTAGAACAAGCCAAAGCTCAGCCTAAATTAACCTGGTCATGACACCGTATCCTTACTTAATAACTCTGGTATCTCCAACTCCTTTCCCATGATGGCTGGCTCTCACTTCTGGGAGGGGTCAGCAGGGCTGTCATTCCCACTGTACAGACCGAACACAAGCGATCTGAGAGCCTGAGCAACATGCCCAAGACCAGACCAGGAACAGGGTGGAATCTGGGAGTCTGGAATTTAAGTTCTATCCTATATGCCATATTCCTAATTACAGGATGGATATTCCCATTAAATCAGTATGTTACATCACATCATTCAAACTGATCATAGGCAAAAAAACCCTCTGGAGTTAGAAGAGTAAGTGCTGACCCTGCAGCTAACAGCCAATTAATGGGTTTGGTGAATGAAAAAAAAATCCTGCCGAAGAGGAAAAAAATCTCAAAACTCTGCAATTAATATGAAAAATTCAAAGTTTGGGAAAAACCTCACCATGTGAAGTAAAGTATTTCACTGATTTTTCTGAAAAAGAATCAATAGACTCACATTCAAAATTGTGACAATGTAGCACCATAGCTCTTTAAAACTGTCACTGAATTATATATTAGTCAGAACAAAAGTCTTGAGATTTTATGTGGTTTTGATTCAGTGTTGGCTGAGCACAAAACCCTGAGAAATCATCTCGCTGCACTTGCAGAAAGGAACTCCATGGACTCATAATCCTTAGAGAACTTAATCAACAGATGAAGATCAAAATTCAATAAAGAATTGGTTAATAATTATCATATAACTTGAGAAGTATTACATGCCATAGAGCAGGAAAGCTATCTTGAAAAAGCTAATACATTGCAGGTGTGGTAATTGTCTAACCAGGACAACAAATTTAATAAAGTACTGTTTAGCTGGATATAACCTGTGTTATCCATTAAACAAAGACAAATGAGATGCTCTGATAGTAATGAAAGAAACAGAACACCTGTACCATGATGCAATAAATTGGGCAGACTTCTGGGAGTGTCTATAAAAAATCCTGCATGTTATAGCATATATAAATGTCTGACAATTGTTTCTTTCAACATGTTTATGGAGAATATATTCCTGATATGCTCTCAGTTTTGACTCAAAATTGTTATTAGGCATGTTTCGCTAAGAGCTTTTTCGCTGATAGATTTAAAACTCTTTGTTTGAAAACCTCTCCTACATATACCAAGACTTTCAAGCAATACTACTTTTGCCCCATCCTGATTGTAAAAGGTTATTGCAATTTCTATATCCTCTGGGGCAAATCAACTCCTGATACTTAACTCTGTGCTGTTTAATTACATTCTATAAAAACAGCCAATGTTCCAAGATTTTCTTCAGAAAATTGAACCTCTTCTGCTTTTAAGTTACTGTTTACCTCCACCTCTCAGCTCTGTGGATAAATCCATCCTTTCTCTTTGCTAGTCAATACTACAAATGATCTCTAATTTCAACATCTTAACCTTATTCCAGAGCTAAGACAAGAAGCGAGACACTGTAATATTCCACAATACAGGAATAATACTGGAAATGTAAAACCAGCACATGAAGAATACTAGCAGCAGTATCACATTTCACAAAACTCTGACTCCACTGAACAGAAAGTTCAGTTCTCAAGTTAAGAAGTGAGAGTAAAAAGGTATTTGCTTTCAAAAGAACACAAGTAACTTCTACCTCACATTGAAAGTCCTCAAAAACGTAACACCTCCAGCAAGAATACATCCCAGCTGCCTTTCCCAGCCACTAACTCCTTGGCTAATGATGAGCATGACATTCCCAGAACCACCTCCCACCCAGCTCTATGTGCATCTGATGGGTGGGATTTGCTATCCCACCTTGATCCACACGGCCTCGCTGAGGAAGCTGAACGGCACTGGAGGGTTGTCAGCTGCACGTTCCTCCAGACCACTGAAGTCAATGGTATCCTTGGCAAGTCGGGGCGGTGTCCCAGTCTTCAGCCTGCCCACAGCAAAGCCCAGATTCTCCAGAGTGTGAGCCAGCCCGATGGCTGGCTGGTCCCCCAGCCGCCCCGCCGGGTGCATCTCCAGGCCGATGTGGATCATACCCCTCAGAAATGTACCGGTGGTCAGGATAACGCTCCCAGCACGTACTGTGCTCCCATCCCCTGGAACAGCAGGGTTTTAGAGATGTTCAGACTTCAGTAGCAACAAAGCCCTGGAATTCTGGTGCTTCTGTCTAAAAGTAGACTACCAGTGTTCACTGGGGGTTTATCTGTCTTCTATTATAAAATAATACTAGCTTCTCCATAATAAAAGCATCAATAGTAATAACTACAATAAGCAGCATGTAGTTATTTCTGTATATTTACTATTCCTAAGCAAGTTATTCCTAAAAAATAAAACCACTCCTGAGAAAAAGCCATATCCAAGCCTTTACTTCAGAAAGCTTGTTTATTATAACAGCAAGGGGTAATGAAGTACAAGCCTGTTATTAAGAGGTCCCCGCGGTCCTTTAACACTGAGGGCAGCATACAACATTTACCAAATAAAACCTCAAAACACAGCATGGAATTCAGTATCACTACACTGAGGAAAATTAACTTAGTTAATGTCCCAGTACACCACCAATCCCCAGGTATTTTTGACATTGTATTACTTTGTATTACACATATTAACCTGGTTTACTTCATGCTTTACCTAAACCAGCTCTGTTGGCTAATTAATCTTTCTCACTAATGAATTAGAATAGGATAAATTAATTTTTGTCATTAGTGAATCAGAAATATTTACCCCAAAGGCTTGCTCTTAGTGTGGAGTAACTGAAGGCACTTAGTGAGTTACTAGGCACATACCCAGAACAACTCCTGTGACTTGGCATTTCCCAGGACGACCTGGTTCTGGCTCTGTCAAGAGAAGATCCTCCACAGACGCTTCACGAACTGTCAACAGTGGTGTATTAAGGATTTCTTTCTGTCATGAAAGGAGTTACTGCAAAAATCTAGGAAGTTATGAGACATACGGGCAATCCCAAACCCTGCTGATTTCTGAAACATCTATCACCCACTTCCATTCTTAACGGGTCATTTGGCAGACACTCAGTTACAATACTATCCAGATTTATCAGGTAGAAGTTTTCACTCACATAAAGTTTAAGCTCAAGTAAACTAACTGGTCATGAAGCCTGACCTGTATCTAAAACGCTAGAGAATTTTTCAAACCGTGCTGAGCTCCAACAACTTACAGCACATCAAAGTACCAAACACAAAGGGTACTTTCTAGGTTTGATCGGTAAATAATGAAAAACAAAACACGGCCCCTTCCTTCGTAATCCTCAGTCGTGCATCCCGACTGCCAACAGCAGGAGCGCGCCCGGCGCGGCCCCCTCACCTGCATGTTCTCCTTGTAGAGGCCGCGGTCGATCTGCGCGCGGAGGCCCCACACGGCCGGGCCCTTGCAGCGGTTCAGCACCTTGTAGTGAACGCCGGAGCGGTCGCACACGCGGCCGCACAGCCCGTCCAGGGCGTCCACCTCCCGCATGAGGTGCCCCTTCCCGATGCCGCCGAAGGACGGGTTGCAGGACATTTCCCCTGGGCAATGACACAGGGACACCCTCAGCACCGCGCAAAGGCCCCCGCGACCACCCCGGCGCAACGCCGCTTCCCACGCCGTGGAGACCGAGGCACCCGCTGTAGCTTCCCCCGCCCACCCCGGGCACCCGCGGCGGTACCGATGGTACTGATCCTGTGCGTGAGCAGCAGCGTGCAGGCCCCGCCGCGAGCGGCCGCCGCCGCAGCCTCCGTGCCCGCATGGCCCCCGCCGATCACCACCACCTCGTAGCGCGGCGCTGCCGCCGCCCCGACCTCGCTGCCAGCCCGGCGGTGCCAGGGGCGAGGCGCCGGGGGCAGCGGCAGGCGGCGGCAGCCGCTCCGCAGGAACATGGCGGCTGGGCCGGCCCTCCCGGCAGCGGGAGCAGGGGCGGGAGCACCGCCGCGGCTCCCCCGCCCGGGAACGAAAGGCGGAGCCGGGGGAAGAGGCAGAGCGGCCGAGCACCTCCCCGCGGCCGCCCGTCCTGGCGTCCCGTGCGGCTGGAAAAGGCGGGAGGCGCCGGGGCTCACGTGTCCTCGCCCCGCGGGCGGGCGGGGTCGCCCAGAAGCGGGAAAACATTCCCCTCGGATTGGAGGGAGGCCGTAGCTTGGTTGTTGCTGCCTGAGCTATCCTGTGCCCGGGCTGAAGTTGGCGCGCCGGGCAGCATCTCGCCTCCGCCCCGCTCGCCGGGTTTCGTTTCTTAGGGGAGTCGCGCTTCCTGGAAGAGGAACTCACCCGAAGCCAGAGGCGGGAATCGCGGTGCTCGCGGAGCCGCGCTCGCCGTGTTGCTGGTGCGGAGAGGGAGCAGCGGCCATGGACACCGCAGGTGGCAGAGGGGCGCGGGCCAGGCGGGGGACGCGTCCCGCAGCTCCGCGGGGCCGCGGCGCGAAGGGCGCAGCCCGAAGCCCCTCGCGGGGCCGCGTCGCGGGTGAAGGCTCGAGCGCCATCGCGACCCTCCGGCCCCCGCGGACGGACGCAGCCCCTGCCCGGGGCGGCCGCTCCGCGCGGCGAGCCCCCGCTGCCCCGGAGCTGCCAGCGGGCAGGGCGGCGGGCGGCGCAGAGGCGCTCCCGGCCCCGCGGAGCAGGGCGCCGGCTACCAGAGCCCCCGCGGCCCCGCGGAGCGTCGCAGCGGTGCCCGACGGGGCGGTCGCTGCTGCCGCCGCCCGTCGCCCCCCGCCGGCGGCGGACGCTTTGCGGCTCCGGGAGGTGCTGTCGCGGCTCAGCCTGCCCCGCCAAGACGTGTCCGAGGCTTCGACACTGGTAAACACGGTCATCTCGCACCTGGTCCAGGCCATCCGCGGCAAGGACAGCTGCTTCAGCTCCATCGAGCGGCAGAGCGCCGGCAGCTACTACGAGCGTGTCAAGGTGGGTACCGGCGCGGGGGCAGCGCTCTCCCGCCGGGCGGCGGCAGCAGGTGGCGGGCGGGAACACGGGCCGGCCGCGCAGAGCCACTTTTCCCGCCGAGTCATGGCTCTGTGGATATAACTGCATCTCTAAGGATGGCTCTGTGAAATAACCACAATGCATTACAAAATGATCGGTAGCCTGCTGAATGGTGTTACGTGCATTGAGTCAGAGACGCTACCTGAACGGGACGCGTTCAGGCTGCAGCAAGCCCTGCCCTCGCACAGCATGCAGGTGAGCCCGGTGTAACAACACGATCCGTCAGGTATAGCACTGCACGAGAAACCCTGGGATAGGTTTTAGTTCATAGCTTTTTCAAAAAGCAGGAGTTACAGATACAAATTGAAAGAAGAAAAATTTAGATTAGATATTAGAAATAATTTTTTTACTGCGAGGGTAGTGGGACAGTGGTATAGAGTGTCTGAGGAGATGACTTTGGATGCTCTGAACCCGGCAGTGTTGAAGGCCAGGTTGGATAAGTCCTTGAGCAACCTGGTCGAGTGGAAAGTATCCCTGCCCAAGGCAGGGTGAGTCAGGACTAGCTGTAGCTCTAAGGTCCATTCCGACACCTTCACCTTCTGTGATTAACCAGTACCTTTCTTCCTTGTTCCAGTAGACTGAAACTAAGTCAAATGGGGACACTTTTTTTTTCTACCTAAAACTAGCTTCAGACTTCGAAGTTCATTTTTTTTCCTCACATCCTAAGTGCAAGAGGATGTCTGAGCATATTTATGCATTAATTATTCAGAGCAGCTCAAGAATCTTAAAACTATCTTATAAAATTACTAAGTTGGAGAGCTGGGAAGTGAGCTGCAAATTGCTATTTTCCACCCCAATGCACAGTAATCTCGCAATACCACAGAAATAAGCTCATATTTCACATCAGACACCAAGGCAGATGAAACCACAACTGGTATAAAAATCTCAGGAGAATAAAGCCTAAGTTGCACATTGACTGCTGTATTCTTATATTTGCAGATATCTGAACCAAATGAGTTTGACATCATGCTTGTAATGCCTGTTCCAAGGATTCAGCTGAATGAGTCTGATGATACTGGAGCCTATTATTATGTATCATTCAAAAGGATTCCAAAAGAAAAGAGTTGGTTGAAGTTCCTAGAGGAAGATGGAACATTATCAGCCTTTAAAATGCTTCAAGCACTAAGAGAGATTATTAAACAGGAAGTTAAAAACATTAAAGGTTAGTACTGAGAGAATAAGCTTCATCAGGAAGAGGTAAAAACCCAGTTACATTGTGCATATATGTTGCCCCAGTGTTAAGAAGATTTTCCTGCCAGTCCTCTGTCTCCTTGTGCCAACAGAGCTGTAACCCCTCCTCTCCCCAGTATCTCAAGCTGGCTCTTGTGTTAAGAATCACAAATACACATAGGTAACTTGTTACATTATGAACTCCACTATGCATATTTTCTGTATGAAAATAATAAACACTAAGGGTTCTGTTGCATGCTTGCTATTTCCTACATGACCTATACATCTTATATCTATCTGGAGTATACAAAGAGCCATTTGCTGAAGAGCTTTCTTTTATACAGCACCTGTGTTTTCTTTTATACAGTACCTAATATTTTTTATTGATCAGTACAGAAACTGCATCCCAGTTACTTTTATAATTATTTAAAATACATTTTATATATATATATATATATATATATATATATATACACACACACACACAATATAATTATATTAAAATAACCCCAGTTAGGGTTATTTTTTCCCAAAACCTTCAGAAACTTTGTGGCCAGATCTCTTCACTGTGTGTTTTCAACAGGGAAGTAGTTATGAAAAACATTATTATATTTTTAATTCTTAGACAGTAAATCAAGCAAACACAGTAGTGTTCCCTGTTTCATAGAACTCTTCAATAGACCTCAATGTTTCAACATCCTGTAGGATAAAGAACCACTGACTGTACCCAGGTATTTCTTTTGAATGCTTATGTAATTTTTCTTTAGTAAAAACTGTAACATTCTTCACAAAAAAGTTTTAATCAACTAATCTATCTATCATGAAATATCACTTTCTTTGTTACTAGATGTGGAAGTCACAGTGGCAAGAAAAAAGGCTGGAAGCCCTGCAATAACTCTTCAGATCAAAAATCCTCCATCAGAAATATCGGTGGACATCATCTTGACTTTGGAGGCTCAGAAGAGCTGGCCCCCCAGCACACAGGATGGCCTCAAAATTGAACAGTGGCTGGGAACTAAAAAGAGGAGGGATTTCAGATTTAGATCAATTTATTTAGTAGCCAAGCAAAACAAAAGAGAAAAAGTTCTAAGAGGTACTTCAAATATGGACAAATAATAAGTTATGAAGTATCTTCTCTACAACATGATCACTTACAAGTGCTATAGAAAGGGTATCCAGATCATGTTCAGTATTCTGTCTTCCAGACACCTCATCCTGGATATATCCAGCTCAGACAACTGAAATCCCTCTTTAAAGCATCAGATTTGTGGTACTGCTTGTCATGTAACTGAAATGTAAATATCAGGCTGTACACTAACCATTACTAAGAGCATTACATTAAATTCACTCCAGCCAGACACCTGGATATGAGCCTTCCCTGGTGCACTGTGCTTAACAGCAGCTTGCACTCTCTTGTAAGGAAATTGGAAGAAAGTTGCTAAAAATGCAGGGAACTTCCCTGTACATGAGACTGCATCCACAAATCAGACACTTCTGCAGGAAGAAAACTGATTTCTATCAAGATACATTATTTATCACTGAACTCTGGTATGGCTACAACATTTTTTCCTCCAGACCACTGCCACACTGAGCCTCCTTTAGTTTGCAGAAACATTCTGACTTGTCAGTGCATTATGGTAACTGATCATCTCAGCAATAAGACTTCAAGCACTCTGGTACCATTTTAATTAGCATGCCCATGTTATCAAAGCCCAGTACAGAAGTACTGATTTATTTTGCAATTTCTTCCTGTGCAAATTAAATGCAAAGAGTAACTGAGCCAAACAGGCAAGGGAAACAGTGTAATTCATGAAACGAAGACAAAAGTGATTGTCAGTATTAGAAACAGGGCATTGAGCTATATTTGCCATTATTTTCAGAAGCATGAGCAGAAGGACAAAAAGAAATGCTTTAGAACAGTCATCTTACATGAGACAAACTCACAAACCTATTACTTGCACAAAGAAAACCCAGAAAACACAGTAAGAGAACAGAAATTAAAAGGCTGTAGATTGATTTCCATGAATAATGCAATTCTCTAAATCATGTTCAGCAAATCCAGGGACATTCAGAACTAGGCCTAATTTTAAAGTAAATCCAAATATCTTTAGGAATTTAAAGCATCCAAACAATTATGTCCTATATTAATTACATTCTAATTGTCTTTGTGAAGCAGCTGGGGAGTTAAGGAGAAACTAACTTCACTCACTGAATTATGTTGTTTTTTTTTTTTAAGTTGGTGCAAAAAACTGTGGGTATTTAAGTCAATTACAAAACTGGGTTTTTTTTCTAGCTACGTAAGCTGATGCTTAGTGCTGTGTAACCATTTAACAGTCTTGTGCTTGACTTCAGGGAACACCTGGCGACTCTCCTTCTCACATATTGAAAAGGAGATGATAAACAACCATGGTAACTCTAAGACATGCTGTGAATCCGATGGACCAAAGTGCTGTAGGTTGGTATTTCTCAGGATTATTTCACTTTAAGCCTGTGTGAGCTGGGCTAGCACTAACACTGTTTCAGTTTACCACTTACGAATTTGATCTAACAGTAATTACTCATAATAGGAAGCAAGAGTCTTTAAGGAATAATTGTTCTACAGCAATACAACACTGCAAGTGCTTGCTGAATGTCTGGCTTGCATTTACCTAATGAAAGGTGGAAACAATCACATTGCTGGTTTAGACTCCAGACTTGCCTTAGAATGCAAAAGGATGTGACTTGTTCAATTATCTTTCCCAAATTCAGTCCTGTTTAAAAAAAAAAAAAGCTTTAAAAAAGTGACTGACTCCACTTTCTGAGCAAAAATGCCCTTCATATCAAGGCAATTCCTAAAATGATGGTGAGAAAACTGCTGAATGAGATCAAGATGAATAAGTGATTTTTCACTTCCATGAGAACTTTTCCAGATTTCTTCAACAAGGAAGAACAAAACCCACATGAGGTACAGAACCTCCTTAACAAGTAAACCAAAAGTTGGTTTGCAAATTACATCTTGTACTGAATCAAGAAAACAACAAGAGGATTAATGCATAATTTTTTTAAGTATCTGATCTACATATTTAGAACTATGGAGAAGGTACTTAATATATATATGTATTTTTTTTTTTTTAACAGGAAAGGTTGTCTTAAGCTGCTGAAGTTTCTTCTAGAGCGACTTAAAATGAAACATCCAAAAGAACTGGAAAAATTCTGTTCCTATCATGTCAAAACTGCTTTTCTCCACTCCTGTGTCACGTGGCCAAATGACACAGACTGGCACTTGGGAAACCTGGATCATTCCTTTCAGCAATGTCTGGGATTTTTTGTGGGTTGTCTCCAAAAGTCTCAGCTGACTCACTTTTTTATTCCCCAATACAACTTGCTCAGCCTAGAAGATAAGGCAAGACATCATTTCCTTTCAAGAAAAATAAGCTATGAATTGAACAATGGATTCCCCATATTTCATGAGAATTATTAAGAACATTGTTCACAATAGATATCTAATCATGTTGACTTTACACATTTGAAACAAATAAATGACTACTCTTCAGTAGTCTGTTCTACAAAACTCAAAAACCCCAAAACAAAATAAAATGAAGACCACTAAGAGAAACATCTATACTTCAGTCACACTGCTTAGCCATAACCCTTAAAAGAAATGTTTTAAGTAATATTTACCTTGCCTATCCAAATGTGGATGTCACCTGCAAAATATCTTCAAGGTATACTAAGAACATAGAGAAGAATTTGCAATCGTTCATTTCCCACATGTAATTTCTATGTTTCCAAACACAAAGGCATCAATGACTTCATGAAGGGAAAACTGACAATTTTATTTAAAATTAAGATCCACTGCAGAATATCCAAAATACACTCCTACTTTCAAAAGAAAAAAAAAAAAGTCACTGGAGTTACTTCGACATTAACCAGAACAACTTCTCCAGATTACCTGGGTGGATATGAAGATCTTTTGCAGAAGACAATCACCAGCAACAGGTTACCAGAGAGGGTGTATTTTACCTTAGTAATATGAAGTTCCTGAAGTAACTTATCCTTTTTGAGTCTTCAGAATTACTTTAGAAATCAGTCTTTTCATTGGGCTTTGGATGGGAAACAATCATTACCTAATAAGCTGCAACAGAGTAGATGGTTTTCTGCCAATGAGCATTTATTTGTATGATGAATCATGTAGAAAGAAATGCATCTTTCAGCCTGTATCAAAGAGGAAGACTCTTGATATAAAAGGTTTTCAAAACCAAAATGCAGCATGAACTGGACACTCCTGAAATTGAAATTCATATCCGTTTTTCTCATATTGAAGAAATGTGTATTAGGAAAAAAAAGTGATAATAATTGATAAATGATAATAATTCCTATCATTAAAATTGTGCAGGTGAGAAGTACACAGCATTTGAGAATTGCTGTGCTGCAGATAAATACATCTTTTGCTTCTACTTATAGAAGCCGTGGGAAGTCCATATTTTTAGCCTACTTTTTGAAGGCAAAATAACCTACTGGCTTGAATAATGCCCAGATTTACCTCAATTATGAGCAAATTAAGAGAAAAGAATATTTAGAGAGTAATTTTAGTAAACTATTTTAATTTTACTGAATTTTGTTTATTAGTTTTTATTTAATTGTATGACACATATATTAACACAAGTTCAGACCAAGCATCAAATGAAGGAATAACTCCTTCCCACATAAATTTCAAAGAGTAGAAAACATGCCCCATTATCACTGGGAGACTGGTGTGACAGAACCTGACATCCAAATGTAAAATGTGAATCAACTTTATCTGGAAGAAATAAAAGCTGACCTTCAAATGTATTCTTTTTTTCTATGACTTTGTTAACATTGCTCTAGTAAATTCTGCTTTCATTCCTTAAGCTAGAATATTACATCCACAAAAAGCAAAAGCAAATCTTCTTCCCCAGTTAGCCACAAACAAGTACTTCCTATCATTCTCTCCTCCATTACAAGAAAATGCAGACCTCTCAAAAAATCTTGAGACACAAGTCTTAGCAAAAATGACTACTAATGCTAAGTTTTAAAGTAAGAATAAAGAAAACTTGCTTCAGCAAACACAAGAACAGCAAACAGAGCAGTTTTCATTATCCTGAGAAATCTCCCTGCATGCCAGCAGCATATCAAGGCAAAGATACAGTATTTTGAAACTACATTGACAAACATTGCTTACAATGAATAATCTGGTTCTCTGAATATAAAAGGAAAAATTATCTTTTACATTCTTATAAAGTAATACTGCATTTAACTAAAAACTCAAACCAACCAACAAAGCCACAATATTCGTTTTTAACCAGTAGACAATGTCTTTAGATGTTTCATTCATCACACAAGAAAAAAATATTATGTGAAAATAGTGTTCAAGTGCAAAACCAGATTTATTCCTATATAAAGTTAACCCAGTTTTCTAAGATGCTTTTGAGAAGTTTGTTTAAATAAGACAGGTATAGAAAACAAACACAAAATGAAACTAATAAATTAAAGCCCGTGGAAGCTAACACTAATTAAAATCACTTTCTCTGTTTCAGTAGCTTCAAGGGACTACACTTATTTTGAGGGCTTTCTCCAAGGTCTTGGTATATCCTTTTCAATTTCTTTTCTCATTTGTGATTGTTTGTATCTTTCTGCCATTGCAATAAGCTCGTCAGGAACTACCTATTAAAAAAGCAGGCAAAAAAACAAGGTGAATGTTAAATAAATCTAAGCTTTCGGACTGCTTTATGAAAATGCTACTGATTTGTTTGTTCCCAAACTTGATTTCATTATTTATAAGCTCCTGTCACTTTGCAGAATCTTTTCTGTAAAAATGCAGAGAGAAATTTTTTTACATAAGATTGTACTGAACTATACTGAAAATAATCATCATAGTGTCTCTGGATTTTCAATAATTTATCTATGCTTGTATCACCATATCTGATGGCAACATATAACCAGCTAATTCTAACATTATAGTTCAAACAGAAACGTATCTTTTAGTTATAAGGAACAGCTGGTAAAAACATCCAGTCCCACTTAAATGTGATATTATACTATATACATCTACTGAATGTTGATTTGTATTCAATTCCTTATGGAAGTTTTATGAGCCTCTGAAGAGAAACTTTGTGACTTAAAGAAAGTGTAGTCATAGGAATGGTTCTCATGTGCTGAGAACAAAGCTAAAAGACAAGGAAAGAGGGACAGGAGAAAACGGTCAGATCTCCCACCACTGGGAGGTCGTAAGAGCACCTTACCAAGATCCACAGGGGTTTTTGGCATGTTTGTAATTATGTGGAAAAGGTGAACAGTATCATCAAAACACTCTCATCTCTGAGTCCTTAACGACTGAGGCCAGATGTGAAGAATTACAGACAGATTTATTAGTTGAGTGACAGTGATGGAAAAAAAAAAAAACTGATATCATTCTTTTGCTCAGAAAACAAAGGAAATATCCAACAAGACTTCTTAAACCAGGCTGGGCAAAAAGCTCACATTAATGCAATGTTTACTGCAAAAAGCACAGTGCGCAACTGTACTGTCAAGAGGTCTTGGATCACTGATCTATCAAAGCCAGCCCACTTCAGCAATCTGCAATGGCACATGGCTGTCAGTGGAAGTCACCCCTCCAGAAACAGTTTCCTGATCAGAGCAAAGGGCACTGTGTGAATGTGCTATTAATATGATTGCCCTGTCTCTGTCATTTGTGTCTGCCAGTGGCACAAATACAGTGCAAACAGCAGAGTACAAACAAATGTAAACACCTTAAATTCTCCCTAAATATGCCTGGGCTTGGCAATGCTTGAACAGGTGGAGAATGCAGCCAGGACAAAAGCTCTGGTGGAGCAGGAAGTCATATTCCTTCAGTTTCCATTTCTTTTGGTCGGCTTTATAATTGAGCAATACTTGCTATTTGCTATCAGCAACTTTTTCTTGAGCTGGCATGAGGGACGGCTCACTAGTATATGTTTTACATGCTGAATTACTCTTACTCATGAACAACTATCCTGGCAAAATATGACAACTCTGGAAGAGTCCATTCTGCCTAAGTTTCAAACATTATTTAAAAATAAAGTTAATGTATCACTAGCTGAAAGGCACAACAGGCTTATCAGTGGAGACAGGAGTAATGAGACAAAGTTATTTTTCAGTTGAAACATGGGATGATTTTCTTCCTCAGTATCAAATCCTCCCCTAGAACTTGAAGCATAATTTATTCCAAATTAAAGTCGCAACAATTTCTTTGTTGGTGGTTTTTGAGCAAGTCAAGAGTGGGAAGAAGTGAGGATATAGAAACATAAAAATAGAAACAAAAATATCAGGGAGGTAATATCCAGCATCTAGTGGCTTGTTGAAATTTTTCATGAACAATTAATGAACAATGCATCTGCTAAATATACAAGCTAGGGTAGGGTCATCAAAGTGAGAAAAGGATAAAGATGCCATAATTCATATGGAATGCTTTTCTTGGTATCACAGAGATTACTGTTTTTTCCACTAAATCTGGCCATGCTTGTTAATAAGCATTTATATAGAAAAGATTCCTTCAGCATGAAATAGACACCTTTTTGTTGTACTTGTTTTTCTTTATATATCTATAGATTCGGTATCAGAGAGAAGATTTTGCTAACAAAAGCAACTAACTTGTTTTGAAATCAAAAGTATTCTGAGCCTTCAGGTCTCTCTTACATAATGCTTTAAGACTGAAACAATGGTATTTTCATTTGTCATGAGAAAAAACCCCAACACTTGGTCTGTAAGAATACTTCCTTTCTATCAGACATAACTAAGTTTGAGAATAATGTTATGACTAATAGTAACTTCTGGAAGCAAGGATTCAGAGTTCCTCTTTTCTCCTCTGAACTCAGAGACTTGTTCCCAGTTGAACTATAGCACATTACAAAAAACCACAACCAGTTTGGGAACTTTGCAGTCTGCAGCTGGAGACAAGACTTGAAAGGTAATTGCCAACTCAGAATAAAAACTCAAGGCATCTCTAAAGTAGCTTCACAGTATCATTTCTGGTTTCACCTCTTGCATTTTCTGAATAAAAACAAATCAAAAAAACCCCATCCCAATCAAAAACCCCAAATCTGCTACTTAAAGGAATTGTTAGGAGACTACTCTTCTACACCGTTTTTTTTTTCCTTTTCCTCCCTCAAAAGCATCTTACTAAGCTTGCAATAAAGCAACACAGTATCTTTCAAAGAAGAGTTATAAAACAGAGGATTGAGGTGAAGTTCTAACCCAAGGTTTAAAGTCTGAGTAAGTGTCTATAGTAAAAACCACAGCTTCTAGATAAAATTTAGTGTGTACTTAAACTCCCATCCAAAAAACCAAACAAACACTGTAACCCAAACAAAATTTCAGCTCAAGTCAGGACTTGAGCTGGGGGTTTACTATAAATCAGGCAAAATGTTGCTCTTTGTTACAGCAAAAAACAGTAACACAATTATCTGTTTTCTCAGATAAGGTATCTAGAAAAAATATGCTTCTTTAAAGAAAGAGATACATTCCAGTTCCACTTCCCGTTCTATTTACAAGCATCAGTAATAAAGCTTGGAAAAGTACATGCAGGCATTACAACTGTAAGATAGTTGAGCTTCTTCTGATACAAGTGCTCCTAATATTTAGACCATTAAACAAGAAATTGGTACATGTATCCAAAAGTGAAATACAAACGGAATAAAATTTTATGAAATAAAAGAAACCCTATTATTTCTCTGCAGACCTCAACATGTATGCTAGTTATTTTTTCTTTAGACATAGAAGGCTTTGGTTAAAGTTCACAGTTCCTTCCTGGGACTCATCTGTAAGGTAAAATACAGCTAAGGCTATCTAGGACAAGACAGACTAAAATAATTTCTTTCCTTGAGACACCACAAACACTCACCAAGAAGGGTCTAAATAGTCTTGGACCTTCATGACATGCTTCAGGTGCTAACCCAGAACCAATATAAGTCTTACCCAGTAATGTATGCTTACTTGGTTTGCTCTTTCCAGAATGTCAATCAGCTCGGACGCAAACCTCCAATCATTGCTGGTGACAAGTGTTACTGCCTCCCCGGAGCGCCTAAACGAGGAAGGAAACAACTGCTGATCCTCCAAACTCTGGCCAGGCTTTTACTACTGACCTAGGCAGTAATGAACAGTACTACAGGCAATATTACTGAGCTGGCTTGAGAATTAACCCTGCACATGACAGAGAGCAACTTTTTATAAAAATCAGAATACAGCAATTCACCTAAAATTGAGCAAATGTAAAACTAATTTAGATTTTTAGATAATAAACACAGCATAATAGCAACATATTTAAGTATGAAGAGACACACATTCATATCATGATTAAATGAGAAAAATCACACTTGTACTAGCCTGGGAAAGCAGCATCCAAAAGAACTACCACTAAATTACACCACCATGATCGGCTGCAGACTTTGAACCTACAGATGATTCTTTGCAATGTGCTGTCTAGAAACAAAAAATCAGCAGCTCATGAAGAGATAAACAAGGAAGTAACATTCCAGAATATCAATGCAAATTGTTTTTCTAATTCTTCCTCATATTTATACCAGCTTTCAAACACCCTTGATTCAATAACAGAAAAGTGTAAAACTTGCTTGCCTTCAATTTAACAGTGAATTCATTTAAAGACATAAAGCCGTGTGTTTCTGGAACATACTTTGAAAGAGTGAGGTCTTGACTGCCCCACCCCACATCACCTGTAGCCTCTAGAATTTGACAAGAAAAACACTTACGCTGTGCACAAAACATAACAAAACATTGATAACACCAGACTATTTTCTGCTAAACACTTACCCTGCTCTTCCAGTACGACCTACTCTGTGAACATATTCTTCAATGTTGCGAGGGAAATCGAAGTTGAAAACATGAGTAATATCGTGCACATCGAGGCCACGGGATGCCAAGTCAGTAGCCACCAATATACGAACTTTGCCTACAGTAAGTATGACAGGAAGAGAACTGGAGTTTATGGAACAAACAGAAAACATACTCCAGTTTATTGGTTTTCTAGCTTATAATGCACTTAATATTCTTAACACAAAGTAAAAATATGCTTGTTGAATGTCACACTGAGTTAGCTCCAAAAACAAGCTGGTAAGTAAGCACCCAAAATGTCATTTTACTATTATTTGCATTTCACAAGCAGAACAGCAGAGTGCAGGAAAAGTAAGAAATATGCCTGGTTCGATATAAAGACTCTGTCCAAAGAACAAAAATTTCAACAACTATATTCTCAGCTGACACTCTTGTCACAGCATGAGACTTTTATTAGCAGGTGTTCACATAACCCTGAATTGTGTTCACACAACCCTACTAGCATCATCTGGAGCATGACTGTTTCACTGAAAGCACCATCATCTGACATTCAAATTTACCATTCTGTAGACATACAATAAAAATTTTTCCAAAAACGTCAAAAGTAAAATAAGCCTTAAATTATTAAACTCCCAGACATTCAAAATTTTGTTGAAGAGCAATCTCTTTGTTTGCTGGGTCGTTTTTTGTTAAATTAATAAAGAAAATATAAAATTCAGAGCTCTTTGGTATTTTAATTTCTATAGTACTAAAGAGACAGGACACTTAGAATTAGACAAGTTTTGACCAGAATAAACTTTAAAATTCTGGCCTAAACAAACCAGTACTTCAGTACAAACTCACCTTTCTTGAAGTCATCCAAAGCCTGTTCTCGATCACATTGTTCCCTGTTGCCATGAAGTGACTGTACTGGAATTCCTTGGATACCAAAGTCACTTGCCAAGTCATCAGCTCTAGGGTGAAATAAAGCAATGGCTCTTAAAACAGAAGAAAAAAAGGAAACAAAATAGTGCAGCATCTAGATCTAAATCAAAAAGACAGTAACGTGCCAGCAAAAGCTAAATGTGAGCTTAAGGACAAAACATAACCAAGGTCAGCTGATACTTATTATTAAACAGGAAAGCAAGTCTACTCCACCTAGCAATGTTTACCTTTACTTATACTTTAGAGGAATACTAAATTATTTTTGTGTGCTTCACTCAAAAAGTTCAAGTATGATACAATGACTACCCCCCACACTAATCAGGTCTTGCATGCACCAGAGGTGTATGAAAGTAAACAGTACATCACATTGATGCATCCCCAAGAATCCAAATATCCCACTTGAGCTACGTGAAACTGAGACTTACCACCACCATTAATGATATTAAAAAAAAATACAAACTGCCAGTCAGTCTAAAGGAAGAAATAAATAAATGAAAATAATACTACTAGCAGCACACTGTAGAGAAGAGCTATTACACTTGATAGTTCTTAGTTCAAGAAACTATTCAGTATTTCTGTTAGGAAAAAAACCCCAAACAGAGATGATACTGGGAAGTGATTACATACGTAAGCTTTTTGCCCACAAAAATGATGACCTTATCTTTTGGCTTCATAGACTTAATGAAGCTATGCATGAAAGATCTCTTTTCTTCCTCAGGGATAACAATAACTTTTTGTTGTACTGTGCTTACTGCCTGTCAAACAGCAAAAAGGGATGTTAGGAAGAAACAGATTACAATAATTTTTTTTTCTGTTAATTCCCATATTGCCATGTTATAAAACTAGTAATATATGATACCATAAAAAATTATTTTAATATATATCAGTTTGGAGTCCAACCAATGCAGATTTCTTATTTCCTCATTGCTTTAGGAGAATAATAAAATTTACCCTTAAGCAGTTTTCCAAACTATTTATTTGCAGAGATTTAGAGGGTACCAATTAGTGAGGTGGAATAAATATATTATTAGTAAAAAACATATTTAAATTCTTTAATTTGCAATTTTTTAATGTTATTCCAGAGAAAGTTGGCAGTCTTACTTGAAATTATAGGCTTTTAAAGATGCTGTAAATCTCTCTGAAATGATCAATTCTAATTATTCCAATAACAGTTCATTAAAAACTTTACTC
This sequence comes from Serinus canaria, assembly GCF_022539315.1. NCBI lineage: Eukaryota > Metazoa > Chordata > Aves > Passeriformes > Fringillidae > Serinus > Serinus canaria. The sequence goes on from NC_066316.1 coordinate 83,119,183, forward strand.
CATTATCTCTGAAGGTTACCACAGAATATCTAAGGACTAACTAATAAGCAGGATAAAATGTCTAGATATTCTCATGGCATGGTATCATGATCTTGTGGCAAGAGTTGAAGATTCAGTCAAGTGGACAAAGATCCTCTCTCCACATGGCAACCCTTCCCCCCCACCAGATATGTCAAATGGGAGAAACTCCTGTAAAAATAATTAATGCCCTAGAAAACACAGCTACAAGAGCAGCTGTCTTTCAAATTCTGATCCTGACAAGAACTGCCCTTTGATAAAAGCGTAGTTCTGAACAGAACAGACAAAAAGCATACTCTGTCTCTATTTCTACTGAAAAGTGGACTGGATACTAGGCTTCCTCATTACCTATCGCTAAAAAAAAATGGAACTGAAAAGGAAACTTTTCTAAGATCCTGGGCAAACTACTATTCCTGTAAATTCTGCTGGTACTGAAGCCAAATACACATAGCTGCACAACAATGACAAATAAGCAACTACATCCACATGTTAGAAGTTTTGGACTTTAAAGACAGTTCTTACTCTAACACATACTTTCTGCTACAGACAAGTGTCCTCCAAGAGTTTAGTAAAAAGCTCTCTCAAACTCCATTTGTGAAACATGCAGTCAGGAAACACAAATTTAGATAAGGATTTGTGTGCATTAGAAAGAAGATCTTCAGAAGGAAAACCAAATAAAGAACAAGAACTTGCTGAACCAAAATGAAGGTTGCAAAATCAAGGGATCACACAAAAACATTGGCATTGTGAACTAGAACATTAAATATGATTGATACTTGTCACCTGTTACATCTTCTACTGAAGAGCTAAGACTTCCAGATGTTGATACAGCAAATATGTTGGTTTATACTTTTAAAATTTTTTCTGAACTTTTAAGGAAACTTAAAAATAAATAGCATGGAGCTGTTTCTTGAAAGCTCAGATTGATTACAAAAGATATGTGCATTTACTTACATACAGTTAATTACAAGCAAAAAAATTCTGGGCTTAAACATAGGTTCTTCTACAAAAGGAAGTGGAAAAACCAAAAAGAACAGGACAACTTACTGCTAAGTCAAGAGTGCCAACATACACAATCATGGGATTTTTCAGGTAGGATTTTGCTAGGCGACGGACACCATCAGGCCAAGTAGCACTAAACAGGAAGTGAAGAGGAAAACACACACATGTGAGAATAGTGTGCCAAATCTTCTCTAATTCATTAATTTCATCATATTCTTAGTTTCTTTCCTTTCCTTTCTTATACACCAGTGAAACACTTATGCAGTAACAGTATGGAGTTTAATTAATCTTAAGTTAATAGTAAACAGTACTTGAACTTAAAAGGTAATTTTGTTGGTTAAAAGTATAGGCAACAATTATGGAGCCTTTCTATTGAAGCCTCAACTGAGTTTAGCAGTTGAACAATACCTAATAAGCAAGTTTCTGTTTTCTTAAACAACAGCTTAAATGCAACCTATGGGAATAAAAATTATTGTTGGGATATTTGATTGTTAAGTTCCCAAAAGCTGCATAATTTCAAAATTAATCCAGGTACAGACTAGAACAGATACTGATCAGAAAGTCAGGAAATACATTCGGTCTCAGATGGAGAACTGTAAGTTGGCATTTCAAGTTGATATGGTAAATTCCAGCTCTCCCAGGATATCCTCCTTATTCTGGGACAACCCAACTGTCTTCATATTTGAGGTAAAAAAAAATCAGAAAAGACAGTACAAAAAAAAAAAAAAAAAAAAAAGTCAAATGACTCATCAGGACTGACTAGACCAAATTAGAAAGAAAACTAGTAAAAATTTTAATAACTGACACATTTGTTGTTCAATAACCTTAAGTTCAAGTCCTGAGCACTACCATGTTTAGATACCTTGTCATAACAGTTTGCCTGTCAGGACGCACATCTATTAGGATCTTCATTATCTGAGGTTCAAATCCCATATCCAGCATTCTGTCAGCCTCATCTAAAACCTGTCCAGAAACAAAGTTATTCACTCTGCCTAGTCCCTCAGATAAGGGTTCGTTTCAGCAGGACATTACACAGAAAAAGATTTTAACGGTAACTGTTTTAATTGCAGAATCTTCTCCACAACTTACTGCAAAACCCGTTCAACTTTTATTATACTTCTTCAATTTCCTTGACGCTTTTTCATTCAGTATTATATTTGCAAGCAAAACGAGAAAATTCACAGTTCCTTTAAGAGCATTTAAAGTCAATTAACAAAAACCCCATCTGTTTGTTTTACCAAAAATTAGGTTAATGGCTAAAACTAAGTTCAAACTAAAAAAAAACCAAAAAACCCATAACCAACCAAACCCAGAGGGGAACAACCTGCTCAAAACACATAGGAAATTGTTTGCAATTTTAAGGGGAAATCTCATTTCTACCTCATAAGAGATCTCATACAGGACCAAAATATCACTTGTCAATTTAGTTCCTCATTACAAGTAGGAAAAAGCCAGAGCATACATTCTGGCACACACTAGGACGCTGCACAGCCCCCAGAGCACAAGCTTGTTTCATCTGGTAAAAAAAGCTAGAACTGAACAAGTGAGTTGGAGGTCTGAGAACATCTCTTTGGAACTAAAAAGTTTTCTAATATACAAGCACACTTGTGAATGTTTTCAGTCTCATACAAAGAAAGAAGACTGACATCTGAGACTCATTTATTTTCTTTGATTTATAGAAACTCTATTTGAAAATTAAAGTCACATGGATTGTGCTTTTAAGTATTTTAAGTATTGACAATTTCTAGTCACTTATGTGGAAATACAAGACATTGATGATAATCCCTTTCTACTGTCCTAATTCTGCTGTTCCATTATTCTCTGATATTTTATTTTATTAAAGGGGTTTAGTACATTATTTATGTAAATCTCTGAAATAACCACAAATTATCAACTGAGAGACAAGATAAGAATTCTATTTCTTTATTTAATTCTCTTCATTTTTAGAGGGCTCATAGAGATGTCATTAACTACATGAATTCTAATAGAATAGCAAGGCTGAAACATCACTAATTTTACATAAAGAGTTGGCTCAAATGCCTTTTTCAGCAGTAGAAGCTTTCTATGCTATTAAGCTCATTGGCACTTTGCTGCAGAGGGAAAAAGAAGCATCTGTGCCTAATAGATGGATCAGGTAGCTGAAATTTACTTTTCTTATTTCTGATAGCTGCTTCATTAAGAAGGCTGTAATATATATTAGGTAGCTTTTAGTACTGATTTTTTCAAATGTGTCATAGCCGCATCCTGGTTTATAATCTAAATGCCCTTCAAAGGATATAATCTTAGGTTTCTTGTTATCTTTAAATATATACAAATTTACTGACTTGTTTATATTGTTCATTTCAGTTTTGTTTCTTGGCAAAAAATTCTTACAAGCCAGCTCTTCCTTTGAAAATTATTTCGTTTCCTCTTTCCTTTGTTTTAAATCAGTTATTGGTAAGTTTAACACCATTTTTTAAAACTGAAGAATAAAAGCACTACTCCAATCTACCTTTTACATCCTCCTTCATGATTTATATATATATATTTAATTACACTTTCTCCTAAATGTTTCCCAATTATTCATGCACAATTCAGATTTCCTTCCTTCTGCTTTATCAGCACGAAGTCCAAAGAATTAAGATTACTTTGTCACACTGCTGATGAATACTTATTTACACTGAACACAGGGGAACAAAAAGCATATTTTCATATGACATGTATTTCGAACAGTCAAATGGCTGTTTATGACAGAATCTACAACCTTACTTCTGAAATACTGAACAACAGCAGTCTATCTTGAATAAATGGCTTCCTAAAAATCTGAATCATGACTTGATCAACTTGATGGTTCTGTCAAGCAAGAAGAGAAATTCTAACCGCAAACTCACCTTGGGTCCAGTACCTAATTAGACATAATTAACAGAGCTTGGTTTTGTGTTGCTGTTTTCCTTTTCTGGGGGGTGGTACATTTGGTTGGGTTTTAACAATTGTATCCCTGTATCTGACCTTGGAAGTCCTTTGGGAAACAATTGTATCATATTAGCAAGTAACACTCAGTTTACTTTGGTAACCTTCCTAAGACTCAGTAGTATCTTTCAATGAAAACGGTAAATGAAGCTCTTCAGTGAAGAGTGTTCTTCATCCAAGGTGGCAAATGTCAAATCTATCACCATTTTTTTCCTAAAGCAAGGCTGCAAGATTATTTGTTGGCTGAAAACTGATAATGAAGCTCTGGAAATAGAAAGCATCATATATATTGAAAAGCACAAGAAACAAGGATAAACATACAGGAAGATCACAAAAAGACAGAATTTTCAATGTCCAGTTTTTCATGTAAGGCTATTGTAGCACAGAATTTCCCTAAAGTTTGAGGCATGAGACCTTAACTACAACACAATACATGGTCCTTGCACAGGTTTTTCTGAAAATATTTAGCTGTTAGTCATGCAACAAAAAATGTCTCTCATCCTTGCTTTACATCATCTTACTTTTCAATATGATAGTTAATTCTTTTTACCAATGTCATACTGCAGTATATGCTGCACATACTGAAACACTCTTTTGGTTCAACACTCACTGCTTTATGAAGCACTGTGTGCCTGTGGTATGACTATATTTCACCTTGGCAGAAAGGTCACCTATGTTCCTATAGTCCTTGCAATGCAGGTTTCCAGGCCTGTCTTCCTCCTGCTCAGCAATCACATGTTAGTCCTCTACAGAATGCTACTCTCCTGTCTTCCTGTAATAAACTTTTTTCCCAAATGGCCAAATTTATAATGATGCTATACCACTGCTGGCTTTGCCAGTAAGCTCCCAACTATCACCTAGAATTGGAGTTAACTTGTTACAACATGGAGAGAATTTAACTGTCACAGGGTAGTGGGGTGGACAGAGAGCATGGCCAAATTGTCAAACTAGGCAATAAGTCACAGACAAGTTAGAAATAAACTGAATATATACAAGCATTTTACAAACATCAATGGTCTTACTTGTTCAGCACAGGAAAAGGCAAAAATGAAATGAAGACATAAGGATTATTATAAATGTTTATAAAGCTGTTTTTCCACTGAGATCAAAAGAAAGTCAGTCCCCCAACATTTAAATATCTGTGGGTGACTATGCTACCACGTAAGTTCTAATAAAAAAATTGAGACACTGGTAACCTTTAAAAAGAAAAGGAAAAGACAACTTCAGAAAGCTATTTCATCCATTAGTAACTAATCCTGACAAAATGAATTTTAGAATTCCATTACTGAAAAAACAATTTAGCATCTTTAAAATGCTTGCTGTGCTAGAAGCCTATTTTTCCTAGGGAATACTTCACATCTGCAATACAATTATAGTAAGTATGAATCATCCCTCCAACAGCAATATCAGCGTTAAGCTGTATTGTAATTAATACTTTGGAAGTTTAAAGAAAACTCCATTAAAGCTTAAATTCAAACTGAGTCAACCATTTCCCAGCTGATGCATTACTCATTGCATATCAGATACTTGCCAAATATGTTATGCTCTTCAAATTTATGAAGTTGTTCATTTGAAGATCATTCAGTCTGCCAGGAGTAGCAATAACAATATCCACACCTTTGGTAACCGTGTCTATCTGTCCTTTTCGGTCCCCACCACCATAGACGCAAATACTGTAACAGAAAAGTTTTACAGGTGTAATATATTCAATTTCAGCTAAAGTCAATCCTTTTCAAATAAATGCCACCATGTTGCTTTAAAAGTGTCACCTGGTATTAACAAGTGGAAGGAATACAATAAGTGTGATTGACAGTACTGCAGTAATTAATAACATTAACACTGAATGACACTCCCTCAACAGTCCAGCAACAGTTTTCCACTTAAACTGCAGTGAAAAAAATCATGAAAGGAAGATAGCTCATATGTTTTGGGTTGTTCTGAAAACATTTACACAAAAAATAGATGAACATATGAAAGGATGCCATGATTCTCCCAAAAGTACCATCAAAAGTGAGGCGTTTTGCTGTTGGGGTGACGGTAAGACGTATTCAGAGTTAACAAAAAGTTAGTTAACACAAAGTTAGTTAACACAAAGTTAGTTAGTTAGTTAACACAAAGTTAACAGAGATCCCTAAAAGCAAGTTTCAGAGTACAGTAATGTCTGTTAGTTGCTTAAATGGAGATCTTCCCTTAGCAGGTTTGTGGATGAAATCAAACTGGGGAAAGAGCTGATGCACTCAAGAGAATTAGGGTTTTACCAGAAGAACCACAAAAAGGTTAGAGAAATGGGCTGATGAAAATACCATAAAGTTTAACAAAAAAAAAGACAGAGATGGAAAATGACCCAGGGCCAACGTGCTAGAAGATGACATAGCAAAAAGACCTGTGTGGGCTAGAACCTGAACATTATTCAGCAAAGTAATCTCTTAGAAAAGAAAGCCAGGTGTGTTCTACGGAGCAGATAGCAATAGGAAGTGTAAAAATAATATTGGCCCATTACAGGATGAGGATGGTCACCTCACAAACATGGACAGAGACAAGGCAGAGCTGTTTAATGTGTTCTTTGCTGCTGTCTTCAACACAGATGATGCATCAAGGGGATTTCAGTGCCCTGAGCTGGAGAACCAACACTGCGAGAATGATCCACTCTCAGCTGAGCTGCAAATTATGCAGGATGTGCTGCTCCAGCTGGATTTCTACAGATCTATGGGGCATAATGGGATTTGTACAAAAATCCTCAAAGAGCTGGCTGATGTCATTGAAAAATCTCTCAATGATTTTTGAGCGGTCTTTGGAATCCAGAAAGGTCCCCGGTGAAGTTATGGAGAAGATTATGTTGGGAAGTAAGACAGTATGGTCACTGGCCACAGCCAGCACAGCTCCATGAGAATGAAGTCCTGCTTGTCAAGCCTGACTTCCTTTTATGACAATGTAACCCACTAGGATGATCAATGGAAACCTGTTGATGCAACCTGTTTGGATTGTTGTTGATGCAACCTGTTTGGATTTCAGTAAAGCTTTCTCAATACTATCTCTAATAGTATCCTTCTGGACAAAGTGTCAAGCACACAGCTGGATAAACACATCATGGGATATGTGAGCAACTGGCTCACACATCAGGGTTACATCCTGTCACCAGAAGGGCCCCACAGGGCTCCAGCCTTGGCCCTCATAACATCTTCATAAATGACCTGGAGGCAGGACTGCAAGGGACACTAACCAAGTTCACAGACGATACAAAACAGGGAGGAGTTTCGACTCCCTTAAAGGCAGGGAGGCCCTGCAGAGAGACCTTGAAAAATGAGAGGGCTGGGCAACCACCAACCACACAAAGTTCAATAAGGGAAAGTGCTGGATTCTGTATCTGGGATGGGAAACCCCAAATGTACAGACAGACTGGGGAATGGGATGCTGGAAAGCAGTGCCTGGGGAAGGGACTTGGGGGCTCTGGTCCCTGGCAAGTTGAACATGAGCCAGCAGTGCCCTGGCAGCCAGGAGAGCCAACCCTGTCCTGGGGGCATCAGGCACAGCATCACCAGCCAGGCAAGGGAGGGGATTGTCCTGCTCTGCTCTGGGGCAGCCTCACCTCGAGTGCTGGGGGCAGTTCTGGGCACCACAAAGTAAGAAAGACATTGAACTGTTAGAGAGTGTCCAAAGGAGGGCAACAGAGATGGTGAAGGGCCTTGAGGGGAAGCGTGTGAGGAGTGGCTGAGGGCACTTGGTCTGTTCAGCCTGGAGGAGACTGAGAGGAGAGCTTACTGAAGTTACAACTTTCTCATGAGGGAAAGAGGATGGGCAGGCACTGATCTCTTCTCTGTGGTGACCAGTGACAGGATCCAAGGGAATGGCCTGAAGCTGTGTCAGGGGAGGTTTAGTTTGGATATTAGAGACAGGTTCTTCACTGAGAGGGTGGTTGGGCACTGGAACAGACTCCCAAGGGAAGTGATCACAACACCAGCCTGACAGAGTTCAAGTGTTTGGACAATGCTCTCAGTCAGATGGTGTGACTCTTGGGGAAGCCCTGTGCAGGGCTAAGGGCCAGATTTGATGATCCTTGTCCCTTTTAAGTCAGCATATTCTGTATAATTCTTCTAGCTGTCAACTCAGAAGGAAAAGAAGCAGAAAAGCTACATAGACTTTGACTATGAGACTAGTAAAAACAGAAATTCTGACAACTGGGAAAATATAATCTCTGCATTTACAACTATCTCCTCCCCTCTTACATGCAATTATTGTAGAAAGTGAATTTAGACACAATTGGTAGGAGAAAAAAGATATTACTTAACAAGCCAGTGAAAAGGAAGACTACCTTTTAATTCCTTTGTATGCATACTTTGAACACTCTGCCTCTACCTGAAGTGCCAGTTCTCTGGTGGGAGCAAGAACTAACATTCCAGGCCCTCCACGCTGATCTTTGGATCTGCAACAAAGCATATTTAAAATGTTGGTATATAAGGATGGGCAAAGTCCATCTTGCTTGACACTGAATATTTTTATACTGTTCTAAGCTTTCTCTGCTAATGGAATCTATGGTGACAAATTTGGTGCTTATTCCATCAGACTTATAAGTTTTTTTTTTCAACACAGGATTTTTATTTTCATTGCTAGAAAATCATCTCAGGAGTTGGGTGCAGGAGGAAGTAAGTGCAGGGGGAAGTATGCACAGCTAAACAAATCAGACCTGTGAGCAGTCCTTACATTGGTTGTGAAGTCAAGTGAATGAATCCAGGCATTAAGTATGCTAATGTCTTCCCAGTACCAGTCTGCGCTATACCAATAAGATCAATTCCTTGGAGTATAATTGGCCACGCCTGGGACTAACATAAAACAACAAATACTTAAATGTAGTCTTTGTTTTTTTCTTAAGGTTCAGTGAAAGAGTCATCAAAATTGAAGACATACCTGAATTGGTGTAGGCTTTTGAAAACCAACTTTTCTTATATTGGCCATAATATCAGGATAATGCTCAAATACATCTTCAAATTTACAAACAGGATTGGGAATGCAGCGCTTTTCACCTTCTTTCAAGTCATCACAAGTTATATCATTATTTTCTTTCCTGTATAAAGTAGTGCAATTGTTTTGAAGTCTCATTATCTGAAAAATTAGAGCTAACACAAAAGACTGTGTTTCTTAGCTTATTTTAAACTCCTTGAACAAGAAAAACCAAGTTCAGGCTCTTGAATGGGACAGAAATAGTCTTCTGTCTTTCTTAAAAGTCCTTCTGTAGAAACACTTCTCCCAGAGGTATCAATTACATTTTTCTTAAGAACAACTAATTTGAAGTTATATATGGTTATAACATGAACTGCACTCCTAGCAGGCTACAATTATACCTGATTACAAATTAAGTAAGTATGACAAATTTTAAACCCAAAGACAATCCAGAATTCAGATGAATGGCTTCAACTTATCAGCCAGAACTCTACATTCTGACAAAAACCTCCCACAACTGTTTTCAGAGCAGCTATCTGGATACTCTAGACAATACCAACAGAACAGTTTTGGAAAAAGAACATGACTAGTAAGACAAGCTCCAAAAAAAACCTGCTGGAAAAACAAGTCCCTAAAAGCAGGCAAAACCCAAATCACAACCCCTATAAAAGATTATATTAAAAACTGCTGTCCCAAGGCTTCCTCCAATTTAGAGCTATTAATAGCCTGTCCTAGTTTCAGCCAAGGCACAGTTAATTTTCTGCCACTGGCAGTGAGGGGAGCTGGAAGCCATGCGGGCATGCCTACATTGTTACTCTGTATCACCCGAATCATCATCGGGGCCTGAAGGGGATTTTCACTTTCCAGGAGAAAGGGGGTGTGGTTTCCTGGGGAAGAAAAAAGCAATGACTCTCCATGGCCATTTTGTTCCTTTTCCCAGGAGAGCAAATGATGGTTGGAGAGGGGAGGTGGTGTGGATGGTCTGACCAGCTGGCTTGGCATCATCGTTTTTTGTTATCTCAGGCTTGGGGAAAACAACATGAGCACGGACAGTTTCATCCACCATTCTCTCCTTTGTCTCAGGAGCTCTGTGGTGGTGCTGTGTTGGTTGGAATTCCATGAGCACTTCTGCATGCAATCACCTTTCATATAATGTTTTTATTGGTGTTGCCGCTGTTTTTCTTATCTCATTGATGTTTTCCAGTAAATTCTTAATCCATAATCTCTGCCTTTTGTCCCTCTCTCACCAGAGGGAGTGAGGGAAGCAGAGTGGCTGCTTACTGCTTATAGCTTAATTTCCATCTGGTTTTAAACTATGACATCTGCATAAGCATATTGATTTCAGTCTTGTACTCCTCTGAAGATTCCATTCAGTAAAAAGCTTTTCTTCAAGTGGGGTGCAAAATAGGAAAAAAATGAGCAATTCAACTTCCCCTCATGTTTATAGAATTATTTCTTTCAGTTGCTGCCTTTTTTTTCCTTAAAGTGAACTGATTAGATGAAGTAGAAAAAAAAATTCCTTCATCACACAAGTTCTATTCCTCAGTACATATTTTTAACCTACAAGTACAATGTTCTGTAATTTGCACTAGCTCTAACAACAACATATCCATATACTTTAAGGGAAAAGGTGAAAGCATCTGGAAACAATTCCATGCTTTGCTCACTGTGGCAAAGTTTCTCTGGCATGCAAAGAAAAACAGATATCTTGCAAGAAGAAAAGTAATAAAAAGCTAACACTTGAATAATGCTCACTAACTTCAATAGACTTACTAAAGAGGGCTGTAACTATTACCAAGGACTGAACCAAACCACCTGAAACAGATGACCTGTTTTCCTTGCAAGGTACTGATACAGATTGTTGGATCAAAATAAATAGATGCAGTTAACTGAAGCATGTACTCACCAGGATGTGCTTGTAAAAACAAGACAGATATAAAAGGAAGACAACAGCAACAAAAGTTGGAATTTGGTTTGATGATAGTTTTGACTAAAAAAATGCAGGGGAAAAATTGCAGCCAAAAGATATTCAACCTGTGAACAATCCTATTTGGAAGGACCTAGAAAATGTGAACATACTGTCTCATGAAAGGCAAAAAAACAGCCAAAAGTCAGTGAACTGTTATGATTTTTTCTGTTTTGAAATTCAACTAAATCAAACATTTTTAGAGAAGCAGAAAATCCCTGAAGTTAACTTTCCAGACGACTAATAATCTCATCTGCTAGTTGTTTCATTCCCAAGAAAGAGTTCTTAAAAAGATTAAGTTGCTACAAGATCCCAGAATTAGTGTCTCTGTCTCAGTATTTAATCTCTCACTTTCTAGTCTCTCTAGTTTAATAGTAATTTTTGCCAAGCAGATGATTCCCTAAAGAAATCATCTTACCGCCACAGTTCCACTTCTTCTTGTGACATAGATGCAGTCCTGGGTGATTCTTTGTAGAAGTTTTTCTCAATTGGAGGCAAGCCTTAAACAATCAGAAAAATCCAACTTGAATCAGCAAGAAATAATACAGAGTCAGTATAAGTCTGCTAAAGCTTAAGACGGAAAGCTCAGGACCCAGAAAGTGCCTTGAGGCAGAAGACTAGCTGGAAGTGATGGAAAACCATTGCTCATGTAAAAAGATGAAGGCTGAGCTAAACACTTCAATATCTGCAAAAAAACCACTCCCCCACATTTAAAGTTCTGAAGTAATACCTACTAACATATACAGTAGTATGTTTAACAACTCATAGTGTTTTTTTTTTCCCCGTGGCCACATACAAAACAACATTTTCAAAGGGTGACATTCAAAATACCATATGAGTAGCAGGTTTAAGTCTTGGCACAGTAACCAGCATCCTCCATGACCATGTTGAGAAATGCTAATATGGTCAGCTCACTGAAAATACATCACTAATTTGGGCTCTGAAAGATTTAGGCACCTCAAATCAAGTATTAGAAACATTTAAGCATTCCAACAGATTTACTACATAAAGACAAGTATAATACAATCAAAATTGTAAAACTAACCTGCCCACTTCATAGACTCATATTTGGCCCTGTTTTCTCGAATAGAGGCCCAGTTAATTACTGGCTTCTTTGGGTTATTTTCAGGCTTGATAATGTCCAAGGTTTTTCCTGCAGAGTTAGTAACAAAATGCTGCTGTTTGATGGAACAAACCATGGGGAGAAATCTCCCCTCAAAACAAACATGTTTTCTATTGCAAGGCCTCATATATTTTAAGTAGACATGAAACATATAAGTGGAAAATTATTTCCTAGATCTCTGCCCTGAAACATTGCTAAAATGTGGACAAAATCAGTTTTGATAAAAAAAGGGAAACATTTCAACACATTCAGCTACTTAAAGGAAGTAATGACAGGGTATGAAATGCTTCTCCTCCAGCTATAAACAAAGTTTGTTGTGCAGCAAGGTTTTGAAAAACTTGTGAAACCAGTAGATGATATGCAGAGAGAAAGCTTTAACAGCTACAAGAGCAAAGCTTAGGTCTAAAGCATCCAACAACACCACAATAAAGCCTCAGTGTAGTTATATTCTGTACTCCTTTTTTGATGAGGTTAACCCTTCCTAAGTAAGTGCAGTTTAACCTGAAGATATAAATAGCAACACAGTTGTGTGGAAAATTAGTGGAAAGGCAGGAAACATAGGGACAACACTGTCACAAATCCTAAGGTAGTTTTAAATATTTCTAGACTCTTGAAACATACTCATTGACCTTCTGGGACACTTCTAAAAAGGAAACACACAGCTACTACAGTCCTTATTCTAATGCTGGAACATAATTCCTGTATCCCTTCTTCCTCATCAGTGCATCAGATTAACAATTGTGGATGGTGTTTGCCTGTGCAAAAAATTGTTGGGAGCACATACAAGACATACCAATAATATAAGCAGCATCCAAATGTACAAGAATGATTTCTATATCCATGTAACACAGCTACCACAGGAAAGCCTAGTAAAGCCAGGCACGAAGTGCAACATCAAATCTTAAGACATTAAGACTTCCCTTGAAAGTAGTAGGAAGTCAGCACGGCCCATGCTAAGATCAGCACTTTATAGACTATCTTTACAAAGGTTTACTGCATTGCAATATTCCACAGATACCAGAATAAAACTTGCACTAGAGTCAATATTGGTATTATGGAGGAACCAATGAGCTATAACATTCTGCATCCATAAAATTGTTGAAAACACACAGAAACTGGTTTTCACAGAATCCTGGCAGTTTGGGGGGAGGGGGAAAATGTCCATAGTTGAAAAAAGGAGAATATCTTGGTATTTCTGTTTTAAGAAGATGCCATTGCCCAAGAACAAGGTTTAAGTTAACTTACTTTGTAAAATATGAACAATATAAAACGACTCCAGCAAACTACCAAATATATGGAATACAATCCATAATATCTTTTCCCCCAACCTCACATTTCTTACCTTTCTCTGTCCCACCTCTAACATAGTTTTGTCCAGAACTTGTAATAAGATTGTCAATCAACATCTTGGCTTTGTTTTGCACATCAATGCTGCCAAAAATCTTTACTTCAGATTCATAGGTTCCTCTTGTAACCTATGTTCAAAAACAGCACTGATTTTTTTTTCCATACTGCAAAGACAAACGTTATACAAGAACACATACTGAAAACAATTTTTGATCTTTTTTTCCCCTGAAGTTTAACTTGTTCTGTGAAAAGGCCCTTTAATCCCTTTACTAAAAGAGAAGGAAATAAATGCAAACTTAAGGAAAAAAATCAAAAACCTTTTATTTTCACATAACATCCAAGGTGCACCCTCAGTTCCACTTCCTTTTCACAAATTGTAAAACAGTGGCATTATTACAGCTGTTGTAACACCCTTAAACTTCCTCCAAATGGTTTACACAGAAACAACCAAGCCTGCTCCCAACAGAGCCCATTCCTTGACAACATACAGCACATGGTACCTTTATCCTGGAACCTGAAGAATCCTCAAGTTCTTTAATTTTAGTTCCACCCCTACCTGTTATAAAGATACACAGCAGGTATTACAGAGATTTAGGACAAACTGCCCAAACCTACACATACATACATAATTGTATGTATTGTGTTTGTGACCAAACCCCAAGACTTTCATGTGAGTGCGTGTAACTACAAATAAAAGCACTTGTGACACCAAACCGTTGGGGACTGTAGGTAACTCTTCTGTCAATTAATCAAACGCAAGGTTTGTGTGCAGGGGAATGCCCTTCAATAGAAGAGGTGGAGGAGTAAAACTAGATCAAGAGATTGTCACCCTTCCCCCATGTGACTAGAGGGGCTTCAGAACACTTGCACACTGCTGGCCTTGAGAAACAGACATCAACTCGATCACTTTAGGGTGGAAAAGTTTCCCTGGCGAGCGGCAGACACTCTGCAAGAGCAGCCTGCCATGCCCAGGCGGAGAGGGAGCCGCACGGGAACTGCGAGGGGCCCTTCACGGCCAGACTGACGGAAGCTCTCCCTCAGGACACTGAGGGGACCGGCTCCTCCCCACCCGCTTACCCCAGGGGGTCAAGCACCCGGCCCGGGGGTGCACCCGTCATTACCTATGAGAGCCCCGACCAGAGCGCTATCCAGGTGGAAGCAGAGCGGCGCCGCAGAGTCCCGAGCCTGGCCGGCCGCAGCTCGGGGCGGCCGCTGCCACGCCGCCCGCCTCGGGCCGCCGGAGCCTTCAGCGCCTCGCGGCTCCCACCCTTCCCCTCCGGCATTCCCCGTGCCCCTCCCCCGTCGCCCGCCGCTCTCCACGGAGGCGCGGCCCCACGAAGGGGTGCTAGGCGACCAGCACAGCGGCCCGGCAGCAGCAGCGGCCCGCGGCCAGTCCTGCGCACCCAGCTCCTCGTCGCTGCTCGCGTCCCAGTCCGACATGGCGGCCTCACCCGGCTCGGCCGCCCATGCGGAGGGACTTGGCGCGTCTCAAACCCGGGGCGCGCTGATTGGCCGGGGAGGGCCGCTCTCTGAGCTGTGATTGGCTGGCTCCGCACGGGGGCGGTAGCTTTATGGCTGCCCCTGCTGTGTTTTCGGGGGCCCCTGAAGTCGGTGCGGCTGGACAAGGCCTCTGGGAGCGTGGAGTCCAAGCCGTGATCCAGCAGCGCCTTGTCAAACAGACTGTGGCACTGAGTGTTTGAGACCAAGCCACGTGCAATGTTTGCTTCAGCACTTCCAGCGCGGTGACTCCCCGCTCCCTGGGCAGCCTGTTCTGATGTCCGGTCACTCTTTCTACAAAGAACTTTCTAATGCACTACCTGAACCGGCCCTGGCACACTTTAGGACTGTGTCCTCTTGTCCTGTCGCTGGTTGCCTGGGAGAGGAGGCCAGCCCCCCACCTGGCAACAGCCTCCTGTCAGGCAGTTGTAGAGAGCCATAAGGGCCTCCCTGGGCTTTCTTTGCTTCAGGATAACCAAGCCCTGCTGTCTCAGCTGCTCCTCACAGGACTTGTGCTCCACACCCTTGCTCTTCTCTGGACTCGCTCCAGCACCTCAGTGTCTTTTCTGTGGTGAGGGGCCCAGAACTGGAGAGAGGACTTGAGGTGTGGCCTCGCCAGTGCTGAGTACTGCAGGGACAATCATTGCCCTGGTCCTGCTGGCCACACTATCACTGATACTTTCTGATTTTCTCCCTGCTCCTCTGCCGGCACAGGGTGACCCTGGGTTGGGCTTAGCTGAGAAGAGGAGGCAGCAGAGGCAAGAACATAGTTGAGAACATGTGGGAAGCCCCCAAAGTCTATAGGGTGGAGGGGGAAGACAGGCAGCCTCAGGGGAGGCAAGGGAGTGAGGATGGCACTGTGTAATTTTGCCAGGTGCCCAGGCTGGTGTCATGCTGATACATTGCAGTCTGACTTTTTAAGCAAAAGCATAATACTTGATCTCAAATGAAGCTTTAACGATGCTTTAATAAAGCTTTTATGTTCAGTATGACTCAGTGTACTAAAGCTGATACAATACTGGAAACAGAATCACAGAATGGCTGAGCTTGAAGGCCTGCGGGGCCATCTGGTCCAACCCCTGGGCTCAAGCAGGGACACCAAGACCCAGTTGCCAAGGTGGCCTGTGACTTTCTCCAAAGACAGAGATTCCACACCCTCCCTGGGTAAACTGTGTCAGTGCTTTGTTACTACCACTGTGAAAAAAATAGAGAAAACCAAATGAAAACAAAAAAGAGTAACATACCCCTTCAATTACATTAAAAAATGCTAAATGGGTGTTTAAATTTCCTTTGTTAGGTATTTGTCAGCTCTGATATTGTACAGAGCTGAACACGGAACATCTATGCACGTATCTTTATGGATACATATCACCACCTGTGCCTAGTTGTGGCAATCTGCCAGGTAACCCAACAGGAAAAACTACTCTCTGCTGTCTTCTGACCCTTCCTTAACAGCTCTGTGCACACAGGAAGCGAGGCTGCCTGGTGTAGCACAAGAAGAGAATGGGTACGTTTGTTTCTTTTCCTGTCCTATGTTTATTCTTAGGCAGAGCTTGGTAGTGCTCACATTGGCTGACATGGAAAACCTCTCTTTCTGGCAAGCTTGGCTTTAAATTTCAGTATTTTAAGGTGATGTTCATCAGAGAGGCTGGGGATCACCTGCACATTGAGATATCTGGGTCCAATCCTGAAGCTTCCGCAAAGGCAGTGACTTCATCCCAAGAAGAGGCTCTCTATATTTAGTATTTTACACTCAAATAGTGAAGCTTGTCTTCAGCCAGGCTGTAGAAAGAGCACAGTGGTGAAAGTAGGCATGTTGCAAATGAGTGGTTCGGGTTTGGTGCAGTAAGATTCTACTAGAGCAACTTTCACAGTCAAATGCAGAAGAAATGTCTTCACCTAGGCCTCAAGTTAAACTGAGATGACAGATGTGCCTTCCATGAGAAATCCTGCTCCCCACACAGGTCCGCAATTGCCAATACTGGTCCCCATTGCTCTTTATCCAACAGGGAAGGCAGCAATAACTTCCAAGCTCATTTTCATAGAGGAGCTGCAACATTAAGTGAAAGTAAACTGCTGTAAACAGTTACCAGAACTGAACATGTCAGACTGGTTTCTTCACATTTTATTCTAATAAACTTCCTTTGTGGTGTTTTGGTCCACTTATTAAAAAATTACAAAACTTCAAAAGGAAAACAATGAGCAAGCTTAATTGTTTTTTCTTGCCTGATATGTGGTCCCACCATACAATTTTTTATATAAGGAAAAAACTCAGTAGTCACGGTGTTTTTCAAGTCATTTTTATTAACAACAATATGGATTCAACTTTGTCAAGAATTTACAATTAACATTGTAATGTACTGGCTAATGTTGCAGTGTCAGTGGAAGCAGCCATCGTGCTTTCTAAGCCTGGTACAAAACTTTCTTTTTGTCTTTCAAAGAAGTCAAAAACGCTTCCAATAGCAGATGACATTGGCTATGTCGAATTGTCCTGTGTGTGGCCACAGCTGAGTGAATGGCCACATTTGCATCCAGATGAATGGATAGGAAAATATTAACTATTACATGCTTCCACTGACGTTGCAGGGGACAAATCTTATTTCAAAAACAAATTAATCTTTTTAGACAGTGACAGCACATTGTGTGGTGTTGTAATCCATTTGAATAAAGTCAATTAACACACCTGAAAAAAAATGTGAAGCAGAAATACCTGGGACAAATTCTTTTCCGTGTTTCATTCAAACCCAGTGAATCCAAAAGGACTGCATGACATATAAGTCAGGATAAAAGTTGGCCCAGAGAGGCAAGTTCATTTCTGGTACAGGTGGTTCATTTCCTGTAAGGTCAATGGAACTGAGTCTGATTATCCCAATGGAGGCTGAGCTTCACCCACTTGGGCAGTGAATTCATTGAAGTCAGTGAAGCCATCCAAGGATGAATTTAGCCTCGGGTGTTTAAACCCTTTTTTCCTCCATTCCTTTGCTGTTATATTTTCTTTTCCTGCTTATTCCTACTTTCTGAATATTCTGATTTTCTCTGTGCTTTTAAAAAATGTCCCTTCTCTTCTTCCCTTTTTATATCAGTACTTTGTGCGTTATTTTTATATAGTCAATGTGACAAGGGTAAAGTCAGCTAAATATTAGTTTCCTCAGGAAATAACTGGAATATTACCATTTTCACTTCAAACAGATGCCCAACAAAATCAGGATTTGAATCTGAGTTCCCAATTCAAGAAAAATTCTTGAATTTCATAGAATGAATGAATTCCATAGAATTTTTGCTTGAGTAAGGATTGCAGGTCCCAATCCAGAAATACTACTGTACATAAGATGTTCTACTATACATCAGCAATTCAGCATGATTTGACTTATCACAGAAAAGCAGGTGAATTACTCATCACCATACTATAATGAGAGCAGTCACTCTAAGTATGAGTATCTCAAAAACATATGGAACAACTGTGGGCACTGTAAATAAAAGTGTATGATCTTTGCAATCTTGAACCCTAGGCTAAAACATCATATTCATATTTAAATAAAAAGTATAGATCATATAAGCCAGGAGCAAATACAAATACAAATTTTTGAACAAAAAATAGTCATTGAAACCATTCTTTTCAGCTCTCTCTTCATTCAGGTAGAAGAACATGCTGACCAGAAAACAGTTATTTAGATAAGGCTTAAGTCCTGAAGCTCTTACTTAATTTCAGCTTCTCTCTTTAAACAATTCTCAAGTGGATTGTAAATCAGAAAAAAAATAAAATTCTTTGTCCTAACTCATGAACAATTCTTATTAGTTGTCAGGAGCTGGACTTTAATAAGGAGCTCAGGACAAGACTTGAAAAGCCAGACAGGCCCTTCTTTTGTGAAACCAATGAATGACTGTCAGTCATGATGCTGTCTTTTAAAAGAGAGAGCGTAGAAACTCCTCATGAGGAAATATGAGTAAAGCTTATAAAAGTCCAAACAAACAATTCTTCCTCTTTAAAATTTCATATATTCACTACTCTTCCTATTTTCTATCAATATTATGTTAAAAAACCCTATATGATAAGACTTGCATCTACAAAAATAATAATAATAATGGTGAGCATAAAAGAAAAAAAATTAGAATTTTAAACCTTAATTTGAAAAGATACGATCTTCTGGGTTTATCAGTACTTTGTAAAGACATCAATATTTTCATACATAATTTATAGAACTCATTCTTTTGTGCACAAAATTGTATTAAATAAATTAACTTAAAGTTAGAAGGACTCAAGCATCTCATTTAAGGCAAAAATACCAAGTTTCTGTGAGATAAATTATCAGCAAACCCCAAGGCCCTGTTTCTGTGCAGAATCAGGACAGGCAGGGCCATTGCTCAGTTCTCCCATCGACGCCTTCCGGCTGCAATGGGGGTGCAACCATCTGCTCCTGCAGATGAAGGTGGAAGAGTGGTGTCCAATTCATGATGCCTTGGATTTTCGGTCTCGGCAAGGAGGGGAAGGGAATTTCACAATGGACACACAGTTGCCATGTGCCCAATCGCTTGCTCCTTAACTGAACCTAACGGCACATTGATGCTTCTTAGGTCAGCAGGAGGCTTCACATGAAAGGCAAGAAAGGCACCATAAACAGGAAAAAGGAAAAAATAACCTAAAAAACTATTATAATTTTAAAATTTTCAAAACTTACATATCTGTCTGGATAAACTGCAGACATTCAAATAAGTTAACAGTTAAGTGAACTGAGATGTGGAAAAAAATGTATTTATCCTCACAAAATTTGCTGTTGTAATCAGGCTTCGGTATGGTCAGATTGCACATAAAGGAAAACAGGAAAGGCTGAATGTGGTGAACTATATGGCAAATCAGCAGTGAGGAAATTGTGCTTCAAGGTGTCTTTCAGGATTTAACAACTGAAGTTTGCTCCGGCATAAGCCATGGAACACAGTGTACCATCCATGGACCCCATATAGTGACACAATATGTACACTCTACAGTTTGCACGTACTTTCACATAATAAAGTTCTCATGTAACATCCAGGAATACTTCTGTAAAGCAAATGGAAGCATAAGTTACAATGGTTTCATAGTAAACAGATCAGCTCCTTCACAATACAATCTACAGCATTTAGCCACAGTTAAGACTGGAGTGATGTTTTTGATGTACATAGCGAGTTCCCAGCGGGTCTGGGCCTTGAGAAAACACTGCCCTGAGTGAGCTGGCACTGGCACACCCGTACATTCAGTATTTCTGCTGCTAGAGGGAAGCTGAGCCCAAGCTGGGTTGTCTACAAGCCGGTGGTGCAGGTGGGGTGACAATATTGCAGGAGGCAACACACAGAAACCTCATTCAGCTGGGAAGAGTGAAAGCCCATTTAGGCTCTGCAAGGGTTCTCCCAGTGGCAAAGCCTTGCTGGGGATGGGCAGGCAGGCACTAACACTGCTCCTGCACCTCAGCAGAAGTGAAGAGTAGGCTAGAGTAAGGAAAAAAAAAGAGGATGTATCAGGCAGGAATGCTCAGTCTGATGTAGGCTTTGAATTTGAAAACTTGGGTTTTAGCAGGAAGGACTCTGTGAGTCCTGTGTTGGAAAGTTCACAAGAAATTACTGTAGTTGGGACATAGTGTTGAGCTAAGAGTAGGACCATTTTCCCTCTCTCCTCTTACCCTTTTATTAAAAAATCAACAAGCCCTTGCCTGTGTGGCTTTTTTTTTTTTTTTTTTAATAACACTCAGTATCTGTGAGAAAAAAAACCAAACATGTAGCTTTTTCCTTCTTTACCTTTCTTGCTTTATTTTCTGGGATGATTTCCCTTCCTGCCCATATAAATCCATATTATTATTTATTTATTTTCCCATTGATTGTGTTGTCTTGCTCCCTTCTGTTCTGTCCTCTTTAGTTTTACTCTGTATTTCAGTTCCTCATTTTCCCTTCTTGTCCAGCCTTATGCAAATGCTGTTGTAGTATTAGGTTGGGACTGCAAGGAAAATTGCCAAAATTTTCACAAGAAGGAAATATTGCTTCTACAATAAAGGCAGCACCTGCTTCCTTCCCTCACCTACTGCTGCCAAAATGGTTCAGATTCACAAGTCAGCTTCTCAATGAGACTAGAAGAAGGAGAGATTCCTTTGAATTTTCAGTGCAGTCACCCACATTATCCACTTCTGAGGCCAGACCCAATCCTTAAAATACAAACCTTTTGTAACAAAATAGTTCTTGTTATAAAGAACAATGTGACAGTGGTGTGTCAGGTACTTCTGCCACAGCACTAGACAGGTATTAACATACTGTTCTTCAGAGCTAAAAATAACTGATTACTGATGAGTTAATGTGTGTATCTTGTGACTGGCAGCCATTTCTAACCCCATGTTACTCATTTCCTTGGTACCTTGCTAGCAGCTGTAGATAATCTTTTTGTTGTAAACATAAACTATCATCTAAATCAGGACATTATATATATATTTAATCAGTTCAGAAGCAAAGTGCTTTAAACCTTAAGATTTTTACTTCTGCCCCATAGAAACAGCACAAGGTCTAAATGCTCAAATTTTTGTTTTTTGATACGTCCTGCAGCATTAGCTTTGTAGGCAACTCATTATTTAAACCTACTGTACTACATGAAAGGCTGCTGTACTGTAGGTGTAAATTTGGATGTTAGCCGATGCTTAGACATGCTTTTTCATGCAACTAGGAAATATGGGCTCATTCAACTGCTTTGCAGATTCATCCTGATTTTTGTGATTTTATCTTATTAAAAAGGCTTTCAAAACAGTTCATGCTATGATATGTATGACTAGAGGAATGACCCAGCCAATGAAGAAAGCCAGAAGTTATTTAAGTTTGACATGGAGCAGATTGAGTGCTTCTGTACCATCCCCTGGCTTGCAGATGTTTTGAGATGATCTTGATATTCCAGTCCTTAGAGAGTCAGCAGAGAGAGTTGTTTCCACTAAGGGACGCGAGATGGCTTCAGGAGTCTCTGTCCCTGCCTCTGTCTCCAACTCTTCATCCGTTATAAATAATTTTGACTCCCTCCATTTGGAGTATACATCTTGGCTACCTCTGGAACCACTGGAGTCACTGCCAGCGATCTGTATATTCAGTTCTTCTGTTGACTGCATAAGGTTTTGTACAGATAAAGATTTTCCTAAATCCATTTGCACTACAGGTTTAACTGAGAGCAAAGGTTCCCCTTCTGTATCCAGACTTTTTCTCCATGTGAGATCCTTTGTCGCACTGGGCTGCGCAACTTGTCCATTATCCTTTGATGCAACAAGGCAAGCGGTGACATTAGAAATATTTTCCTGTGTGGTTACAGGAATAATATGAATGGGCTCAGGCCTATTGATATGCTTCATCGATGAGAAGGGTGGTATTTGTAATGTTGTCGGAGTTGCTGGCTTAGTTGTCTGGTTTATTTGGTTTGTTGCATTATTTACTGTTGCAGGTCCATCGTTTGGCACTTGTGTTGCTTGACTATGCATAGCTGGACTAAAAGCATAGTAAGCCTGAGTGCTAAATTCATTTGGTGTCAGTATGAGCTGCAGGCCACGAGGCAGATTGGCACTAGCTGATCTGGATACACATCCACTAAGTTGTGCAGAATTAGACAAATCTTTGCTGTCTGATGGACTCTGATAGTCAGAAGTCTGCTCACACTCGAAAGCTGGCATTTGAAATGAAGCCAAAGTGAGCGCGGATGCAGATCCTTTTCGCAAAACTTGTTGATAAATATCTAATAGACAGTCCAGTTTTGATTCAATGGATTGTACCTATACAAGAGGAAAAGGTCAACATTAGTGCCAAATACTAATTTAAAATATCTAGAACCCAAGCAAAGGGAAAATGTAACTGCTGAAGAGAAAAATGGAAGTAGCTTGATGGAAGTAGCTATTGACCCTTGAAAGAGAATGTCAGAAGCCATGTACGTTTTTCATAAGCAAGCTGAGAAAAGGGGAGAAAAGGTTAAGGTAATAAGATGCATGTAATTTTCATTTCAACATATAAATGAAGCAGATACTAGAAAAAAAATATTAACCTGTTCAGCTTTTGAAACTGGCAATAAAACACAGAAAAGGCATGAGCAAGAAAGCAAGACAAAGTAATGTAGATAATCACTCTACCTGTTTCTCCACTTTGACTACCCTCCCTAACATACTGACATCATCAGTTGTCTCATGCTCTGCAGGATTCTTCTCTCTGCTTCTTTTATCTGCTGTGATTTGTCCTTTCCCAAGAATTTGGTCAACGCTGTAAGAGAAACCAAAAGCTGTTGCCATTCCTGGAACTGGCATAGGTGTGGAAGTGTTTGCCTTATTTATATGTTAAAAAATAAAAATCACAGTACTTCAGGAAAGCGCTCAAAGAAGAAGATAAACAATTTTATTAATTAAGGGAAATGAAGAAAAAAAAAAAAAAGCTAAGACTAGACTTGCTGAAAGGGGGAAAGAAGAGGCGGCCTCTCCAATGACTTGATGTTATGCAGAAACAAACATACCAGTGCCACTCCCAGCTCTCCCACCCTAACAACAACATCCACTCCTGGGAGACTTGTCAGTTTGAAACAGGAATCCCTAACCTTCTCTGATAATGATAAATATGATGTTTGGTTTGGTTTGGTTTTTTAATTACTGTTGCTGGGAATCTCTAACATAAAACCTGCATAAATACTACATTACCAGTTGTTCTCAGTTTCTTTTGTGTGAAAAGAGGAAGTAGGAAAGAGGCAGTTCCAAATGTCTTCCTCAGCCTTTTGACTGAAGTCCTTGTTTACAAATGGACTTTAAAGATGAGGGATTACCTTTTCTATTCTTCAGACTTCCATTTTCTGAGAAAAATTTGAATACATGCTTTTTTGTTTGCTTTTGCCCACAATTAAATTTCTGGCTCAGCTGTGTTCACAGAAAGAGAGGCCGCGTAACACAGAAATGTTGAACTTTGCCAACATACTTTATGCAGTGAATGACATTAGATGCTCATGCAGAGTGTAACTAATTCTTTCCTTACCGTGACTGAAGACTCTTAATCCTGCATAACATGTCTAGATGACCTGCTGAATACTGTTCAATGACATCTTTGACATCATATGGGCGAAGCGTTTCCTTAAACTTTCTCTTTGCAACATGAAACTTCATAATTCTGTGGGGGAAAAGCATTTCATAGGTTAATTTTCAATAGTTGTAGAACCATAGGTATATTCCACTGACAAAATTTGATAGCTCATTTTTAAATGGAAGGTATTTTCAATACAGCTTGTGCAGGTAAACTTTCACATGGTTGTTTTTTTAAGTACAAATGCACTGTAGCTATGTCTTTGAATTGTTTGAGAGATCAGGTGACAATGTTTTAAAGACTGCAGAGCAGGTTTAGTGTATCAGTATATACCTGTTCAACTTTTTTTATGCTAGCTGCTTGATATGAAACTTAAGCCTGGGATTAGTTTCACTGACTTGAGTGTGATACCATGTCAGCTATATTTGTGCATAAGATACTTGTGTTCTTGTTACAGGAAAGATTTCTTTAGTGAATCGATTACAGAAACTTAAATAACAGTATTCTTGTTTTGGTGTTCATTTTACGTTCCTTGCTCTCCTCTTTATGGGAAGAAAAAAAAAAAGCACCCCATTAAGTTTCCATCAGTTTTTATTTTTTAGTTAACATTCAGGCCTAAATATTTGTTTTCAACTTATTTGGCTGACTTAAGATCAAATTTTCCAAGCTGAAGAGAAGTTTTCATGTTTGTTCTGTACTGGAATATATAGGAATTATTGTTTTATTAGCATTCATGAGTTTTCTTTGAACTTTACTGCAGAATAGTAAGGTTTCAGGTAACAGTAAATATCCAAAATTGATGAATGGCATAGATGTTTTTATGCGAGTCTTGCACAAGTTTCTGTGATATGTGACATGAATATGTGATGTCCCCTGAGTAGCTCTTGTTAGAATAGAAAGCTTGGTATTAAATTGCAAATTTTCAACAATAAAAATGACAAATTTGGAAAGTAAATGACGGTGAGATTATTTTCCTGGTCAGCTGGTAGAACCTGAAATTTTCCTTGGTTTACATAAGGATTGGGAGAGAAAACAAGGGATCAGGTGTATTGGCCATGCTGGCCTGTTCTGCAGAGCTTATGAATTCCCATTAGGGCCAAACTGCTGATATTTGCTACAATTGAAAAAGCAGAGACTGTAAATTGGTATCCTATCCCAAATGCCAGTAGTCATGATAATATATTCCCTCTGGGTTTATTATGATATGTATTTAGCAGCTGTAAGACAACAAATATAATAAAACCCAAAACATGGTTCTCAATCTCTGAAAAAAATAGATTATTAATGTTTTAGTGGAATTTAGAGAAGTCACTCTTCATATAGTTAGGACAAATATTATGACAATAGGTATGTGCAGTGGTATTGATAGTATACAATGATCCTCTACTTTTAGTATTGTACATAAATATTCTTACAGGTAATGTCAGCCTTTTCTCACAGTACTTAGCTTGTTGGTATTTCCCATTCTGGTGACTTTCAGTTAAAAATGAGATTGTTTGTCACTGGTATAGAACTTGAACTATGATTCTAAATATAGAAATTTAAAGTGGAAAAGGCCTGTTAGGAGCAGTCCATCAACTTGACACCTCAGGACTGATCTCCATGGACTTTGACATATGTTGGATCATGAGCTTTTCTCTTTTGCATTACCAGCTGCTTCTACAGACCAATGGCTTTTGGTATCTTTTGTAATCTGGAAGCCTGTGAAGCTGTGATGAATCTGGGATGCAGATTTTTTTTAGCCTTTTATTTTTTTAGCTGTCAAATTATGCAAAGATGTTGGTTATAGGACCGTGACAACCTAATCTTCTGAATCTAGATTTTATTGGGGTTATGAAGAATGAATAATGGAGCTGACATATAAGACAGTATAATAGTTCTGTTGTTACTATTATTATGTTTTGGTGGTCACAATGTTTTACTTCATGCATTTAATATATGAAACTCTATTAGAAAATAAGAGCCAGACAATTATTGGCATAATTGAAGACAACTGAATTTACCACAACTGGGTGATTTTACAAGGCAAGAGGCAGAAGACTAATTATTATTAAGAACCATGGCAGCTTCTTAATCAGTTAGCACAAAAGTCTTCCTTACTACTTTGCACCTTTATAACACTTTTTTTGCTTATCAAGGCAGTTTGTTCATAATGTTCAGTAGTCAAACAGAATTGAAAGCATCACAGCTGTATCAGTGAGCTGTAACTGTTCTGTTTCTGGTTTAGGTATTAGCTCATGTGATTCCATCTTAATTAACTTCAGCAGGGTTTGGAACAGACCCATATTGCTCACTTCTTTTAGTTCAAGCACACAAAATTTTACATAAACTGTACAAAAAATATTGCAGTATTAAAAAAACTGTCATTTTAAAAGCCTGCAAGTTAATTAAGAAAAAGAAAAACCGAATCCTTTCAGTGATGGAGCCTTGCAACTGCTTTGCAGTTATTAAATTGAGTTGAATCTCCATAGTTATTTAGTGTCAGTTTTATAAAATCAGTTGTCATCCCGTATCTTGAAATCACTATGTAATTAATTTACTGTGAGGCTGGTAAGGCTCTGGAACAGATCCTGCAGGAAAGCTGTGGATGCACCATCCCTGACAGTGTCCCAGGCCACGTTGGATGGGGCTTGGAGTAAACTGGTCTCAAGACCCAAGCAAGCTTGGAGCGACCGAGTGGGAGGTGTCCCTGCGCATAGCAGGGTGGTCGGAACTAGAGGGTTGCTACGGTCCCTTTTACCCAAACCACTGCACGGTTCCTTATGTTTGGACACCCATCCTGATAGATTATGTACAACTACGTAGACTGTGAGCTCCTGTGGGATAAAAACAAAGGTAGTTGCAGGTCACCCATCGGTACCAAAAGGGGAAAATGAGCAGCGTGTCGCGCAGGCCGCAGGTTTTGGGAGCAGCCGCCCCGAGCTCGGCCGGGCGGGCAGGGCGGGCCCGGGCTGCCCTTCCCGGCGGCACCAGCAGGGGGCGAACAAGGCCCGTCACAGGCGCCGCCGCTGCTGCCGGTGCGGGCAAGGCCGTGCCGGCCCCGCGGCTTTGTAAAGCTTCGTCTGCGTCTTTAAATCGCCCTGTGCATGCAGCAAGGTGGCATTTTACAACTCTAATCTAATGTGACGGACGATGCGCCGTTGTAAACACACCCAAGCCACAAGCATGACAGTGTTCTGGTAAGAGTTAGTCCTAAAAAGTAGCTTATTTCAGTCATACATCCAGAGAAGAGCAGAAAAAAAATTAGTCTGTTGAAGCAGACCAATACATAAAAGTGCTTTGTCTAGAATTAATAGCTAAACCACAGTCCCACTAATCTTTATGTACTCTGATAATCTGTGGAAAGTTACAGGTCCAATACCAACTTTTGTCTTGTTGACCCATAGTGGCCAAGAGCAGCACCCATTTCATTTATCTGTTCTGGGATGCAGGATCACCCCTGCTCTAAAATGACAGTGTTTTCTCTACATGCATGTTGCATATCTTCCCTGGCATTCACTGCATTGTAATTTGCATTCATGATGCCTGTGCCAGTGTTAAAAGCTGTTTTGCTTGTCATTTAGTGCACTTTCCTGAGGCTGGCACCATTAGAGCGTCTCTAATCCTTGGTGCAGCCCTGTCAAACTCATGCCATTATTTTCAAAGCTGTGTCTTGTCAGTCTTGTCATAATCTCAGGAAGAAACAGAGCTTCGTTTTACTGGGATTCAGGTGGAATCATACATGGTTACTGCCTTGAATATTAAAAGACAGGTTGTTTTATCCATAGCCAGGTGAGGTGACCACAGGTTGTTTGCTCACCTACAACATCAGGAAAGCAGGTGCATAGAGATTTAGCTGTGCTGGTGCCTCTGTCTCACTATCCTTACCTTACCAAATATCCCTTCTTCCTGGTAAAATGTAATGTGCAGAAGAGATCAGGACCAACACAGAGGCCAGCAGACAAAGGGGTTTGAGACCCAGCTCTACTACATGAAAGGCAAGTGAGTCAAAATTGTCTTCTCTCTTGTGTCTCGACCTGACTCATCCCCTAGCAGTCAGAAACATGATTTCCCCCCAAGTACAGTGCTGTCCTAGCCAAACACATGTATAAGAGCCTTGCCTAGGCTCTGAATACCATCTGGCAGAAAATTAACAATATGTTTGGATTTAAAAGAAAGAGGGGGTTCTGAAACACTACAAACAAATTTAAAATGGCTACTAAAAACACATTTTATATGTATTGCAGGAACATTGTAAAGACTGAACATAAATGGTAAATTATATTTTCCATCTTTGTCTGTTAAATATGTATGACTGTTCAACTATACAGCTTATCAGCTCTAGAATTCTCAAGTTTCATTACATTTAGCCACAGTTATTTTTTTTTTTCTTAGCAACAAATGAAAACTTATCTTTGCAATCACTAGAGTTAAAGAGAGAAAAGACCTATTAGGTCAGTACTTTCATCTTCCTGCCATTGCAGTTATTTTCTATTGCATATTTATTTATGCTTCTCAAATCTCATTTTATATTCCATAAACAGTACAGTAATTCCATCATTTCCATGTGGAAAGTATTATTGAAATGAGTGCTTCTTGCTATGGAAAATGATCAGAGATATCACAACATAGGGAAACAAGGTATCCTAATTTTCCTTTTAGCCTCTTTTATACACATTCATCATTGTGAATTAACAGAGCTGGAAAAGGCAATGTTTTTTGTTAGTCTTCAGGAACTCTGCAGGATATTAATGGCTTTTTGCTCAGAACAAGTCTGGGGATGGTTGAGTAGTGCTGAAGACCCTGCTGGCACACAGACTCAGTGCATTGTTAGCAAGGACTGCTTTGTGCACTGCTCTGATCCCAGCTGGAGGCCATGGATGAGCAGGACAGATCCTGACTGGGCCCAAGGCGTGCTGCAGTGCACACCATGTTTCACCACACTGCCCATCTGTTCCCTGCTCACCCAACATTGTGCATCAAGCAGCTTTTCCTTACTTTCCCTATCCCTCAGCTGACCTTTCCTGCCAAAAAGCTTTTGCAGTAAGAGGGGATGGAGAAGGCAGCACACGAGATAAAGACTCAGTTTAGGAGGCTTGGAGAGCAGATTGAGAGCCTGAGTTGTTACCAGACAGGTTTGCCTGGTGGGTCTGCAGTAGGACTAGTTGAGAGTCCTGTCTTTTTTGGAAAGGACCAAAATGTTGAGAACTTTTTTCAGGAAAGGACTGTTTTCTCCATCCCTTGTTTTGACTATAACAAAATGAAAGTTTGGGGATTTGTTTACTTTAAAAACTGCTTTGAAAAATAAAGTAGCCCTGGAAAATATATAAGTAAACAAGGTCAAAACTGACACAGCAGACTTTGAAATTACCAAAGTGAAAAATTACAAATAAACTGGTTTTTGTCTTTTGCTATTTCAAGGATGTGCAACCTGAGAGTAAGCAGTATATTTTAGGCTCCTTGCACTGAAAAAAAAACCCCACCCCAAATGTTTTGATTCCAAAACTGAGAGAGGACCTACCTCTGTAAACCCATGGGCATGAATTAATTTTGCTAATTTCATTTCCCCTAAAAACAAAAGGGCCATTTGTGTCTTTGTAAAACAATTTGTACCCAGGTCTAAGCAGGAAAAAATAATTGGACTCCCTTATAGCAATTTTTCAAGTTGATGCTTCAAGAATGGATTCAACTGTCTGTGTTTATATTTGGGGTCTTTTCCTAGTGCATCATAGAAGTATGTAAGTGCCTTCTGTCTTTGCCTGCCTCTATATACCAGCATGAAAGGAAAACCAGCCTTCACCCTCCCCCACTGCCTTTGCAATTCAAAGCTGTTTCTAAAAACAAACTTCAAAATGAGGCACAAAGTTTCCATATAGGCAGATGTTATCATCTTGAAATTCTACAGTTACTTTATAGAGTCTCAGATCCTTCTTCAGATGTTTGCATAGATCCCAGCGCAGTCTGGTAACAGATACTCTGAATAATCAGAAAGAGGTGTATCAGCTACCTGATGAACTGAATTATCAGTCTCTTGATTTTGAGAGATTAAAGTATAGCATATACAGAAGTCTCAAGATCATGGCATATTACTGCCTTACAGATGTAAAACAAAGGTAAGTTTCTGAAGCAAGATGCATGTGTCACTTGTGATCTTGCAAAACACTAAAATTTGCAGGGAGGTGGGAGAGATTCATGGCTAATTGATGGCAAAGGGAGATTCTTACTCTCAGCCACAGTGGTGACATGGGTCCTTTTTCTAGTAGGCCAGGTGTGCAGAGTAAAAGTCAGAGATAATATAAATATTTGATTCTCATCAGTTAAATAGTACATGTCTGAAATAATAAAATCTTGCACCTTTGTTCCTCTTATTAGAACATTTCTGTGGATGGTACTGTGGAAAAATTTTCCCAACTATATCCTTCACATTTTGTTACTTTCCATTTGGGTTGATAATGACCAAGAGCACCAAGAAAAAATGCAGATGATGCACTGAACAATCCAATGCTCCCCTAAAAAATGAGCTCCATGAAGTATTGAAATGTGAAGTCAATCTTAAGGAATTTGGACAGTATGGAGAATGATTATCCTTTGCCAGGACAAGTGGCAAGGTGCACCTGGGACCAAGAGTTATTCAATTTAAAATGCAGCATCACAGAGAAACATCTTTGACACCAAAGTCAATGGATTGTGCTGACTGTTCCTAATGTGAGCATTTTCCATTTGAGGGAAGGGGCTTGCCTTGTGAGTGGGTGTCCCCTGTGAAAAAAGGACTTCTGTCACCTGCTGAAACCTCAGGAATATGGAAATGCAATAAAACCCTACACTTTTAAAGGAAATAACTTTTCCAGGCAAGGTGACACATAGTCAGTAAAAGTACATCAAATTGTACTTTGAGTAGCAGAAAATGTAATGGAAAACAGCATCTATTACTTTCTTTTCTGTGTCAAATCATGTAACATTTTTAGATATTGAAAAGCTGATAACAGAACTGATAAAATGTTTTAATTTATCTAAAATAGAAAGGAAGCATAAGATATTAGTATTATTTATGTAACAAATATAGCCATGTAATAACTAACTATCATTTTATGAATTGATATGCAGTTTATTAGTATCTGAACTAAAGGAAATTCGAGTGTTTATTCATTCAGTATTTTCTACTCACCTGATAGCTCTAATGACAGTTTTAAGAGCAGGGGTGAGATCTTCTACGGACACATCACACTGACACCCTTTGTCATCATAGACATCATCTGTTCCAAGATTGGTGTCAGCTGCAAAAGACAAGAGCAGACTAAATAAGAGAAACTTAAAAATCTCATCCTCAGTGTTTTCTAACAGCCTGCACAGTGCTTCTGGAAAAAGAAGGACTACATATCAAGCATGACAGACCTCCACAGTTTATGAACTATATGATGCACCTGTGTGTGTCTATGCTTGTGTCATAAAATGCCTTGATAGTCCCAGAGTAATTAGTAAAAATTGGAAAGGAAGAATGCCCTATTATTTTTCAAACTAATTAATAGCTGAGCACCAGCATGTTATTCCTGATATCCCATGGTTTTTCCTCACATTCTCTGTTTTATGGGAAAGCAGTGAACTAACAGATGGAATGGCAGAATCAGAGGAGGCTAAAGTTATATTATTACAGTTTTACCACTATTGATCAACCTGGCATTGAAGACAAAGGAGATGATCCATTTCATTTAATAAGCAGGCTGTGGAATGACCCAACACTTTAATACAGGTGAAAATAAACAAAATAATTTTTTCCAATAATTAATAATTGCCACCTTAAACCTCAGAGCCATGTAGGTATTCCAGGCTTCCTCTGTCACAGGAGCTTAAGCCAAGTTACTGTAAAAAAAAGTGGATCCTTTACATTTCCTAAAAGCCACCTTTGCAGAGTTGCCATCTGGGCATTAGCTAGAAATTTCAATACATAAAACAGGTACTGATGCATGACTAAGTGGTTTACAAGCTTAAAATGTGCTGGAATACAAATGGAGCAAGAAGGGCAGGGTCATGGATGCCCATACATCATCTGTATTTCAAAGGCACATGAACTACAGAAAAATTCCTTGGGGTAGGTGCTTTTTCTCCCAAATCATCTTTCTTCAACTGCATAAAAGTCCAAATGCTCAGAAGCATTTCACTCAAGATCAGTGTATTTCATCATGTAAGTGTCTCTGCTTCATGAGGAACAGAGTGTAAAATGAGTGACATGAAACAGAGAAAAAAAGATGGGATTCAGTAACCCTCAGTAACAGAGGAGATTTCTTCCCAGTCCTAGGTTGCTGCCTACATTCAGGGTGTTATTTAAAACAACAGGTTTAGTCATTCAGAATCACTTCAAGTAAATAATTTTAGGGGTTTAAATTATAAGCAGATTTGAAGCACAGTCAGACACAAATGATTACAGGACATTCTTTCAAATTCCTTCTTCAGGAAGACTGCAGATTAAAGATGAAAAATATTATTTGTCAGTAAACAGTGCCTGAAAATGTCATGGTACCTTCTAAATCTAATAGGGATGCCATCTTGGCATAAACAGTTTTGTACAGCATCTTCAAGAACTGGTATTACTGCATTGTTTTCTTCACAGATTTAATGTTCAGCCATGCACATTTTTTGGTTGGGTTTTTTTTTTTTAATGAGTCTGTCTAGTTCATTACCCTTGGGAATATATGTATTTTTTTTGTTACTCTTGCTGAACTGGTACATTTATGAGAAACATCTGTAGCTTTTAATAACAGGTGAATTCATCTTTGACAGATCAAAAAACATTAATAAAGAAAGATGTTTAAGATGTGCAAGTCCCCATGAAACAATCAAACACAACAATTAAAAATTAAGTTTTAAACTGTAAAAGTGAAAATTTCATGCAAAACTTTGAAGTGCTATTATTGTAAGTCATGACTGCAATGATGCCAGGAGTGTTTTTTTCTTGCAGTCTTTCATGAGCTTCACTCCTGACTTGGCTTATCTTTTTGATAAAATATACATCTCTCTGCCCATTCTGCCTCAGTAACATTTGGATCCCTGCCCAGAAATGCGACTAGCTAAAATAAACTTTATAATTAATTTGATAGGTATATACACTACCCAAACCACCATCTCAGCACCTGCTAAGTATTCCACAACACTAACTTTCCAGGTGTCATATCTGATCAGCCTCTCCAGTTACCTCTCCCTGTGTGGAAATCTCCCAGCTCATTTATAAGTGCCATATTAAAACCAGAGCTTTTTATGCTACTGGTATTTCCAGTGACTCTCTAATGTTTGAATCTATTCAGTTATGCCAGTATAAATTAGGAAAAATACTGCTCAGATCACAAGAGCTATAGCTGTCTAAACCCAGTGAAACAGGAGACTCCAACCTGAAAGTTTAAAATAAACATGTTTCTGTATGGTTGTCTCACGGATACGGTTCCTGGGTCCTTTGCCAAGTACAGTGTCATTAATAAAAGGGCTTCCTTACAAAGTATATCTTTGCAAAACTGTTTTGAGAACTGTGTGGTGTAATTACAGTGTTTCATGTTGCTCCCTTGTGGATAAAAACCTCTGCAAAATTTTTAGACAGATGCTGGAAAATTCTAATAAATTTAAGCCAGATTTAATAAGAGACACTGTTCCTAATAAATCACCTTTTTTCTTTCTAATATTCCACTGATATGAATTTCCTTCATTATGGCAGACTCTCAATACCACAGGTCAATAAACCTAGTGAAAAGCTATAGCCTAGTTTGATTCCTATGGGAAACATAAATGTTTCTTTAAGATACTGAGCAGACCTGGGAAAATGTTTGGGAAATGCATAGTAGCAATCTGGAGAAAAAAATCCAGCTTAAAACACCACTGAAATCAAAGTTCACATTCTTACCAATTTTTCCAGTGGAAGCTCATGTTGTGTACCACATAGTTACGAGGTGAGATGTACTTGTATGCTTTCTGTCCCTCTCGAGTTCATCGTTGAGGTCAGGGCTGAGTTGGGGTCAGTTTGGCTGCTTTAGCAGCTCCAGCTGTTGCCAGCTCCCAGATGGGGCTAAGCTATGCTCTCCAAGCTGCTGTCTGTTCCCAGAGAGAGCCCCTCCTAGGCATTAATGGGGCAGCTAGACCTCCCAGTGCCAGCTCATGCCTAGCCCTGCTCACATCCACATCCTTGTACCCTTTGTCTGTATCCTCTGCTTTCCATTGGGGTGGCTGTGCATGGTCCACGTGGGTTCCACAAGGAACTGTGGGCAGCAGCTGCTCTGCATGAGCCTGGCTTTGCTGCCAGTCTCTTTCCTATGGTTAGCCCTCGTCTCTCTCTCCAGCAACCTCTATCACAAGCTAACCAGCTTTCAAGTCTGTTCCATGGGCAGCTGAGGAATATGGCCTAAACAATGCATAAAATGTGTTTTAATGCACATTTAGACCAACTCCTGCACATCTCTTTAAGTGTCTGGATTGTCAGTCCACTTGACAATCCAGACCTTTTTCTAGTACCAGCATATTTAGAATTCAGTATGTGTTTTGATCAAACAAAGAACGTGTTTATTTCACAGCTGATGAGGCATCTGCCATTGTCTTATAATCTTTGACATTATTTACTTTGGGCTACTGTCTGGTCTTTGCTGCTTTTTAATTTCTTCCTCTTTCTTCCTGAACAGTCTTTGATTTAATCACACAGCAAAGCAGCAATTACCAAGAAATAGAAGAGGCATGCACAAGACAGTAAAATTGTCTTGATATTTCCCTGTTTTTCACAGTATTTATGCATTTTTCATGCAAACTCGAGTCATTTATGATCACCACAAAAGAATGGGCAAAAAATCAGGCTGTTCTAAAGCATTATATGTCACCAACAAAAAAATTACAAGTTTTTAGCTGCATTTCATATGACTGTGCAAAAGTTATTCATAAGCCTTGATTTATTATTTCTGTAAATAGTATGTGTCCTTTCTTAGAAGTGTTTTCTGTTGTTTAATAACATGCTTTGGCACTGAGAAAACTGACATTGCTCTCATAGCTCCTTGCTTTCAGTGTCAGTAACATTCAAGTAATTATCTGCCTGTTAAACAGAATAAAAAAGATTCTTTACTTTTTGTTTTCCGGGAACAGCAATATGCTAGCAACAACAATCCAGCATTAATAAATGTGTGTGCCAACACAATGAATAATCCTATGGAAGTGCTTCTGACATAGTGACTGGTATGGTGATCCCAACATAGACCTTTTGACTCGATTTTTGGAAGCCTTCAGAAGCACTTAGATCTTACTCTGACTGTGCAAAAGGTAGTTAGGGTACTTCATGTGGGTGATAGAAATAATTTTGCTGAGGCTGACAACCAACCTTCTCACAGAAACCACCTCTGTGCCCCCCCCACTACCAAGAACCAGGCCATGCAAAACCAACACAACATGGAAAAATCTCAATAGGTGCCTGAAGTTGATAGCCTGCATATGACTTGCACTTATTCATGTCCCAGCACAGTATTGTGTTGACTTGGCTAAAAACACACTGGTTTGGAAAAAAATGTCTGATTGGTTTTCATTTAAATGTATGACTCCAGGTAAAAATTGGAGGGTGGTGTAATTTTCACAGGTGCTGAGTTATTTTGAGCCATATTGTTGCCAAAATTGAGAGTTTGAGTTGTCCAAGAAATTTATAATGCAGCTCCACAGCCTGTTCTCCACCTTGCTCAGCAGCCTCATGTGAGTGCAGAGCTTCTCTGCCTGCCCAGGGCAGCAGCACAGGGCACCCCAATGTGACACACTCATGTCCATGCTCATTTTCTGTGTGAGTGGTCAGAAAGAAAATGAGTGGGTAATTCAGTGCATCTAACTTCTGGGCAAGTAAAGCTGGACATGAATTCAAAGCTTTTGGGGGACAGATTGTCCCTGTGGGAGGTGCCAATGCATAGGTCTGCTGCAGCAGGGGGGTCCAGGCAGCTGCTTTGTTCTGAGACTCCAAACTGCCTTAGTCTTACATGGATACTGAGCTCAGCTGAACCCTCTTGCTCAAGAAGCAATGCCAGCAGCTTAATACTCTCATTATTCATTCTTTCAGCCTCTTTGTGAGCAAATAGAGCCTCTGCTGTGCTGCTCTGTGTAATGCCTAGGGTACCTGCAAGGTAGGTGTATTTCACTCAACTTTACCCTGCCTTTGAAGTACCATTCTTCACTATGAGTATTTACTGTGTTAGGGATTTAGCCTATATTCTCAAAAAAAAAAAAATTCTTTACATATTTTGTAGTATTTCCACAGATGCTGTAATGCACAGAATGTTTCACAAAATCTCAGTCATTTTTTTCTACTCAAAAATTATTCTATGTACAAACATCTTTATGGTTTATGTTCATGTGATTCATGCAATTTCCCTTTCTATAAATGAAATTATTAGCCTAGTGCCTTTGTTTCAATATGTTTTATGAAACTACTCACTTCTTTGCAAGCTCTCATTATCCTCCTGTTTGTTGAACCATGAAAACAAAATCCCTTCACTACCCCTATAACTGATTTTCTTCCCAATTTGCCTTTAAACATCAACAAGCTGACTCTCTCACAGTACCTAGTTCACTTACTTTGTTTTACTTTGATTGCTCACCAAGTTCCATTGGAAAAATAAACTAAAGAAAGCGATGCTAATTGTGATGGAACTTAATCACATACTTAATAAGAATGCCCAAAGCTCCCCCAGAGCAGGAAAGACAGCAGCCCATGTTTACATGCTTTCCAGAGCAGAGGCCAGAAAAAGGAGGCCCAAGGGAGTGAATTATGTATTTATTTCCTTGATCTCTGGAAAAAAAATCAACAAAAGGAAAGACTTTCTTCTAATCAAGAAAGGAAGAAGGCGGAACAAGTACTTCAGTGATGTGCTCTTCACATTAGATACTTAATGTTTCTCTAGAAAATGACACCAAAATCCCTCGTAGTAGACAACACTGTTCAAGTGGAAAAAATAAGAAAGAGGGAATAAGACTTACAACATTTAAAAATATTGTTTACAGGGAGCTTTTATGAAATGGTTGCTATTTCCATGCTAGAAAGGAATTTCTCAGAAAAGGAAGGAAACTGGTGCCTCCTGTAAGGAGGAGCACTTTTGCACAAGCTTGTAAACTTTGCCTTCTGCCCAACCAGAGCCTCTACTCTACTGGCAGTACTGATGGGGAGTTCAGTAGTGCTGTATCAACAGCCCATTCCTTGTCTTTCTTCTGAAACACACAAAGCATTCCAGATGGGGAGGAAAAGAGGACATCATTGGGAACTGCAGTGCAATGTGACACAGTGTATCTTAAAGAATATCCTTAACAACATTAGTTATGTTAAAGCATTTCTGAAAAGCCTCTGATTTGGCTAAAATGGAAGAGAGAATTGGTGGAAAGTTTTTTACATATTCTGGCTATAATGATATAGTTTTCTTTCTCTGTAAGTGCAATTTTTTTAAGGTCAGAAACTTAATTGATATCAATTTTTATATAATGCAAGCAAGTTCCAAATATCTAAAATTCTAGCATTCCCTTCCCTTAGTTATTATTTGACTTCTCAGAAATTTCTGCAATATTTCATGTAACAGCTCCCACTGCTTAATTAAAAAGGAATCCTTTTAATTTTGAATGATGATATGAAGGACCAGGAGACTTTCTAAAAACAATTCATTAAATGCACAATAATTATGCTCCTCAAAAGGCTGATCTTATTATAAATAGTAGAAAATTAGTCAACAACTTTAGACGGCCATGTGAGAAAAGTAAAAGAAGGTGACTCTAAATCTATGGCTTTAGTGTATTTTTAGCTACACATTTCTGTTATTTCATATATACCACATCCAAGAAGTAAAAACTGTAAAATAAGTTGTAGAAACATGTGATAGTATCTGGAACTGTAGACTAATGAGCTAAATGTCACACTTAATTGACTGTCTCCCTGCAAGACCTTGTAGCACACATCACTTGATATATGTCTGATATTCCATAAGGTCCTCAGAGGTCCTGTGCCCTGGGAGATTTCCAGGTATTGTTGTTGAGGGAGATCATAGACTGAGGCAAAGGGTTAGAGAACTATAGCTGTTTTAGTTCATGTATCTACAGGACAGTCCTGTATTTTAAAAAGTCATGAAGGATTTCCTTGGTAATGTTTCATAAAAATAAAACTATTCCTCAAATGTTTCAAATTTGGTGCAAGTGGGTTACATGTGGTTGGGAAATTTTATGAGCATCCTCTCAAAATTACTTCTTATCTTATTTGTATAGTCTTCAGTGCAGATGAGGGTATCCAAAAGCCATGCAAATCATGCTTCTGTGTGATGGTCTGCTGCTGTTCCTCACAGGGCTAAGCTTAATAATCATTATCACTGTACCTGTGACTACTGAGTCCAGGGAGAAATGGTGCACAGGAAGTTCTTCAAGAGGTATTGTAAAAAAAGAGACTAAATTATGGACTCATTTGGCCAGGACATTGGCTGGAATAAGCTAAAATAATGCCTCAAAACCAATGGTCTGTACTTATTTTCACAAAAATGACTCAGAGCTTAGATCAGAATGCCAGATCTTCCTAGGTAATTACAGTGACAATGGTAATAAATGAGAGCTCTATCTGCTCTATGGAAGGCAATAACAAGAAAATAAATCTCTTGTCTAGCACAGATTGATATATTGCTAATAAATTTCACTCAAATTTTGACAACATGCAGCTTTGCTTGGAATCAACAAATTTAAGCTTAGATGTAGAAGCACCCCATCTAAGGACTTCTGCCACATCAAGTAAACCTTATCCAAGGTCAAGCTGTTTATGCTACTGGAAGGAAAACTTGTCATTTTTGCAATACATAAATTACATGGTAGGAACCCGAGGATGTGGGGGCTGAAATGCACAATTGCATTCTTTCCATGGCTCTTCTAATATACTCTACCCTCAGGATTTTGTTCAAGTACTCTGTAGGGAATGAAAGGCTAGAGGTCATGTGAGTGTATAATGTTTGGGGATGGTGCAAGAAATCACATATTTCCTTAGAGACTTCTTTTTAATTAATCAAATGAAATATGTTTGTAATATCTCCAGTGCTGAAGGCTTTTGATGTTTTATTCAAAAAGCCACACAATGTCTCTAGGTTACAGTAAAGGCACAATAACTCATTCAGAGGCTTAGAAGCATGGGAGGGTAGAAAACAAATATAATAAGGTATTTTTGTGCCTCACAGAAAACTGCATCCACAGCATAATATTGGTTCATTAATTCAGCTGTGGTGGTACAAGACTGGTGCATGATTTAAGCAGAAAAGGTTCTGTTCCTCAGAAAGTAAGGCAAGCAGAAAACAAAACAGGACAGGAATACCATTGTAAAGAAGAGATTTTGTGTGGTTGAGTGTCTGTGGATGGCTACACAACATACAACAAGGCATGGGCACAGTGCCTTGAGCAAGGCATGTGATCACCGGTACTATTTAATAACTAGCACAGACTGACCCTGCTGGTGAGTATTCTCATGTTTGGCTGGGCACCACTCCCCACAGGCAGTTTGGCTGCAGCTTCCCTGTTTTTTCTAACAAAACAGGGAAGAACCAAAGCCATACTGCATGAGGAGGCCTTGGGGCCAGAGGTAGCTCCTGGCTCACTGTGTACAGGTGCACAGGGGGCTGTGAGGGGCTCCAAGGTCAGGCTGTGCCTTTGCCTGTGGGACATAGCATCCCTTTGGGGAAGGCTCTTCCATGACCCTATACAATCCTTTCTAAGTGTGGGCTTTCTAAAGCCACTATTTACCATTCTTGATTGGTGAAAATTTTCCTTTCATCTGTCTCATCCTGATAATTCCCTTTTTAGGCTGATAACAGAGATTGGAAATACAGCGTTTTGGCACCTTTGTTAATTTGTGCAGAGTCGCCTCTTCAGCAAGATTTCTGGAAGTTGTGAACTACATGTCACCAGAGACTGCACATGTATTTAAAATCTGATTATGTAAGTCTTGATATTCACTTTCCCCAGCGCTGTTGCTGAATGCCCTAGAAAGCATCTCTGGTCAGGCCACCAAAAACTTCTTTAACCATCAAACCTCTCTCAGGTTGGGATTCCATTTGCAAATGCACATATGCAACTGAAATAATTACTGCCATTGTCAGACCCACTTTGTCAATGGCAATAAATGGTTTATGGCAGTTTCAGAAGAATGTTACTAACCATAAATAAAGCCATTTGTGCAATGGTTTTTGTCACACTGTTCTGAGGCTATTATGCCAAAATCCTTTTGGGATATACCAGTGGCTGGCTTAAGTGTTTTACTTGCTGCCAAGAAATTCTCCTTTTATGATTTTAATATGCAGTGGGGGAGTGCTAGAGTGTTTGTAGCTGGGTAGCCTAAGAGGCAAGCTACTCCATTTTCAATCAGGTTAGCCTTTTAGCTACCCCCATGAGCTCCTGTCTGGACTCGAAACCTCCCTTTGCAAGCCAGTTTCTGATTGCTAATGCTGAGTTTCTCCAGCAGCCTCTTTCTGATGGTTTTGGCCCAGATTCCAGCCATGTCCTTACCAGAACCCAGTCAGCACTGCAAAGTCTCTGTGTCGACCATCTATCTACCTTAAATCATCCTCATATGCTAACAATTTTCCTTCCTTTTGGAAGCCTCTCCTTATAATTTGCATCTTTCTTTTATTTTCACACAGAAACCAGTCCTCTGTCTAGGCAGAGCATTTACAACTCCACATCCCATACAGTGAAATGTCCTTTTCTTTTCTCTTTTGGAAGAGGAAGTTCATAGTAAGACTCTATATTTTTCACTGATATGAAGTTTTGACACTGAACTGGGTATCCAGCACTATGTTGTCATTGCCCCAAAGGTATATTGTAATGTAATTTCTTCTCTCACCAAACACCCTACAGAGATGTAGGACTCACCAGAAGGACCAGCTGTTCAAGGGTACTGTTTTGTGCTCAAAATTTCACCCCAGAAATTTGGCTTCTAGTTTTGGCTTGATGATTGGCCTGACAAAATTATTAATTATTTGGCTGGGGAATACCTCAAGGAGGAAATTGGAGGACCTGGCAAGCAAGAGATAAGAATAATATGCTGCAAATACTGGTTTTTTCATCCAGTGAAAAATGCAAGATGTTCTAAATAAAATACATCATCTTGAGATCTTTTTCACTGAGCTGTCAAATGCAGAAAGTATCAAGCTATGAGAGAAAAGAAAGGAAAAGAAATGAAGGTTAGTAGTGCCCGACTTTTCCTGCAAAAGTTTGGGTAAGGCAGAAGGGAGCTGTCTCTCAGCAGTGAGCACACTGGACATCTCTCTAATCATACTGGTCCTAGAAGTAGTTGGATGAGGTCCCAGAATGGAAACTTGGCATTTGCCTAAAAGCTGGAGACAATGGAAGCTGTTCCTTCTGCCACAGATGAGAAATGGGTTGTATCTGTTGGCCCCAGTTCATAAGGGTGGACTAGTAGCTGGAAATCACTGACCAGGAAACAGGCTGTGCTCACCCTGAGGAGCGGGAAGATCTTCAAGGGTTTGTGCACAGCAATGAGTGCTCTGTTGTTGTTTCTGTCTTTTATCTACAGTTATACCCAAGGTGCTGTTTATGCCACCTTTTCCATGAGGGGGAAACAATCAGAGGCAGCAGGATCTGCTTGTGCACATAGTTGTTATTGATGGCAATAGGTACAGGACAAAATAGGGGATGTGCTGAGGAAATGCTTCTATGATACATGGGCTGATGAAAAATTAAACAGGTGCTTCAGCAAGGAGCTGCAGAGCTGGGGCAAAAGTGAGCTTCTGATACTCTGAGAGAGTGCTCAAAAATTTATTTTCTCCTTAGGTCACTTGCAGGCACGGTGTGAGTTACAGGGTTTTATCCTATGAAATTACTTCTGATGCGGTTTGGGGATGATACTTGTGCTTTATGAGTGATTACGTAGGATGCCTAAATTTAGACAGGGTAGCTTCAACCACTATGCCACCTAGAGCATTTCTTAGTTCCCATTGTGGCCTTGGCTGAGCTTCACATCAGCGTGAGACCCGGCCTAGGTCACACAGCCCCTGTGATACAGCTGCCATGGGACATAAGCCAGGGCCTGTAACCCAGGATGGAGATAGGAGTGGATAGCAGTGGATTGTGGAGTGGAGCAACCTGGATAGTGTCCTGGTAGCTGATACACCCCAGCAGCTCACTGTACCTCAGGCAAATTCGGAATTTCGGAAAATCTGAGACATCTCCATGGGGGAGGGCTAGCCTGGAATGATGACCTTAGCAAATACCATTGGTTTGTCTTGGTTGCCCTCCAGGAAATGTTTATTTACCCAGGCTTTTCCTGAAGAAATCTGTTGTGTAGAACATCCTCACTGGGGATGGGGCATTGCAGTTCAATGAGTTTTTGCAACCTACACGTTTGTGATAATATGTGCTCTCAAAAAGGAAGCGACATCAACATGGTACTTCTGTCTAATTAGTCTTACCACAATTGTTGGATGGAGCATGCATGATGCCATTGTAGAAAGAGGTTGTACCTTTCCCATTCAGGCAGGGTCACTGCATTCTGTGGCAGTCAACCAGTTTGTTTCCCTTGTTTTTCACATGGAGGGTACCACAAGAAAGAACAAAACATTCATAGATTGGGAAATATGGGAATGGAGAAACCCCCAAAAAAATCCACTGGGGCTGCAGCACCCCCAGAGCTATGTGAGTGCACCTTTCAGTGCTGGACCCATCCCACACAGGGGTCAGTTTCACTTTATTCTCTCAGCTCCTTCCTGTCAGAGGTCTGCTGTCACCCAATTTGGTGCTCCTTGGTTAGAGGACTCACTGTCTTTGTTTTAGCAGGCTTTGTCAGATGAAGATCCTTGCCCGAATACCAGCTAGTTTAATGCCAAATTGGACTTAAGCCAGAGAATGGAACAGCATTGGAGGCAGCTTGAGGGAAAGGCTGGGCTGCCTGCTGCAGGTTCAACAAGCCATTTTTACCAAGATCCACCTCTTTACATTTTAGGAGTGCTTCCTCCATCCAAAATACCCTATAGAAAACAATACATAAAAGCAATAACATTGGTTTTGTTTGCAAAATCTACCTGCCTTATCAAGGCAGATCCAAGCCTGTAAAACTGAAAGCACCCAGTAGCATATCCCTTGGTGGCGGGTGATTGCATCAGCAGTGCAGGCACTGGGACTTCTCTGCCTGAGGGAGCCCCTTCTGCACAGGCTGTGCTCCTGGCTGACGAAGGCACAGACAGTGCTGGCTGTGCTGTGTGGACCACCAGCAAGAGGCAGCAGGTTTGGGCAGCAGCTGAGCTCAGTACTGGGAGAGGGGCCACGACAGAAGAGCTGCTGCAGCCAATTCCCTGGGATGCCTTTAATCCACTGTGACTTTTCACAGTGACCCCCTTTTCCACCAGTTGTTCCCTATGCACCACTGACATGATTTCTTAGTAAAAAAATAATCACATTATTGGGGTCTTTGAAGAAGACTGCAGCTGGCTTGTGACTCTGCAATTCTTTCTGCCTTCCTAAAACGTGCACAATCACTGTGCAGGTGTGCAGGAGTGTAAGCAGGCTGGCAGCAGCGTGCAGTGGCAAACAAGGGGTGAACAACTCCTACCATCAACCATGGGTTTGGGCTGGGAGCTCTTCAGCCGCAGCGAGGGCCTGAAGCGGGTTCGGTCATTGAAGCTCCAGCTCTTCTGGACCTTGGTTGGGCTGCCCTCGGTGGCAATGTCAGCACCTGGTGAGCGGCGATCCCCCACTGAAGACTGCCTGTTTTTTATACTTTGACCTCGTGGGCTGGCCATCCGGACCCGCTCCTTGAAACTTAGCTTTTGACTGTGAGAGAGAGAAATATATTTTATTTCATAGTTACTTTAATCAATTTCTTTTTTCTGTTGTATGATTATTGAAAATAATGTGTAAAAAAATCTCACTGGTATGAATCTGTTTCCTAAACACTTTCATTTCCATTGAATATATTTATAAGATATTTCATTAATGTATTTAATTTGTGAATGGAACTGATTCAATGTAATTGTTTTTTGATAGAAGCATTAGCATTGCCAGTCTATCATACAGTACAGAATAACCTTCTAAAGGAAATTAAAAAAACAAATAGAAACAATTTCACCCAATTATTATACATTAATGTCTATGATGTTTTTTCTGTTCCTTGAACTTGAAGGTTTGTTTCCATCTTAGTCAGCCAAGTTCAGTGCATTTCTGGCCATATCTTCAGATAAACAAATCCAAAATGTATTTTATTGTTACTGCATGCCATGTAGTTTGGGTTGAGGTTTTTTTTGAGCAGGCAAAAAATACTGTTAGTGTATATTCATGCTTTTGGAGGATGTGGCACTTCCAACATTTCATATGCATGATTAGTGATCACTCATATCCAGAATTCCTTGTTAGAGCACTTACTTGGACAAGACAAAACCAAACTGAATGAAATATCCAAGAAACAGCATGATGACTGATTAATGGAAATGTAATGATATGGTGTGTGCTCCCTAAAGTCATTGCTGAAGATTTAGCTGGGAGCTGACCATGTGCAGGTGGTACTGGACAGGTAACAGAGCCCAGCCAAGCTCATGACTGTGTCTGCTGGATCAATGGTGACCCTGTGCTCTTATGGTTGACCAGTTTTAAGGGTTTTCTTTTTTCCCCTCCTGCTGTGCTTGTAATCCTATCCCCCAGACAACTAAATGTGGGTTTTGTAGATTTTCTATTTCCTGGTGCTCATATTACCTTTGTCCAAACATATCTGATGAACATCCTGTGGTCACTGTGACTAGCTACCTATACTTTTTAATTATTTAACATTTTTGCCTTTGTTTGCCCCTTCCTGTAGCAGAAGACACAAAGAGCAAACAGAGAAGGCGTCTGATACCAAGATCTGGAAACCTTGTTTTATATGCAAGGTTAAATTCAATTGGTTGAGCAAGGGAATGGTCACCTTGATCAGTGGTCCTGTTCTTTCAAGGGGAGAGATGATGAGGGCAATGCAGTGTCTGTTCATGGTATGGTGTTACTGGGACTTGCAGTCCTACTGGTGTAGGCTTGGCAGGGGTCTTTTAAAACACATTTACCAAAGACTGTCTACCTGAAAATGATGGTGGTTCTTGAAGTTAAGACACTTTCTAGTACTCTCAAG
The DNA here is from genome assembly GCF_022539315.1 of Serinus canaria. NCBI lineage: Eukaryota > Metazoa > Chordata > Aves > Passeriformes > Fringillidae > Serinus > Serinus canaria. Next base: position 83,164,141 of record NC_066316.1, read on the forward strand.
GTCTTTGCATTTAATTTCAGCATGCCCATAAGATGTTTTGAACAGGAACAGGTCCTGCAGGTAATTAACTAATGCTAATATGGACAATGTGGTTCTTAGATGTTTAACCTACTGCATTCTGAAAATACAGTGTTAAAATGTAATGATATGAAATGGAAAGTAGTTATGAACCTCTGTGGCCATGAAATGTTGAGATAAACATATCTTTGTCCATGCATAGCAAAGCATAGCATTTCAGTCTGAGTAAAAACATCCCTGAGAGCAGAAAGGACGCACTTTGTTGCAGGCAAAACACATGCTGGGATGCTTATAATGTGATAATTTTCAAGAATACTGAGAAATGAGCACATCAATAGAAAGATTATTAGATAAATGTATTTCTATATGGCATGTTGGATTACTTGAAAGAATACCTTTACTATAATTTCTCAATGTAATCCCCTTCTTTTCTTGCCCAAATAAGCAATTGTTGAAATAAATACATCACAGGGATGAAAATGTTATCTATTTCCATTGTAAATTTTTACCCAATGCTGTGGCATAAGCAATACAAAAGACCCAGAGAACCTAGTATTTGAAAGAAAAGTGTTCCAGATTTTAGCTTTGAATACAAATTACATTTCAAGACTGAATTATATTTCAGCTCAGGAATCTTTTGCATTTCACAGCAATGAAAATCTAAACTGTAAAATATTTATTAACCACATTATTGCATTGTCATACAGAATGAGCAAAAGAATCAAAACCGACTTCTTCTAATAGATATTATTCTTACAAGTTTCCTCCTTTTTTAAAACTCCCCTTATGGCTCAAATTGTTCTTACTATTAAAAAATGAAGTTAAAGAATACTTTTTTTCCCAAATATTAGAGTTAAAAAGTTTCTGGACAGCTCTCTTTCTGCTGCACTAGTAAAAATTAAAGGAAAATGGCCAAACTATTAATAGCCAAAAACTACCTATATAGATAATATTTTTTAATAATCACATCAACTCCAAAATATAAATGAAAATTTAATACCAACATCAAAACAGCACGTGTTGTTCTGTCACTTAATTTGTACTAATGAAAGCAGTGGCTGCCTTTAAATGATTGGTAGACATGGTTATTCCATTTATAAAAGCTGAATGGTACACAATGACTACTTAACCTGAATATCTTTAGTTCTCCAAATCAACGCGGAGAGGCAATGGTGAGAGGAACAGTAGGCATTTTATCTGTACTACAGACCTTTTTCAAAAGTGCAATGCTGAGAATTAGAATATTAATGTAAACTGCAGAGCTTATACTTAAAAACTTAAATCAAGTCTGCTTTGTAGCAATGACAATGTACTGGCATGCCAAGGGTCCATGCAGAGAGTACTGCATTGTGAAGAGAAACACAGCCCCTGAAGGAAGGAGGGTTTGAAAACTCTCTTCTACATCTTGAGATGCATACCCAAAGAGACTAGTTAGAGCAGTTCTTTGCTTCTTGGATCCCTGTTCCTATTTTGAGACTGATGGGAAATGTTCCTGGAGTCACTGGGTCCTTCTTAGCACTGGCATAAATTGTGTGAGAAGAAAGGTTGAGAGAAGAAAGCTTGTGCTTGGGAACACAAGCTTGTCTTGGGGCTCTTTTGTGTTTGATAAATAACAGATCATGAAGGAGTAGTTGAATCAGAGCACTTTGAGCATACCCTGGCATGGCTTTTCCCTAGAGCCAAAGTCCCTTTCCTTATAGGATAAAGCCAAGCTCCTGGCTATGGATTCTTTGTTGCAATAGCAGTAGAGATGGTGTTAAAATTGCAGAGTGAAGATAACACACCATTCAAGCATCTTTGGACATTCTGCATTTGAATCAATAGCCAGTGACTCCTTTAGGGCCCTTTATTCTGATTTAATGCTGGTTATGTCAGTACTGGCTTGTGTGTGCTAAAAACCCTTCAATCTTTCAGGTCCTGGCCTATTATATTTTTTATCTTTCACTTTTTCTGTTCTTTTTTTGCATGATATCCAAAGGAAATCCCTTGAATCAATGTAAACCTGTTAATTACCATTGGATATTCACACATCTCCATAAGTACTCACAAACTTTGTGTGTTTGTCCAAAAGGCAAAAACCATGAGAAAGAAACATGAAAATAAAAGAGCACAAGCTCTTAAATCAAAAGTAAATTACAATGATCTGAGAGATCCACAGTTGCTTCCAGTTATCTCTGCATTCCTTTAGATGTGTGTCTGTCCATAATTTTTTGTACTTTATATGACTGATAATTTAGCCCAGTTGGTTGACATACATTTTTCTTCCTATGACAGACTTCCCTGGCAAAGGTAATCTCTTTGGACCTATCACTCCTCTCTTCTTGCAGGTTGAAAGTTGTGGAATGTTTTCTTATCGATAACACTCGAGCTTTGAAGCATCTTTTAGTGGAGATCAATTACAACTGGCAGCTATAGAAAAGGAAGCAAATGACATTTCTGTATTTGTCTGCCTTCTGAAAGGTCAGTTGTAGGATCTTATGACTCATTCCTCCTATTTCAGGCCCAAGGCGCTCACTTCCCTAGGACAGCAAATGACTTTCTAATTTTTATTTCTTCGTTTTCAAATTCTGCCTTTGCCACCTTTCTATGAAGGAATGGGTGTGTAGGGACACTAGAGGTCACTGTAGCTTCACTGCAGAGGGAACGATCACTTTCTCCCGGTCCAAATGACTGCTCTGGATAAGAGTTTGTTTTAACTGACAAATGCAGACAAACCTTTGCTCTCCCTTTTTTCCACGTCCACGACCATCTCCCTGTACTTTATTAACTGAGCATCTCTTTCCTTCCCAGTCCCACTCCCCCATTTGCCTGCCACCTTCCTAGATTTCTGGTCAAGTTAAAACTTCTGCTCTGCCTCAGCCTCAGACCTGCAGCACTACTGCTTGCTACTAGCCTTAATTTCACCTCGTTTTTCAGCTTTTCATACTGAGCCAATTGGTGGAAGCAAGAATAGGAAGAAATTGAATGATGAATCAGAAATAACTGGAGGGCCTGAGGGTGAGGAAGAAGGCTTTGAGTCTCAAGACAGAAGTCTCCAGAAATTATCACCTATGGCAAACAACAGCAAGCAGAAGCATGTGCAAGTTTTCAGCAGTTAGCTACCTATAAATACTGGTGCTGGTATTTACAGAGCCTACAAATACTTTTACTGAAATTAAGCTAAGTTGAACAATTGCAAATGCAATGGATAATACTGTGAGACCTAAAGTTCAAAGACTTCACCACCAGTCTCATGCTAGGACCACAAGCTCAAGAAATTTTGTGTTGTATCTCATACCTTCAATAAGTAATAGCAAGAATTTCAGGCCACAGTATATTATAGTTCAATTTTCAAACAGAAAAAGTAAATATTCAGGGTGTTTGTGCATTTTTTCCTCTTCCAAAACAATTTCTAAATGAAGAGAAACTATTTTGGTCCTAATTTTCTGTAATCAGTTTGTACTTCCACTGTCTTTTACATTCTTTTTAATAAGTAAGAAAAAATGCAATCAGCTTGAAATATGAATCATAGGCCTCTTCCCGTAAGATTCATCTATCTAGGAATTGCCATTTTTGGTAAGAGACACAATTTTCAGAGAATTCAGCTGAAGCAGATGCTTGATTTCACATGCATTCCTCTACCTTCCAGTACAGGATGCAGGCACATCACCCACAAGCTGTGTCCAAGGGGATTCTTCTCAAGAGCAAGTGCACATTTTGGCTGTTGTAATTGCCTAGCATGCTCTAGCTTAATATTCTCCACTAATAATTCGATGGAGAAATCAACTGCCATGGTCATAAAAATCCTCTTGGACTTGGGGAAATGGCTTTACCCAAATATTCAACCCCAGCTTTGGATCTCCACAGGGCAATGCATTCCAAAAGTTGAAGTCTCAGGCAGAGAAGGGGAATGGGGCTTCGTAAAACCGCGATGTGCTGCCACTGCAATTGTCTGGCTGGATGGGTTTGAAACAACTGGTGTTGCTGCCATTGTGTTAATGGCATTGCAGGCAACAAGCAAAAAGGGACTTACAAGCACTTAAACATAAATAGGAAACATCATTTGGAGAAGTAAGGAATTTTAAAGCACTGAGGAGGGGAAGTGAATGGATCATGCACCTGATGTTAGTTGGCATTCTCAAACATCATGTGAATAGGCAGGATGCTGAATACCTATGTTTCCGAGGGGTGTACATCCTGAAGAGCTTCTGTTTATTACTACAAAGCTTACTAGGAGTGAGGGGAGATAGAGGACTCTGTTACTAAGCATTCCAGTGCTGGGTAAGGGGTTAGGTTTTCCACCTCAAGTTAGATTACGCATCATCGGCAATTTCTTTTTTATATGGTGCATGCAGAGTTGTTTACATTAAATCTACTTTTAGAAACAGATATGGTATAGGAGGTGAAAGAATTCCATAACACAATTTACTTGTTTCCCTCAGAACAGGGCTGAGCTTTCCCCTGAAGATCTTATACTGGCAAAACTGCCCCTTATTGCACCAGAGAGAATTGTCTGAATAGGGAATGCATATTCAGCCTCATGAGTTACAAGACTAGATGGGAGACATTCATCCTTTGCAGACACCCAGTGCATGTCCTACACACAGTTTAAGACTGATTATGCTCTCTGTAGGCGACAAGATTCATCAGTCTTGATCTAGTTTCCTGCACAGGAGCTATTTCGGCCATGTTGTATAACTGAACAGAGATAAATGTTTGTTGGTTTTCAGTGTGTGCATTTCCAGATAATAAGAATTTAAGATGTAGCCTTTTAAAATAACTTGCACAACTCTGGAACTGATTTATAGAAATATCTCATTTATAGCCTGGATACACCAGAGAGGTTGTCTACCAATACTTTGATAAATGATTAATTAGAATACTTGTGTGTAAAATTTTGGGAAATACAACATACATATTTTTATTAAAATCAATTTGAAGCTGCAGCCTCATAAGCACAGCTCTCTCAACTCAAATGCATAGCAACATTTAGTCACCTAATGAAAGACTGCAGGTTTGTACATGACAAAACACAATAATTAATTTCTGTAAATATAAGTAAATTTGGTAGGAGAGAAGATAATGAACTTTTCCTTAATACAACTTTTTCTTCACTGTTAGAAGGGAATATAGAGCAAAGAGCATGTTCAGAATTTAATCCAATGTACTGCTTGTACAAACACTTCTTCATTTAAAGAGTGAAACAAGAAGAATCTTACTTAGTTCACAAAGCATCCCATGCAAGTCACTTAGCATTGCAGTAAGAAACAAGTTAAGTAGTCAAGGACAGGTATCTCAAAGTACATTGCAGCATTTTGTATTTACATCTTTGCCACAAAAGACCACATACACCACATGTATTTTAAGTGATACAAACATACAGTGATATATCAGCATAAGAGCAATAAACAGCCACTGAAAAAACACATCTTTTTTTAAAAGGCACTGAGTGGTCTGTAGGGTTCTTACAGTAGAACATGATCTTAGAAGTTAACTAGTTCATTTTTACATATACACTAATTTGCAGCAGGGCATGTATTAATTAAGTGTTTCTGAAAGAGCAAACATCTTCCATTCGGTGAAAATAAAGTGAATAAAATCTGGCTAAATTGTTGACTTCTTTTAAAGCCACAACTGGGAGAACACAGCATGGTTTTGACAGCTGGGTGTTTGGGTTTTTGGTTTTTTTTTTCCATCTAGTTTCCAGTTATTGTAAGTAAATTTGTCTCTTTTAGTGCTTGCTGGTACAACTGGGAATAACCTCTCCCCTCTGCACAAATCCTAGTTTTAGAGGGATGTACTCATTTACTGGCAACTTCTGTGTCACCTTTAAAAAAGTCAATTTTAAATGCTGCTGTCAAAAGACTAGGAAATACAGCTGGTGAGTGCAAGAAGTTTGGATCAGACTGTAAAAATTTAATGAGATCAATGTGTTGCTAGCAAGCCTGTGGAGCTAATGTATACAAAAAATCCCAGAACTGACAGAGCAAATCCTGTCCCCTTGAGTTCCAGTGACACTAACAGCAGTTACATGTGCTTGGAGGAAAAGGTCGGAGTCAGGTGCCAGAGGAGCAGTCTGGGAAGTGGAATGGGACATGGGTAATTGATGCGAAGACTGAATAACCCAGAAGCATTTGTGAACCACAGTACAACTTGGGGCTGTATTTCAGGGGCTGATGTGTCATCAACACTTTTTTCCTTGGCTTTTTAGCATTTTCTGCTGGGAGGTAAGGTCTGCTATTCTCAGAGCGTGCTGATACCACAGTGCCAGCTGCCAAACGCCTGCTGATTCCCATCCCTAACGAGTTTCTGAGATAGAGTCCTTTCTATCCACTGAAGCCTTTCCTGCCCCGAAGGATTTGGGCTATGAGTACAGCAAAGACCAGCATTTTCTCCCACTGCCTTAGGACATGCCTCTCCAGAGCTTTGTTTAGCCAGTGAGGACAGCCCTGCCAAGGCTTGCTGCTGCCAGCTGTAGGCAGTGGTGCTCAGCTGGGATCTAGGCTGGGTGGAAGCCCACCTGTGCTCTGGGCTGACAGCAGCAGGGCTTTCTTCAGCAGAGCTACCAGTCTGGCTCCTCTGCTTGAACTGAGCCATGGGGGAGTGCAAGCCATGCAGCCAGGAGGAGGTGAGACACTGCAGTGCTGCTTCCCCCCACCTCCTATGTCCCAAAATGCTCCTTAGGAGGGGGTGACAGGAAAGTTTAAAAATGTGGAGACATGGCACTGAGGAAGCCTTGAGGATGCTCCTGCAGAGCAAAGGTGACATCCAACCAGACCCATCAAAGGGTCCTCCCTGCAATGGAGGGTTGGTGGGCTTCTTCACATTGCCAAATTGAGCTACATGTCTGTAACTTCCTCTGCAATTCCTGCATTGATTTTACAGCAGAAGCTGGGGACGTGTCCTTGCCCAGGAGCTGGGTCTGGGGAGGCTGGTCCACTGGCTGCTCTGCCATTGTTCAAACTGAACTTTTCTCAAAGCTACAGAATGTTAGATGTGTAAAAAATTGCCTATTTTTCCCTGTAGAAAAACTGGGACAAAGAAGCAAATTTCAGCAGCATAGGACTTTAAAAAGATCCAATTTGTGATTATTATCCATCAATGGTTGCAGTTCATTGAACCTACTGTACAGAACCCAAGACATCTAAAAGCCATTAGGAAACAGCCATTTCACAGATAAAGGAAATAAAAGAAACTACAAACCTGCTAGAAGATTCCCCTTGTTCTTTTCTTCAGGTCAGGGAGTGGGAGGGAAAAACATACTTGTTATGCAGATAGTAATCACATTACTTAGTTAGAGATGATGTTATATGTATGATAGACATAAATGGATATGTTAATTGGTGCACAACACACACATTACATTGCAACCACAAAAACATTCAAGCAAGACTCATAACTACAATGCTTCTGGAAAAGAAACTTTTCAGGTTTATTAACACATGCATAACATGCTTAGTACATACCACTGCAGACTGAGTTGGCAAAGCACTTAGGCAAAATGCATTGCTGACACATATATAACAGAAAGCTGTAGTTTCTTATTAGATAAGTTATTTCTGGTAAATAAAAAGGTTCAATTTTAGCACAGCAATATGCTTATTTTAAATAAGAAGTAGATGCACTTTTGAGGGAGAGTCATGTTTTAGAATAATTTATGTGGGATACAGCTTCATTATTTATGTAATTTTCTACCCATCCATTTATACTAATGTTGCTTTCAGCCTGTTTGTATATGTAAAATATCAATACTTCATGTAACTTTTAATCTAAAAGCTCCTTTTAGTGTGGAGCAGTTTGGAATTAGAGTTATGGTAATGGATTACTTACGGCTCTGTTCTTGTCAACTCTTTGAAATTCAAAGATCAGCTTTGGATACCCAGCCAAACTTCTTTTTGGCTGAGCTTTTTGGCACACAATTACCTTTTTACTGTCATGTGGATGTTCATCACCCAGCTTTGAGAGAAACCACTAATTCTCTTGCACTGTCTGCAATTAACAACAGTTAAGATGCTTATCAGAGCTTTCCCATAAGGCTCTTAGCGCTCTCCTTTTTGATCTTTATCAAGTGTTTTTTACTTCCTGATCTGCGCCCTGTATTGAATCAGTCAACTTGCTGCCTTCTGCTAAACCTTTTACTGAATTATTGAAAAGTCTTGGGCTGCCAGTGCTCTGTGAATTCTCACCCAAACTAGGATATCAAATATTTCCTGTCTGCCAATCTGTGGCAGCAGGTCTTTTGAGTCTTCTTCCACTGTCTGCATGTATAACTGCATATATAGTTTGTCCTAAGGAAATACTGAATATATCAGAAGTTATGACAAAAAGGAGCAAAATCCCCAGTGCATTCACCTGCAAAATAGCACAAGGCACTCTTTCTTTGGAAAGGTAGATCAGCAGCTACAGCCTTATACAGAGGCACAGGCACAAACATACCATTGAACCAAGGAACACGCTCTGCACTAAACTTAATATTTTTCTCCTTGAGGATAATTTGGAATGAGGTGAATCATTAACCGTGATGCATGAGTGGGTTGTTGGGAAAATGTTTCTAATGCCTGTGCATTTCTAAGATAAATAGCAATGATTTGTATTTGTTCCTAGGCTCCTACATTATATTGATCTGATTTGTTAGTTGAAATTTTTAATGAGAAGACTTGAGAGGACTTAAGACAACAAACCAAGACGAAACAGACAAATACTAGTTCTCTATAAGCTCGAACACACATCAGAAACAGCACCAGCTGCCATATTTGTACCTACTTTGTAGGGCTGCAGGTATGCAAGGCCTTCAAATGAGGCTTCCAGGTAGCAATGGAAACTGATTTCTCATCAGCAGCATAACTACGCCATACACACTACGTGCAGGATACACGGTAAAAAAAGAAAAAACAAGGCAAGAGGGAGTAGGGGATGAAACAAAAAATTGAAAAGCAGATTAGTAACCGATACAAGTTGTGTCCTTCTCTTATCATTCATAGCACTGATACATGCCTGAGGGGAGGAAGAATACTTTCATAATATCGCCAGGTGGCTGCCGTGTTTGTTCGGCTGGCGTCGGTAGAATAAAACCGCCAGGAAGCCTGGTATGGGGAAACAATAGAAAAGCACAAAGGAACCAAGAAAATGAAGTGACCATGCCACCGAACCAAGAAAATGAAGTGACCATGCCAGCGCACTGACTGCGGAGGGAGGGGATTTTACTCAGAGCAGAATGTGCTCGGTTAGGCTGATTCAGGAAATGCCAGTACAAACCTACCAAAACTTTTGTGAATCCCAGTACACCTTATGCAGTAAGATAAGACTTACTGGCTTTGTGAAAGCACCAGAAGATATTCAGCACATAAAGGTGCTCAGAAAAGCATTGCAGTGGTTTATTTGTGACAGGTCCATAGGGGACACCCACACAAACTTGCAGTCTGACGTAAAGAAAATGTCATAATACATTCTGCAAATCTTAATGAAAACCAGACAAAAGCACTTAGAAGAAAAGAGAAGCATTCTCTGTGGTTTGAAACGCTGAAATTATTCATTTTGTGTTTTTAAACATTTAACAAAAGTGAGTAACCAAAGCATAGCATGGAAAATGTGTCCATTGTTTAGATTTATAATGCATGTAGATAGTAAGATGAGCCTTGGTTCTACAAGCTGAGACATGTTCCCTGATGTCAGCTTAACTATATTAATTTGTACTAGCTGAGCATCTGTGCTTCCTGTATATTGTCAACCATTAAATGTCATCTAGGTATTCTTGTATGGAATCCAATACTCTGTGTTTTCCTACTGTGCATCTCCCAGAAACACATCCAGTCCTCATTAACAGATGGAGAACCTGTTACTCACTTGGAAAATTGCTTCATTGGTTGATCATTCTCGATGTCAAAAATTTCTGCATAATTTTTAATTTGAAACTCTTTGGTTTTGGCTTATAGCCAGAGTTACTTGTTATGTTTCTGTCTACTACATTAAATGGTCCAGTAGGTTCCAAGACTTCCTCTCTGAGCTTCTGTGGTCAAATAATTCTCACACTAAATATTTCTTATGAGCTAAAGAAATTGAGAAAAAATGTATACCAAATATTTCACTTTTCTACAGCTATCTACAGGTAAAGGCTCTATCAGTCTGTCTGTGGCAACAGATGAGTTAGCACAGATTAATTCTACAGTGTAACTGGTTAGAAAATAGACATTACCCTGATAACCTAGAGACAATTAAAAAAACACCTGGGCACTGTTACAGGACCCAATGATATGCAGTTCAGACACATCCTGCACTTATGAACAAGAAATTTTCTCCAGTCCTTGACCCATTTTTCCAGTGTTTTATTTGCTTTCTCTGGTATTTCAATTTCACTTACAAACTGTAGATGTTGAGTTGATGTGTAGCATATTAGTATGAGCATCATCACACACAGTGGTAGGATCAGTCTTCTCCTCATAATGTTTATGGTTCTGTATCTAAGGACTTTAATGAAACCAGGTGTAATAACATACTGGGAAATTGTATGAAGCTCTTGACCCTTCTTTCCCAGTCTTTCTCCTCTGTATTTCTCATGCTTCATCAAATCCTTTCTCTATTCACTAATGCAGGGATAGAGACATCTTATAATTATCTGGATTCAGTTTCTAGATCAAGTTTGTATTTGTTGTATTTAAATATTTGGCAGTGATCCTTTCACACTAAAAGTCACCCAGATAGTCCTTGGTTTTATTCCTCTGTGCCTAGTCTCATATTTCCTATGCTGCCAGGCCTTGTGCCTTCAGAAAATATCTCTACCAGCAATTTTATATTAGTTTCTGGATCACTGAAAGTGTTGAACCTGTAAATGAACATGTGAATGCTGAACAGCCTTCATCATGGGATCCCACAACAAATGTCTTCCTTTCACAATGATTTTACTCACTGAGTCAGTCTCCAAAATCAGGCAGCTAGCTACTCTTAATCTATTTAGCATGCTGTTTTTCTAATATTTTGGTTGAACTGTCATAAAATAATACTAAGAGCTATATCCAAAACCTAAATCTATTATGTGTTTCCTCTGGCAACCAACCTTGGAAGAAGTCGATTACAAACGTAATTTTTTTGTGTTAGAAAATATACCAGTTATTCTAGACTAGATACAAAAGAAGTAGAATTATATTTGTTAATTATTCTAAAAAATAATAAATTTTAAATATTTAGGATTTAATGATAATTGAACAGTAATAACGGAAAACATTTATTAACTTTAGGAATGCTTCAAAGACAGTCTGACATCTATCTGTACATAGCATGGAACACTAGCATATTCATACTCAGCTTCTTTATTTGGATTTACTATTTCAAAAATAAAACCCAGCATATATGGCACACAGAGAATGCTTGGCATCCCAGGAAAATAAACTAAGACTCTAGGAGATTAGTTCCCCCTTCTTTTTTCAGTGCATCAAGTAGAGTAAAGCATGGTGCAAAATGATTCCTTAGAGTAATTTCTCAGTTTTAACTAGGACTGAAAGTTAAGGAAAAAGCCAATGCAAAACATATCATGCCACTTTTTGTTGATTTGCACCATCACATCAGAACAACTTCAGACAATTTCAGACATTTTAAAATTGTTTGTGCCTACATTTCCAGCTTTTGAATTGACTCATAGTGAAAGCAATTCTCTGGGCAGGTCACCTTTCATCTTCACCAAGTATATCACTCACTGTAATACTCTAAACCCTGTAGTAGATGAAAAGTAGCTTAATATAGGCAAGAGCACTGTGCTGTCTGTTGGGTTGTCTAGGGATCAATTCTCTTTTCCCAAATAGCTTTCTGACTTCAGGCATGCATTTGGCATCCGTGCTTCCTTTTCTTTAACATGGATGGAAGAACAAAAACTACATACAGAAATGCTGTGTGTCTTGTTATAGTTTGTCTTGATGATCTTAAAGGTCTTTTCCAACCTAAATGAATCTGTGATTCTGTACAGATTTATGGCAACACACAGCAGTCACTGAACATTTTTATTTCATGAAACTAACCAATCTGTTAAATATTATTTCCACAAAACTTTCCAAATGTAAATAATAAGACTTGTTCCAATATGTACTTTAAATCACCTGTGATTATCTTTTTGGTGATTTCATATTTACCTGAATTAGACTTGCAGCTGGATTCCTTCTTTTCTCAAAGTGTTTCTGACGATGTTGTTCCTGCACTTTCAATGCAAATCCTGAGCCGAGGATGCCCTGCAATATCATTTTATCAATGTGTAGGTAGTCTTTGAACCAATATACATCATCAATTACATAGATTTTGTGAAGAAGTTACACCATATGGTTGCTTCAGATAACACATTTATGACCAGTGTATGACAGAAGAAGACACAGAAGCAGCTCCCCTTTCCCTGGTGAAGCAGGAGATTTCTTACATAACACCTGTGGTGCTACCAATGACCACCCATTGCCTGGTTTTGTGCTAAACTACGTTCCTGCAACTACCAAGGCCATAGAGATGCATACATATTTATAAAACCAAGCAGAAATATTCAGAGGAGCTTGAGTCAGGAATGAGGGAATGACCAGCTGACAAGTATACGTGGACATCAAAGTCCACATCTGCAGCACTTAACAGAACTTTTGATTTTGGAAAAGTTAGAAAATGCATTTCTTCTTGATCTTTCCCATTAAATAATACCCACTGTTCATTCTAGAGGCTATGAAAAAGCTAATTATGAAACTTCTCCTCTTTTAGCCTTTCATCTTTGAGTAAGATAAATTTGATTCTAACTGTATAGACCCAAAAATTAAGGATGTTTTCCTTCTTGACTTGCAAGGAAAGTAATACTTTTGCTGGACACTATAAGGACATCATATACTGTCTCCATTATAAGGAAGAATATTTCCACTTGAAATATTTATTTAGTCAGAATAATTTTAATTATTATAATTAATTTTAATTATAATAATGATACATATATAATTATTTATTTATTTAGTCAGGATAATATTTATTTAGTCAGGATGAAATACTATGAGAAGTGCGAAAGTTTCCCACATACCTCTTCTTTTACAGACAGATTCAGCACTGAAGTATTTATGAGGAAAACTAGTATCTGTACATAGATATGACACGAGGAACAAAAGTTGTGGCATCTCTAATATGTAAGGGTATTCATCTTTTCATTGTAGCGCTGCTAAGACTAGCTTTCTTGTTAGTGGTGACTAGGTGACAAAAGGAATTAATTACAGTAGATGCCAACAAATGTCAAGGATTCACAAACAGGTAATGGGTTATAATTATAATGCATTATAGTATGTCAAAGATACTGAAATACTCTTTGTAGCTAGAGTAAGAAATAAATGCAGTGCACCAGATTATTTAATGCTGTTGACAAATGAAGATGTTTAATCTTGGTTTATCTATATGGTTGAAAACAAATTAAATATTATAACATCCATGTTTTATAGTGATCTACAGATAAAGCATATGAGTATTAAAATATCAAAAGACATTGCACTGGAAACAATACAAAAACTGCAAATGCCACTTCACATTTTATGCTTATTCCAAACTAATCTAAAAAAAATAAAGGACATTGACTCAAAAAACCAAGAATTTATTTCTGAAGCTACACTAAATCTTAGTCATTAGATAATTGCCATTTCCATTAGTCTCTTGAACATTGATAGAAACAACATAGATAAACTGTAATGTTTATTTACAATTATTCACAGAAAATTATAGCTGAATCTTTTGCATTCAACAGCATTAACCATTGGTTGATTTAAGGCCTTCTACTACTCTCTGGTGGTAGGTCATATGGCCATACAAACCATGCTATTAGAAATATCTATTTTTTTTCACTATAATCTAACTTAGAAAAACATATAATGTGCTTTTATTTTTGTTTTGTTTTGAAAAATTTGAAAGAAAAGCAGTAATGTAAGTCACAATTCATAACAAAAGGAAGGATTTGAAGGATTTTCAACCTTACATAATAGTATGTAACCTAATTTAGGGTTATTTCCCAGTTTTGTCCATGCCAGAAAAACTTCCCAAAACTCAAGCAAGGACACCAAATCTTTTCTTTGGATTTTGGATAGCACTTCACTGGTGTTGTTGCAGAGCAACCAGCCTTAAAGAGCTGCTCTTCATGTAGACAGCTTCCCTCAGCTTTTTGTATCATAAGAGTGGCAGGACCTACTGGACTTTCTATTACTTTTTATGGATTTTATAGGCATACTCACAGCAGGTAGTGCAAAGAAAGAAATGCCAAGTAGAGCAAATCCTGCAGAAAGCAACCTTCCAAGCCAAGTAAGAGGAGTTTTGTCCCCATAGCCAATGGTTGTCAATGTGATCTAAAAAGAGATGAATGAACAACGTGGTTTACCAGAAGTCACTGACAGATTAGTTGCAGATTATTTACATTGCATGAAGCAGCATTTCCACTAATTAATCCAAGACATCTGAAACATATAGCTGTTTCTAAAAAAAAGAACATAAATATACTGACACTTTTCTGTGAAAATGTAACACTGTTTATGACTAAATAAAACTGAGATAAATTATAAATGTGAGAAAAACACCTAAATAAACAATAAGTTTAAAAATAATGAAAAATTACCTTGATCTCAAATTTGAGGCAAATGGTAGGAAATTATATAAGTTGGGAAGAAAAAAAGTGTTCTTTTCCATAGATGTGAAGGTGTTTCACCTGTTTTCTGCAGGAAAATATAACTATATGTATTTGTCTAACTAAACTATTTTGAAGGAATATTTTAGGGGAACTGAAGATCCTATCTGAAACATTTAAGTATCAAGATTTAGTCTAAGCCTATCCTTAGAACAACAATAGTGCTATCAAACTCAATATATTGAGCTGGTCAAGCAAATCCAGAGAGGGGCAACAAGGCTGGGGAAGGGTCTGGAGCACAAGTCCTGTGAGAAGCAGCAAAGGGAGCTGGGGTTCTTCAACCTGGAGAAAAGGAGGAGGCTCAGGGGAGCTCTTACTGCTCTTCTACAATTGCCTGAAAGGAGGTGTAGCCTCTTCTCCCAGGTAACAAGTGACACAGGAGGAAATGGCCTCAAGTTGTACCAGAGGGGGCTTATATTGGATATTAGGAACAATTTCTTCACTGAAAGGGTGGTCAGGCACTGGAACAGCCTGCCCAGGGAAGTGGTGGAGTCACCATCCCTGGAAGCATTCTAAAGGCATGTGGATGTGACACTTGGGAGATGTGGTTTAGTGGTGAAAATGGTGTTGCTGGATTAATTGTTGGACTTCATGATCTTTAGAAGTCTTTTCCAACCTAAATGACCCTCTGATTCTATGGTTTGAGAAAAAGTGTATTTTCACCTTACAAGGAAAACTAAGAGTTGAGTCACTCCTTTAATAAGGTGTTTCCCTCCATATCAAAACTTTTATATTTCTCTATATAAACAAATATAAATTACACGGAGATAATACTGGAAAAATATAGGAGGGAAGAAGTTGGTGCTTGCAGATGATATGAAGTCAAAGGAATTGCAAGAAGCAGCTGCACTTTCTGCAAACCCATCAGTACAATTTGAAGTGAATTATCTTCTGAAACACAAAAAACATCAATGAAAAGTTGGGAGGGACTTTAAGTAAAGTTTGTGGTCCTTTCCCCTTCCTCCTGGCAGGCTCAGATACACCTATGTCACTCCTGACATGAAGGTCCAAAGGCTCCTATGCAGCAGCAGAGGTACCTCGGGCTGTTGGACTGTGTAAGCTCAGACCTACCTGTGGACAGGTCAAAGAGAAAGGGGAGGCAAGTTTTAGTGCAGCTGGGAGGGCTCTTTGGGCACTGGCCATGAGCAACGTGGCCACTGAGATAATGGTGCATGGTTGGGGCTCATTGAGTGCATCCTGAAGGCAAAAGATGAGTCTGAGGGCTTTCCCTGACCCAAAGAATTGCCCTCCAGGCTACTTGCAGCCCAGGAAGCACACCAATCCCACGCCTGGGGGCTGGACTGGCAGTAGAGTTGTGTCTGTGCTTTCACAGAGCTGAGACCCACGCAGCTCCGGCGTGGGCAGCTGGAGGATTCCCGAGGGCCGGCCGGGAGGCTGCGGGGCGCGTGCTCCGGCAGCGGCACACGATGTTAAAGGACAAAGATAGACAGCAGCAGGCTGGGTGCCAAGCACTCCGGGGCCTGTTATTAGGGAGAACATGCGCATGGAGAATTATTTTACATCGTGTACCAAATGTGGGCAAGTTCAGGCTTAGCAAATATTCTGGCAGCAACAGATTCTTCAGGAAATTGCCTTCTAGAGACATTATTTTGCTTCCAGCTTCCTCAAAGTTCGTTCCTAGGCAAGACGGCCAAAACAATTCTATTTAATGTCAGGGTCACCACGGGACAAAAGAAGGAAAGTCTTTTGGAAGTAATTAGATTTCAACTATTTAGGACGCTGTAGATAGTCAACAGTGCTTTTAATTGCTCCCATTGTTGGGAACAAGCTGCGGGTGTAATTTACCCTGAGAAAGCCACAGGGACTAAGAGAGAGAGATGAATTCAGGCTGCAGCTGAAATTTCAAGTCTCAAGTTTTGTAACACTAGCCTGGTCACAGACACACCACCTTGCCTGCCTATCAGGTCTCACTCTTCCTTGCTCCTCTTCACTTCCCTGCCCCATCTTCTCTTCTGAGCCTTTTCTGGACTCTGGCAAGCCAGTGCCACCCAGGAAGGATCAGAAAATTATCCACATTTCTGCGTGATTTGTTTCTGCTGCTTTGGTCCGTTGTGTCAGCTCACAGACGTGCCTGACAAGCTCCAGAGCCTGCACAAGGCAGCAAGAGACTGAGATGGAGTAAGAAGGAGGAGAGAACATGAGACTGAAACTCTCTTTTTTCTGGCAGAGATGAGCTGGTGCAGCCATGGTCTTGGCCTGGTAGAGGGGATTGATTTGTTTGTTGAAGAAGATAATCACAGCTCTTCACATCAGAGGGCAACTGCAGAACAGTTTGAGGCTATTAAGAGCCCAGGAGGAATGAAACACTTGAACAAATGAATCCCTGAATAAAAGTTCCTCAAAATTTGTTTCCAGGCCAGTTATTGAAAAGCACTTTGGAGCTCTGGAATGAGCCCGCTTTCTTGGCTTCCCTCCAGCTCCCTATCTCTGCCAGTCTCTGGAAAGTACAGAGATATCTCCTGTCTGGGCTGATGAGAGGGAAACAGAACCAAGCGTCATCTGCATATTAATGATATTGCCACCGAGCTGTATTCCAAAGAAGTCAGAGATAAACTTGAACCTTTGGGACCTGACATCTGAGAGCAATCCAAAACCAGTCACACAGTGTATCTCTGGAATTTCTCCAAAGAAAATAACAAGACCCTATTAAGCCTTTCCCTCAATTCTTCTAGGTACTAAGGACTTAATGGTATCAGTCTGTGATTAAGAACATCAGTGGCTTCTTTCTCACTTTGAGTTTTTTATCTCAGGATGGTCTTTACAGGAGTGTACAGGTG
Source organism: Serinus canaria (assembly GCF_022539315.1). Lineage (NCBI taxonomy): Eukaryota > Metazoa > Chordata > Aves > Passeriformes > Fringillidae > Serinus > Serinus canaria. The sequence goes on from NC_066316.1 coordinate 83,181,595, forward strand.
TCAGCACCATGCTGTGCTGTCTTACTCAACACTGAGAAAAGGGGTTCAATCTTCATTTTATACTACTCTCACCACACAACTAAGAAAATGTTTTCTGGACAACTTCAGAGTTGATTTTGGGAATAATCCACTGCATCTTTGTAAGTGCTGCTAGTGAATGACTAAACCACTGGCCAGGCCTTGACTGGCATAACCCTGAGATTAAATTAACTGAGCAGGGTGTAGAAAACCATTGGATGTGAAAACATGACAATATAAGGAATTTCCAGAATCACTGATAATTATACGAGAAGCAGTTACAGCTGGCATTGTGTGAGTAGGAGAGAAGAGGCCAAAGTTCAAAGGCAACTCATTCTATCCTAAAATGTAGGACTTGGGCTTGTTTGAAATAAAAAAAGTCTAGTACCACCAGAGCTGTACTAGGGTATCTGAACAGGGACACCCCCAGGAGAGGCAGCAGGCTGTCCAGCAGATCTCTGATGGTGCTGCATGCCTGTGTCTAAGCAGCTGAATCACACTCCTGCATGGCTAAATCAGCTACCCGAGTCCTGTCTTCTACACCACATGCAAACCACTCCAATTTGGTCACTTCTGTAAACTGGGGATCTGGACAGACTAGCCAAAGTAGGGAGTCTCATCTGGCCCGGCTCAAAACTCACAACGATGATAAAACATCTGTTATCTCATTGCTGGAGCTAAAAAATACGCTAATACAAATGAGGTAATGTAATAATGAATGTGATGATATAACTTAGATGACTTCAGTTAGATGAGATAGGACTCAGGAGGCCATCCTCTACTCTAATATTTCTTTCTGATGTCATTTTATGTTCTCCTAGCAGTACTTACCTTTTGAATTGTTACCTGACATCACTTAACTGAAAAAATTACAGTTTGCTTATGCTATCACTACATAAAATGGGAAAAATTTCATAAATGTTAACTTATTTGAGCTAGTCATGGTGCCAATGTAATTAATTGTAATATGTTTTGTTCACTAGCAGGTCACTGTGGAGTGCCAGAGCCATTCTGTATTCAACTGTAACTATTGGGTACTACTAGAAAATTGAGACTTTTAAAGAGAAATTCTGTCAAATGTGTAAGAGGGACAGAAACTTCAGCTGCATTACATCTGCAGCTAAAGCTAATTAATGTACAAACTAAATGTCACTGTAAGTATCCACAGTTCTAGCTAACATCAGTATATCTCAGAAAACCATGTATGGTTTGGTTTTGAAGCAGTGACATTTTTTTAATTGACCTTTTGTTCCCATATGGTTTTATTATTTTCTTCTGTTAAATGAATTTATCTTCCCTAGCAAAGCAAATTCTGAATTGAGCTCTCCATATAACACTCACCGTTGTGTGCTGCTCTGTTAGGCAACACTGTGGAGACCCCAACCACAAAAATATTCACAGTAATAATATTAACATGATGATTCAATAGCAGGTTGCACAGTACAGCATGAAATTGCAAATACAGTGGAGTATTCATATGTAAATTTGGATGCCATATCCTGCCTTTCATTTCTGTATATCAATATGGGCTTCAGAAATGGAATCAGTGAAATAACCATAGCAGTGTATGGTCCTCAAGTAATCTGAATTAATGAATGGGTTAATTGCAGCATGTTAGTGCTCCTGTAAGGAGAAGCATATTTGCCTCTAAAATATTGAAATTCAGGGTAACTATTTGTGCCTGACTTTGATGCAGCCTTTTCTTTCTTGTACCTCTGCCATGACAAAGTTCAGTCCAGAGTTTGGTACATAATCTCTGGTTCAAGTCAGAGCAACTTTTGCAAATAAACAAATCAGTGAGACTAAGCATTGATTTCCCCTAAAATGCCATACAGTCTGTCCTTTTCAAAAATCTGCATGTGGGTTACTCTGGCAGTAAAAACAACCATGACTAAGAAGCACATTATGCATTTCCCACATACTGTTTTACATATTTTAAAAAAAATTACTATTATTACAATGGCAAAGACATCAGGTAAGGGGAAGATGGATTTCTAGTAACTTTATTATTCTAGTAACTTTAACACTTGCTTAAGTGCATTAAAAACTTAAATGTATTAATGTCATACACTGGGGAAAGAAGAAAATACATAGAAATATACAATATATCTCATTTTCAGGCTTTTAAATAAACTTTGTTGTTTTTCCTGCTGAAGTCTAGGCAAGATTCCTGATTTTCTCAGTTGCACTACTTATATAACCTCTGAGTCATGCACTTTCACTTCATAGTGTACAAAATATTTTAAGCACCACTTTGTACAATGATTTTTTCCTAGCAGGGTTTTTCCTTAAAAAATTGCAGTCAGCAGGTAGTGGAGAAGCAAATTCTAAAATAAAGGTCTTGTTCCTGCTGCTAGAGGTGCTCAAGGAGAAGGATCTGGATCTAACAGGAGCCTCAGTCAGATGCCAGAGTGGAGCTCTGAGGTTGCTGGGACTTTCTCATTCCTTGTGCATCCATTTCCCCATTCCAGCTGGCAGGTGGGTACAATCCTCTGCTCAGCCCCTCTCCCTGCCTGTGCAGGGCCAAGGCACACAGGGCCTTGCAGAGAGGTAGAGGCTGTGTTCTGGGAAATCAAATGTCTGGAAGGATCCATTCCCAAGGACATGCACAGCCACAGGAGGGTCTCTTGCAGGAGCACATCCCCACTGCCACCCTAGAGGGGCAATGGTGTTTTCAGGCTGCCAGAGCTGGGGTACCCATCAGTGAGGACATCAGCATCCAATGCCAGATGCTTCACAACCTTATCAATACAGGAAGGTTAGAAAGCTTTAAGGCAAACTCAGAACTCAGCTTTTGAAGAAATGGGAAACAAAATAAACTACAGTGATGCAACTGAATGCAAAACCTTGTCTCATGACTTTAGCCAATATGAATTTTACATTTGTTTGTACTACAGGATAAAATGTATATTTTATCAGTGATCTGCCTTGATTGCTCTAAAGCAACAAGTTTCATCAAAATATATTTCTGAATGTTTGTAAATGTACACACAATATTTAGTAGGTGTGGCTTTTCCAAGCTCCCAGTTTTGTGCAGTGATAGCATAGAAATATAGTATCTAGGGAAGACATGCAACAAATGACTAGCCCTCAGATGAACAAATTTCAAATACACTATCTACCCCTAATAATAGTGAGTGAGCATGACCTTAGCTCAAAATGCAGACAAAACTTCTTACAAATATTTTCAATAATTTAAGACATTCAGGGAAGGGCTTTTGCACAGTCTCTGTGTGCATGCTCTGAGTCTGCAGATCCTACTAAATCTAGATGAAGTCCTGTCAGCAAAAGGTCTGAGGTGAGAAAGCTTCATTTTTGTATCCCTCTGATAAGGAAAGGTGGCAGAGGCTGGCTCAGGTCTCACACTTATTCCAAGGAAACTAATAAGTGCTCTATGTTATTGTCAGCATTAATGATCTCCCAGGTTTCATTTCACTACCCAGACACTGCCAGAGCACACTGTGTGTGCATCAGAAGGAAAAGAAAAGCAGTGTTATACTGCCTGATAATAACTGCCTTAGGCTTTGTTGGGGAAGATTTCTTAAGATGCCTAAGTAACTCACATGGTGGAGAAGTCTGGATCACTACAGGACATTTTTAAGCAAAAAACCCCTACACATTATGCCATTAAAAAAAAAAAAAAATTCAAAACTTCAAACTTAGGCCTTTTTTTGTTCATTGAAAGCCTAGTTTCTTGAACCATATTCATATAATGCTCCTTCAGAAAAGCAGTCAGGCATGTACTTAGATCCCATAGATTTCAACAAAGTAAAACCAATTGATTTGATAGTTAATCATGATCTCAAGTATACCTGTAAAAAATAACACTGCTGAACCAGAATTGACTTATTCTTGGTCTTTGTCCTCAAGGTACAGAGGAAGAAGAAACAACATTGTTTAAAGGGCACTGATGATACTCTCGTGCCAAAGCTGATGTAAGATTTTTCCCCTCTTTTTTCCTGACACTTTTTCCTCTTCCTGCACTGCCACTTAGAGCCCTCTGGTTTGTATCAAAACAGCTCTTTGTGGGGCCATATTACAAACTATATTACTGAAAGGCTAAGGGTTAAAAAGTACAATGCTTTCTTGTCTTGAAGGTTTAGTGGTCTGGTTTGCAGCAGAAACACATAAACAGCTGTTCTGCAGGATGGACTGAAATAATTTGTCAATGTGCAAATGAATAGCTGAAGGAAGAAGCTTCTCAGACCATTTTTTGTCAGTGAAAACAATTCACTGAACAGCACTCTAAGTTAAAATCCTCAGTAGGTGAAATTCAAAGCACTTTAGCATACTGGTTAGAGAGTCCATGTTATTTTTCTGTACTTACTGTGCCCCACCAGAGAGCATCTGCATATGTGGAGAATTCAGTATTTGCATCTTTTTCCACCAAATAAACCAGGAAAGATGAAAAGATGAGTACTAAAAATCCTATGTACCAGGCTGTGATTAATTCCTAGATAAAAAAAGAAAAGAGATCAATTCCCCTTTTATGGACTGAATAGAATGACATTTCAAGAAGACATCATGAAAATATCTATATAAATGCCTTTTTGGCATCTGTGCAGTTATGAGTCAAGTGCTTCCCTATGGATGCAAATTTTCTCTGAAAGTGAACAAGATCTACTCCTAAGGTTTGATGCTTCAGCAATGTCCCCAGCATATAACAAATAACAGCTGCCCATCAAGGAAAACATTTTCAAGATCTCTAAAAGCTGTTAGCATTAAACATGGCCTGGTGTATCTGTGTTAGTTCATATTACAGTTGATGTTACTTCAGAAAATTCTGGGTATTCTCCTCAAAACTGATAAATGCTTATTTCTTTGGTCTCTTGTTGAATCACATCAAGAGAAGACATCAACCAGACAAAAATTAGGATCTGGGATTACATACCTTGCTATGTGCATAAACTACAGAACCTAACAATTTCCAAGTGCCTCCTCTTCGGTCCATGCGCACCATACGAAGGATCTGTAGGAAACGAAGACTTCTCAGTGCTGATGTTGCAAAAATGTTACCTTGAGTTTTTGCAGAAACAACTGCTATTGAAGCGATGAGAACAATGATGTCTGAAAGAAATACATTACAGAAAGCATTAATGTCCAAGTGTCAGTAAAAAGTACACACATTTACATGAGCTGAATGAGAAGGACAAAAGAGATATAGTGGGTGGGAATCCAAAACACAGAGATTCCTGTTTGAAATAGGGAGGTGGATCAGAGCTGGTGTCAAAAACTACCTCAGGAGTCTCCAGGGTGAAAAGTGAGGGTGACAATTTTCAAAGCATATGGATAAAAGGAGCAGTCTTGAAGAAACCTCATGTAGGAGGTTTGAAACCTGATGTAGCAAGCTGTACAAATCAGTAGATGGATTAGAACTTTTCCCCTTTATCTATCTTTCCATAACAAATTTTCTGTACAAAGGAAAAAAGAAAACTAAGGTAAGAAAAAAAATGGGGCAGGCCCAGAGGTGAGAGTCTGGTAGAATTGGACTTACGAGTGCAGTACTAATTTCCTATGAGAACAGACACTGTGTGTTTGAGGAATGTAGTTTCTAGACACAACTGCCCTGCTGTACCATTTCCTGGAAGGGAGGAAATACAGCACTGGATACTCAGAAGCATTCCTTTAGCTGGAAGCCTGGAAAGTTAGTTGAAGCTCAGCAAGTGTTAGGATTTATTTCTTCAGGTCACAGATTCAAACAGTGAGTGACTTTGGTGTGCATGAACTAATCAGCCAGCTGTCCTTAGAGCCAGAACAGCATTTAAGGGGAGAGGAGGAGAAGCAGCAGAGTGATGGCACAGGGATGCTGTGAGAAGGCATAATGTCCTTTTACAAGGATTGGGATAGACATGCTGTTATGCGTGGAGTAGAAAAGCACAGAACAAGCTCTGTTCTTCCTCACCTCATGATTAATTCCCCAGCAAACTTTAAAAGCTTAAAGAGCCTTTCTAAGAAATACCCGATTTTAATCTTAGGGTTTTGTGGTGTTTGTATGTTTCTATGCAAGGATAATCTAAAATCCATGCTTGTTGGTGAATAATTGAAAGCAGGTGCTTGTTGATATCACTTTTACTTCTTTTGTGTTGGGTAGAAACACATATCTTGTCCCTAGCATAGCTCCTACAAGAATGACCCAGAAAGTGACTCAATACAATTCCAAGGGTACAGACAATCTGTTTCTGTGGTTTAAGGATTGTCCTGATAAATTGTGGAACTTTTGACGCAAGAGGATAGAAATCTACGTAGGTTTAAAACCAGCTGGATGATCTTAGGGGAGAAGATTTAATCCTGGGCTAATTAATACCAAAAGCCCACTTCTGGCTCAGGATGTCTTCAAGTAGCAGATGTTGGGGGCTGAGAAACTCTTGTAGAGAAATATCACTGTGTGTTTGCCCTGCTTGTGCAATCCTCCCCAGCTCTTCACTGTTGGCTGATGTCATTCTTTGACATCCCATGTTGGCCTAGGCTGACCTTCTGCCTGTTTTATGCTCTGACATTTGAAAATGTCTTTTGCTACTACACAGGTGGATCATAGGTGACTCCTACATAATTGGGTACCAAAAATGCTGGATTTGCTTCTGAATCCAGCAAGTTCAGAGATGAAGAGGCAGAAGTGGACATGGCATCTTTGCACAGTACAAATCTCAAGCTCGCAACAATCAGATGCAGGAGGTCTGGGTGAGAATTGAGAAACAGGAAAACTGACTAGGAAAAGTTAAGGACATCACAAATTTTAACGGAGATCAGAAAAATAGATGGACTTGGATTGAGCTCCACATGAAGATATTTAAATTTAGGTGTCTTCATGTGAAGCAGGTGTCTAAACTCCCCAAGGAGCACAAGGTAATCACGTCAGCTGAGAGAGGTGCAGCTAATCCTCAGGAAGGCTTCTGCTGGCTGCTCAGCTGCCTCCCTCTTTGGGCTTGGCACAAGGAAGGCTTAATTCAGCTGCCCAAATTTATTTGTCCAGTGCCATTTGAGATCCCTTAAGGTATCTGAGATATCCCCTAGATCTGGCAGCTATGCTCTTGGACCTGGAAAAGCTGTACTCTTCAGGAGAAGTGACTGGGGAGCAGGGAATATCATGTAACAGGGGACAGGCACCTCTGTACTCTGCTGAACTAAACCCTAGATCCTGACTGACTATATTGCCAGCATAGACACGTAGCACACATGCATCCACCTAAAGCAAACTTCTTTCTATATTTAGTTGTGCTTATTTGGGTCCAAGAATAACACAGAAGGTGCTGGAATGTCTTGAGCAATATGGGCTGTGCTGAAAAAGCAGTGTCCCTGGTGACTGACACAGTGCAGGGTGATCTTGACTTGTCTCCGAGTAGCAATGGAACAGACATTTTTATTTAGTGGTGACTGGCTAGCAGCAAGTTAGAGATCATTAGAAGAGCAGTGTATGCCCCTAAAAATCATTCTTATAATTTAGAAAATATTTAAAAATATTCCCAAAATATTGGGAATTATGCAGAAATTATTAAAATGCAGAAATTATTAAAATACTTACTGGGCTTTTTGGTCACCCTCCATCACTTCTAATAGGACAATGTTTTAAAAAATTCAGTGACTTGCTCCTGCCCTTATTCCTACTTATTTCAGAGTTCTGACAGTTTTTTTTTCTTTTTTTTTTCTTTTTTTTTTATAACACAGAGTTTTGTGAAGGCCCCTCACTGCAAAAAATTAAAATTAATTCAGTCTTGCCAGAAGAGCACAACCTCTGCCCTGCACTGCTGGGAGCCCTCTGCCCCACTGAGGGTCTCTGGTCCCCTGTGAACATGAGAGATGAAGAAGCCAACAGTAGCACAGTTGTCTTTTCCATTTTTAAAAGCATTGGTCCAAAGGAGTTATCTACTTGCACATGCTCTTCTGTCTGGAGGGCAGGGATGAGGTTCTCCCTAAAGGGAAAAAAATGGAGGAAAAAGGGGAGCAGAAAATGCACTGGAACCTGTTTGCAAAACAGCTGAAGGGAAGAGAATCCTCCTAGGCTGGTGGTGTTTTTTTCACACTTTGCTCTCTTATCTTCTTCACTCTTCACATCCTCAACTCCCACCAAAACTCTGTCCCTAACTCTTCAGCTGGAAATAGGGAAGGTAAGAATGTGTCCATTGCCCTTCCTGGATGTGCTTCTCTAGCAGGTAGGGAAGGTAGGCAGGCACATTATTTCAGTGTAGTTTAACTTGTTAGGAACATGTGCAAGAGAAATCAAAATAAACCCTTCTTAGAATGAAATCAGAGTCCTAAGAAAAGTTTGCAATGGTTGAAAGTCACTTCTGAGTATGTTAAAACTGCTTGATTTTCTTATCTAAACATACCCTGGAAAAAGTGAAAAGTTAAATATATTATGATTTTTCTCTGTGCCATACTTTTATACAATATGCTTCAGGTGGCATTTTCCCTCTTTTAAACCAATAATGTGATTGAGAGAATAATAATGGTAGAAAAGGAGGCATCATAAATCATCACAAGGGATTTTTTTACTTTTAATGACTTCTCCAATGCAACTTTGAGCTTCTTGGATGTTGTGAGTTTTTACAGCATTCATAGGTATCATGGGAATGAGCCCAGCTAAAGGGGGGAGACACAAAAGCTGTACTTGGATATTGCCCCAACACCTTGATGCACCATCAGGACAATCTCTAAAGTTACAGAAAGAATGTCAGGATGATTTTTTACAAGAACATGTAATGACAAGGGGGAATGAAAGAGGGTTGGGAATGGATGCTCCTTTCCCAGATGTGTTCAAGGCCAGGCTGGATGGAGCTTTGAGGAGCCTGTCCAGTGGAAGGTGTCCCTGCCCATGGCAGGGGGCTGGAACTAAATTTTGCTTCTCTCAACCCAAACTATTCTGTGATTCTATGATTATTGGGAAACATAATCAATGACAATCTCTCATCTGCTCAAAGCTCATGCACATGCTTATACTAATACATAAACCTGCATCATCTTTTTCTTTTTCATATTCTTCAAAGGAAGAATATGTTTATAGGAGCTTTGCCTGCTGCCTGCATTTAGTGCTAATATGTTGCAACATCCTTTCCTCTAAATATGAATGATGCTTTGAGACAATACAGGTTAAATGAATCTTGTTATTTTTTTCTTTTATTTTATCTGAATAGAAAAATGAGTAATAGTTAATCATTTTTGGATCATCACTAGGTCATCAAAATAGTATTTTCTATAAGTTCACAGAAAATGATCAGAGTTTATACATTATTATTAAGAATAGGCAGGAAATGTCAACGGCTGTCAATTACCGTGTCTGCACCAGCTACAGATCAGTAAAGAGAGGCAACAAACTAGGATAAAAGTAGAGCATATCTGCCCCCAAAACTGCAGAATTAAGCAGAAAATCTCAAGAGGTTGTTTTATCTACCCTGCAGCAGTATTAACTCACAAAGGAAATTAAGTGGGCAATTGTATCACCAACTCTAAGCTACCCTTAGGCTGTCCTTCAAAGGTCTAATTTTGAGCTAGAGTTATTATCCATGACCCAGAGAAAAGGCACAGCTTGTAGTGGTCATTTCTGAATAGTTCTCAGGACAGTTCATTATCCTCAGTTTCAAAGTTACTTTTTTAAAAAACCCCAGCACTATGATTCTGTGGTGCTACAGAGACACTGGGCTCCACTAAGGGCACGAGACAGCTTTGACACCAGCTCCCTCTGCTTACCATGGCACAGGTCATGCACACCTATGGCAGCACAGAGAGCAATTATTCTCACTGGCTGAGGAGTTTAAATAGGTTTTAATTGAGATTTGCAGCAATCAGTACATAGTAACACTTAGCAGCTTTCCATTCTGAGTCACTAAGAGGTGGTAGTGGTGGTAGGGAGGAATGACCTGCATTTTGGTTTTTCTAATATCTCTTTGGATATCAGTCCTTCCAGTCCTTATTGCTATTCTCAGAACTCTCTTCAATTTGCCTTCAATAATCTCTACAGCTGGCTGGCCGGCCATGACCAAAGGGTATCATCTAATCACTGTAGAAATGTACTTTGAAGTTTAACCAGACACTAAAGCACAAAGTTAACACAACATATATTCCAGACCACTGTACTTGAGCATATCACACTACAGAAATATGATAAAAAAGGATATATTCAATGGGCTTTATCCTAAACTGATCTAAATTGGCAATTTAAAGCAGTTTAAGATAAAGCCTGATGACTGAAACAGGACTTTGGCCATACATCAGTACCTGAAAACAAATTTGCACTTTTTCAGATTCCTCAGAGAAAAGATCTTTTTACACAAACTCTCAAATTGGAGCAGAGGCCTTTTTGCAGAGCCTAGTAACATATTGGGCATTGGTGTACTTCATGCTTCTGTGGGCTAGTAAAAAAAGAAAACACCAAAAACAAGAAGAAGAAAAGAAAAATACATTCATAGAGTTTAAGGCTCTGAATACCCTAATAGAGCAGTATACAGTGAGGGACAGAATTGGATCACTATTTCTTGAGCACTTGTTCAGAATGGTCAGAGGGCAGAGAAGGTTATTAACTGGCTGGAAAACTGCTGTTATCTTGAAAAAAGGGATTAACTACTTTCCTCTACCAGTTCAGGAGGGCAAAGAATACAAAGCATGAATAGAATATGCTGCAATAGTTATATTAAAAAGAGGTAAATGTAATGTTTTTGCCAGGTGGTAGTAATTTTACCATGTAAATATTTCCTTACTATAAAATCAGTTGGATATTTCACATAATTGTGACAGAAAAATTCGGTCAAATATGGGCTAAACTTACAGTGACCTTGCATAAGTATATATCCCAGAAACAAATAATTTTCAGTATATTTACCTGAAATTATATCTCTTAACAGAGAGATGAATGATATCACCATATTTAGAAAGATGATGTGTGTTATCATGTTTAGTAATCTCATTGGAAGAAGCAGAACTATTTATCAGCAAAGTAAAAGTCAGTATTTGCATGATTGCCAGAATCTGAAAACTGGCTGTTTAGAGACTACTCTGGAGACATGCAGACTTTTGAGGTCACCTGAATTCACCTTCAAATGATATTCTCAAGCATTATTTTCTTACCGTAACCAACCCCCCCCCCGCCTCCAAAAAGCAATTTAATAGCACTCATTGAATGATATCACCTGAAGATCTCTAACGTAATTTGGGAGAGGCAGGAAGTTGAGCTCTGTACCTCCCACAAGAAGCTGAGCAGACTAACACCTACAAGGTCTAAATTTTACAGAGAAAACAAGACTGACAAGGTCTAAATTTTACAGAGAAAACAAGCCCGACCACCACCAGCAATAATAAACCCCCCCCAAAGCAATATGAGATAATCTGGGTTGTGCATATTCTAAAAATAATGATGCTCAGGATCTTGGGTCCTGGCAAAGTTTGCTTTCAGCTCTGTCTGAATATAGCTTTTCTTTCTGGTCAGGGATCAGATCTCTGCTCAGATGCCAGACAGGTTACGATTAATCGTCACCTACTAGTAAAAGTAATTGGCAGGATATCTTCAGGAAATTCTTGGGATGGATGATGCTGTTTGATTTTTGCAGATGTTGTTGTCACTCCAGCCAAAAGGTCTTTGTGTTTTCAAATACGTAACACCATCTGGATGGAAATCATCTTAATTATCATTGCAGGCAAAACAAGTTGGTGATTTTGCTTCCTTTTTTAATCTTTTTGCAAGATGCAAAACAACATGGTATTTTTAGAAGTAGGAAAGTGAGCTGGTATTGCATATCAAGATAATTCACAGAGATAAACACAGATGAGTGTGAAAATTGACTTTTATTGCTGTTGAAAAACAGGAAGATAGTAATGAACTGTAGTGGCACATACAAGAGAAAGAAGTTCTAAAAAAATATGTAATACTGCCTAGGCACTGAAGAGGAATTTAAAAAAATCCAGAGGTTAATACTTCTCTACCAATTTTTTTTCTAACAGTGGAAAATGGCTACATTAGTCACTGCCTTCCATTTTAAGGAGTCCACAAAAACTGATCTGTGCATAGAAACTTGGATTTTTCTTATCATCAGCTAAGCAATACCCCAGTGAAGAAATTAAATAGATGAATCACCTTGGACCCTTCTTTCCCTTTATCATTTTTATTTGCAATATATTGGAATCATCTGAATAAGCAAACTATTTTAATGTGAAATGAGAGTAACCTCCTGGAAATACAGACAACCTCTTTCTGGAATAATAAATGGGTTTTTTTTATATACTAAAGGGGGTCTACTTGGAAAAACAGCTCATCAATATGTAAAGATATCTTTTCTGGCAAGGAGAGAACTGGAAACAAGTCAAAGATAATTCTTAGGAAAGCAAATCAAATACAACAAAAGTTAACTTGGTACTCCAAACAATTTCTGAACCAGAAAGAAAGGAGTATTTTTAATAAGGTCATACTGCATAGTTTTTAGATGTGAAAACTAAATATTCCCTTTTAAAATAGTGGAATAATGAAGGTAAGATTTTTCTTTTGTCATTTAAAAAAAATTATCATGAAATCCTGATTTCATGCCCAATAATGGATCAACCAATGCTGCTCACTACTGTGTCAGTGTATTAGAAGTATATGTACCTTGCTCCTGTGTGAAAGTAGCATATTGTCAGACCATGATGGCAAATACATCCAAATAATGTCATTTTACATTCTGCTGTAGACAGCCAAAATACTTCTCTACAGCCTGAGAACCACAGTAGCTCAACAAGTGCTGAGTTTTAAACTGTAGCTGTGGTTGCCATATTTTATTTAGTCCAGATAAGAATAACAACATTCATGGGAACATTTCACCTGCCTTTGTACTGTTTGCAATTATTGTTCATGGCCCTGTTGAGTAGAAAATCTTTCTATGGACTGAATAAGTCCTCAGCAGACATTTTCATGCTATTAACAGCTGGCTCAATAAATCTTAAAAATCTAAAGGCCTCCTGCAAGCCAAGATTAAGTTCAATTGCAAGCTTTTTATGGATTTATACTCAATTAACCTTTAATAATTGATCTTTAACATGATTAATATATACCTGCCAGAAGGAATACAGCAGTATTTATTAAATGCAAGTTTTATTTGGCTTTAAGACAGCCTGACAGAAACATTTAAAGCTTTGACCTAGTGTTTGCCAACCTGATTTTTGTTCAGCTAAAGAAACAAACTGCAAGTAACACATGCAGATTCTTCCCATAAATCTTCACTTATTCTGTGCAGAAACAGTTTTGTGCCTTGAAAGCCCTGGAAAACAAGGCTTGTTAGTCACTTTACTACGGCTGTATGTTGCTGGATGACAGTACACCTTAGTGAGAAAGGCTATTGGAGTGGAGAGAAAAACATCTGAAGGTTTCAGGAGGGAAAGGCAACAGGATGCCAGACACAGGCCCCTGGGGAGTAAAGATGCTCATTACATCAGGCTGTAAGCAAACCACAAAGTAATCGTCAAGAAAAAAACAAAATAGCTACAGCATGGCAAGACCTGTGTATGGAGAAAGGGCTGAATAATTTAGGAGTGGTTAGTCAGAAGACAAATATGAGATAGAGGCATGCAAACTAGTGGAAGATAAGAAGGTCTCTTGGATGCCTCCTGTTTACCCTTTCTTGTAAGAGTGAGATCAAAAGACAATTTAAATTTGATTAAAAAATACAAGATTGAATTGTAATTGACTGGTAAAGTTCATTGATCTGAGGTATAGAGGAATAACCAGGGAAAATGAAAGACGAGTTTGGATGTTTTTCCCTGAATTGCTGGAATTAGATTTTTCAGGGGATCCAAATTCTCGTGTGACTCAGCCACCGATTACTCCATGTGTGATTGGCTATTTTGGCTATAGGTATTAGCACCATCATTAGGGGTCTCTGGCACTAGTCAGCAAATGGAAAAACATCAGCCAGGGCTCCTGTGTGATCCAGCCCTGCAGGGAAGCATTGCTGTGTCCATGCTGGATCCTTGCAGCCACGAGGGGAGGAATCTACAGGCAGGAGTGTGCACTTTCATGGCCTTTTCTTCATACTCTAAAACCTTAGGCAGGGGCAGGTAGGCAGAGGGTCTGGAAATGTTCATCAAACACATTCCCAGATTGTGGATAAAGTGAAGGTGATGCAGTGGCATGGGAGTGGAAATGCCAAAAAGAGGTGGGAACAGAAAAATCCGTGGTGTGTAGGTGAAAGCGGATGGGCGGAAACTGACAAGTAAAATGCTGACATGAGCAGGGAGAGAAAAACATGTCTCTGAGGAGAGGAAAAGCCTGTTTGTAGGTGGAGAGGGAAGAGAGTATTAAAAATCTGCTCTCAAATTCACAGGGTGGCGGGGAAACAGAAGGTATCCAGTATCTAGCTGGCTTATCTAACACAGATGTTGAAAGCAGCTACATGGGTTCCTCAGTGTTGGCTGAAAGAGCTCCTACATTCAGTTTTCTGAGCCTCCCTTCAGAGGCAACCCCCTCTCCCTGCTGCCTAAAAGCAGAAGTTGCATTTCTAACCTATACAGCTATTTTGGATATCTGCACAATTGGCAACAGCCTCTTGGGACTCCTTTGTTTCTGTAAATAGAGTTTATTATTATACAGAGCCAGACATCTCCAGCCACTCTTTCCCCTCAGCTGCCCTCCCACCTGCAATTAGTGTGTGAGCAGCCTAAGAGGGAGTACTGTGCCAGCAAGAAGGTTTGTGTAATTTGGAGAACACTAGGGTGGGGCATCTTGCACAGCCACACCTGAGACTTCCTGGTGCAGGGGATATGAAGAAAGAAATAGAGGCTCTGCCCAGTGGTTGTCAGAAAGGAAAAACCCCATAATCTGGTATCACTCTTCCAAACCCAACAGGGGCGATCACAAAATGAGATCGTAGATTGTGTGACAGCCTCTCCACTCTGCCTTGTGACATTTTCATCTGAAATGAAGCAGTTTGCACTGGGAGGGTGCCATGAACAGACTGGCCCCAGGACTGAGGGAGCTCTGCCTTTGCTGTGGCTGCTGCCCAGGTGGTCACATACGTGACCAGTACTGCACCAGTACTGCACAACACAAGGGTGAAAAGTGAGTGCCTTTCTTTGCACCATTTAGGAGCTTCCACAGGCTGATCTGGGTCTGATCTGGTGGTCACCTTCCTTGGATCTGTTTTTGACAGCAATATCAAATATCACCAAAGGACAAAGCTCAATTTTGAGAACTATCAGCATAGGCTTAAAGATAAAAATGGTAATTTTTCTTTAATGGGAAACAATAGGCTATGGGCACCTGGTGCTGAAGCGCTAGGGATGGGAGGAAATTAAAATGGGCAGAACATTCCCAAATGGCCATCTAGAAATATGCAAGTATTTCTACTTAGCCTTATAAAACTTGAGATACAAATACTGCAACTCAGTGTAACAATATTATTACATTGTCAAATCTTTCCTTACTGCTGTATTTACTATAGCAGCTGTAAAAAAGAGGAATCAAAACCTGTATTTTCTCTCTTATGCACAAGTCTTTTCCTAATGTAGCAGTTGGAATGTACCCATTTGAGGCATGATCATAAAAACAGAGATTTCCTGCAACTCCCACTGGACTACTGTGCCCATCAGTCACTTCAGCTGTGCTGGTGGCAACATGCAGTTCTCTGAAGGGATGTCAAGAAGGGAAACATTTGTGGAAGCTGCATTTCTGCAAGCTTTGTGATCTCTAATAAGTCAGTGGCAAGGCTGGATGAAGACATCTGGCAATCAGTTTGATTATATTGAGTGTAACAGTGGGCAAAGCTTATGTTTTAAACTGTCAGCATTGACAGCTAACAAATTAAAGCTGAGTAGATGACAGAGGACTGCATGTGAAGAAACAGACACTACCTCTAAAGCAACTGAAATTGTCTGTGCTTCTAAGCAACAATACAGTCAAGCAAAATGAAACTACTGTTCTTAGCCAACTGCACCAACAACCCTTTTCCTGGAGACCTCCCTCACACAGGGGTCACCTGAAGAGAAATAAATTAGTTTTTAGCAAAGAGAGCAATAAAATCACAACATTCAGCAGTTATAAGAGAGATAATTATGAACGAAAAGAAGCAGAGAAATGGAAATATGAAATAGCAGCATGTTGCCTGCTCATATGCTGCAGGGTGAATGAAAAAAGAACTGTTATCTGTGCAAAAGAATTGGTGAAAGTGGACTTAATACAGGTAATCATGAATGAGGTTGTTTCCCACAATACAATACCTAGAGGTGTCGAGAGACTGAACATTAGGAGCTATTTATTTACAGGATGGATTGTCAAACACAGCTAGAGATCAGAAATGGTCAATGCCCCTTGAATGTCATTATTTAAGAGGCTTTTGGGCAATGTCCTTAATAACATGCTTAAGACTTTTGGTCAGCCTTGAACTGGCCAGGTGATTGGACTAGATGGCCACTGTAGCTCTCCTCCAACTGAAATATTCTTTCCTTTTCCTTTTCCTTTTCCTTTTCCTTTTCCTTTTCCTTTTCCTTTTCCTTTTCCCTTTTCCTTTTCCTTTTTTCCTTCCTTCTTTATCATTTCTCAGTATGTTTCCCATAGTTGCTTTCAAATAACTCTGGAAAGATTCTTGCAGTAAATGCCAATGCAATTACTCTACTTAGACCATAATTACTCACTGTTTCACTTGGGCTGACAGGGGTGAGGCTGGGACACCATGAGAGAAAGCAGGATTTGATTGACTAACACTTGTGAGAGAGTTAATCATGGCTCAAACAGTCAGATTGACAGCTATCTAATGTCTCACACCAAAGAATGAGCATTCAAACTTATGGTAACATGCTGACAAAGCACCCCTGAGTAATGATGGGCATATTAGTATTATAGGAGACAGACTGAAAGTGTCTTTTGAAGTAAAGCAGTGCTGCAAGCCAGGGGTATCACAGTCCTGTGAGAGGCTACATGAGTGCCAAGGGCATTCATGTAATGAATTTAAGTAATGGGCAGCTGCAAAAGCCCAAGTAGCAAACACCTAGTCTAATGGGATTGTTCTGAACCAATATAAAAACATTCCTTAAGTATCAAGATTTCTGCCTGGAAAGCATAATTCGGTGTTGCAAAAGCAGAACTTGCACAAAGAATCAATTCTTCTCAGACAGAAGCTACAGGCAAGAGTTGATGATGATCTGAAAAGGGAGTTGAAAAGAATGTCACACACCAGAGCAGCTGATCTTCAGCATAACATCTGGAAAGAAGCCAAGAAAGCCGAGAATTTTATTGCATATCAGTTATGTTCTGACATTTTATTCATGTCAATAAAAATATAATTTTTTTAGATGCTAAGAGGGATAAAATTTGAAAAATAAACCATTTTTCTACTTTTGAGACTCCATACTCAAGTAGGTGGATAAGTAGATTTGGCACAATCCTGTCTACCTCTAACTTCCACACCAGTGTTTATACTTTTAACTACTTAATTTTGAAATGGCAAACTTAAACATGCTTATGGTACCTGAGAAACTATCTTGTCCATGGACATGATGGGAATTCAGCATAGTAAGGCAGGACATGAACATCAAATGAAATAAAGGCAAATTATGAAAATAAAGGTAATTGTCTAAGCAACTTCATATTCTGGGTATCTCTAGTAGCAGCAAGTTTAAAGCCAGTCCCTAAAAAATGTGAGCAAAACTGAACATACAAAGACCCAAACCAGAAAAGGTTGACTGCTGCTTGGTCTGTCAGTTGCTTCCCTCCTTATCATACATTTCCAAGTCACAGCTCATAAACAGCACTGGAATTGCTATGATACACTTTTATATTACATAATATTTTATAATATGATTAATATCACAATATTAATATTATCATAATCATCCTTATCCTTATTATTACCATTATCCTCATCCTTATAATTATCATTATCATTATGATTATACTACAATGTATTTTATGAAATTCAAATATGAGAGATAATAATTTGAAAGACTGCTTAAATCACATACACAATCTGGGTGAGTATGGGCAGGAGTCTCATTATTTCTAAATAATGTGACTATGATATTTCACTTTAGGACACTTTCCTAACAAAAGGGAACTTAATTAGCAATTTATAAATATTTCAGTGCAGGTACCGAGTTATATTAGTCTTGTTCAAAATGGATATTGATTTCACGGTTAAGAAAATATCTTTTATAGCCTTCTAGTGCAGGAATTCCATTATTAAAAATAGAATTAAAATTATTAAAATTATTTTTAATAAAATGTAATTGTCTTTTAACAGCCTTTCTATCACAACCCTGTCTCTTTAGTCTTATCATCCCAGGTTGCCCAGTTCATGGTAGGGGCTCATCTACTCTATATCACAAACACAATAATGACTCTAGTGTAAGATCAAAAAACACAGCATGAACAAACACAGAATGTTGAATTCTCTAGCTCATGCCAGAAAGAAACTTCAATGTGAACTGCATTGTACCAAACTAGATTTCCTCTGAATAGCAGACATACAGCTTCTGGAAAGACGAGATCAGAGTCTGATGTCTTTAATCCCAGCAAATGTTACCTTACTCAGCAGCAAAGGTAGTAGTCAGCAAAAGTAAGTGTGAAAGGATAAGGCCCACAGATGATATTAAACAGACATTATTTTTTCTACATGTTTCTAAAAACTGCATTGCCAGAACTGTCAAACTTGAAGATATGCCACTAAATATTTTTTTTTAAAGCCTACATAATTTGGGACCAATCTAGCTTAAAGAGCATCTCTGTTCATGGCTGAACAGAATTATGGCTTCTAAAATTATCTGAGGAAATTTTAATTTGAAATCTAACTACTACTACTACTACTACTACTACTACTACTACTACTACTACTACTACTCTACTACTACTACTGCTGCTGCTGCTGCTGCTGCTGCTGCTGCTGCTGCTGCTGCTGCTGTTATTAACAGAGTATTTTCTGGAGTGGAGTGGGCAGGGTGTGTCTGAGATGAGTTCAAGTTTGGCTGGCAGAAGGTCCCCAGACGTGAAATTTGCTGTAGCCTTTTTTTTCTGGGATTTATAATGAGATGTGATGTGAGATATGTCTTCTTGGTCAAGGATATACTTAATTACAGACAATCTCTGGGTTATTTAGAGTTCAAATTACACTGGAAAGGGGCTGTTTATATTGTTTATCATGAGCAGCAGAGTTACCATCTGTCTGTATTTAAACTATATGATGTATATAAATACCAAGGTGACAGACACATAATGTGTTATTCCACAAATATATTGAAATAATTCAAATTAAATGTCCAGAAGATCTCGTAACACACTAGATATGGATTTGTTTATAAGGGTTTGACAAAAGTGCCCCATGATGGTTCATTACCACTCTAATTAATGAAAAATAGATCCAGTAATAAGCAACAGTCGCTGCTATCACTTAATGCTCTGAAACAAGGTTTGCCAGCCATGAAGTTCAAGGGCCTGATTACAGATAATGGACTTAAGCTTCCTGTTGGGAATTTGCTCATTCTGCAGCCTCAACAAAATTTGAACTTTTGACATTTCCATCATGCTGTAGCTTGACTAGAGGTAAAATAGAAGCAGCTGTGGTGAAAGTGCTAATGGTCTAACTGAAATACATGAAATCTTTCACTCGGCTGGACCACCAGGAAGTGTAGCTGCCCTGGAGAAATTTAATATTGCTAGAAGTAGGCTCAAATTTAAAGTGAAAAAAATCTGTAATAGGAGTTTCCACCCCCAACTTTAAATTGAATAAAGTTTAGGCATTATAGTTAGCAACGTGCCCTGGCAGCCAGGAGAGCCAACCCTGTCCTGGGGCATCAGGCACAGCATCACCAGCTGGGCAAGGGAAGGGATTGTCCTGCTCTGCTCTGCTCTGGGGCAGCCTCACCTCGAGTGCTGGGGGCAGTTCTGGGCACCACAAAGTAAGAAAGACATTGAACTGTTCGAGAGTGTCCAAAGGAGGGCAACAGAGATGGTGAAGGGCCTTGAGAGGAAGCTGTGTGAGGAGTGGCTGAGGGCACTGGGTCTGTTCAGCCTGGAGGAGGCTGAGGGGAGACCTCACTGCAGTTACAGCTTCCTTGTGGGGGGAAGAAGAGGGGCAGGCACTGATCTCTTCTCTCAGGTGACAGTGACAGGATCCAAGGGAATGGCCTGAAGTTGTGACAGAGGAGGTTTAGGTTGGATATTACAGAAAGGTTCTTCATTGAGAGGATGGTTAGGCACTGGAACAGGCTCCCAAGGAAGTGATCACAGCACCAAGCCTGACAGAGCTCAAGAAATGTTTGAACAATGCTCTCAGGCTCAGGATGTGACTCTTAGGAATCGTGCTGTGGAGGGCCAAGAGTTGGACTTTGATAAACCCTGTGGACCAACTCAGGATATTCTATGATTCTGTGTTAAAAATTCACTTGCTCTTGTTGGGCTTTCTCACATAGGAGTCCCAAAGTCTCTTACAGAGTGAAAGAAGTTCCTCTGAAAGCTCAGTAGACTTCAGACATGCAGGTGAGCCCAGCAGGATCTTACTCTTCTGACCAAGAATTTGTTGTTTATTATTCCTAAATATTTTTACAGTGCCCCGAGTGGAAGCTGCTCCTCACAGACTGAGATCTCACTCAGTCTGTGATATGTGTATCAGAGGATTATAGTAAATCCTCTTTGCACATAGGAGAGTGGCCAGAAGTAAGGTAATATTTTGTCAGGTAACATACCACCATCTGGAAGCCCATTGCCAGAGGAAGGACAACGGACTCTTCATTTATTTCAGTGTCCCCAAATGGCTTTACAGGGAGTGGATGCCATGTATCTTCCCAGTTAGACTTGTCCTCTTTTATTTTCAGGATCTTCAGTGAGCTCAGGCACAGGCATCAAGTTCTTCCTGGTTTGTGATCATCCCTGATCTCCAGAGAGCAGATAGAATGTGCATTGCTTGGGTTGCTGCTCTTCTGAGCAATACAACACAGCAACACTGTTCTGCAGGGCTAACAGCCGTGCCTCAGAGTGGTATACCTGTGACATTAAGGATTTGCAGGGGTATACACATATTTAAGTACCTTACGTGCCTGTAAGGATGCGTTGCTATGGCCTTGATGTTATGCACACAAGCTCATATACAATCAGAGAAAATGAGTGATGTCACGTAACACGGGACAAAATACAAAGCAAGTTTTAATACTACACTTTTTTCAGAAATAAATAAGGGTACAAAACTGTCAAATAATTTGTTAGATGTAATTACTAACCTGGTAGCACACAGTGATGCTTGACGAACTAATTTCTCAGAGTAGTGACATTGTAGGCACACTAACATAAACACAGAGCTTTGGCCCTGAATAAAACTTCTCTGGTTATTAGGTTATTAATGGAAAAATAAAGGCTGTCTAAATGTTATCTTTGGGGCAATCCTCAAATTTGTTTTTTCTAGGCCTTAGGCCACTGCCCTATGTGATTTCTGTTTAATCACCAAAAAATAATCAGGGAAAAGATCTGCCGGAGATCTATAGCAAGTTTAATTAATAGTAAACAGACTAAGTCTTCTAAAATATTATTGTTCCACTGTAACAATAAACGGAAAAGATAATTGAATGGATGACTAAGTAAATAATTAAAAGTAATGGGCCCAAACTGGCCATGGAATCTCTCTTAGGGAGGCCTTAGCATGGATTTAATTGAGTTCCCCCTGAAGCCATCTTTTCTCCAGGATGAACATGTACAGATGCCTCAGCCTCTCCTCACAGAGCAACTGGTCAAGGGCTGATCATCCTCATGGCTTCACTGAACTCACTCCAGTTTTTGAAGGTCTTTCAGGAATGGTATTGGAGGGGGAAAATGGGGAGCAGTATCTTGGATATGGTCTAGTGAGCAAGGAGTAAAGGGAGATAATCATCTATTGATTGTGCTCTGTCTAACACAGCCTCCTGACCTTTGCTGCTGCCTCACACTTTGCCACGACTGCAAAGCCAAAGCATCAGGCAAATAACTACTTAATGTAGCAAGAAAAACCAATACTTTTGGTTTTTCCTCAAAAGATCAAATCTGGAGAGATGCTGAACATCAGAACATCAGAAACTCCCTTATGGGATGCTAAAGTCCAGAAATGGAGTGAAGTCAATAAAGAGAAGAGACATGCAGAACAGTCAATGGCAAGAAGTTCAAGCTATTGGTAGAAGCTGCAGAACAAAGTTGCCTTTCCATCCAGTGCGCCAGCATAGGAAGAGATCCACAAGCAATGGACTGTTGTCTACTATTTAATTCTGCTAAGTGATAGAGTTCTAAGTGGGACAGAAAAGATGCTTTAAGACTGGGGACTGCTTACATAAAACTACATGAAACAAGAAGAGCAGGTGAATTTCGGAGAAAGGAGGAAATGCCATAATCAAGTGAAGTAACCTACCCCGCAGGGCGATCTGTGATCTGTGCCAGAAGATCTGCTTGAACTACTTCACCCACAGTAAGAGGGTAGGTATGAGTAATTTTAAGGAAAGCACGGAAATCTATACAGTCAGCCTGTGAATCATTGAATTATTTAGGTTGGGAAGGACCTTTAAGATTGAGTCAAACTGTAAACCCAGCACTGGTAAGTCCACTCCTGAACTATGTCCCTAAGCACCACATTTATGTCTTTTAAATATACAGAATTTTGTATAAGGAAGAACTCCTGGATTCAGTTTTGCTGAGAATTAACACCTCAGAGTGAAGCTAATCACTGGCATAAAACTTGCCAGTTGAGTGGAGACAGGAAAGGGAGGAGACACAAAAGCAGAATCAAACTGCTGGTGTTTCTATACAATGGCATTTGGAAGGGTAGAAAAACAAACACTCCGAGAAGTCAAATGGTTTTTGTAACTTCAAAATCCTCAAAGGTGCTTTTAGTAAGCTCTAAATTGCTGTAGTAAGTTAATTTTACTAAATTAACAGTGATGCTTTCTTATGATTGTGCCCTGACAAAACTTGACTACTGCAAAATTTCTAGTTTGCCATAAAATCTTAGAATAATGTTAAGTCTGGTAAAGGAAAGTAGCCATGTTTTGTGATTTCCACTTTCTGCTAGGCATGGAAATCTTGGGGCAAGTGTGTGACCTGGCAAGGTATCTACCCAACTCCCCTGCTGCACAAAAAAACCAAATGCCAATCCTGATAGTTGCCCCTCTCCCACAGTTTCATAAAACAGCATAGATGGGGTGTTTCTTTCTGAGGGGGTGACAATCTGGGGTGTCTCCCTAGCTGTTCATGCAACTTTCTTCATGGCAGGAGTGGCTTAGTGGGACAGAGTGTGGATTTACCAGGGAATGAGGTGGAAGGAAAAAACTTGCTGTACACATTAGGCCTAACCAGTGTACTAGTCTGCCATGCCAAGGAACACTGTGTAATTCCTGTGTAGACCAGGATGGCATTCATCTACCAGGATGGCATTCATCTACTGCCTACACTGAAACTCATGTGTTTCATAGCTGTAGGCATATGACTCCATGTACTAGCTGCCGTAGAGAAGTATGGAAAGCACATATTTCCTGCCCCAGTTGATCCATAAGTTGTATTGAGATTTAGGCAGATGAAATTAAAGGCTGGAGAGAGGAAGGAAGTTGAGAGAGAAGTTGGGATATTGATATCCTGAAGTTTCACAAATGATCTATAAAAAGCATTTTCTCTAAACCATTTGAAAAATAAGAAATTATCAGGCGAGTTTGATCTTTGATTTCTGCCTTTATTGGGAAGCTGTTTTACCGCAGATCCCTTTTCAAAACAGGGTTTTGACTGGTTGTGAGTCTATTCACCATTGTCACAGAGAAACTCTAGAGCAAAAAAGGGAAGGAATAGTGTCTTGAAATAGACGTAGAAGAAATAATGAAGACGATGCTGTATCCTATGCTAGTGTCACTGCAGAGCTGATATGTGGACTGTCATGCAGAGAACAGCAAGACAGGAAGCAGCAATGTTGTCAGAAGATGTCTCTAGGGAGGTTTTCAAACTTCTTGCAGTGCCTGATCACAGAGGTTAAACAAGAAGATACATGATATGCACACATGTGTGGGGTATCTATGCATGTTTGTACAAGATGTAGGGTGTCCATTCAAAGCATACATCTCCTCTGAGTTTGAATGAGAGCAGCTCTCAACCCCTCATTTGTCCAATATATAGGCCAGCTGTATGAGATTCATAGGAAAATGTCTTATGGAGAGCATAAGAAACATGGACTGGCTGGTTTTAGGGAGGTCATGATTTTTATCTAAAGAAACCCTGGGCAGATGAGAGTTGACCCACAGCTACTCTGGACTTACAGCTGGTTGCTGTGAACAGAGTCTGATTCCAATAGTTTTCATTCAGAAACAAAACAGGAGAGGGAAGATGCTTATCTCAGCATAAGCAGAGCTGGGACACTCACCTATCACACAGAACGGTTTCCTTGCAAAGCGCAGTCTTCCTTGCCATCCTCGGTACCGACAGCAGCACCCAGCAGACCAGATACGAATAATAAATTCCAAACCAAAGACAACAATCATGACAAATTCCTAGAAATGGCAAAGAAGAAAAATGCCTGTTACAGACAACCAACTCATAAACATCAGGAAACTTATTACTACTACTGTTTGTGTCTGACAATCCACCTTGAGCATCTGAATATCCCAAGCCAAACTTGGGATCCTGCTCCCCAGGATGGTTACACAAGCAGCACAGTCCTCAGAGCTTCACAGTGAAAGGTCAAAGCCTAACCTGAGTAACATTAGGTATCAGCTAAGATTTGCTATTAAATATTTTCAAACACTGAATAATACACAAAAAAAGTATCTGAGCAAAATACTCAAAGACTTTGGATGTTGAGCATCAGAGCACAGGAGTTTACACAGCTAGTAAAAAATGTTCCATATCCACATCCATAAAATTATTTCTTACTTTAAAGGCTAAAAGTTTTGGGAGACATATTCTCATTGCTGCAATATACAGGTGAAGTAACTGAGATTATGAGTTTGGGAAATCAATCTGTTCCTAGCAGAAGATTAAGGTACATGCAGGTGTAATTACATACAACAGGTATGTAATTGTTTTCAATGCCCACCCTAGGCCTAACTTTCCCTGGACAACCTGTGAATGAAAGCACTTAGAAATTTTGCCTTGCTTGTTTGGCCTGCTTTTGTTTCTCATTGGAGTCTTCTTCAGAACTGTCTATTTTAAAAGCATCAACATGTATTTATGCGATTTTTATTCTAAAAAAATTTTCATCACAACAGTGAGGTAATAGTTCAGTAATAGAGCTTGGAGCACAATTCAGCTCCATACCCTAAGGAGATCTGCAGCTCAATAATATGCACTGATAGTACATACACACTGTATGGAATTACAAACTTAGATACTCTGCTGGAATACCATCACAAAGTCATGTGTTTTGAAATGACAAAATAAAAATCTGTCTGTTCACAAAAGGGGACAAGTACTTGATGGAGTTTCTTAAACAGCCCATCGAGAAGAAAAGGATGGAAGTTGTGTTTCATTTGGCAGCCCAATGTATTTCTGTGTCCAGAAGTAAGTTGTTCCTTGTCAGCCAATTAATTCATTATTCCTGCAGGATGAAGACTAATGTCGTACCACTAAGGAAGAACTGCAAGTGAATTAAATAAAGGAATATCTGTAAGGGTAGGGTTGATCCAATATTGACTTTTTCCCAATAAACATTTTGCATGCTTTTAGACTGCGAGACCCTGCAACTCTACAAGCCAATGTGTCAACTCAGGCATTAATTTACCTGAACAAATGGCATTATTAATGTTGTGCTATGTAATGATTCTTCACTAGATTATGATTAGTGGCACTCCACTGAAACATTGTGGACTTAATTGCTCTTGCTGTCAAAGAACAATTTGAAAACATAGTATTCCTTCCTAAAACATGTCAGCTTGTGTAGCTACATTACATTGAAAGGCACTTTTAGAGGCCTCTTCAGTGTCTTCATTTTTGGTTTTGTAAATCCCATATTGAATGCCTAAGTCACAAAAGTAGAATAAGATCCCTCTACTAAAACACGGCTGAAGAAAATGCCACATTTTTTATTAGAAAATAACACATGGAAAAATGTGTGTGATTGTTCAGGATTTTCTTTTTATTCCACTACAAGAAACTTCAACTTAATTCCATGGGCAGTGTTATTGCACAACTTCAGAAAATATTATGCACAAAACTGAAAAAGTTCCCCATATAGTAACAATAATTCCTAGTAGTTGGCTACCCTGTGGTACATTTCCTTGTAGGAAATTCTGTGTAGGCCAAGAATAAAATGGACAGGAAGCCAGCTGGAAAAAAGGAAGAATACACATTTTAGTTATTTAACTACCACTTTTATAGTGCTAGTTAAATCATGAATTGTCAAATCTGGTTTACACATTGTTAGATGATGCCTCTGAATTTATGAGTGTTGATGGCAGGCATCCAGGCCATTTCTGCATCTGATTCTCCTAAAGAAGTTTCTTCTTTGGGATAGGGTGAGAGATACTGAAGGAAAGGAGGTCTGAGAAGCATGAAAAATTCTTTGCTTCCAATAAAATCCTTTTCTTGTTAAAACTTAATCACATTTCATTTGAATAAAGTTTGTTGTTTCCCTGGGAAACGCACGGTGTGTACAGATGGATGATACACTTTGTAAGTGCAGTGAAATTGTCCCAGGCACCTTCCAGAAGCTGATCCACACACACAGGAGTGTGTCCTCTCCTGTACTCCAACCCTGGCAGGGCCTCTGATGGGGAACTGGCAAGGACAAAAAGTACTCAGCGATCCTGGAAGGACTAGTCCACAGCTCAAGTCAGTTCAAACAGTACTGCAAAACTGCTGGTAGGAGTTGGAAAGAGGCAATTTTTTTGGAAAGCTTCCTCTTCTGGTTCCTACCAGTGCTATGCAGTTTTGTATTTATCACCTGTACTATTACTAGCCATTACTAGGTGCTATGCTTGCTCAGTGAGACAAAGATGAGAAAATTGATTGCGTGCTGAAAGCATGTTTCTGAGAGTCTGTGCACTACTGCGTGGTGCCTTTGTGTGTTAGAGACAGAAATCAGATTTTTCTCTCACCCACAAACACATACAGTAAAAAGAGGAACTTCATGGAGATACATCTGGTTTGGGAGAGAAAAAGAGCAAAAAGATATTTTCTCAAATTTATTTTAGTGGTTGGAGTAAGAGTACGAGGTTTTTCTTGAAGAAACAATGTGAAATATCTCTGTTTATTCCTTGAGAAAAAGTAATCATTTCTAGAACCATTAGAAATTTATGCATGGTTGTATCATTTCAAAATTAACAAAGGTCTCTACTACTTAAACAATTTTTTCTGCTACTTAAGCAATATAACAACTGTAGCTATACTGATCTCAAATACAGTAAATACATCTCTGCACACTGGGATGCTAAAAGAACTGCTGCTTTTAAAAATGCTACATGTGATTTTCTTCCACCCAAAGCAAGTTTCTCAAGATTTTTAAGTACATGATAAGCTTGAAAAAAAGGAAAAACATTGAAGAAAATGTAGATGGAGTTTCACACTTATTTTTGCATTGATTGAAATAGTGTTGTTTCAAAATGATCTTTATATCCTAATGACTCCTACTTCCTCAAATAAAATGATAATTTTGAAGGGAATAAATATAAAATATAATAAAGTCTAAAGAGAAAGGATTTTCCCAAAAAACCATAACGCATTGAAACAAAATTCTTCATAGTAGTACACACAACATCTTTGTTTTATTTTGAATTGGTTCAGGTCAAGACCAGAGAGAGACAAAGAATTCCACACCACTGTGTAAAAAAGTAATGTTTTAGTAGTTGGGGCACTCAGTCAAAATTTTAAGGCAAATCCCTGTCGGGGTTAATACAGGCTGGGGCATGACAGTATTTTTCCTTATGGCAGCTGTAAAGTTACAAGGTTTTTGGTCTTCTGTGGACAAAAATTGGAAAGATGCATCCAAAACAAGATCAGGATTTTTATTTTTTCATATTTCATTTTGAAGGCTTATTGCCAACTTAAGCATAAATCTAGGCTTTGAAATAACTTGGGTTTTGTTCCTTAGCAATTGAAACAGAAGATCGGAACATGATTGGAAAGGCATGTGATGGAATAAATCATTAGACTTCGTGCTTTGTAGACTTGAAGGCTGAAGAAATGATGCATTCCAAGTATCTCTGTCCTACATATAATATAATGGAACATCATTAATTTTGAATTACTTATGAGAATGAGAAACAACATTTACATCAGAATGGGAAAATCTTGCACTGTTTATAAATCTGGCCCACTTCAAAATTAATCAAGGCTGCATTTGAACTGATGAGCAAGTTAAGATTTACTGGAAATCTAACCCTTCCCTTCCTAGGTAGAGCAGAGGGGCATTAGCATTTGCCATTTCTTGCCTTTTCCCTGTCTTGTTATCCTTTTCCAATCACAGCTGCATTTGGCCTTACACCAGAGTTACCACAATCTGTCACTATTTTGGCTGTCCAAGCTCACAGTTAGCACCTCCCAGTAACCACTATGGCAGATGCATGGGTGGTTCAGACAGTGGAAAGTTTCTCTTCCTTCTCAAAGCACAGTTCATCCAAACTGATGAGCTTTTTCCTGAAATGTTTCTGCACATGCAGCTCCAGTTGTCCTGGGGAACCTTGCAAGAGAAGCAGGGCTGACACCCTTGGGCTGACAAGGTTCAGTTGCTTTTGGCTAGCAGTGTACTCCTGAAGATTTTTACATCTGTGTGTGCCTGGGTTGTTACACCACTGGAACAACCAGGTTCACACAAATGGCAGGAAAAGAAAATAAGAGGTCATCCAGAGCAAGGTTTCTGTTAATAAAAGGTCCTGGAGGACGCCAATCAACAGGGTTGATAATTAAGAAAATTAAGCATATTCTGTAAAATCCAGCACTTCCGCCCTCCCTGTCCCCCTTTTCTTCCTGCTGTCCAATTAGGATACATGACTTGTTGAAGTTGTTTACATTAACATGCTTCTCAGGCAGTTTTTAATGATAAGGATTTCCCTAAGCATAACATTTTAACAGCAAAAAGTAAGTTTATATAATAGCTTTCTCACTCTTTTGCATAACTGCTTATTAAAACTGAAAATAATTTGCTGCTGATGAAGCAGGTGCCTTCACTGTAGACTGCAACATTAGGGAATTAGAGCTATTTTTGCAATAGGAAAATGACCAAAGTTGAGCACCCTCTGCTGATCTAGGATGCTTCAGGTTATTTTGCAATGTGTAAATGAGCTGAGGCTTGGATATAAGAAATACACCCACAAGACAATGTCTCTGCTCTTATTTTAATTATATTTCTTGTATGGAAATGGTGATTTTAATTATTCTAAAGGCTAGTGAAGTAGCACAACAGAGCTGCAGACTGATGTGAGGAGCTGTCTGCCTTGAGCTCATAGGAGAACTGTGAGCAACTGACATTGTCAGAAGTTGGAGAGATGGACAGGAACAGACCAAATAAATCCTCTGAAATAAGCTTTAGTAAGGCCACAAGTGCTTCCCTTCTGAAGACATCTGTGCAGTGTAGCTGCCCTGCAGATCCTTATCTGGTGTGTAGATCAGCAAGCCTCACTACACTAACACAACAGCAGAGCACGAGGAACAATGTCATCTGATACTGCTTGGGATATATCCCCTCTTCCCTAAAATCTCATAAACAGGCAAGTCCAGTGTTTCTAAATCAGGGAAGTCCAGTGTTTCCAAATAATTTTGAAAGGAAGGAGAATAAACATGTTCTCATACTTTAATTTATGGCTGACTGGTTTAAGTATATCACCAGCTGCTGAAATATCTTCAGGGTGACACACGAATACTTGATACCATCCAAATAGCAATGCTTTATTACTCATAGTCAAAGATTGTTTTATCATTCAATTAAAGCTAGAACAGAACACCTCAGCTTATCAACAACATGAGTCTCTAAAGCCAGAAATCCCCCTCTACTGATTCCAGGTACTGAGCTCTAAAGCTGGGCTGTACACTCTAAAGATATGCCATTGGGTGTGAGGGGAAGCACAACACTGGTCTGTCTCAATGAAACTTGACAAAGCTCTGGGCTTTAAATAGTTATGATGCAGAAGCTGGTGTAGGACTACAGGCAATTGTGTTATACTGGCCTTTTTCCAGATTAAAACAACCAGGTAAGAATATGTGCATGGTTCAAAGCATGGTAAATTTGAACACGTTTGTGTTATTCCTGGTTCAGCACTAAAAAGAGGAGATCTTTGGTCGAAACAGCTAACAAGCATATCTTGGTGTGTATGCATACACTTAAGAAAAAATGTTTTAATTCTTTCCAACTGTAGTTGAACAGAAGGAGAGACAGCCATAAATCTGAAAACATAACCCAGAATAGAACCTATTAGTGGCATATAAATCACAACCAGAGACTTCACTTCAGCTCCCAATGCAATACACAATAAGCATGAACTGAAATTTATGCACCTTTTTATCATTTATCAGTTTTATAATGGATGTGATACTTTTAGAGCACTTGATTTTCCATATTATGATTAAGAATTTCCATGTAGATTCTACATTAAAAAGAGAATTATTGAGAAATCAGTTTTGTGCCTTTTACTCAAATACACAGCTACAAATCTAGTGATATAATATTAAAATCCCAGTTATATGCTTAATCCACATGTTATATACATGACTTCTGCTATCCCTTCTAGCTTTTAGTGTTTGTACTTGACATGGCATCCATCAGTCATGCATCTTTTTTACTCCTTTGCGAGAGGAAAAAGCTGTGAATTTTTATTTTAAATAAACCAGTTTTGAATCAGATAGCACAACCCAGCAGCAGAATTACATAGATACCATTTATTTATGTTTTTCATAATATCTTATAAAGACAAGTATTTACTGTGTCAGACACAATGTATTATTCCTACCACTTAAACTGTGCTAGTCTTCCTCAGCATCCTCTGCCTCCCCAGACCAGCAGACTCACTCCACATCACCATCATGGGCCAGCTGCTGAGGACCTGCTGGGACCAGAGCAACGAGTGCTGCAGGGCTGCCCTGGCCACCATGGTTACTGCCAATACCACGTGGGCAATCTGCAACTTGTACCTGGGGGCAAACAGATCCCAAAGCTCCTGCTGGTGCACATGGTTCTTCCAGGGACACTCTGATGATCCCTGAATACCCTCTTTCAAACTGGGAAAAGGGGCAATGGGGAGCACTGACTTCTCCATATCTATCCTGCTCTTTCCTGGATGCTGCATCACCTTTGAACAGGGTTTTCCAGCCATTTGTGCTCACTGCCTTGTGCCATACCATTTGTTTGTGTGTCAGGTGCAACTACACATCTAAGAGAATTCCTTAAAGGAGATGATAGCATAAAAGTCATGTTATAGAATAATTTTCTACTTTCCAAAAGTTTTTTACCCTTCTCTGTGCTTGCTCAGAATTTCTTTCTCTTTAGTGAGATAGCAGTGGTAAATGGTCTAATATTGGTTTTAAATTTATCCTCATATTGGAAACAAAGAAGCTCTGTACAGCTGTACCCAGGCCTTTGCACTTCCTTTGTGATTTCTTCATGCATTTCTTTCTGCTGTAGTCACATTTCTGATGTCACATTAGAGGCAGAGGTTCAAGCACATGTCTCTGTAGCGACACAGATCCAAAATTTTCCTCTTGAAATGTTTGTGAAGAATTTTGTATCTTTTCTCTCTCCCAAACAAGTGTAGAACAGGCATCAGAACTCTGAATCCTTCTATGCCCTGGCATCCCTATTGATTTAGTATTGATGCAAGGGGTTTAAGCTAATTGTTATGGCTGATCACGTGCATGTCAATTAACTGATTGCATCTGACATGCTGTACTGCAGAGTAGGACAGCGTGTTCATTCTTTTATTCTTTGGCCTTAGCATGCTTGGAGTTGTTAAATGCTGGAGATTCTGCAAATGATATCTGCACTGTTCTTTTAAAAATTACTTTTTTGCAATTTCTCAGTTGTCAAAGCTCATTAGGAGAGCTTCCCTAGTTGTTCATCTGGGCATGTTTTAACCACTGGGAGACCTAAGTGCATCTGGGTTGATATATACTGAAATGTTACTGGTACCAAAATTTTCAGGAAACAACTTTAAGAAAGTGTTTTCTGACAGTTTCCAACTTTTTACAAACTGGTCTTGGTAGGCAGTCAACCCAATCAGCCAAAATCCTGTTCAAGCGTTAATTTTCTTAAAAATATCACCTCATCAAACATTTCTGCTACTTGGACAATTATCTGGTCACAATATTTTTATCCAGTTCCTTAAGTTCTGTGAAAAACTGACTTGGACTCCCTTTTTTAGTCAAATAACTGAATTTTGAGAGCCAGTATACCAAGCCTTGTGTTTCACGCATCATGCCATTCGCTGACTGTGCTGCAGTTTTTCCTATTATATTTTTCCAGGTTTATGGAATTTGGGTCTCTTGGAAAAAGAAAACATATATATATATCTTTGAGAGCCATACATTTCCTGTGATCATATCTTCATGTGGTACAATTAGCCAATTCCTGTCTGGTTCAGATGTGATACCAAAGTTATTTTTATTGTCCCGTCCGTAACATACACCCTTTCCTTAGGTACTTCACGGAAGACTAAAAGTCTAAAATGGCCAGTATTTATTCTGCTAACTTACCTTTGTAATTCACCCACAACTCAGGGTCCTCAGGACTGAACTTAGTTCCACTGTGTGTCTGTGTATTCACCATCGCCTTCACTTTAGGTGGATATTTTTATTATAGGTGTGTCTGCTCTGGATTCTTACAGAATGTTTTTGTTTGTTTGTTTTTGCCTGTATTTCAATACTTCTTGCACAGAATCACTAAATCACAGAACCAGCTAAGTCAGAAGGGACCCACAAGGACACTGAGTCCAACTCTTGGCCCTGCACGGCGCCACCCCCAAGAGTCACACCCTCTGCCTGAGAGCCTTGTTCAAACACTTGAATGCTGTCAGGCTTGGGGCTGGGACCGCTTCCCTGTTGGGAGCCTGTTCCAGTGCCCAACCACCCTCTGGGAGACAAAACTTTTTCTAATAACCAACCTAAACCTCCCCTGACACAACTTCAGGCGATTCCCTTAGGTCCGGTCTCTGGTCACTGCAGAGAAGAGATCAGTGCCTGCGTTTTCTTGTCCCCTCACAAGGAAGCTGTCACTGCAGTGAGATCTCCTCCCTGTCTCCTCTTCTCCAGGCTGAACAGACCAAGTGCCCTCAGCTGCTCCTCACACAGCTTCCCCTCAAGGCCTTTCACCACCTTTGCTGTCCTTTAGACACTCCCTAACAGGTTTATATCTTTTTTATATTACAGTGCCCAAAACTGTTCCCAGCACTTGAGGTGAGGCTGCTCCAGTGCAGAGCAGTGATGACTTAAGTTTTAGCTTTCATATTTTTCAATATCTGTACTACCTCAGTGTGTGACTCTGAACTTCATGTAAAGTGTTAGCAAGTTCTCTTCACAGTTTAGTTACACAAACAATCCTTTTCCAGCCTGAGAACCAAGGACATAGTTTCTTTGGGCCCAAAAAGTACAAACAACAGCAAATTGAAGAGAACAATTTGGGAGGATGAGACTGCATAACCTGAAGCTGTAATTGGACGATTAACCCAAATATGTAGATGAACCAAAATTTATATAAGTGTGAAAAGTCATGACCAGTCATCCCTCTTGGGTCCATCTTGGGCAGAGCCCTGGCCGGGCTCTTCTGCTACCCAAGGTGTATCCTTTGAAGGCCTTTCAATAAATACCTACTTTATTTCTTTAACTCTGTCCAGCCTCTGTTCCAGGTAGCCTCTCTAGACATCAGCAGAGCAGGACAATCCCCTCCCTTGCCCAGCTGGTGATGCTGTGCCTGATGCCCCCAGGACAGGGTTGGCTCTCCTGGCTGCCAGGGCACTGCTGGCTCATGTTCAACTTTCAGTCAACCAGCACACCCAGGTCCCTTCCCCTGGCACTGCTCTCCAGCATCCCATTCCTCAACCTGTCTGTACATCCAGGGTTGCCCATCCCAGGTGCAGAATCCAGCACCTTCCCTTGTTGAACTTCATGTTGTTGGTTGTTGCCCAGCTCTCTGATTTGTCAAGGTCTCTGCAGTGCCTCCCTGCCCTGGAGGGAGTCAGCAGCTCCTCCCAGTTTTGTATCATCTGTGAACTTGTTCAGTATCCCTTTCCAGTCCTGCCTCCAAGTCATTTATGAAGATGTTGACGAGCACAGGGCTGGTGATGGAGCCCTGTGAGACTCCACTAGTGACAGGTCACCAGTCTGATGTCACCCCATTCACTACAATCCTTAGTGCCCAACCCATGAGCCAGCTGCTCACTCATTGCATGGTGTGTTTATCCAGCTGTGTGCTGGACATTTGCTCGAATTCATAGTTTTAAAAATGAATCATAAACTGAACAGATTTCTGCTGTCAGTTGAGGAAAGTTCACATTTCGACTGCAGCAAGCTGTGTCTTCACATGCTTTGTCACGTCTCTGCAAAGAGATGGAGTGGTTTGCAGCCTTTCTGTGCTA
This sequence comes from Serinus canaria, assembly GCF_022539315.1. NCBI lineage: Eukaryota > Metazoa > Chordata > Aves > Passeriformes > Fringillidae > Serinus > Serinus canaria. The sequence continues at coordinate 83,216,035 of NC_066316.1, forward strand.
CTCAGATGCTGGATTTTCCCTAGATTTCCAAATGGCTTGCATATCACTGATGTTGCTGTCTTCTTCAGCACTCTTTTCCTTTTGACATTTAATGGAAGAATTTTTGAGAATTTATTGTAGAATTTTTTCCTTACATGTTATTTTTAACCGTGTACTTTGGCTTTCCTCTGGGGACATATTCTGCATTTCCATTTGGCAAATCAATATTTCCCTGACAAAGGTCAGGTCTGAATTTCTGATAGAGAGTTTGATATCTATCCATTTTTACTGTTGCAATCTAAACTGTTTCTTGCCTGTTTTAAGGAGGTAGTTCTTGATCTCCATATCAAACTCTAGCATGAAACCAATACAATTTAATATTGCAGGATCTAACATAAACTATTCGAAATCTACATCTGCAGAAAATGTTACACTTATTCCTTGGAGGTGATTTCCCATGCCACCTTGTTATCACTTAAACTGATAAAACAAGAAATACATGTCATGGGAAGAGCACTTGTGTAAGGAATGTTCCTTACTTGTCCTTAAAGGAAGTCCAAGACAGCTGGTTTGGTTTTTTAGCACAATGTGTTGATCAACCTAAAAGCAGACATGCTTTCCCCTCCTCAAATAATTATATCCTTATTAATCTGAACCCCATCACTGACATCTAATTCTCCCCATTTTCCCCATTTTTATAGGAACTGATAACAATAACATAAATTAGTGTAATGTACCTATTTAGAAATGCAACACTGGCTTTCTTACTACAGGTTAGCCATTTTAATATTGAAATTGTACTAGTTCATGAACTTGTTACATTTATCACTGCTTGTGGTTTTGCTATTTCCACCCGTTTTTCTTCACTGCGCATCACCACCCATTTCTCTATATATGCCCTGTTCATTGAGAGGAATGGAAAATAATTCTGTGGATGGCATTTCATCCACCAGCCACTGACCTGTGGCAACTCTGGTGATCCTAACATTTCACATCAAATGCAGATTTCTTGCTGAACACAACTGACTGGTAGTTCTGCTCTGGCAGAGACAAAAACTCTCTTGCTTTCTACTGCATTTGCTGCTGAATGCTGCAGTAACTGTTCATAGTTATCTTATCTTCTTCAAGTGATTCAGTTATAAGATTATTTTTTCCCTGATTGTAGATCACATATGCAATTTTAATCATCTTTAGTCATCAAACCCATTTTAGCTTTCCCAGTAGCACCTAATATACTGCAGTTTTAATTACAATGGAAAAATTATTCTGTTCAATGTGTGATTTTCAATCTTTTCTTTACAAAGGAAATCTCTGCTTAATACCAAAGAATAAAATAAAAGAAAGGACAAAACTTTGCTAACAATATAACCAATCCCAGAACCATATCCATAATAGGCTTATGCCAGCATTGAGACATCTTTATTTTCTGACCTGTTGAAGTGTACTTATCATCCTGAGCATTGCTGACAATATATGGATACCTCCTGCTGACAATATATAGATATCTCGAGAGTTTTATGTGCAGTGCTGTGTTCTGTTGTTAGGAAATAATTTTTCTGGTTACTTTCATCTCTCTCTCCATAGCTACAGTGTGTACTTGTTTGTTAGAGAGCTTTGCTGGTTGGTTGGAAGTGCCAACACTGCCTTCTGAGAGAAGAATTAAGCTTTGAGGACAGCCACTGTTTATAATAACTCTATCTTTTAATTTAAATTTTTTCTTTCTGTCAGACTTCCTCATCATAACTTTTAATTTCAGCAAAGTGGGTCCAGCATTTAAATTTCCAGTGGAAAGTCTGTTTTGTTTCTACACAAAGATTCACAAGCAGTTGTGATGGACTCTTGCCCAAATTTTTGTAACAACAGTCAGTTTGGACCTGGAGATCATAAATTTAAACAGCAAAGATGTGAAAATATTAATATTTGTATGGTAAGAGTATTTTCAAAGCTAACAGGTAGTTTCTTATGACATGGCTGAATTGTTTTATGCTCATGTTATTATATTGTTAGTGTACATTAATCCAAACAAGACTGAAAATATGAAGGTTTTGACCTCATCAACATTATAGTTCCCTCTCTTATTCTGTCTTTGACATCAGTGTTGTGTATCTAATGTAATTTTTCAGAGATTTCTATGAGGAATTTTGACATTTCAAAGCTAAGTTTTGATTTGGAAAATAAAACACTAGAAATCAGTATTTCTTGAGAAATAATGATTTTGAGTTTCAACAAACTCACCAATTTTTAACTCAGGGATAAATTAATCTGTTTTTCTCAGAAGAAAATTCCAGTAATATGGTCTATACCTTACTGTTGTTAGAAATGAATCTATAATTGAAATCTTTCAAGATAATTTTTTATTTTTATGCCTTGATAGCTGGTCCTATAGAGCTATCACTAAGTCCTTTCTCAGGTCTGGTGGTCATTTATTCAAGTATGGCAAGAGGATTCAAGTGCTGGTACAATCTAAACTGAAAAATGCCTTTTTTTTTTTTTTTTTTTTTTTAATTGGGCACTATCTAAATCCCTTTTTAAAGTCCACTCTGGTCAGTTTTACAATTCTGTAGTGGATTTGAATGAGTACATTCCCATGGATGGACTTATTTCCTAGAGCAATTTGAATACATGCTTACCTGCTGTGGGGCAGCTATACACTATGTTTTTAAATCAATGTGTATCCTTTTTCTTTTATGCAAAAATATTAAGAGAAAAAAATCTTGGAAAGATATTCATTGCTAGAAGCACTTGGTGGACTCTCACTGTGGGTTCATGTGTGTGACCATAGTACATGGAGAAACCAGCTTCATCCTGTGCATGCTGTCTGCTTTTATATCTTTGGGAGCTATTTCTGCCTGAAGAATGTGTTCCTAGAGTACATTTTCAGAGGCCTTTATTCTACAAATCTGGGTACAGCTTTCTACACCAGCCATTTTCAGAGAAAACCACAAACCAGATTTGATAAAACCAGTCCTGCAGAAATTCACTTGCATTTTTTCATCTACCCATCTTGATTAAAAATTAAAATTACAAAAAAAAGAGGATGCTTTCTCACTTCAAATAAAAATGACTTTTTTTCCCCCCTATAAACTTAATCTGAGTTCTAAGCTAAAAGGTCTGAGATAATCAAATACACAAATAATATTTTATGCCAGGTCAAATGAAACATTAAACTGATCCAAGACTTTTTTTTTACTTCTCAATTAGTCAAATCTTCCTGGGTCAACACAAATCATTTCATTAGTTTTCTTGCATTGACAGCAAACAAACAGAAGTGAACCAGAAATTCACATAACTTTCAGCTTTAGTTGAAAATGAACTTGAAATATAGGGAGTTTGGTCAAGAGAGTGAATGACCTCCAGTTCTAGATAATATTCCTTCTTGGCTATCTTCCCCAAAATATTTGATTTTGCCTTCACAGCCTCAGTTTTAGTCCCCTTGTGTTTATTATTTGATAAAGTGCTAGCAAATGGACTTGTAGATCAGCAATACACCAAAGATTATTTTCTTGCTGTGTTAGTTGGATTCTTAAGCTGCTTGTGGTTTATTTTGATGCTGAAGTAGATTTTTATCCTACTGCCTGTCTGGGATATATCATTGCTACAGCTCAAGTGCCAGAAGTTGTGTGCACAGATGAGGCTAAAGCATAATTTTCATTGTGTAGTTTTATCTGATGATCTCCTCCTGATTACTCTTATTATTTCTGGACACAAATCTAACCAAATTAATTACTGATTCAACAATCCCACGTTTACTGTATGTAACATGCACTTAACTTATCTGCATGACTTTCACGTTCAGGATAAATGCAAATGTTGAAGGCGTTTCCCTTGACAGGTTTCCTGATAAGGAGAAGCAGCCTTGGCACACAGCAGTACTTGTGTGGATGCCAGAATTGAAGCTGGGTCCAACACAACACAGCAGGGCAGGTTGTGCTACCAGAGCTGTTGCCCCAGCTCTGGTAGCAGAGCTCAGGCATTTCTGCAGCCCAGATGAGTCCATTAACCTCTGCTGAAGCCCAGAAGCCCTCAGCTATTATTGCTTTCCTAAACAATGATTTGCTTTGAGCTATCACAAATTGCATGTTTCTGAGAGAGTACTTGGGATGCAGTGATTAGGAGATATGTTCCCTGCTCCCTTGTAAGGCATGGCTTGGGCAGATAAATGGAATTGACTGATTGGAGAAGAATAATCTTCTCAGCTCCTCTGGCCTTTCTGAGAAGGAGGAAAAGGTTTGCTCAGCTCATCTACACTTCCCTCTTTAATCTCCCTGTGCAATTGTGAATAGCTGCAATATGTCAAAAGCCCGTGCATGCAGCAGCTCAGGTATTAAGTTGGAGGAACATTACATTAGCTTTTTAGCCAATTAACGTGGCTGTAGGGGAGACCATCTGGAATAAATCTGCAAAACAAACAGCTCACAGAAACCCAGCAGGCAGCTCTATGGATTGTTCTATTTGTACGGTACTTCATTAATAAATAAACATGTATCTTCTATTTCAAGCACAATGCACAAACATTATTAAACCAGACCTGATAGGTAACACAGCTGTCTTGCTAAATGACACATTTGGAAGAGCTCTGTGAATCACTGCAAGGAAAAGGTTGTGAAAACTCCAGTGGCTGCAGTTAGGTATTGGCACAGCCAAAACAACTGCTCCTGAATTAATGTAGAAATGTATTGTCCTCTTGCTTTGCGGTTCCAAAAGTTTGTTTTGGTAACATTGTTAATATCAGCTACTGATTCAGTATGTAGAGAAGGAACAAACCATGCATCAGCAATCTGCATTAAGCAGTCAGCTTTAGCCTCCTTCTGGAACTTCATACTTTGCTGTGTTTATATTTTTCTCATTAAAGACCCACAGCAGGAGATGCAAAATTCGTTGTCACTAGGTTTATTCCTGCCAAAGGTTTGCTGAACACGTAGGCTTTATTATAGAAATGCTGGATGAGGCTAGAATTGGTGCTTCAAGGATCAACCATCCACCCTCTTCCTCCTTAAGGCCTATTCCTTGTTCAGAGGATGCCATGGGATGCACAGGCAGAGCAGTTAGGATGGACAAAGCTCATCTTTGAAGCCAGAGCAGCAAAAAGCACAGAAGATTTCCCTCAGCAGACACTGAGCAGCTCTGCTCAGCTGATGGGCACCTCTGCAAGGACTGGTGTGCCAGCCATCAGAGCTCACCACACCTCTGCCCGGCACTGGGAGCAAGGCCAGGCATTCACAGGGCTCCTGCACATTGTGGCTCCTGTGAGACCCGTGGCACAGTACAGGGAGCCAGCCAGCTGAGGAATCAGCAGTGCTAAGTGTACCAACACAATCAACAAAAATGTGGCTCACGGGGAATGCATATTAAATGTCAGAACAAATGGTATTTCTGTGACCAATTTGCATAAGTATACAGGAAAACGGATTACTTGTCACAAAAGCCTCTTCTATTACACATAGGTTATTTTCAGACTAATCAGATTTTCCTGTTTTCAATATCAAAAAATCTTAGCAATTAGTGTACCAGTTACAATAATATAACTAGCTGCAGAACATTCAAACAGACTTTCATTTACCAAATGTTGCTCATATTTGTAAATAATGGGTTTAGGTGTGAGTGGAGGTTTAATTCTGACCATTTTTAGCTGGTTTAATGCCACCTGATCTTTTCTCCAGAGAAAGAAAAAGCACTAAAATGGCTAGAAAGAAAAATGCAACATTTAGCATGGCTCTCCCTAATTAGCCCTGCTAAAAAATCATCCAATGGAGCAAAACACCACATACCTGCACCTAGCCTGCTCTGGACATTTAGTTCTGGTATTTTGATGCAGTGGCCCATTGTGCTGTAAAGACATAGCACGCAACATAATTATCAGCCTGCTCATGCCATAATTAATTAGGGAGCTGCTCTGAAGACCAGAGCTTTTGGATATACACAGTGATGACAATTAAAATGTTGGCATTTGTCAACAGTTACTTCACCTCAGGTGCTACCCAACAAGGCAAAGCCAGCTGAATGCATGGAACTGAAATAACCATGGTAACTCTGGGTGCATGGTGACGTTCTAATATCCACTACTGCCTATCCTCAGGCCACCACTTGCAGAACTAAATGGCCCATCAAGAAGCAGATGAATAAAGTGTCATCTGTACAATGCATGAAAAATGTTAAGCACTTTTAGGGATTAAAGCCCTTTTCATTTACCTCAGAAGGGAAAAAGGAGAGATAAACATAATACAAAAGCATGTATTGTGAAGAAATAATGAAGCTACCACATCCTACTGCAGCAACTGCTACTAAAATGTCAGTATCTACCAATAGCTAGCCCAAATCCGTATCTAAGATACCAAAATTAATTCCTATTTTAAGTGCCTCTTACTACATACTGACTTTTTAAATGACAGCAGCAATATCAAAGGTCTTTCATGCTCAGTCACTGCCAAACTGTGGTGGAAAATCTATCTGTTATAAACCACAGCAGTTCTCAAGCAAAGAAGGGGATCCACTACCACACTTTATTAGCACTGTCTGACCTGTTCTTAAATAAAAAGATTGTGGAATCCTCTAATTTATCATTTTTTCATCATTCTGAGGAAAAGTCTGATTTTTTTTTCTAAATGCTCAGTTATGGTATTATATTACTTACTCCACGGCAAGGGAGAGGATTTGAATGTATACTAAAGTATCTGTAAAATGGTCGTGTATTTAGAATTTTCACTTACCAAAATGAAGAGACAACCAGAGGCAAGTTTTGTGTGTTCAGGAATAGTAGAAAACACGGACAAAATCAAGCAACCAAACACAAGGAGAAAACTGAAAAAGAAAGAATATTAATAATTGTTAATATTTTACAGTACCCTGATCCAGTATCTATATTGTTTGTACTTCACCAACATTAATAGAAGTCTGTCTCTGTGCAGCCTTCATTAGTAGAGGGGAATACAGCTACCACTTAACTTAGTTCATTAAAGACATTAGAATAATAGCCTGTTATTAAATCTATATGCTTTAAGAAGCACTGCTAGAATTCAGAGCCATAAGATTTTCTTGGGAAAACGACCTAATATCCACAGATGTTACTTTTTGTATCACAATCCTGTACCTTTATGCAATCCAGATAATTTAAGTGTCTTTAAAGGGAGATCTCCAGTGGGAGGGTTGTTTCCCAGGTCTGAAAAATCATTTCTCCCTCAACTGACCCCAAACCCCTGCTGCATAAGTTTACCAAAGAGCTCAGTTACATATTGCACCTATCTGTCCATCTGAAACAACCTCCTTCTGAGCAACAGATTTAGTGTTCAAACCACCTGAAGGGAGAGGCAGAGCTAGGGCATTGCTGTCCTCAGTGAACAGGATCCATTCTGGGGGTAAACTTTGTTTCATGCAATCCACTGAAGAACTCAAAACAATTACACAAGCCACAAGCCAAGCAGTCACAGTCAGGAAAACATGAGCACAATTTTCAGTTTGCATGACCCTGTATATTTCATGACACTGATGAAATACACAGGCAAAAAAAGCAAAATCTTTTTGTGAGGAAGATCCAAATTAATGGTATCACTGCAGAAATTCTTGTATATCCCATGTCCAGCCCTTAGCAGTCACAGTACATGTTTGCAGACATGAGCTGGCAGAACTGGAATTGCCTTGACACATATACTGTTGGTGGTAAGGATTATCCTTTCCTCTTGTACTGCTCCACCAAGAATACCGCTGTGCTAGTGAAACCATCTATGAACGGGATCAGGAATGAGGTTCCCTTTACCCACAGTCTCATGAACTGACTAATCAGCACCCAGTAATAATTGATTCTACCAATGTTTTGCTAAATTCCTTTTTAAAACACTTATCAGTCATGCTGCACATTGAGGCAACCAACAAAGAGCAGGCCTTTGACTTTTTTTGAATTGCTGGGACTCATTAGCTGATGTTCTAACCCACGTGAATAGATATTGTAATTAATGCAGATAAATATCCCTCCCTGCCCTTATCTTGACCCATGAGCCTTTCCTTACACTTTCCTCCAACCAGATGAGGAAGGGGAATTATAGGGAGGCTATGGTGGGCACCCAGTGTCCTGCCAGGGTCAATGCACCACACTGTGAAACCTCTGCCCCCAAAGATTGCAGAACTTGGCTGAAAAAGACCACGGTCTGACTTTGAAGTGAGCTCTGCTTTGAGAAGGAGGTTGGACTGGAAGACTCACAGAGGCTTTTTTCAACCTACATGCTTCTGTGTTTCTAACTACTGGATATAACATTAATGTATTACTGCATCTGCATACACGTGAGCTTCAGGAGCTAGGATTACTCTTTCCCACAGAACATACAGAGTTCCCACAGTGATGTAATAGAGGAGTGCCATAATATATCCAATACATTACATAAAAATACAATTCTAGTCTTCAGGATTTCTAGTAGAAAACTTCTATCTGCAATGCAATAGGACTTGGGAGGAATATTTTGTAGCATATCGTTTAACTGCTGGGGAGAAGTTCTACTCTGAAAATCAAATATGATAGGAGCTTGCCTATAAATTTTATTAAGGACTGTAAATAAAACAGTATCCAGGAGGGTAAAGTGCACATCTGGCACACACCATGGCAATCTTATCTTCTAGACTAGAGAAAGGTGAAGATCAACACAGGCTTCAAGATTTAGCAAAAAACTCATACAAGACTCGTGCAATCCGGGCACAAGTACAGACTGAGCAGACAATGGATCAAAAGCAGCCCTGGGGAGAAAGACTTGGGGGTGTTTCTGGACAAAATGTTCAGCATGACTTGGCAACGCATGCTCACAGCCCAGAAAGTCAACCATATCCTGGACTGCATCAAAAGAGGAGTGGCCAGAGGATGAGGAAGGTGATTCCCCCCCTCTGCTCCTGTGAGAATGCTCCTGGAGTGCTGCATCCCACCCTGGGGCCCTCAGCACAAGAAAGACATTGACTGTTGGGACATCTGCCAGAGGAGAGCCGCCAAACTGATCTCAGTGCTGGACCAGTTCACCTGGGAAGACAGGCTGAGAGAATCAAGGCTCCCTTGATCCAATCCCCTCAGAAATGAAGGCTCCAGAAGCCTACCTTAGATCAGCCTTACATTGCCTAAATGGGGTCTGCAGGAAAGCTGGAGAGGGACCTCTCACAAGGGCATGTAGTGCTAGGGCAAGGGGCAAGTCCTCAAGCTGAAGGATGTAAGATTTAGGTTAGATATTAGGAAAAAATCTTTTACTGTGAGGGTGCACTGGAACAGGTTACCCAGAGAACTTGTGGATGCCCCATTCCTGGAGGTGTTCAAGGTCAGGCTGGATGGTGCTCTGAGCAACCTGGTCTAGTGGAAGGTTCTCTGCCCATGGCAAGAGGGGTGGAACTGGATGATCTTAACATCCCTTCTGACTCCAAACAACTCTGTGATTCTACTTTTCTATGATTCTATTTTTCTATGATTATGTGATTCTATGATAAGTGACAAAAATCCATCTTGTGAGCAATTTTTCTCCCCACTACTTCACTTTATAAAAATGGAAAAAATTTCATAGAACATTAGTGGTAGTTTCAGCTGCTACAGCCTTCAGATGCAATCCCCCTATAATTACATCCTACTGACATAGGCATAAATGTGGTTTCTTCTCATTAAGGCTTGCATGGAGGGCAAAATAAAACTAAGTGACTAAGAATTTACAGTAAAAGAATGTAATTTCCTCTTGCTGAATTTCTTTAGACCTGAATCAATTAAAATGACATTTGCTTACTTCCTTTGTGTTTAGGTATTAAAAATTTCTTGTTTGATTTTATTCCTGTAATACCAAGTAAATTGGAAGCCCAGTTGTACTGGGTCTTATCCAAACACACAATACCAGTTTTCACTTGGAAGAGATTTCTTATAGCACAGTTATGGAAAACAGACATAGCAGGAAAAAATAAAGTTTCTTGTTCCCGTATCACAGTTGGAGACCATGGCACAGTAAAGGTGAGGGACTTGCCTAAGGCTACACAGAAAGTCTTTACATGTGCAATAAACCTGATCCTTTTAAGTCCCAGCCCAATCCTACACAAAACCATCATCCATTTACCCACCACTTGCTTTCCACAGTCTGTCAGGACTATGATTTGGAATATCACTGTGGGCAAGGTGTTTGTTCACAAGAGATGGGAAAAGTGAGTCAGGAGAGGGAATGAGTACAGTTAAGCAGTGTATTAATCAAAAGAAAAGCAAATATTCAGGAAAGCCAGGTGCAGTGTGGATTAGCACCTGGTTGACATAGTTCTGCAGTTTATCCATGAAAAGCAGAAACAATCCTCACAGCAATACATAAAAACAGTCCCGGAAAATTTTTTTCCAAAATTCTACAACTCTTGCTCTCAGTTTTTCCATAAACTCAAAAGGGCATGAAGCATCATCATTACTACTACTACTACTACTACTACTATTATTATTACTATTATTATCATTGAATAAAATAAAAATGCTTGTATTTATCTACCCACATATTCAAATATTGCCCCTCATTCCCTCATTCCGCCCTCCAACAGTGAACTCTTCTTTTAGTGCCCCTCAGCACATTATGTCTAAAATTAAACTGTAAGTACTTTTATGGAGGGGAGAATACCAGTCCTACTAGCCTGGGAAAATGAGAAGCATACATTTAGGTGCTGTAAAACACATCACTAGAAACAAAAGTGGAATATTTTCCATAGTTTATATATCACTGAAGTGCTTTTCCTTCAAAGTAAACTAACAGTGAGGATTCACTTGCTATGTTTTAGTGCAATCTGTTTACTCAGGGCATGCAAAGGAAAGCACTTCTCCTTTTTCCCAGCTGGAACTGAATACATGAAGGCTGCAGCAACAACTTTCACCTGGCTGAATGTTAAATGAGGATCTGCCCAGCCAAAGGAAATCCCTAAGGTTCAAACATCACAGCGGTGAAAGTTTATCAGAAATTGTTCTTTCCTACTGTGAATTATTTCTCCAGTGTCTGATGAAGTGTAGATGATTGCATTAAGCCCTGGATAGTAATTTGATAACCCTCAATAGAAGAAAAAGTATTTTCCCATGCCATCATTTGAACTGTGTGCTACGATACACGTTGTACAAGACCATGCTGCTGTAGGTAGAGAGTAGTAAAAAGCAAAACACAGAGCTATTATATTTGGCCTCTAGTGGTTCAATCTGGATCATATAATTGTTCAGGCTGAAAAAAACAGATGGTTTTTCCTCATGCATTCAGTATCAGACAGTAAAACATACGCCTTAGGCAGCAACTTCCCATAAAATTATTCAAGTACTGCCATAGCCTTGTATTTTATGAAAAGCAGCAACTTTCATTTTGTTTCAGCAGTAATCAGTTTTGTTGCAGATCCTTTCATCTTATTCCCCTGCTCCTGAAAGCATATACTAATTGGAGAAAAGCCAGTTTATGAAAGACAATATAAGTCAGAAGCTTTGATATTTAATCAATCTGCCTCTCATAAACTTTTCTAATTGGTTAATTAGGACCTACCAATTCTCCATCTATATAATTTTCAGCAGAATTTTACTACTGTTTGATTTAAGATCTGTTTGTGTGGAAGAGGATGTTCAGCTTAAAGCTATTGTTAAAACATTACTCAAGAAGTATCATGAGGAGAAAAAATACACCCTGGGAAGATCTTTAAGAGCTATTTTGCTGCATAACTTACTGCTAGAATTAAAATAACCAAAAGTTAAACATCTGCAAACTTTTGTGACCTCTTCTGTAAATAATAAAAATATATCACTGTTAAAGTGGCATAATTAAGTGATCAGACCACCAGAGTTATTTTCCAGTATTATTTGAGGTCTGATTTAATTGCCACACAGGTAAGGGCATTCAGGATTATGACCAAAACTGTTTGCACATTGTTGGCAGCGCCATTATCCTGGATTTTGTATGGAAGGTAGAATATGTTTGAAAGCTTTTGCTAACTCTAATTACAACCAAAAAAGTAGTTCTTACTTTTCTCCCTGGTACACTAATGCAGTTACTTGCAAATTTAAAGGAAGTTGTTTGCATTCACGAGGTCTGAGTCTTCAAAGAAGTTTTTTGAGCCCCTCCATAAGCAATTATTTCCACAGCTAGGGGCAGTGACTATGCTTTCTTGACAGTGATCAGGATCTTGCTGAGTTGAGTACCCAAGTGCTGCCTTTACATGATTTTTAACCCTGGAATGCATAAAAATCTGTGTGAGGCATTAGATAAATAAATGTGCTGAAGATTATACTGGATGGATAGCACCAAGAGATACATTATGGATTTAGATAAATGGTAAAATACCCAGAGAAAACCCTATTAAAAAAGGAAGGAAAGACAGTCTTTCATAGCGTTGTTACACTTTCATGGGGACTATTAATTTTGGTGAACAATTCTCACAAAAAGCAAAAAGACAGATGTGCCTTGGCTAGATGTTATCAGCACTCTCAAGCCTCTTATGTGTGAAAGGGAGAATTTACAGATTCAGTATCCCATGCAGCTGCAGGGGAGGACAGAAGAAAACAGTCCTGGGCCAGGAGTTACTTTTATGCACAAAGACAATTTTCAAGGCACCAAGTTCCCACAGAGGAAGAATTATGCATGCTGTTCAGCTGAGAGCTGGTGTACCACCTTCCATCCCAGAGCAGACATGAGCGCTCAAGGCAGGAAGGCAGCACAGACCTGACAGCAGCCTCAGCCTCTGGGACCTTCCTGGTGCCTCTGAGCAGAGTTATCAGAGCTGGGTGGGAAGGCCCCCTCTGAAAGCACATGGAAAAAGAAACACTGAAGCATTTTCCTAGCTCAGGAAGAACTGAAAAGGAAAACATCATCTGATGCAGGCATGAGATGGACATTTACACAGGTCTTGCAGTATCTCCCTTAAAAAGTAATCTTTTCAACATTCCTATAAAACAGATAATGCACTGCTGACATGGTGGAAAAGAATACAGTTTAACAGTTTTGATAGTGCAAGCCATGTGGATTAAATTTTCCATCATTTATAGTTTCAGTGTGACTTGTTTATGCAAGAAAATGAGATACGACAAAGGTTATAACAATTTGTTAGGAATGTTTGACAAAAGCTGCATGGAGAATAAGCGTTCTTCCATAGAAAAAGCTCATAAATTTCTTCTGTAGACTTCCTTTAAAATGGCTTGCACTTCAACCTTTTGTTCAAGTGGAAGAGTGCAGCATGTTGAGGGCTTGATACTGCACCGCCTTCTACCCAGAAATAGTACAACCCTGGCCATGGAGAGGTGGAGTATGAAGACCTCACAGTCTTAGAGTGGGAAAACAAACTGGATAGGAATACTAATAAATAATGTTTCAGAAGAAAAAAGTATTGCAGCAAACCTGTCTTTTTATGTATCATTTCTTTGGGTTACTTGCTACCTTTTTCAGAAATAGAGAAATTAGAACGGAATTTCGTGTCTGACTTCTTTAAGATCTGATCATACTGAAGCAACTTAGTTAGAAAGGTGACTTTTGTCAGGCTGCGATGGGTAAATTTTGTTTTAAAAATATTTTTCATTCCAATGTAGGATGATTTACTCTCTCTAAAAATTAGAACAGTTTATCAAGAATGAAACAGTTTACATTTGCAGCGTGAAAAAAAGTGTTGTCAACCTAAATTGTTCTTTTCTGGCATATTTTCAAGGAACCATATTTTTAGCAGTCTGCTAAGTGATTGTATTTGGCTTCTATTGACAAAGCAATAAGAGGCCATAACAGGAGATGATATCAAAACAAAGCAAATCAAATAGCTCAGGTTCCTATGGGGCACAAATAAAAGTGTCATTAAATGAACATTTGATAATCCATTCCATCACAGACAAAACATAAAACATAAAATAAGTTTCTCCAGGGTTCTAAAACAGGAGGCATCGTACTTCCTTGAGCAAGCACATTCAAAAGAAAAGAAAAGAAAACAAACCAAGAAATGCTTAATCTTAATGCTCAGAGATACTTGTGACCTAAATATTTTCTATTTTCATTTGCTTTAACAGGAGATAAAAGAAAAATTAAGAATAAAGCATGTGTTCCTCCAGATTTTAACTATTTCAGTGATTGGGAAGCATTATACTGATTTGCCTCAAATCTGTAGAAAATGACAAAATGCTCCTTTTATCACTCTCAAAGCATAGGTCTTTTTGTAGATCAACATTTTCAAATGTGAATGCTTAATTTAGTAAATCAAATCTGTATTTAGACAACTCTGTAGGTTTTTAATTTTGCATCACATAGCTCCAACACCCAGTGACAAGCCTGGTAGCTTACATTGCACCTTTGCTTGACCACAGATACTTCACAAGCAAATTTATTAAAAATAGCAATAGAAACAATGTCTTTAACACTGAACACAGGTTGCAGAATTTCTATATTCTTTTTAGAACATGTACAAAATTAAGAGAACAACTTTATTATAATGAAATAGACAAAACTTAAAGAATTACAGTATGAAGCTGGGGAAGTGAAGACCACTATATAACCTTTTCTTTAAAATAATTTTTCTATTTCAGTTTATTCTTTTAACCTTTTTCACAACCTAGGGCAAAGGGAAGTCAAATAATCTTTTCCTGTAAAAGTGTTTGCTTACATACTGTATTTAGATGTCTTGCTAATTAGAAAAATAATTCTTAATATAAGAAACGTGTAGATGTGCTAGAAAGAAATGTGTTCTGTAATCATCAGCATAATCCGCTATAAAATCAACTTTTTGGGTTTTCAGGATCTGAGATAAAAATATTGCCACTACCTTTGGTTGATTTTTTTTAAGTAACAGAGCAAACTTAAGAGAACAGAAAGATTGTAGGACTGCTAGGTATTTTTTATGCCACAAGATCTGCCTGTTTGCTTGGTGCTCATCGGTCACCTTCATTGCCCAATCGACCATCGGTGGCCAACAGTGCCAGCACTGGCTTTGGCAGATAAAATGAAGAAGGAAGCACACTGTGTTGGGAGAAAAATAGCCTGCCTACCCTATCTTCTGGAGGGAATCCCACTGACTGAGATTCAGCTGGATCCCTGAGTGATGTGCAAGGCAACGACACTCCCATTGGCTGCTGATGGTCTACACCCTTAAGTGCTGAGGGCTGCCATTAGAATGATTTTGGCCTGGGTAAAACATCACTTTTCTAGACAGTTCCTGGGTCTGGCCTGGGAGTTACCATGCATCTGGATGAAATCTTTCTCTGGACTTGCCTGTACATCTTTTACTACAGTTGGGTACTTCTGGATGTCAAGTAATTGTGTTGAAAAAACAATATCAAAAAAGCCTCCTTAGCAAATCAGCTGTAATTTACAGTGAGGATATTTCACATCCGGAGGATAAATCACAGCACCAGCCTGCCAGAGTTCTAGAAGCATTTGAACAATGCTCTCAGGCACACGGTGTGATTCTTGGGGCTGTCCTGTGCAGGGCCAGGAGCTGGACTTTGATCACCCCTGTGGGTACCTCCCAACTCAGAATATTCTTTGATTCTGTGATTTCAGTACTGTTTTACATCTTAATCAAAGGTAAAGATGAGGACAAAGTCTATTGAAAATTTAATCATTCAAATTCAGATTCCTGATCAACATATTCTAATAAAAACTTGGGATTAAGACAATTAGCCCAAATTGATTATGAGAGGTTGATACTGTGGGGCTCACTTGAGTCAGCATTTTCACCTAAAGTAGTTCATCCTATTGTAGAGCTCTGGAACAAAAATCAATTTCCTAATTTCTCTTATTTTTCTCCTGTAGTACATTATATACTGGATTTTGCTTTGGTTTTACATTTGCTTTTCATTGGTATATAGTCAGCAACATTGACAATTAGGGAGTTTTGCAGGGGAAAGGACACTCAAAGGCAGTCATAAAAAAATACTGTACTGTGGTACATGAGCAAATGGGATTTCTTTTCACCATATCTCTCAAGATGGCATCTTAGCAACCCTTGGCTACTTCTACAATTTTTTTATCCTTCCAGACATGTGAACAAAGAAGTATCCACAAATTCTCCAATAATAGCTTTCAGGCTGCAAGATAACAAGGTGGTTCTGGCAGCAACGTTCAAGTTCATGAGATAGATGAAGAATCTGTGGGATACTTGGCTTTGTATGGGGATTCCAAATTTTTTGCTGTCATTAAAAGTGGTTATCTCACATGTTAACTTTAAAAAAATATTTATTTTTAAATAAAAACGATATTTTAAGAGGAAAAATCAGAACTTTGAGTTGTAATATACCACATTATTATATCAGCCTGTGGTGGCTGTGGGAAGAATGGTACAAAGTGATAAAAAGTCAGAGATACTAATTAATCTGATCACTTTATGATGCTTCAATTCAGCAAGTTGATTAAGACAGGAATGATTTATCATACTTAATGCACTAAAATACAGAATAATATTTTTGACCACTCCATTGTGGAGTGTTAAAAAGGAAAATGAGGAGGCAAGGGCAAGTCTACCCTGAAAAAACCCATATATTCATGATGGAATTTAAAAAAAGTGTTAAGCATAACAGTATTTACAAGTCCAGGCTACCTTATAGCCCCAATGTTCCTCACAGCCACAACAGAAATCTAACCAGCCACAAATGCCAAGGCTCATTAAATTTGCAGAAATATGCCATAATGTTATCAAGAATTACCATGTAAAAAAATTCTTCAATGTAACAAGATCTGGGTCTTCTTTCTCTAACTTTATTTACTTCTAGCATCTAATAACTGAGTCTTGGTTTTTGTTGCAACCTTAGAGTTCACTTCAGTGGAAGCATGGCTTGTGTTGGGAATTATGAGCTGACTCATAAATATCACCAGAGCAGAGAAAATCCTGTTAATTTCCTATCGTTTTCTCCCAGTAGTAAACAAGGATATAAATGGAACACAGAATATTTTTCCAACATAATGCACTGTTAGTATTAAACTTACTTCTAAGAATCAATCACGGCACTTTAGCTCGAGGGTGTTCAGCTTTATACCACACCATTAGTCTTGTCTGCCTTAATCTAAATAAGTCCTGCACTTTCTGGAATCTGAAGTGCCCTTTCTTGTTGTTAGGCAGCAGTACTAACAGACCAGAACCTGATGGCAGAAGCATGTGAGATTGCAAAAGAAGAATCCCATCTTGCAAGGTACGAATGACAATGAAAATTTCATGAGTTTAACTTACTTACAGCAACACTTATCTCCTCTCTAAGCTCATCCATATAACATTGACAGGAAAGAAACACAAAGTTTCAAAACTGAGGGGGCAGTGGAGTGTCCACCTATTTTCTCATATGCCTAAGTTTCTTTGTGTTTAAAAGCAAAGAGCAAAACCACACTTAATCAAGCACTAGGTCTTGCTGGAGAGGCTACAACAAACAGCTTGTGGCTTTGTATCACACACTACTTTGAGAACTGAAAACTTCTTGCAGTGCTGTTTAGGTCTTGAGACCTAAAGGAAGATGTAAAACTTTTCACAATAAGCCTTTATTCTGTCTGAGTCTCTCTAGTCAAAGCCCAGTGACGTGACTCATTTACTCTATTTTTCAGGGTCTTTTATCTCATGATCACTCCAGCTGGAGAGTGTTACATAATTTCTTCCATGCACCAAACAAGACATTCTGGAGTCCCTGGAAGGTGGGGCTGCAGAGCACCAGCAGTGACTGCAGAGTGGAAGGGCAGCACCTCTGTGCCCACCTCTGCTGGGGTGTTCCTCAGGCTGATGCTCACACCTCTGGCTTCCAGGTGCCAAAGCTCTGTGCTTATGCATTGCTTTGGCAACAACAATGCTTCTGTTTCAATAATGAGTTGTTTCATTAAATGCTGAGTTGCAAAGGTTCTGGAACAATTGTGCTTATGCCGAATGTTAAATACACAAAGTGATCACTTTTTTTCCATATATAGGGAAAAACTTGCCCTTTGATCTTAAACACATTAAAGCTGCTGCTTGCCTGTTTGAAACAACACATGAGAGTGCTTTTACTTTCCAACATTTTATCTTGCAGTGGCTTTCGCTCTTTGCCAAAACTGTTCTGCTCAGAAATTTGTGTGAAACAAGTTTGCATTTATCAGACATATTGCAGGCACTGAGATAGCCTTATATGAATTCCATTTTAAAAGATCAATTTCCTTTCACACGGGACGATCCTGTAAGCACTTATCTAAGTGCTTGAGGCCAGGCTGGATGGGGCTTTGTGTAATCTGATCTAGTTGCAGGTGTCCCAGCCTGCAGCAGGTGCATTGGACTCAATGATCTTTAAAGGTCAGCTCCAACCCAAACCATTCTATGGTTCTCTAACTCCATGTGCACAGTTTGATCAGAGATGACTGTGAGTTCATACTGCTGAACACTGCATGCTTCCAAGGCTGGAGAGGAAGCCCTGGAGATCCATTTCTTAACCACACAGATGAAGTCAGTTTCTTGGTGCTTCAATATACAAAGTATTAGCCTTCAGTAGT
The DNA here is from genome assembly GCF_022539315.1 of Serinus canaria. Classification (NCBI taxonomy): domain Eukaryota; kingdom Metazoa; phylum Chordata; class Aves; order Passeriformes; family Fringillidae; genus Serinus; species Serinus canaria. The sequence continues at coordinate 83,234,418 of NC_066316.1, forward strand.
TGCATGGACCATACTAGTTAATAGGATTGTAACTTCCCAGAAGTGGGGAAAAGGCAGACATGCATCTCTGCTAGAAGGAGAAAAACACCTCTGTCAGTACAAGGAGTTCCAGTTAGTTGGTATATTTCAGCTAAGAATGACTCCAGGTTCTTTGAGAGCCAAAGGAACACCTCTCTGTGACTCCCAAGAGAGCATAATACTCTCTTCAGTGTACTTAGTCCAGACTACTCCATCATAAGACACAGGAGTGTTGTTTTCTTATATTAACAATGTGAAGCTGAGATACATGGTAATTTTGCCTCCTACAACTTGTAAAGGTTCACATTAAAAATCAGTACAGGGTAGGCAATGAAGAGCTTTTGCAAATCATGAGCCTCTGAGAGTCTAAATTTATAACTGTCTTTAAAATATTAACTGAAGTGCACAGGAGAAGTTTGGTAGAACTGAAAACTTGTCCTTCCTAGGCTAGGAGTGATTTAAGCTATGTGTGGCACCCAGACTGAGCACTTCCAGCAGAGCCAGGAATTGTTCTTAATTGAGATACACCAGCTGACTGCACCTCCTTGTAGTGAGAGCACTGTTTTTCTCTTTCCAACAGAGATGCATGTCTGCCTGTCTCCTAATTCCTCAGAAAGCCTGAAAAGTGGAAGATTCAGGGGGAGCCAAAATCATTTTATATATTTATGTTTAAGAAACAAATTCTGCTCTTTTCATATATTTTGTGATCCATTATGAACATTTAAAAAGCTTTACAGAATAAATGTTGAACAGGAATGGGTATCTTCATTTAATTGAAAAATCATGTAGCAGTATCTATCCATTCATATGAGAGCACACAGATAAAAAAGTAAGCTAATCAAGCAAAGCAACAGATGATCACTTAAAGAAGATCAAACCTTCCTATAAAGCTGTGTGAAATAAATAGCTTTTTAGTATGCCCAGAGCATCACTGAACTCAGACAATCCCAGGCAAATAAATAACCAATAACCTGTCTATTAGAATCAGCATATAAATCTCTAATGAAACTATAGTTACACTGGCTTCTTTTACAAAGGAAGTTCATAAAAATCACAGTCCTGTGCTGGCTGGAAGGGACCCCCAGCAGTTATCTTGTCTAGCCCTGCAGAAAGCAAGTTCAATTACATCAGCTTGCTCAAGGTCATGTCCAGTCAAGTGGTGAATGTCTCCAGGGAAGGAGGCTGTGACCTCTCTGGACAGCCTGGTGCAACACCTGACTGCTTGCACAGTTACATTTTTTTTTTCATAATGTGTAGTTCCAATTCTTACATAAGAAACACCAAGCATCACATTGCTCCTCGAAGTCTAATCATCAAGAGGTTTCGTAATTTTTTTTTTTTACCAGCTCACCAGACTGCATCACTCAATCTGCTATGTTAAGAACAAGTTGTCTTCATGAACTGGGATGATGGGATAGTCTGTATTCTCATCCTTCTGGTGCTATCCTCTCATAGCAATTCCTCCTTACCCCAATAACCTCACTGAGTTTGTTTCTTCCAGTTGTAAAACTAACATTAATCACAGAATCAGAGAATCACAGAATCACAGAATGGTTTGGGTTGAAAGGCACCTCAAAGTGATCCAGTCTCAATATCAAGACCCCTGAGCTCAAACTAACTTCCCAGTTCTCAGCAGTGTTGTCATTGCTTGCATTTCTATTTTTAGCACTTTCTTTCCCATTATTTTGCTGGTTATTTTTCCTGCAGCCCAGACAAGAACAAAGCCAAACCACTGTTTTTACTATAATGATAGAAATGGGTTTACTTTGCTGTAACTTGACTTACTTGTTCATATTCCTTTTTTCTTGCCAGAGAGTTTTATTTTATCTTACTGAAAAGACAAGAAATATCATCCAACCTGTGACAATGAAGTAAAAAATGGGTGCATGTTAATGATATATTTATTATATAAATTATTATTTCTTTATGAATGAGTTACCAGCACTGAAGGATTTTCCAGCAATTAGCTGGTATCTTAGACACAGAAGAGCTGCCACACTTGGGAGTACTTATTTGCCTGTGGAGCTCTTTTGAGGCTCAATGCTGTGATTAAATGCCCAGGCAGAGGCTCAGATGTCCAGCAGTGCAGCACTTTCATTTGGAAATTTATTTATCATCTCTAGCAGATATGTGATGTCTTTCCACAATGTGTTTTTCTTCTAGCTCTGTCCAGTAGGTCACCTACACCTGCCCACCTTATCAGCTTTTTTGAGTTTGGGGAAGAATGAAGGTTTATAATGAGAGACTGACAGGATCTGTTTGAAGATGAAAAGGCTACTTCAGCCAGTGTGCTGTAATGCAAGCACAACCAGGGTGGCTGGAAGGCTTTTGCACAAATGTAGACCATCAGAGAGAATTACTTTTAAAAAGTGAATATTCACATATTCCTTGGAGCTTATGACTGGGTGTGACCAGGAGTTGACTTAGCCAGGCTTCTGAGGAGTACAAGTTACTGCAGTACTAAATGAGACTGAACTTTTCCATGTTTTTGGGACATGGGAAGAGCACAGCCCATCCACAAGGTCCTGCAGCTGAAGGCATTGTACAAAAAGGGTTATGCAGGCAGACCTTGGCCTGGCTGCAGAGAAAAGCAAAAATACCTACTGAGTCCCTGACAATTTGATCTGCAGGAAGACTTTTTCTTAACTCTAGATTTGATCTCTAGGACTTAACAAGAAGTTAAATGCAGATTTTTACTTCAGAGGAAAGGGGAGAGGGGAACTAAAAGTCTTTGTTTTTTTCTTCACAGACCAAAAGAAAAACTCCAAACCATCCCACTCAGTTGCTTTTGCCAGTTGCCTCAGGAAGTCTGTGGCTGGCTGAATGTAGATCAGGTGACAGCTAAATGAAGCACTTGAAAGTTTCTCTAAATAATATGATTTTTCCAGACTTTTGAAAAGAAAAGTCAGCTTGGTAATTCAAGTCCATATGAGTCTGCTTTCTCATGGAATAAAGTTTGCCATGAAGTTCTTTGCCATTTCACTGCCTGGACAAGCACATACCAAAGCCTGTCCAGCCCTTGCAGCAGTGGCTGGTAGCAGATATGAACGGAAGACTGTGGAGGAGCCAAGCTGGTTCTTTACCAGCAGGCTGTACCTCAGGGGCTCCCTGAACATCAGAATAAGGATCTGAACAACAGACTAAGGACCTGATTAGGGATCCCCTGCTATTGGGGATAGGTTGTTAATCTCAGCTCTGGAAACATTTAGCATGCATACAAACTCTGAGTGATTTGCAAAATCTAAGAAACGGCACCATGAAGATGTATATTTCCATTTGTTCACCTGAACATACTCCTTACAACCTGCCCTGTTGCCACCTCTATGTGGCATTCTGAGTGGCTGTCAATCACTATTCCTGTTAATTTAATCTATTTGCATCTTGACTTTTTAAATCCTTATTATGTGTTGCTACCTAATAAACAGTTTTTCAGGAGCTAGAGAAGTCACAAAGAGAAGTGAGCTCTGATGTCCAAATTCTAATCCAATGACCACTGAACCCAGCCCATGTCAGGCCAAGCAGGTTTGCAGCATTAATGAATGCTGGTGTCTATTTTCCATGACTCACAGTGAGGTGATATGTCTGGAATAATCTCCATCTGCCAGCTTCTGTAGCTTCATGACCAGATCTGTTCTTTGCAGACAGCTACACTACGAGGCTGAGCCACTCAAATGCTTTAACTGCATGTATAGTACCTAACATTTCTGCTTTGCACCACAGGATATTGTTGTTACATAAAGAGACACTGCAGTTTCAAAACATGTTTGTAACCTGCCTGATACAGAGGAGATGGTTGGGACCACACAACTTAATTTTAAAACTATATTTTTTTTAAAATTGCAGTTCCTAGGTAAGTCTCAGATCAGATATATGGAGGAAAAATGGGGCTAAAATGCAGTGCTTGGAATGGCATTACAAAACAAATGACATTACAAAATCCAAGGGGAAAAAAAAACTATGATTGGAAAATATATTGTGAAATATTCCCATGATTTGTAAAATCAAGATACAGTGTGGGTCACTGAATCACAGAATGGGTCAGGTTGGAAGGGACCACAATGGGTCATCTGGTCCCACCTCCCTGCTCAGAGTCATCCCAGAGCACGTGGCACAGGATTGGGTCCAGAAAGTTCCTAAATATCCCCAGTGAGGAGACTACACATCCTCTGTGGGAAATATGTTCTGGTGTCAGTCACCCACATAATAAAGAAGTTCTTCTTCATATTCAGGTGGTACTACCTGTGTATAAGTTATTACCCATTTTCTCTCGTCCTGTTGCTTGGCATGACCAAGAGCCTGGAAACATCCTCTTGGCACCCTCCCTCCAGATACTGACAGACACTGATGAGGTCCCCTCTCAGTCAACTCTTCTCTTGGCTGAACAGGCTCAGCTCTCTCAGCCTTTCCTCATAAGAGAGATGCTCCAGTCCCTTCATAGTCCTCTGCTCGACCTGCTTCAGGAGCTCCCTATCTTCTGTGTCCTGAGTACAAACTGGACACAGAACTCCAGATTTGGCTCACTAGAGCTGAGTAAAAGGGCAGGTTTACCTCACTTGACCTGCTGGCAATGCTCCTCCTAATGAACCCCAGGATACCATAGTTCCTAAACAAACAAATATAAAAAGTCTTCAGCTCGTTAATCTCTGGAAAAATCAAACTCCTGCTCACAGCTTCAGTGACTTCTGGTCCCCCTAGAGTCAGCAGAAACTTGTCCTGCATATGAAAGACTAAAGTTGGACCTTGGGTAATTACTGCACAAATGCAAACAGCTTGCTTTTAAAAAATTCTTCTGTGCATGTTGAATGTATGTGATAGATTTAAACAACATCACAAATGTAAACTGTACTTGAGAAAACTGTGCAGCTGGTAGAGTCCATAAAGATAAAAGAAATGTTTCCATAACATTTAATTTTAAGTTGACATTTATATAACAAAACTATGGTAAAGCTATGTTTAGCTGAAGTTGTTTGCATATTTTGCATCCGTATCACCACAGGCTCTCTCCCTCATTTATAGTTGCCACATTTTGGTAACCACATTTGTATAGCAGAGGCAACAGCTACCGCAAAAGGAAAACTGAAAACCAGAGAATTTGTAACATTTGGGTAAACAAGCCATCAATCCTCGTGTTGTAACTAATCAACAACTGGATGTGTTCACTTTTGACTAAAGCAATTGGCCTGTTTTGAGTAACAGAGACACATAGCAGAGTTTGTACCAAGTTCTGGAACATTTAACTTTGAAAATACCTCAATTAATATGATTTTAGTTTGTCAGACAGAACCCCACTATTCTGAATTACTTTCCTCAGCAACAAGGCCATAGAAATGTACTTCTTCAGGCCCATTGGCTTAGTAAGGAAAAGGCTTAACATAAGCAGATCCCTTCCTGACTGCCACTGCAATATAGAGAAGTTTTCCCTGATGCTCTATCCTTTTCAAGAGACGCAGAAATCAGCAATTTTCATGTTTGTGGGGTGACATCCCATCCCTGACAGAATGAGCAAGAGTTTTGCTGTCAACATTAATGAGGTTAAGATTTCCTGAATCAGCTGCTTTTTTCATAACAAATCTGGTTGAGCAATGTGTCTCAGCTGCAGTGAGCTACAGCTAAGATGGGACTTCACTGCACTCAAAGGTGTGAGGACACAGTGAGACCACAGCATGTGTCAGCCTGCCAGGGTCAGCTTTTTTAAATGAGCCAACTTGAGTTCTGACAAAGTGCAGCCAAAGCAGCACAGAGGTTAGCTCAGGCTAGCTGGCCCATTATTCACCCAGCTTTCCAGACAGGCTGTGTAATTCATGCTTGTGCTCCAGCCTGGCACAATTACACTACTCTCATTCCCAGGCTGACTGCATAAAAACTAGCTCATGAGTGTCCATAAAAGCTCCTGCTGACTTCATCTGAGATTTTGAAGGTGTGAGAGTGCAACTTACCACACAATACTTAAAATTAATTTCTCTAAGGATCTCTTACAGAAGAATATAATTTTTATCTTTGTCACCACTCAAACAGACATTCTTTGTGGACCTAGGGAAAAGCAAGTTTTTAAAAAATAACTCAATATCTTTAATAAATACTATGAAAAAGTCTGAAAATTTCAAGGAAATGGGAAATTCAGGGAAAGCTGTGCATCATAATCAGCAAATTCCAGGGCTTATACTTAGAGTGTCAATTAGGTTACATGACACCAGTGGACTATCAAAATACAGAGAAGCCATTTCTCACTACTGGTCCTTGGAAATCTCTTAATAGAATTGAATCCAAAAGAAAGAAAAGATTATACATCACACACCTTGATATTCAATGAGTAAATGTCTCAGGAAGATCAGGAAGATGCTGAGGACACTGTTTCAGCCAGCACTTTCCACAGGTCTCCCTCCCTGCTACAGTGCTGAGAATAACATCCCAAGCAGTAATAAATACAGAACAGCACTCATCAGATTTGTTTATGAAGGGAAACTACCTTTTTAGTAAAGCTTCCAGGTCTTTTTAGAAACCTCTAAAATTTGAAATAGTAAGTATTATTGCACACAAGGGTCAAAAACCTTGAAGTCAAAGAAATATGAGCATGGAAAAGGTGCAAAATCAAGTCTGAAACCAAGATTCAGCTTTCTGTTGTGATGGCTGCAAAAATGCTTAGACCTGAGGGAACACTTTCTAAGGGTGTTTAGCTGCAAATGTGGATATATGTATTCAGTGAGATGTTTTAGAAGTTCTTCAAATTTTGCACCTTCTACAGTCTTCCTTCAAAATTTAGGCCAAGAAATGGGTCCAATAATACTTTTATTCTTTTTTCCCTGAAAGACATTTAGAGGATGTCAAATGTGGTTCTATGAATGACAATATGGTCTGACTACAGTTTAATAAGAATCTTTGTTTGTATCACTCAGTATTGTGAAACAAAAGTAGTGATTTAACATTGCTGAAAATGGTTAAAACCAACTGACTGCTAAGAAGAATCACTTCTAGGAAGAGTGACTGAAATGAACTGAGCAGCTTAAAATAACTTCCCATTGAAAAAAAAATGCATTTTCCAGTATTAAATCAGAGAAAAGAGACTTTAGACCATAATATTTAGGTGGCAAGTTGTAGTTCCTTAAGGGTGTCTGGAAAGCATTCAGTATATAGGAAGCACAGTCTTGGATGGAGTATCACAGGCTTAGAGATGAGATTAAGAGCCAATTACAACTCCAATCCTGATATTTCAGGATATCAAATCCATGTTTTCTCCAGTTCATTTTCTATCTTGCAGGCTTCTCTCCAAGTTATTAACAGTGTGGGTGACAGACCATTGGCTTCATTTCCCAGACCTGAGTGTCACCCTGAGAGGAGTTCCCAGTGAAGAGACACTTGATGCTACTGAGCTGGAGATGGAGTGCAGGGAATAGAATTATATATACAGAGCCCTTGTATGGGCTGTGAAAAAAAAAAAAAACAAAAAACTAACATTCATTTTGCACTTTGAAAACCTCGACAAGTCAAGAAATCTTTAGGCCATGCTTTTGTTAAGACAGCCTTGAAGACAAAACTGAAAGAAGATAAAGGTAGTATTTTATGTTGTATAATACTGGGAATCATGACACAAAATATGGATTATCAATGCAAAATATAAAAGAGGCTTAGTTAAGAATAGATAAAATGGAATTCAGTAAATGAGTACTAAGGTGTTTCTTACATAGCATGGCATAACAGCAACAAACCCCAAAACAACAGAAATTATCTTCAAGTATTGCAAATGGTAATAAAATGATCTTCCACACTGCATGAGCAAAGGGATTTTTGATAATAAGAGATAAAGGCAAGACTTTGTCCCTAAAATGATAGCAAGGTGAGAATGGAAGTCTTGCAGAGGGAATATTAGAAAGATACTCAGCATGAATGTAGTGAGATTCTGCAGTGAAGAATGTTCTGGGAGCGTGAATGAGTGCTGGTCATAGTTTTGTGTTAGGACATATAACACTATTCCTGTCAGGAGGGTCAAGAGAGGAAATATAAAGAATAAGTGACAATAGAACACTTCCCAAGGGTCCACAGCAAAAGATCATGCAACAGGAAATAATCAAGGGTAAGTGAATCAGAGCAACAAAAGAAACAGAGGGTCAAATCAATTTTTTCTACTGTTTTTGTTCTCTGTTGCATAAGCATATTTAATTCTTTCATTTCACTCTAACAAAAAAAAAAAAACTTTTGAGAATTTTTCTGTTAAAGAGCGATACTCTTTCATATATAAATGTCTCCACTGTTTGCATTGTGTTTCTATGTTCTGCTGACTTATCTAGTTGAAATTACAAAGTCTTACTTTTTACTGAACTTTGGAATAAAAGCTAAGTAGCTTTAGATGACTTGAAAGTTATAAAAAGAAAAAAGAAAAAAACATAGAAAGAAAGATGAGATAGATTATGGAACAATAGCCTGTTAAATAACCTAGTCTAATTTTTATAGCTGCTCAAGTGCTCAAAACATAGCCAAATTTCCATGATGCTACTGACTTAATGCCTTTGAAGACTTATGCCAACAGACTTCTCATGCAAAGAAAGAAAACAAAAACCTATCTTTTCCATGAGTTACACACAAATCTGAAGTTAACAGGATCCAGATAAAAAGGTAATAACAACAGACAAGATTAATAAACTTAGGCTTGCCCTTCACTTCTAAGCTCCATGTAGTTGTATTAAACAGATGTCAGACACAGTTTTACTGCACAGCAGGAGCCAAGCATCCAAGCCATCCTTTGAGCTCAGCCTCTTTGAAAAGATGGTATGTTTCATCAGAACCCATTTTGTGGTCCTCACTTATCTTAGAGGCAGGTCAACAGAATAGCTGCCAGTCAAAAATACTCTCTCCCACCCATCCAGGTGACAGCATGAGATTTAAACAAAGGTTTGGGGGTGGTATGTGAGAAAATGTCTAGAAAAACATATCTAGAAAACCCAATGAATGGGATGAGATGGAGTGCAACTACTATAACACAGCACCTATGCCTGTCTCTAAAAAAACCACCAAAAAACTCACCTTAAAAAGATGAGGAAAAAATGTAGTATCTGACAATCACTAACCTAAAAAATTATTCTCAGTGAACTGCTCTCTTTTCCAGGCAGCGTAGCAAATTTCTAAGCACCACTGCAGTAGACACTCTACAAATACCACTTCCAGTGAAAGCTCTCCTTCCAGCACCCACAAACAAGTGCGTGCTGCTGACACAGCATCTTTCAGTTACCCACCCAACTTCCCAGGAAAATCTTAGTCCCACACAAAACCTGCAAAATTATATGCAAATCACCTCCTTCCCTCTAAGCCAGCTTTTATGGAGCAAAATAAAGATTTCAGACATATATTTAGAATTCTCTTCTCTACCAAAGTGGGAGAAAAAAGCACCAGAATGTTGGGATTGCCTACAGGAATGATGAATTTCTCTTCTTCAAGAAGACTTCTTCATTTTATCTTCTGCATGGATTAATGCCCAATTTTCATATTTCCAAAAACACATTGAATGTTATGATGTAATCAGTATCCAACCCCATCTACTGCCAAACTTTTTATGCACTTATAACATATGTGGCCATTTTGAAGACAACGAACTTATTTGTTGTTTGGCAATCAAATGAGAGTCACTACATTTCCTTCCCCTTGCCTGCAAAGGACCCTACCTAAAATTGGGTAGGTAGATAGTATTCTGGTGCCTATGTATAAAATCTGATCTGGCAAACCTTTAAATCACAGGCTGCTTAACATCAGTAATTATCCTGCTCTCTTATTTAAAAGACAGCAGATGCTTTGCTTGTCTCCAAGGCTGGAAGTGGCCCAGGCTGAGCAGCTCTTGGCTATGCAAAGGTCACTGACATAATCCATGATCTGGCTGGGTTCAACTCAACATAATTCATTTATCTGTTCCTGTTCTAGCAGGAACTGTGGCTCCCTCAACTCATTCAAAAAGCCTTAGTCCTCCAGGCCTAGACAAATTAGGATTTCCCCCCATGTTAAGATGCAAATAACTAAATGACAATCCAAAACTATTTCTGTATTCTCCATAATCCCAAATCAAGAGCAAGGGAAAATTCTTTATATATTTGTTCAGCACAACCAAGTATAAAGTTTTTCCAGAAAAAAAGGGAAGATGTGTCCTACAGGAGGAGACTCCTTAGTGAGTTTCTCGTTATTTCCTTGGAGCGAGACTGAGAGAACCCTCTTGACTGGCTTACTCAGAAATTTGACATATCAAAAAGTTCTGATATATCACATATGATTAATATATTACGGATGCAAATAACAATTTGATGACTTATAGATATGGTCCTTACAATAAAGTGCAATACTTTTGCCAAGGAATATATTTTTGCTACAGAAAAAAAAATGGTCTAATCAATATCGTGTTCTGTGTGTACAAAAACATAGGAACCGCCAATTATTCAGGTAACCTTCACTCTTCATTTTGTTCTTCATTGCCACCAATTAAACTGTCGTGCAATTCAATTATTTTTAAGTTATACAATAACTGTGTTTTACTCTTGCATGTTTGAAATATGAGCTGGAGGGTTCACCTTTAGGCAGCTCCAACAAAGACATCTGCAGCTTGGTTAGCTGGTTATGGTGCTCTGAGCAGGTATTTTTAGGATGACATATGTTTAATAAGTTTTATATTTTAAGTTAGGAATTAAGAAATAAACTGTTTTGCATAAAAGCAATGGCATGTCCTAGCCAAAATCCACCTTCTCTTTCTCTCTGAAAGCTTTCAGCCACAGCAATACAGATGAGGGTATGAGAATCAGGGGAGCATATGGGATACTCCCTCAGACTTTAGTGCAGGACAGAGCCTTCCAGTGCCAGGGACAGTGTCTTTGTATTTAACATCTGTTGACACATTTATCTTTGATCAATCTGCTTAGTTTCTTCCACTTGCTATCTTAAACCTTGTGCCAATGTAAAAGCATTAAAGGGTCTCTCTATTCACTGTAAAAACTTTGAATCATTCACAAGCAGACATCTTACTGCAAATATATGTCTGACTATTGCTATTATTACTAAGCATGATGTCTCAAATTGGATATAGACTTAAAATATTCCTCCTGGCCATTTTCTTAAATCAAAGGATTTTTTGGCAGGTGGATCAAACACAACTCAATGAAAGATATACCTTGGGGCAGAATTTTTCTTATCTATTTAGATTTCAATTTGGGGATCTACTGTGTAATGTCAGCAAGACACATGTCAGACAGATAATTTTTAAATAAACCATCAAGATTTTGAATTATACAGCTGAGATCAGAAGACAGAGGCATGCTCCAGATGTCATGCTTAAATGGCAATAAATGCATGGTAAATAAATCATCAGTGCCTCAGTTACAGAAATGCATCCCAAATTGTTAGACATGGACAAGATCAGAGCTCATTATTGGGGTGGACGACTCACATGCTAGTGCCAAGCCTAAGGAGTGGATCTCTCAAATGGTGCTAGACTGCTTATTTTAGATAGCTTCCACCCTTGAAGAAGACTTTCAGGTGAACCAAATAGATCTTCTGGCTAACTGAATATGTATGATCAAGTCTGCATGGAGAGCTTACCCCTGGAGATGTAAATCTGTTGCTGTTGTCATACCTAATGTATTTTCAGCCTCCAGCTACTGCACTGGAAGACTGAAAGACTCCTAGAGATCATGAGTCAGAGCTATCAATGCAATGTCAAACAGATATTTAAGAGTCTTCAGGACGTTCCAAATGTCAGGAGATGCCCTCATTTTAGGCAACAGAACACAGTGCTTAGTGTGCCTTCAGGCAATTACAAGCATGCTAATAAAATGTCTTAGACTTGAGCTGAATCCCACCCTTCTGACACTGTCATCATTTGAAAGGTCCCTCTGAAATTTATACTGTCTAAAGTACATATGACATTGAAAGGAAAAAATGCATTCCCTAAGTTGCTTCTGATGGATCATAGATATTTTTACTGCAAAAGCCACTTATACTGTGCTAATTTGTTTTCTCACTAAGGTGATACAGGGAAGTGCACTGTTAAAAGTTTAATCAGAATGTTCAGACAACTGAGAAAAACACCACAAAACCTAATTCCTTTTGATAAACTTCCCCCTAGGCCCAATATTAGTATCACTTTTGTGAATATAGCAATAGAATTAGATCCACTGAGGCTGATTTTAACCTCAGAGAAAAAACAGATTTAAGCTCGGAGAATTAAGGAAAAAACCCCAGAGGACTCTGTTTGCTTCCCACAGTAAACTAATCAGAGGCACTGTGATTGCTGTCCAACTTTTTAACAAAATAAACAATTCTAAAAAATATTATTAGAATTATTGCAGAAATATTTCTCTCTTCCTTCTTGCAGAAAAAAAACCTGCCAATGCCAAGGAAACAAGACATACAAATATATATATATATATATATATATATATATAATCTTTATATATGAGGTTTTGCACAGATTTCAAGAATGTCCATCCAAAGGCTAAGCCCTCAAGTGTAATGCAAAAATTAGTGCATGGCAAAGCTGTTTCACTGCAGTGGCTACAGCAGCAAATGTTGGAAGCTTGCTGAGAAACTGTGAGGATTGACTTTATGTCCCTGCTGCTTGGAGCAACATTAACCAATAGAGCTACCTTCCCCAGCTTTTATTTGAGCTATTATGCCATTGCAAGCAGTATAGTTTGGTTTATAACCTAAAACAGAAGAAAAAGAATGGTTTCATCTTTCAAGTAATTTGATTAGGAACTGACCAAGCTACACTCAGAATCTGCTTGAAACGAGCTCTTCACATCTTCCCCTGTGAAACTCTGTACAATGCGAAATATTCTTTGCTGTCCCACTGGTTTAGTGTGAATTTGGGCTGTTGGATGATGCTTGTGCACTGGTGATGACAGTAAATATGCAGAGAACTTCTTGTGCTGAGTGAAGCTCAGCGTGGTGGCACTGCAGGGCCAGGTGCAGCACAGCTCCAGGCAGGAGAGAAAACACCTTCTGCAAAGCACTGTTCACCCTCCCATCATCTCCATATCAGAAAAATGCACACTTTGTTTCTGCCTTTGGAAAAATACAGCCATGGAAAGATGAACATGCCCATCTCTGAAGTAAATCAAGCCAAAATTACTCAATGCATGCACATGAAAGAATGTGGAACTGCTCACTCCATAGCCCAGCTGAAAATGATAATGCAGCAGCTACAAAAAATGCTTTTCTCTGAAAGAAATGTCACCATCCCAGTCAATAAAAATGCTGGATTTTGACAAAGAAATATAATACCATTTAAAAACTAACCTTTAAAGAAGAAATTAATAATAATTTGTTCCATTGCAGCATTTGCATACTTATGCAGCTGATAATTTTAGAAATAAAACAAATGTTAATGTTAATTACCCCCAAAGCAATTCCAAAATATTAATATACATTGTAACACAAAAGCACACATAAGCTCAAGTCAGTTGTGTGTGAAGCAAAATCTACCAGGTCTAATTTTAACAGCAGTTTGGCACCACTGGCTTTTATGTTGCCTAGGGGCTTTCATTACAGTAGTTAACTGCATTATATCATTGACAACAAAACATCTCTGAACCATCACTGTTTTGTTTCTTCTTCATGTATTTTAATCCTTTGTTTATTTTCACAAAAATGTAAATATAGGTAACAAAGCCTTGTTAAAATGCAGAACTTAAAAAACTACTGTCCTCAATATATCACACTTGGATAGGAACAGAAGTTTCCAGACTGCTTGATTGTTATTACAGAATTTTTCCTTCATCTGTCATAAAACTTTTCCTTCTGTACCTGACCAAAAAGGTTCCATTTCTCTTAACACCAGCTAGTGTTATTATTGCAATGCTACTTCATGTAAATATTATGAGATCAAATTTTCTCAGCCACTCCATTTCATAGACAATTTAATAAGTACTTCCTCTGAAACATCATGAAGGCCAAAAAATAAACAGATTAAAAAAAAAAAATTGTGTGTGCAACACTACTTTTGAGGTCAGGAGGGCAAACACTAGGTTGGAAGAGGAGGGGCAAGGGGAGAGTCAGAGGGGAAGGAATTTAGGTCTCTATCTTGCTGTACTCTTCCCTCGTGTGCTGTAGATTTGTGAGCATGACTAGATTTGCTGTGATAATCTCAAAGTAAAAAGCCAGAGGAAAGAGCCTGCTTCTGAATGTGGGGAGGGTAGGACATGAGCTTGATGTCCATTCAGTTCTCTGCTGGGTTCCTTCCTTAGTTTCTTTAAGAAAATTGTGTGCTTTTTCTTTCTTCCCTTTGCTGATCTCCTTTGCATGGTCTTTTCTAAACAAAATGCAAATGCTGGGTTGAACTGCAGTTCTTAAAAAAAACTCCAAAACCAAAAACCAAAACCAACCCAAAAACCCCCAAACAAATCAGCATTCAAAAACATGTACAATTAGAAAGGTTGAGTTCTTAAAATCTTACACTGTATAAAAAATGTTTAGAAGAAGGCAAGCAAATTAGAAAGAGAAAAGCTCAAACATCTCTAAGGGCAAATATAATTCAAATTATTTTGTAAAAGGTGAATAAGAGCAGATTTCCTAGAAATGTTCACAAACTCATTTGTCACAGCAAAAGTACATGACGATCTCAGCAGGATTCCAGCCAGAGATTTCTGACACATTACAACTGCAAGAAGGCTTGCTTTTTCAGATATTCAGCATTTCCCCAGTAAAACTAGTAGAAGTTCACAGCATTCTAAAGCAGCTATAAAGTTCTCACTAATGTGGAATGAGTCCCAGGGCTCAGGATTTTTTTAGATTTCTTGTTTGGTTTAGATTCCTTCAGCTGGTGCAGTGCAACTTTTAAATCAACTGTCTAAACACCTTGAAAGAAAATAATTTATTTATTAGCTCAAATATTTTCTCAAAAATTATAAAGAAGCTCCTGGAAACCAGTTTAATTAAGGAGGAAAATTTATCTGACATGATAAATCCATCCATCTTCATGATGATCATATGTATTATTCTTACCTGCACAGGTAATATCAGTAGCAGAGCTGAGATCCACTCAGAAAGTGTTCTAACAAACTCATCACAGTATTGCATAGCATAAATGTGTTATCTGTATTAGGTGATTATTAAGCAGATTTCAACATGACAATTTTAAATTAGTCAGCCAATGGCATTCCTTACCATGGTTTGGACCATTGTAAGCTGACAATTTTCTCAATATAATAAAATCAGCCAATATTTTACAAGCCTAAAATAACAAGAGTTATTTTTCAGCAAAGGAGAAGCCTATGCTTATATTATTCAAAAGCAAAGAGGATTTAATCTTCTTCTTTAAAAGCTAAAAAGAATTCTAAGGTAACCAAAAATTGCTTTTTGGAGATTAAAGAACTGGTGCAAATGTAGACAGGCACAAGTCAGGTGTTCTAGATTTGGTTGCCCATCTATCTTCCGTTTTTTTCACCTGATTCTTCAAAGCTGGTGATATGTGGTCCATGTCTACAAAAACTAGTTCAGCTGTTTATTACTTTCACCTTTTTAAGTACCCTTCGCTTAAACCCCTTAATTGGCAGAATCTAAGATTCTGAGAATGGTAAATTATGACTATATGTGTGCTGAGAATGAAGCTTTGCTTCCTTCAGAACTTGCTGACAGAATGGAAAAAGCAAATCCAAAGACACAAAGATGTCAGGGGATGAGAATAGACAAGCTGGACTGTAGAGTGCATGCTGTTTCCAAGAGGAATGTTCTGAGGAAGATTTCCACAAGGTGTGAACTCTACCACAGTATTTTGCAGAAGTTTTAATCCCGTAAGAGCTCTCTTTTATCTCAGAAACTGGCTCCACTACTCTCAAGCCCTGTTTATGTTGTGGAAGTTTGTAAAGGGCTTCCTTGGTTCCAGACATTTATAGGAGCTCTGGGATTCCATCCTCAGATGCATAAATTCATAGCTGCAGGCAGGTGCAATGTTATCAGAAGGTCTAAAACCCTTTCAACTCTGCAATAAGCTTCTCTCATGATTCTGGCACTGCTATTTCCCACATGTCCTCACAGATTCTCCCTGATCCTTCAAGAGAAACTCAGCCCATGGTGCCAGTTCTGCACCAAGGGGCTGGAGGGAGGTCACTGAAGGATGAGAATGAAAGGAGTGAAGGATCCCAGTGGCTCAGCTGAGGCTGAAGTGGAGAACCTGGATCTGGGGCCTCTGGACATCTCAAGGTTGGGCTCTCTGGCAGCACACAGTCCTGGCTGTGGTGCCACAGCCAGCGGGGGGATGGCACGGGGTGAGCCCTGCCCCTCAGCCAATCTGGTGCTTGTGACATTTCAGGTATCTGGTGCTTGTGACATTTCAGGTAGCCTGCCAGTGCTGGTCTTAGGTGCTGGAGTTATTAATACATGGAAAACTGAATTAAAAATAAAAATATCTTAGAGAAAAACCTGGCTAAGCCTGACATTGGACTATCCACACCTGCCAAGGCATAATGGAGGGAGGGGCAGTGTGTTCCCACCCATCCAGGTGAGGGGCAGAAGGCTGGATGCCTAGCCCAGAGACTTGCACAGATTGAGCTATGGCTGCTGAATCTACTTTCAGCACCATTTTAAGCCTGAAAGCAAGAACAGCTGCTAGCATGAATCCATCTAGAAGACAAATGAAAACAAAAGTCCATCCCACAGGGCTTTTGAAGCCTAGTAAATGGGTGTTATAATAAGTGAGAGCTCCTCTGAGAGCTTCCAGCACATGGAGAAGGTTAAGGAGAAAGGAAATATGCTTCTGTAGAGAGAAGTTCTTAAGAAAAGAGGAGTCTTTTGAGATATTATTTTTTGAACCAATATTAGCAGGACTAAGTAGTTAATATGAACTTTAAAGCCCCAAGCCACCATTTTTAAGGTATTAATTGTTTTCCCCTACCTCCTAGAAATCTGTAATTACAGTGCTGGTAGTTGCATTAACCTTCTACTAACACAATCTTACTAAAATTATTCAAAATGCTATGTAAACTTCAGCTTAGTGCAGTGTACCTTTTTTCCTGAATTTTATCTATAATTTTATAGCTTACTGTGGTCAAGAATGGGAAATTCAGGCTATATACTGCCAAAATCAAAGGAAGATGCTTAAGCTAATAGATGCTTAAACAATTATTTTAAACATAGGAGCCATCAACAAAAATGCCAGAGATGTAATCTAATCTCTATGCTTGAACAGTTAAAAAATCTTTAAAGAAAATATATGAAGCTCAATATTTCTTGTGGAGAATGGCAGTCCATTCCATTATGTTTGGTTTGAGCGAAGACTCAAGCATACAACAGTTTATAGTTTCCTCATGCATTGCAGCTACAAGGAAACCCCCATGCCAAAATCTGCATTAGTAGAAACAGAACAGGGAATGGCTGAGCTGGAAATGCAGTATTTCTGTTGGGGTTTTATTGGCTTCAGTCAGTACTCAACAAATACAAACCATTTATCAGAATTTTCAGTTTGCAAATGACTATATAAATGATCTTAGTGGGCCTTAATTCCTGGATGACATTAGACACAAGTTTTTAATACCATGCCTAGCATACACAGAGATATGCCAACAACTGACTTCAAATACCCATCCTTGCATTGCCAGACTGCTCCACTTCTTTCAACTCCTTCCTTTCAAAAAGGGATACAGCGCCAGGCCACTGGCACAGGAAATGTAAAGGAGCTGGACTGAAAGGAATGCACAGAACTGGACTATGGGTCCATCAGCCATGTGGGCAGTGCAAATATAACCATATAACTCTATGGAAAAATAAATAAACCCAAGAAGTTTGGCTTAGAAAGCAAAAGATGTGAACAATCTACAGCAGAATAAGTGCTGGGAACCTGCCCCATAGGAAACACCTAGATTTAATCTATGCAAAGCCCTTGCAAACAAAGTGAGAACACAGAAGGTGTGATCCCACACTGTGTGACAGTAAGGGCACACACTGTCCCACTGGGTGTGCTGTGTCAGCCCAGCCCTGGATCACATCCCTGCAAAGGGGCAGCAGTCCTAACAGCAAAGGTCACAGGGGATGGGGAAGGGGCTGCATTGCTGTCGTCACTAAAACTCAAATGAATATCAGCACACGTTCATTAGCCTTTTGGAAGGAAAGGCAGGTATCACTAGATTTTAGTGTTGCAAAATAAAGAAAGGAAAGGACAATTAGCCTTCCCTCATAAAACTCCTGACAAGGTCTGTGCAGTGTTTCCTCCTAAAAGGTCTCCTGGTTTTTGTGGGCTTCTTCTTAAGAGAATATATTTAATGGTGACAAAGGATTAAGATGGTAGCTCAGTAAATACATTTGCCTTTTTTGCCATCAATTTATCAGATGAAAACACAATGAATATGCACACATGCATCAAGAAGATATTGCCTTTATGATTACTACTAGTGTTATTTATTATTGCTATCAATACTGCTTATTACTACCATAATTGCTACTACTTGTAACCTAACAGAGCTTTGTTTCCATTGACACTGCTTTTCTTGAAGTTTATCATTCTGATTTTCTGTCAGTGGAAAGGGGAAATGGGTGCAGTACTGATAGTGGTTAATGCATTTACCAGTGCTGTTTTACTCTCACTGTGTTTCCTGAGATACCAGTCCAGGGTTTGTGCCATTTTTCAGCTTGAAAAATGTGCTGCCTGGTAGATCTTACCACATAAGCCACAACCGTCAACTTTTCTCAGCTCTGTCATTGAAAGCAATGCAATCCTGGCATAAGATCACAAACTGCACTTAAGCAAAATAAATTCTTTGTGCTTCCATTTTCCATGGTTCTGGCCAAGAAAAGAATTTTGTGAGCTCTTCTTCCCTGCTCTGATTTAATTTTGGTACTCTATTCTTATTCCTGTAGCAATACTACTTTAAATTGTATTTTGTTACTGCTTTGGTCAATCTCACTCTGGATCATCTCTTTTTTCAGTCTTATCTTTTCTGTGCCCTAAATGCCCCTATTAGCTCACCTATAATAATAATTTTCTGTGCCCTTGACAGGTACTCATCACCTGTAAACTTTTCACATACTCCTTCCTGTAGCTGCAGCAAGCTCCCACTATGTTTTATGCAGAACCTTTCTGTTTGTTTTGTCTAACAACTTTAGGTAAACTTTTCTGCATGCCCAGCCTTTAATTTGCACTAAAATTGAGAAAAAGGTTAGTTTGCTTCTGTCTTCTTGAGTCACAGATAATCTATGTTTCTAGCATAATTCTACGACCCAAGGCTAAAGATAGAAAAACCAGAGTAAGAGCTGGACATGTGCTTCTAAAAACACAGCATCGCACTTGTGATGTGAAACTGAGATAATTTATCTCCATACTAGCTATGAGGGCAACAGCATTTTCTGATTGAAAGAAAGGAAGAACCTAAATTCTGATCTCACTGTAACATCAAAGTAACTACACTGGCTTTCTGCTTAGTACATATAAGTTGGCTTTCAGTTTTTCATTAGTTACTTTATTTTTGCTACTGAGCGAAAAGCTCATATCAGTGTCCAAAATGATGACGAGGATCTGTGAATGGTAATGCTATGGCGGAATAATGGTATGAAAAAGAAGAACAAGGGCCAGTTTTCCGTCAGCTTTATAACCATGGTAAAAGTTGAAGTAAAATGCTGAGAAGTGTTACAATCCTTTAAATAGCATAAGTCAAGAACTTTTAAGAATAGATATCCAAAAATAGCATCGTAGTAAATTTTGTACAGAGTTTTAACAGACTTTCTGTTCACTCCTAACTACAGAAGACCATGTGTTATAATTATCCTCTGACTCTGAAAAAGGAAATGGGAAAATCTAAGCTACCAGCCACCAAAAGCGCAAACAGTATTTTTAGAGGCCCAAAATATAACTAAAGGAGAAGGAATGAAAGCAGCACTGGAAAGCAAGTATGCATAACTGAGTAATGTTTTAACATTTTCTGGCATAACTGAGTGATAATTTAACATTTTCTGTCATAAGCAATTTAGACGAGGTTAATTTCTGGGTATGCTGCATGTAAGGAACATATACATCATTAAGCACCATCTGTCTGTGCAGTGGGAACAACAAGCAAAACCACAGGCAGTATCTGGGGAAAGGATCAGCTTCCTTTAAGGGAGGCTTCAGCAAGCTCTTAAAGAGTAATCTCAGGCACTGCTCTAAGGCTTTCTTCCCATTTGAGGATCTAATAATGCATTATTGACACTTATCACATCTCTTTGCCTCTAAAAGAAGCAGGAAAACCTAGTATTCCCTCTATTAACAGGTTGCAAAAATGGACCACAGAATGATTTTTACAGTTCTTAAATGTATATGAAGAATTGCAATATGAAGAGGCAGAAAACAGGTAATTTCCCCATCCTGTAGCTAATTTCCTTCTGGATAATACTGTTGTAATAACTTCTGCAGCACTTTAATCTAAATTAATAGACCATGAAGAGAAACCAGACATGTTTCATCTGCCAAGGTGTATCCTTAATTCAAACTGCCCATTTTAAAGGAGGCATATCAGAATGCAAAATCTGCCCAGAGGCTGTCAGGCAGTACCTGGAAATCAGGTACTGCCTGATGGCAACATATGAGCACTGAAAGTTGCCTTTGAAACTACTGAGGTATGAAATAGCCATCTGATAATTGAAATCAGTGTAAAACCACGGGCATTCTTCAATTTTTGTACTAAAAAAATGTAAAACCCTTCCAAATTCTTCAAGTGCTCTACCATATAAGCAGTTCCTCCAGCATATAAAGGATAAGAATCTCTTATCAATGAGTTGTAGATTGATGAGTTGTGTAAAAGAATGAAAAAAGCCTGCTTTTGCAGCAGGCTCCATCTCTAGCAGGGAGGCTTTGAAGCTGCTAAAGCAGGTTCAGTACAAATATGTTGTGCTTCTTTTCAAAAAGCAGTCCCGTGCTCTACAAGACCACATCCTCAGAGGCACGCTTATACATTATACATCAAACAGCTAATCAAGCCACTAATCTCACGCTGTGTTGCTTGCTTCCTGTTGAAAGCCTGAGGAAACAGCAATATGTGCTCAGCTGCAGCCCATTAGCTGGAGTCTCAGACATTTCTCCAGCTTGAAGACCAAGTACTTAAGTGAACAACTGATAGTTGCTGTATAATTAAAAGATCGTTATTTTTAAGTTATTTGCATAAACCTCCCTGTAGGATGACAGCTGATGCCAGACACGTTGCCAAAGGTCATGCATTACCTAAACAAATATGATATGATAACCTCAATTGGAGACCACACTGTTTGCTGCCAGTGAAGAATGAGGCACTTGGTCATTAGCAGACCTAGTGGTTAAAGTGATTATGAGCTTTAAAGACTGATTTTCTGCTTTACTTTTTGGAAGAATGGTAATCTGTATAATGGGAGGAGGCTATTCACACGGGTAATCAACTTGGGTATTGTGTAGTGCAGAGAGAAAGAGAGATTCTCTGAACTGCTCTTTGAGAAAGCTTATTTTTGTCTTTTCTGTTTAGGAATGGTGCCAAGAGAAGTTTAGATACCCAGGTTGGATGCCAAGGGTAAGCAAGTGTGATGACACCAAACAAATAGGCATACACAAAATCTTGTGCAAGTGTTCTTGCCACAAAACAGTGCAAATGTTCTGCCCATTAACCACGATCATTGAATTTTGGTGGCCCTTAGCCCATCCTGTCAGCATGGCCAGAGCAAAATATCAAGGTGAAAAAGTAGTTACCAGGGTTTCTTGAACAAGAAATAATGTTTAAAAAGGAAAAAAAAAACCACCCTCAAACATTTCTCTGACCATGAATATACTCAAAACCTCTAAGGAGCACAAAGTTTTAAAAATTAAACAGAAAAAATACACGTTTGGGCATTTATGGACTTTGGTGTTTGCTACTCTTATTAAGGGGCCAGAAGTAAAATTTCTATTGATGTTGGCATGGCATATTTGTGTCACTTCTTTAGAGTTTATGTAGAAAGGTACAACCAAGAAAGTCAAGCTACATGTAGCTACAAGAGCAGATCACCCTCTTACGCCCTACTATTAAAAATGAAAGGGTCATAGTGGGGACTTTTCAGGCAAAGTGATTTAATGTGTTCTGAATTCATTCTTTCGTTTAAATTGATTTAACTTTCCTCAACATGCTTATGTACACAAAACCAAGGCTTCTTCCAATTTACCAAAAATAAAAATCTGCAATCAATTAACTCATCTTTCATTTTGTCATCACTTAGACAATGTAGTTGAATAGGTTTCTACAGTGCCTTGTTTCTCTATCCCTTGAGGTCTGCCTGCACCAGTATGGTTAGGAAAGTTAGGCTGAGTTAACTAAACATGCAAAATAAAAATGCAGCAGTAAAAATGTATTAATCCCTAAGGCACAGTCCTCATTCACAAACAAAGCTGTCTTAATTCTTCACTATAAGTCGCAAAAGGAGCATCTAAACAAGGCTTTTGTGCACTTAAACTAATTTACATTCACTTAACACCTTTACTTAACATCCTCCTGTGACAAAGCAATGCCAGCAAAATCTTTAGCATAAACACTTTCAGGAATAAAAACATCTTTATCGCCAGTAGAGTTTATTTCACTTTGGGAGCAGGCTATTCTCAGAGCAGAGCTTTTTTTTGCCAGAGGAAGTCTCATCTCCATTCAGACAGGTTGGTGGTAAATGCTATTAAAAAAACAAACAACCACTTCCTGATAGCAGACAAACATATTTAAGATATTTAAGATTATTCATGAGAACATCTGAAAAATGTAGGTGTATTATTTTCCTGCTTCACTCAGATGGAAAACATATGGAAAATTATTTCTAGATATAATCTTTGAAACAGCAAGCATTTCTGGTTTTGCAATTCATTTTGCTTTTATAAATACTTTCAAACAATTTGCTAGTTATTAAATGTTATTGCCTCCTAGTGCTCATCACAATATTAGACAATGCTTCTACTCAACACTTTTGTGTAACAATTCAAACATTTATCAGCCTCATAAGTAGGCACAGCTTCCTGCAGTAGCCTAGTCTATTGTTCAGCTTGTCAGTAATACTAAGCTATGCTGGTTATAGTACTCAGGTAAAATTAAAGCCTTTTGCATTTATAGTTCTTTCCACAGTGTTTCCAGACCATTTGCTATAGCCATCACTATGAAACACTAGTAGAAACTCAGTCTTTTTGCTGATTTTATTGCAAACATTTTCATTGAATTATGCAGGATATGCCAGAAGCAGAACTGGGAAGAGAAAGTAAAACTAATAACTGTGATGGCAAGAGCCTCACAGCAGAGGAGGAAAGGAGCAGGGATGGAATAGACAGAGCTGGAGGCAAGTGGGATGAAGGAGGGGGAAGGATTCTCTGTCCAGCTTGTGCTTAGCCACAGGACGACTGCTGCCAAGGCGTCTTCTGGAAAGTTTGGTTTCCTTGTTCTGGCAGTAGCTGCTTTTCTGAGCACTTTTGTTTCTCTGTTTATTTTGCATCCCACAGTGTCATCTGCCTTCCTGCCTCTTGCTGTGCCACATCCAGCTGCCCTATTCTTCCTCACATGCTCATTGCTTTGCTACAGCCAGAGTCACAGGCTGTGCAAGGGTCCCTGAGCCACGATTGCCACATGTTTGTTACAGACTCCTTTCCTTTATTATTCCCTGGCAAGCATCTCTTGGAAGCTTGACACCTTTTTACCCCTCTTCTCATTTACAAATGCAAATACATTCACAATAGTGCATCCACTGGTCTTATTCTTCCTAAAACTCGCTGCTCATTCAATGTGCCACTACGAACAATTGAAATTAAAACAAAGTTTGTTTAGAAGAGATGTGACAGCCCTGAGAACACTCATAGCCATGGCACACCCCTGCCCAAAGTTTCTGGGGTCCTTCCACCCTGCCCACAGTCCAGAATCCCATCTGAGCCCCTTGAGGCCCCCAGTCCATGGCCCAGGGGTGTTGCAGCAGGGACAGCCGCCAGTTCCATCCCCATCCCTGTAGGTAGTTGGTCCTGTGAATGGATCCCTGCTCCATACATGGCACAGCTCCTCTCCAGCTCTGCTTCTGGCTACAGCTTCTTTAACTTCCCTGGGATCACCCTGGTACCAGAGCAGCATCTGTTGTCAATGTCCCCATCAGAACCAGCAAGGTGTGTAGCCCCAGGGAAATGCAGGGAGGCCATGTCCTTGTGCAGTCAGTTCAAATCAGTGCAGCTGATCCCTGACAGAATGCAGTTTATTTTACAATAATTCCTTACTAAAACATAGCTTTCTACTTGTAGAGCCAAAATGTCTAGTTTTCTCTGTTTTTTTCTCTGTTTTCTCTGTTTTTTCTCTGTCCTCTTTAAGGTTTCTTTCTAGCCTGGCTATCTTTGTCAGAAAATTATCTCTGAAAGATATGTGCACATGCCTTCTCTGCTCTGATCTTTCCCATTCTGAGCTCCTATTTCCTCAAGAAAGGCAAAGGGTTTGGTAACAGATATGAAATCCCAAAAATAGCTGAAAAAGAAAAGAAAGAAAAGAGTCCTAGAACAAAGATAGAGCAGGGTTTGCACTGCAGACTTTATGGCTAGAGCAGTTTTCCTCTACAACCCTCTAAGGGGTGAAGAGCCCTTCCAGGCAGGACCTCTCCTAAGGACAGCCTAAGCAGCTGCCCA
Organism: Serinus canaria; assembly: GCF_022539315.1. NCBI lineage: Eukaryota > Metazoa > Chordata > Aves > Passeriformes > Fringillidae > Serinus > Serinus canaria. The sequence goes on from NC_066316.1 coordinate 83,258,986, forward strand.
GAAGGAAGTATCTGAAGCTGTGATAATCCTCACAGGCCCTGGTCCTGCTTCTGGGCAGACTGCTTAGCTTGGGGCACAGCAGCAGCACGTTTTTGCTGGAGTCTGGGCAGGCTTTAGCTTTAAACCTGAATGGCCATACACAAAATTTCAAAATTTTAAAGTCAGCTATCTGTGTTCATTGATGTAACTTGGAAGTTCTGCTGTGGGTGCTTCTTGGTGAGAAGTAAGCTGACAGTGTAATTTGGGATGCCAACCTTGACTCCTGCCGGAAACAGCTGCTGCCTGAACATTTGCATTGGTTTTAGCTACATTCAAAGGATAGAAATGAGCTTCTCTTATCACCAACAGAAACTCTATGAAGTGTGCAGCTTGCAGCCGTGGGTTACATAGAAACTGCTCAGGAGAGCTCCCAAAAATGAGCCAAGTGCCCAGCTGGCCAGGGGATATGTCTGTATTCAGCATAAGATGGGATTCTTTACACAGGGGAACACAATTGGTGAAATCATGCCTTGATTTTGAAATGGTTCAGGTACCCTTACTGTTGTCACACCTGTTTTACACATGGGTATGTTTGAGCCACCACAACAGGGTCAGTAATGGATGAGATATCCCTACAGAACAAAAAAACAAAACCCAGAAGAACTAAGACTGTAGATGAATGAGATAGAAAGTATATAAGCAAAAATATATACAAATAATATAGTAAACCATGGGATAAGCCAGAGGTCTATCATTATTTTAATATATAGCTCTGTTGCTTTCAAATGTACAGCACCAGTGACTGGCTCCATTTCCTAAACACTGTTACATTTGGCTGTGCATTTTATTTTGAAAGAACTTGAAAGCTTAGCTTATTTAAAAAGTAAGTTAATCTGTGACTTTTTTGCAAAAGCTTGCAAGGAGTGTCTTCTGACACCTACTGCTTGCCTCTGTATTGCGGCAAATACGAAAATGAGCCCTTGAGCCACTTGCAATTCCCTGTTGATGCTGTGCTTGATTCAAAAAACAGAACTCGTGTACATTGCTTGCTTGATGTGGACATGGCACTGACCTTTGAAAACTTTAGCTGGGTTGCAGTAGGAGCAGAGGCTATAAAATTAAAGTAAATGAAAATTACTTTAACAGGACAGAACACTGTGTTATATTTGTGTTCAAGCATATTGTATGAATGAGTCAGATGTCATCAAAGTGGGAGGATCAGCCTTCTGCAAAGTGGAAGTGGTTCTTCAAGAAAAAAGACTACATTGTGCAAAATTATGGAAGAGTTAAAAGTATTATAGCTGCTTTTCTACTACTATTTATATATAAAGCTAAAGTATTACTTGGCACAAATGTTTTAACAAGTTCCTTAAAGAGATATTGGAATGTTTACTGGTCTGGAGGGACTGACATTTTTCCAGTTTGCTATTCCCTTTAAATTGTTTTATTTTCCATTAGCTATAAAATCCTTATGTTTTCACAGCACTGAGAACAGGAAGGGGTATTTTTTCAAAAAAGGCAGCTGAAAATAAGCAGCACAGCACAAAGTCCTTCCCTTTCCTTTGACATTCTTAATCATTCAAAACTTCATTTTCATGACCCTTTACACAATCAATGAATTTGCTTTCATGAAAAGTTATTTTTGTGGACAATGATCACTTTTGTTTTCCTTGCTTTTTTTATACTTTTGCAACCAAATTATTTTTCTATTTATTTTGGGGACAAACTCCAAATCCAACTGAGAAAAACTGGAGAATACTGAAATGCTGTGCTTCCTCCTCTATGTGAAATCTTGCGCTGTCCATTTTCTCAATAATGTTATACAGACACATTACATAACATGTTTTGAGTGACCCTGTGCTCACAGGGTAAGTAATGAATGTGTCTGAAGATGAAAAGTCTGAAGATGAAGCCACCTCATGACATGTATTGTGTGCTCCCTCTCACGAAATATTTGTACAGTTTGCTTTTCAAAAGCATCTACTACAGCTTCAGCTCTTTCCCTCTTTCCTCCACTCTCTGCAGGAATTCCTTTAACACCAGTTTGCACCTCAACAGCTGACCCAAAGGCTCCCAAGCAGGGTCATGTTCATCTATCACAAAAAGAAGTCACTGTAAACTTAGTTAAGGGAGTATGGCACAAAATATGGCACAAGATCTTCTCCCAGATATATGAAAGATGTCTGAATTGTAATCAAATATACATACACAAAGAGAATGAAGCATGGTTGTGAAAAAGGTAAATCTGCCTGAAATCAGTCTCTGGGTGAGAGTTACAGTATTTCAACTGTGGCTCCTGTGCAATTACACCTTTCTGATTTACATTAAAAAATAATCAATCACTTCTTAAAATATATATAGAGATGTTCAGCTCTCTTATTACTGTATCTTGTGGCCAGAAGCTAAACTTCCCATGGTGGACAACCCACATTTCTCTGCTTACTGGCTACCAGTAGACGGAGTTTACCAAAAAAGACATTTTTCATAGTTAGAGAGTGTGAGTTGAGTGTTTGCTTCTCAGGAATGTTGGACTAAATGCACAGCAGATGAATTAAAAAGTGCCATGTGTATGACCTGAAACTTTCCCAATGCTTTTCTTGATAACCCAAATTTTAAGGTCTGTCAGTTGAAACAGAATACATGCAAAACCCAATCTAGCATGCAGATGAGCATGAGTTGCACAGCAAGGCTATGGTGATGCCATCACTCACAGAAAAATATTCTTGGATAAATATCCCAAGCTACCCATCTTAGCCAAAGTCTACCTTTTGAGAGTGTGAGAATATTTGTCTTATTTTGATGTTATTTTTGACCCCTAAGTAGAGGCACAGAATTTTAGTACATAAATCAAATGAGAGGAGATAACTTCTCTCATGTTTCTAAACAAAAAAAAAAAAAAAAAAAAAAAAAATACACATCCTAAATGTCAGTTTAAAATCTGAATGAAATTTTGGATTAAATTAATTTTAGTTCCTGTTGTATTGAAATTTCAACAGAGATGCCTAACCATTAGCTATTTAAGTCAAAACAAAAGTCTTATTTGACTGTTAAGGAGAATTGATTTTATTTCAAGAACAAGTTCCCCTTAGTCTTGCATACTGCATGCAAACACATATCTGGTTCCTTGGCAGTCACAAGGTATCTCTGAAGTCTGAGACTTCACGTTTTGGGCTTGAAGACTAAAACTGGAACCCAAAATCTTTTAAAAATTGTTTGGTATCTCTCAGGCAAAAAAGCTGGTTAAATGAATTAAATGCCTTTTGGAGATCAAGGATCTTTGAGGGTTTGTACAATTTTAGAAAATCTAGGCCCAACTGCAGATTCCTGAATTTCATGGAGCTCTGAGAGGGATAAATCTGTCCCCTGGTAACTTGCAACTAGATGACTGAATATTACTGCACGAGAGTAAAAAGACATTGTATTATATTCACTCTCTTTGGGTTTAGGTTGCTTTTCTTTCTAATTTATACGTTTAGGATCTATGAAAAAAATCTCTTAATAGGGGTTATATTCATTAAGATTCTCATATACATATATATTTATATATATACTCAATCCTATTGAAAATAGTATTAATTAGAAGACATAATTGTTAAAGCCAATGTCTTATTGGAAAGATGAGGCTGCATGAGGAAGGTAATGGTTTGTATTTTTCAGGTTCATTTCAATGTAATAAGCTAATTTTGCTATTCCCATTAAGATCTTTGAAAATGTAATTAAATGCTCAAATGACCACTAACATGATTAAACAAAGAACAGGGTAGGTTATTCACTAAGCTTATTAAAGACATTTCATATTCTGTCCTGCTCAGTAATAAATCACAGTGAATTTTTTTAGAGCATATCAACAGGCAAGCAGTTTTACCATTATCCTGTCCAGTAGAAGGTTAGTGCTGCAATGCTAATCCATTTTTAAAAAGCACATCATTTATACCTGTGTCCTAGTTTTGTTTGTTTTGTTCATATCAGGTCTTTATTTCTCTAAAGAGAATGCAGTAGAGGGAGCTGTCTTTAAAATGACTTCAATCTAATTGAACAACATATGTGCTTATTCCCTGAGTTTGGTCTGATATGCACAGAAGCAAAGAGACTTTGTGGAATATAGTTATGTGTATTTTAAATAAATAAATAAATAAATAAATAAATAAATAAGGAACACACACACACACATATATATATATAAAAATATCTATAATATATTTATGTATAATTTAAAACATATTGCACTATTATAGTGTTTATTAATTAAACTTTCTTCATTAACTTGGGTTTTTTTTCCCCCATGATGGTCCACACTGGGCCATCAGCTTACCTTCCAAGCTACCTTCCCCAGTAACCTCACACAAATAAAATCACTTCATTTCTGGTCACTGTTGCTCTGTTTACACATTTCCTAACAAGGAAATATATAATTATATGGTAGGCTAAGCATCCCCATACATGTATATGATCTGTGATATTGTGTACTGCATGCATTTATACATGTGTCTACATATGCTATCTGTACCATACCCATACATATATGTGTTTACATAGATATAAATGTTACATGAATTGACACAAAAAACATGACTATATGTGTATAAATATTTAGTGATTTTGTCTCAAATTGCATCACTTTTCCACGATGATCTCTGCAGCCTTTTCAGAGTTCTGCTCCTCAGGATACAAATTTCTACAACTACAGCTCAAATTTTTTATCTAGATTTGTATTTGCTTTTATAAGGACATGCACATTTTTGAACACAAAGTGCTGCATGGTCTAATCACTATTTATCACATCAGTATGTGTTATCTAAAAATTCTACCAGCAGACTGGGCCTTTTTTCCTGTTTGTTTTCTTCCAGATATTGGAAAAGCACAAACATTGCCTCTGGAGTCTCTTCTATCACAACTAGAAACATCTTGACTCAACTATGAGTCTCCATGGAAAACTTCAATGAGAGGTTTATCAGACAAATTATTCTTGAGTCCTATTCTTTCTTTCCACTGAAACACTCATGAGCAGTTGATATTTTGTCCAGGACTGGAATCAAGATAACCAGTTTCCAGCCACAGCTGGGTCTTTCCGCTTGAACTTTTCAAGCAGAGGCACATGAGATTCCTTTGCACTTATGCCAAATTCTACAAAATTATGAGGAATTGCCACCAACATAATAGAAACCTGTCTCCCCTTTGTGGACATGGAGCAAGTCAGCAAGGTCTGTGAAGGCAAAAGTACTTATCCCCCATAGATACCGTTTCAAATTTTTGATCTTTTGTCAGTTTTTTTTGTAATAGATATGTATTCCCCTTCCAAATACCTAACAAATATTTATTAAACACATCTGTTCTTTTTTGGCAACATGGCCAATAAATTTCCATCCCATAATAGGATGAAACAACTTTTGAAGAGACTAGTAAGAAGTGATGTTTTAAACACAAAAAACCCCACCAAAATTCCTAGAATAGTTTCACATCATCAGAATAGTTTTCTTGTGTATCTTTAACTTCTCCTATCAACAGTCCATGCTTTACAACTCTGCTAAATGAACAAACAGATGTAGTAATCCATATAAATCGGATTTTCTTCCAGCAGTTTTGAAGAGAGAGATTCAGCAGTTTTGACTATGCTCTAAGATAGACCTAATCATTCCTTAGATGTGTTTGAGCTTTTGCAGTGCTTATCTCCACTTTCAGGGCAGCATATTGAAGACAACTCCTTCCTCACTTTCTAAATATATATCATGGTAATACAAACCCCAAGATTTAATAATGCTCCCTTCTCTGCACTTGCGTGGAATGATCCTGTGTACCCACATAAGCTACCGAGAGTGATCCCACTACAGCCTGCAAGTCATGTGGCAGATACAAACATGCAGGTGCTTCCATCAATGAAACAGCACTACATGGCTGTTCAAGGCCAAAACTGAAATGTTTACAGCCAGGGGTATCTTGTTTCTCTTGGCCTTCCATGACATGCACAAGCTTTCTTGCCCTAAAATTCTTGCATTACATTGGCATATAGACTTTTAGCTAGTTGCTTGTTTTAAGGAATATATTCAGCTCTTATATTCTCACCTTTTCCTTTAATAAAATTCAACTCTTCACCCTTCTCCTAGGTTTTGACCTCAGTGCTGTGTAGTCTGAATTTGACTAAAGGAACTCAAAATTCCTATGCAGGTTGGATCTTGTCAGAGAAACATAAGGTATCTTCTGCCTTTCTACTACATTGAGTTAAAATGCTTATTTTCACAACTAGAGATTGATATAAAATAGAATTAAAAAAAAAATCTTCTAGGACTTCAAGGAAAACAGAATATAAATTTAAATAACAGCCATTCAGTAAGGATGGTAACTGCAGGTATTTCAAAAGTAGAGGTAAGAGACATAGGCGGTTCAGACTATTTCTTAGAGTCAGGCTATATTAGCTGTGATGGACTTTTAATTATGCAAATTACTCAATTATTTTTCCATAATTTTTTTGTGCTCCTATGTCATATTAAAACTGTGCAAAGGTAACCTGATTTACACTGTTGTTTTGCTCTACAATATTTATTTTCTCCCACAGAGAAATCCTGGTCCTGTCTGCACTTGCCATTCATTATGAAATTCATTATGCTGAGTGGATGTATTGACATGCACTCATCTCACTGTTATCTTGACAGACCACAGCAGGCTGAGGAGAGGATATCTCAAAGAAATCATTAATACACCTGAGACTATGCTCTCCTTCTGGCTCACACAGGGGATGTGTAAGTGTCTTGATTAATAACAAAAGTAAAAGACTGTCTGCACTGGCATCCTTCATGACTAAATTAAAGTTTTGAAAAGTCACCTACTAGAAAATATAGAAAACTTGCCTGTATCTACAGATCTAAAGAAAGAAAGAAAAAAAGACATGGGTTTAAAAGAAAATTCTGCTAAACAGCCCTTAGCTGAGCCAGAGGGGAATGGCAGTTCTACCTGTCTGTACTGCTCAATTAGGTTTCCAGAGGGTAAGTCTTCTGTTACTGCATGTTACAGCTCCCAAAGAAATAACTGGCAATTTCCAGCTGTGACAGTTTAACACAGAGAATTGTACAACTCACTTAGGAACTCCAGCTTGACCCAATCACACAAAAAATATTTCTGATGATGGTGACCTAAATATCCTACGAGCAGTACTAGGTAGGCAAACAATTACTTCTGAAAGTGCAACTGTCCATTCCCACACTGAAAACTAATGAATTAAATATTGCAAATTTAGAATAATATCCATGGTCTAATGATATATTTAAAACTGAAAAATAATAAATCAAAGAATGGCTTATAATAAAGAAAATAAGAAATAAAATAAAAAGGAATATAGAAGAAGAAACCTTTCAGCTTTATAGAGTATATACTTGATGGTCATTTATTAATTGTATTTGAGCAGAATCAGTGATAAATCTCAATATATACAGCAAAACTGTATAGTTTGATAAGAAAAAACAGTTGGGAAAAATGGAGGAAAAATGGTATTGGGAAGTAGTGATTGTATGAAGTTGAGCACTAAAATATAGGGTTTTTTTTCATATCAATGAAGTGATCAGCACGTACAGTGGTGCTCAAGCTTTTGATCCACTCAATATGACTATTGCTTCAAACCAGCATTCAGCACCTCCAGTTTGGGGGGTTTGTCTGGCTATAGGGTCTGTGGGCTGCCTTCCTGCATACAAAAGCCAAATACTTTTTACAAAAAATTTCTATACTTCTCTTTTGAGATTTAGAGCACACAAACATGCCAGAGCCACTAACAAGCAAGCCCTGAGAGATTTGTTCACAGCCACAAGTAAAATCTGAAGCTCCCCTCTCTTGCCTCTCAAGCTTCAGCTGAGTACAGTTGCATTTCTTCTTCAGACTGCTTTTCATCGACCACTTTATTAAAGCAAGGGTAGATCTATTTGTTCAATCCCCCTTGGAAATAAAGATATATTTTACCTCCAAGGTAGGACCTCTGTTGCAGTTTCCAATCAGATGTCCTTTGTGAACACAATATATCCTTGATTTTGAAGTGGAAGTGAGAACTAAAAGCCATATGTTCCAAATCTGGGACATTTTTCCTCTCAATAAACATGAAAATCTCAATTCTCTCTAGTACTCACATACACTTATTTAAATAACTCAATAATGAAAGCCAGGGCTTTGGACAGCAGCTGACCATTCATCACTGACACTTGGTATCAAATGAATCCATAAACAGATTTTTTTTTCTCATTAAATGCTTTTGAATATAGCTTGTCATAGAAAAGCACAAATGATTCAAGGACAAAACATCCTCCTCTGCCTATTGTTTCTGCTGATGGGTTTGTGTCTTTCCCCAAAACCAAACATATTTCATTTATGCCTAAGAAATATTTACACCAAGATAAAAATCCCACAAGAATTTTCTTGCTTTTCTTTTTGTACTTCAAAATCAATTTAAAAAATTGTTTTCTGTTTCTGCTGAAACACAGTACTCTGTAGTATTCCACTTCAAGACTGTCACTTGCGTTACACTGCAATCTCTTTTCGTCACAGAAAACTGCAAAATCATTGATTAGCATCTCTGGCACGAAGCTGATATTGTGGATTTGCTTTTCTTTCCTTAACAAAAGCCAGCCCTTGCACAGCTCTAGTGTTTCTCCCTCACATAACACCTCACACCACACCAAGTCTGGATGGCCTTGGCCACCTAAGCTCTCCTCTGGCTTGAGTTAGTCCCAGCCAGTTAAGCCACCTTTTGTGCTCATTAAAAAACTGCTGAAAGACACAGGAGATGAGAGGGAAGAGAAAAATCATGAAGCAAATATGTGGAAGCCTAACAGAAATGTTGGCATGACTCTGATCTGATGCATCTGTTAAGACCCAGGTGTAAACTAGATAAATCAGAGGGACCTAGTGAGTAAGGTATATAATGAACACACCTGTGTGAAGTTTGTAGTTGTCATTAAAAGAAAGCACCTGCAGATTTTCTGCAGTGTTTTGCTACCAAGTTTCCTAATACCCTAGGGCATATCCAATTCTTCTGTTTCTATGCCTTCATCTACCAAGACAGAATAACAGTACACACAGTGAGAACTAAGTTATATACACTCTGGAGCCCTTGGGTAGGAGTTCAGCATTGCTAGTCATAATATATATACAAAATGAGACCTTCCCAAATTACTCAGTCCATAAATCTTAATTTTACTTCATCAGCTCCAGACAGGCTGCTTTTTCCCTCTCCTCTCTAAGATACCACATCCACAGTCTGTGAATGCAGCTTGTCTCAGTCACTACAGTAAATGTCTCCTGCTAAATCCCAGTCCAGAATCAAAAGCTAGAGTACCAAATGATCTGTGAGGTCTTGTGAAGTCTCTGAAAACTCTTCAGTCCATCAGGATTTAAAATACATGAATTAAAGCTACCATGGGTATATTTATATACACTAACATCATTTCTCTCGGCACCTGTCTGAAGAACATGCACAATCTCCTTTAGATTTAGATACTACTTCCCTTTCTCCTGTTTTCTACCATATCCTTTTTCTCAGTGATCTTGAATTGAAGTTTATAACCCAAATGTAGGAAATTTTACACTCAAGAGGTAAAAAATATTCTCTTGTGTAGCATCAATCATTCCCTGGGGAATCTGAACAACAATTTCTCCGTTAAAACCAGGTTAGCTCTGAACACAGTCTGACCATTTCTCTCTGATTGTTGTCAAGGTTGCTTCCAGATCATCTTTCCTGATATTTCATTCTGGAAAAAGGTCTTGAGCACAAAAAAAAAAAAAAAAAAAAAAAAGAAAAATCACAAACATATTTATTACTATGAATGTGAAACCATTTAATTTGTAATGGTAAGAAATTTCTATAGAAAAAAGTGTTCAGCTCAGTATTTATCTGCAATGCATAATGCTGGTGAAGAGTAAGTCACATTCTGGGATATTATTCACACCCTTGCAGTTTACGCTGGCAGACTTTGGGTCCTGAAAGGGCTTGGTCCTACGGCTTAGCAGATGGTGTGCTAGCTCTGTCTCACTACAGAGCCCACTTCATCACTTTCCTTGTCACTGTGGAATAACAAAGTACATCTCCAGATGTTTCTTTTCTGGAGCACAGGGTTTCTCCCTGTGAACACCTTTTCAGAAATACCTCATTGCCTGGTTTTTTGCTTATCTCTATGTTGGACATAAAATGCTGACAGTTTCTTAGATTAATGTGGAAGATTTAGTCAGAAAGTTAATTCTAATAAACTGTTGCATGATACTCCCAAAATATTTCACTTCCATCTGTCTTATTTTCTTTCAACTTTCTTTGGTGAGGCATTCACCATCATTTTTCTTTCTGTAACTAATCCCTACCACTTATCTGGTTCCCAAACCTCTCCTCCAATGCCATGTTTTGTCTCTCTGGAGTTCTACAGTTTTGCTGTGACATAGGAAAATAGGCTTAATGCAGAGAAGTCGGAATAAGATGAGAAGGACAGCATCTATGTGCCCTGAGATCTGGTGATGTTTCCTTAGCCAGCTGCAGCTCCTACTGCTATTTGGCCTGTGTAATAGTTGAACAGCACTTTTCTTCCCCATTCTCCAAGCTGTAATTTGTGCCCTCCTGGAAGGTCTGTGGTGCCACAGTCTCTCCAGGTCCTCCAAGAGCAGAAGGAAGCTGTGGATGGCTCCATACACATCCTGCTCTGATATGTTTTCTTGGCAGTCTGGAGATGTGCAGCCCTGTTACACAATCTGTTGCTTCCATGAGTTCCTATTCCACAAATAGATGTGAACCATTACTACAAACCTCCTTCTGTGACTTGCCATATCTGTCTACAATAGAAGATAAAAAGCCCCACTTTGAAACAACCAGTGGGTTAAGAGAAGGAAAGGAAAAATTGCACCTTCATTACAACAGTCCATGTGAGACATCTTTATTTTAAAGTTCCATAATAGCAGGATGATTCCTTCTGTGTATTCATATGCATCTGTTTGCCTTGCCAATTTTTTCAGTAGCTGTGCATTGCAAAGGGAACTGGACTCTACCAGGATGCGCACACATACCATAATGAGGATATATTTATTTCATCTAAGTTCTAGGTTATGAATTCTGTCATCTCTTATAGCACTAAGTAAGGGTTCAAAGATGAGAAGTGATGGCTTTTGGTGATAGAATCCAGCTTGACTTTAGGTTTGTGGGTCATGCACATAGTGTTGGCAGTTAGCAGTAAACATTTCTCGTTGTAAAAGGAAAAAAAATGTGATGTGGAAGCCACTGACTGATAGTACACACAGAATTTCTAAAGGCTATTCACAGTCATTTTTCAGTCTGGAAATCTAAATTAAGCCATTTCCTCCCCTCAGGAGCAATTAGAAAGCCTAAAACTGAGAATAAAGTTTTCTTTCCTTTGGTGTACTACCATACACAAATGGGCTGTGTATTTGGTAAAGAAAGACAAATTTAATTTTGTGTGTCAGAAGCACCAGTGAATAGAAACTTATGAGAAGAACTACAACAAGAATGCCCATGAGATGCACCATTGTACTGAGAGGAATACTAAAAAAGCTGTGAAATTTCAGCTCATACTGTACCTAGAGATGCATTTCCAGTTACTTGCCTGAACTTGAAGCATTGATTTTAGGAGTAATTCAATTCTAAAGCTTACCTCCACTATAAGCATACAGTTTTCCTACCATGTTAGAATTAAAAATCAGCAGGCCAGGAACCATAAATAGTACTATGTTCTTGTTCTTCACTGTTGATTAATCATTACAAAACAGATCTCTGACAAATGGCAGATTTAGCCATCAGACTCAGAAGTTACTGCACTTGTTTCTGCCCATCCCTTCTCCTTTAAAAAATCTGCTGACTGCAGAAATAAGCTTGGATCTCTGGGGGAGTCTTGCATATCTAAAATCAGAAAGTAGCCTGAGGGTGTAATTCAGCATGAATATGTCAATGAAGACTAATCTTGGCATTATTGTTGCTATCTAATAGGGAGACTGAGAGATGGAATAATTTGTTTCTTGGTATTTAATGTCCCCCTGTATAAAAAATAACAGGGAGTAAGTGTGTATGTTCTGTGACATAATTTATATCACAGAAAACAATCTTCACAGGAAGCCGTTATAAATAGAAATTTAACTAATGGAACATAAGGAAAAATTATAATATTTTTCTAGATAAAATGGGTTTTTTTTTATTACTACTTTGTCTCCAGAGAGAGCATAACCAATTTTAAAATGCAAATATGCTTTTGTGCACCTCAAGAGAATTAAAAGTTTTTCCAAGCTCTAGATTTTTCCTCCTCTTTTTCAAACACACCTGCACACCTACAGTTTAGGTCTTCGTGTTACTGGAATACATGCAGTGACTTTTTTTTTTTTTGTTGTTGTTCAAGATTCTTCAAACTCTTTTAGGAACACTGACAACAGAGCCTGATGTACTCTGGTAGTGTTCAGCAAAACAGAAGATGGCAAAGAAAGATGGAACAGTCAAGAAGATCTGTGCAACTAAGCTTGATACAAGTCCCTGAGATATTAGAGCCTGCCTTTATATCTTTGCTGCAACATCAGCTCTCTGACTCCCCTTAAAAAATTTATGTTTATCCCTGATCCTGTACAATCCCATCTTTCACAGTTTTATATAGACTGTCTAGACCAAACCTGTTTGAGGGGGCAGAGGGTATTGCAACAATACTTTTATAAATCTCTACTCAGTTGTAACTCCTCCCCTGCATTTCAGCAATCAAGTTTGAAGATAAAGTTGCCATTTACAGTTTTATGAAATGAATTTATGTACAGAAAAATTAAGTCCTGCCATGTTTTGCTCAAAGGGACTTTACTCACAAAAGGCACTGAAGTTAATGACAGCAGCTGCTTTTCTCTTCAGACAGAAATCCTAGGATTAATAGCTATGGGCTTTAAAGGAGTTGGTAAATTTCTGGTTCTACCCAAGTCAATGGCAAATCTCCAAGTGGAGTGTGGAATTCATCCTTTTAGGAACAGAGATGCAGCACATTAACAACTGGAGTTAATTCCTGTATATCTTATCAGAAGCATGAATACAGTCAGTTTCTTCAGACTAGACTGTTAAACCCTCCTTTCAGCTCCTCAGTCCCACACACCTCCTAGAATCATAGAATATTTTGGGTTGGAAGGGACATTTAAAAGTCATCTAGCTCAACTCCTGCTGTAATACCCTAAAGGCAAAACTGCACACTCCTATCTGTTTGTGGCTGTCAAACACAGCTTTGTTCTTCATATTAAAGTCTATTAATTCCCCTCCCAAAAATTTTTAAAATGCTTATGCACGAAAGCATTGCAATACAGCATTCTGGCTTAAGCTTGGAAAATGAAAAATCACTTACCTAGTTTTGTTTCATTTCTAGTGATTTTCTAACCTGATTTGTTCACTGTATGTTAAGCTGCAAGTTTGGAAGAGGCACAGCTCCTCAGAATCCACAAAGATCAATAATAGTCAAGCTAGTCATATTCCAACCAAAATATAATGAACAATCTTCTAAAGAGTTAAGCATCCTAAAGATCTTAACTTTCCTCTATGAAATCACACCAAATATTGCCTAAAACCATAAGTATGTGTAATGGAAGTACTGTGGCAGAAGCAGTAAGTGCTGCTTTGAATAGTGATTGTAAATAAGAATTCTGCAAATGCTTAAAATAAGAAGCAGGTTTAACACTTAAAATGACATTGCTTAGCATCCTAAGCTGTACCAAAGGATGGCTTTGACACTTAGCAGCACACAGTCTTTCACTGGGTCTTAGATTCAGTGTCTAATTTTGAAAACAGAGTTTAGAATTTGTTTAAAGTCACTTAAACAAGGAAATATTCTAAGTTTTTTCCTACTGAAAGTTATCCCAGAAGAGGACAGTTAAGCACCCAGCAGTAACACTGCATCAGCTGGTGAGTTTTTTGTGAACTTCTCCTCCAAATAAAATTATGCTGACCCACAGTGAAGGTTCAGCCTAAGTGAAACTTGCACTAAAAATCTCAGAATTTGGAACATTGCCTTTATTTATTTATTTATTTATTTAATTTTTAAGAATTTATGGTTTAAAGATCAAGGGCCAGCCTCTGTCCCGTGTGCTATGTGGAGAACTCCCACTGTTGTCAGGGGGAGTATCACAAACATATCTGAGGTTGAATGTGACCTTTTTATGCACACAGCCTTTTTGGGTAACAGCAATATTTCAAAATTGACTATCAATTAGATTTACATGAAGGGCAGTTTTGATAAAATAGCTAACAAGGAACAGAACATTGTACTGACCTTCAGGGTGAATACTATCTTTTGTTAGCAAATTGTTCAATGAAGTGAAATCCTGAATCTCAACAGATTTACTTTGTCATATACACTGCTGTGTTGACTATAAAAAACATATGTTTTTTTTATGAGGATGAAATAAAGAAATACATAGGGATTTTGTGTAGATTAAAAAAAAAAAAAACAACCCAAGAAAATTGTACCAGTTCACGTGATGAAGACTATAAAGGAATAGTTCTCATTGAGGAAAAACCCATATTCCTTCATTCTTTTAGAAGCAAAATTTCCACTCAACAAGTAAATCCAATTCTAAGAAAGAACATAAATTTGGAACCCAAACTAAATGCATGCTGTGAATTACATTCCTACTCCACCTTTATCCTCAGCAAATCAACAGTACCCTATTAATATCTATCAGTAGTTTGAAAAGATTTCATCCATGTAGTATTAGTATTTCAGCAAATGATTATGCAATGAAATTATATAATAACATTCAGAAAGGGGACAGATCATCTTTGTTCTAAAGAAAACTTAAAATATTACTAGAATACACTTAATTTTAAAGATTTGAAGGCCAACCTACGTTAAAAGGACATTTGAAAATCGAAAGTCCTTATGGTATACAGAAATATTATAGTTATTATTTTCCATGACATATCTTTCTATTATAGTAATTTTTCATCAGAAATAGTCATAATTTACAGCTGATCCAAACACAGCAGTGTGCTCAAGTACATTATAAGAGTCCCAGCATAGCCAATGGCTTACACATATTTCTCATCAATTATACATACTTTATCCTCTTTTGTGATATAGCTTAAATTACATGTCTGAGAAGACCAAAGTGGAAAGGATGCACAATATGAGAATCTTATCTCAAAAGTTAAGAAAACATGTGCTACAGAAGGTGCTAGCAAGAAGGGAAGGGAGTAGGGCTCATTCTCGTGTTATCTCAACCAACATATACCTGCTAGACCATGAGTTCACAGCTGGAAGGAGCAAGAGATCAAAAAATCTGGGAACTACCCAGATTTTAGAGCCACTCTGAGAAGAGCATGGGCAGCTGGGTGTCTGTTCAAATGGCAAATCACATAATCCCAAATCACTCAGCCTAACTCTACACTCATGTTTACTTAAAGTCAAAATAAATGTGGAACTTTTTGAACTGACAGAAATTTTACTGCATCAATCACAATGCAAGCTAGAAATAAAGGATTTATTCAGATTGCAAGCTACTAATTCATTTATCTTTGTCACAGAAAGCTAAATGAATAAATCTGGCAACATATTTGGCACAGATTTTTATTTTAAAAAGATAAAAAAGGTAAATTTTTTATGTAGGGGTTTTCCAATAGGAAAGCCCAAATGGACTGTGAGTATAATGCAGAGCATCATTTTACTTAAAGCAAGAACCAGCAGCCAGGAGAAAGAAGACCTTTTGAAAAAGCCCTTCAGTAGCTCTAGTTCACACATCCCAGGTTAGACAGGTAGTGTCTGTCTTCAGAAAGATGTGCTGCCTCTTGGGGAGATCCACATGCCCGGGCACAACACCTCACCAGGGCAGCCACAAGGCTTTGGTATCAGAGCTGCCTTCTGGGCAGCCAGACTGGAACATGGGGCAGAAGGAATCAGGATTTGTCAGTACCAGTGAGTCAATGCCGTGGGATTCAGCTCAGAGTACAGGGAAAGTGATATTAATGCACATCTCCTACGGCAAGTGACAAAGCACAGGCAGGGTTAATGTTGCAGCCCACTTCAACAACTACAGCCCTCAGCAGTAACAAGTGATGTCCCAGCTCCAGAGACACCTTCACAAAAAAAAAAAAAAAAACCCATGGGAAGTTGTTTGTGATAATACATGACAGTTGCAAATAATCTTGGAGAATACTGAAAACTATAATCCAACAGATGCATGGAAAGAACATATAAATGCTTCATAAGGTCTCATCTAAGACCAGAACTTGGCCTCCCTGGATCGTGGGCTTCTACATTCCTAGGATGCCTAGGCATGAGAAGGCCATGACTGCAACAGCTATAAAACCACCACATATCCCCACTAGCTGAGAATATTTTGGAGATCTGACTGGAATAGACTGGACTTACAAAAATAAGGGATTTGCACTGAGATACTGCATGACCCATCTATGGAGGACAAAATGAACATAGCCATATCCAACCCCATAAATCAGAGATGACTAGCCATTCCCATCTACCTTCCAAAGAGAAAGCGATTTATAGGACACAAAAGTAATCCCATGCAGTCAGGATGTCAAAGGAGAGGAGAAAAGTACTTAAAATACATATCTCAGATCAAAAAACTAATAAGTGATCTGATATCTTTGCTTTTTCAAGTGGCTCTAGATTTATTGAAGCAGATTCTCATCTGAAGTAAATCAACATCCTTCATTAAATCAATTAGCAGTGTTTTCCTGATTCTCATTACATGGTGACTGGGCTGCTAAAATGCCTGAGGTCAGAAGCACTAGGGAAGTCTCAGGAGGACACACATCATTGTTAGGAGACTTCCTGCTCCCCAGACAGGCAGAAACCACTGCTCAAGAAAGAGCAGCTATCCTTATGAAAGGTGCTTACATTTAATGCTAATGGGAGAAAGATGGATTCTTAGAGTTAATGTGTAGTTCTGCTTTGGGCCGAGAGGAAGTGAAATTAAGCACAAATCAGCTAAAATAATTTTTGGGTTTTGGGGGTTTTTCACTGGCTGGCAAAACAAGCCAGCTAAGTAGCTAAGTAACAAAGGTTAAATAAAGGCTTTTAATTTGGCTTATCAGCCAGGACCATTGACTTCAACCCATAAAAGCAGAATAAAACTTTAGAACTTTACATGACATTAAAATTATCTCTGTGAAGAGCTTCTCCTGATGCTGAAAAATTGTGCTCTGCAACACTTCAGAACAAGGACTTCCACAAAGAAATGCTTCTGTGATTTTCAGTTTCACCTGATTTTGCATTCCCTAGACAGTGATGTTAAACACGTACAGATTTTAAAGCAAACAAAGAAACTGAAGCCAAGACTGGTCCATGGATAAAAAAAATAGGGTCACTTCAGCAGGGGTAGGTAATGTAAAGTTTACAAACAAACAAAAGTTAATAAGCCAGAGTTAAAAAAGTACAAATTTTGTCTGAATTTGTGATTTCTGAATATTTGATCTAGTGACAAATAGCTGGTTAGGTACCATCATAGTTTAAAAAGACTTGTAAAAGATTACAGGATTATTATCAGTTTATAGAAAGAACTTCTGCCCTTCCCTCGAACCTGCCATTTCAGTTGCATGGATTGTTTATTTCTTTATTCCCCAGCCAAGCTCTTCCAGCCTTCCAGGTATCTTATCATGCAGTTTTATTTGCAGTTTACAGAAATAATGAGAATATAAGAAGCTTCCAACCTGGCTTTCCATCACTTAACTTTCAAACAGAATAAATCCTGAGAGAAAAATTGCTTTGGGTACAGCGTACACTCTTCTGATTCACTGACCATGAAATTCCCATCCTGTCAGGACCAAGACTGGTATTTCTCTCTGTATTGCAGCACATCTGCTGAACCAGACCTGTCACTGCTAACCTAAACTTTTATTTCTTCTTTCCAAGCTGGTGAAATTTTACTAGATTTGCCAAAGGCAGGTAACCTCAGTCCATCCCAGGCACAGCCAGGCACAGATGCCCAGAGCCTGGACAGGGATGGTGGCAGGTCAGCAGGAGCACCTGAAGAGCAGCACAAAAGACTCCCAGCCTCTCCAGCCTGTAGGTCAGATTTATCAGGGCCCCAGCCTAAACACTTCTGTATAAACACATGCAGCAAAAGGAACAGCTGGAGTCGTGTCCATGCCTGCAGCAGCAGCAGATCATTGAATCTCCATGTATGAAGGATGTGCATCTTTGAGAGTGGGTCCAGAGGAGGGCCACAAAGATGACCAGAGAGTGGGAACACCTCTCCCCTGGACACAGGCTGAGAGGGTTGGGCTTGTTCAGCCTGGGTAATAGAAGGGTCCAGTGAGAGCTTACAACAGCAGCATCTAACAGGGGCCTCTAAGGTGCAGGGTAGATTTAGATGAGATATTAGCAAGAAACTGCTGACAGTGAGGATGGCAAGGCCCTGGAACAGGTTGCCCAGGGAAGTTATGGATGCCCCAGCCCTGAAGTGTTCAAGATCAGGTTGGATGGGGCACTGAGCAACCTGATCTATTGGAAGGTGTCCCTGCCCGTGATAGGGGATTTGGCACCATCAAGGGCTCCTAATAATTTAAACTTTTTAAAAGTACTCATGAAACAGTACCATGTTGTGTCATACTGGTTACAAAGTATTTGTGAAAGTATGTATTCATTTGGTAAAAACCACATCTATTAGAATATTTTCTCTTTAATAAAAAAATTGGATAATGGCCTAATGCAAGTTCAGTTAGTTTACCTAAAGCTAGATACTTGTTTAATTTTTGGTATTTTCATTGAAATATATCTTTAGTTGGTTTGTTTGGTTTTTTAAAGTATAACCAGTAGCTACAATGTAAGAAAAAACCTGAAATTCATCTTTCCCCTTCTGAAGGGATAGAGCTGAGCAGTAGTTCAATCTGGAAGTCTATGTGTCTGGGTGACAGAAATGGACCTGTAAATGAGCTATATCCATAAAATATGACAGCAGCTCCCTGAAAAAATATACAACAGATTTCAGAAGCAGGTTTTGAAGGGTTAAGTAACAAAAAAAGTGTCTACCAATATAAAAATGTTTTTTAAATTTTTAAAAAATTCTATCTTGAAAAAGAGAAAAAAATACTCTGTAACATCTCCTTCATAAAGGATGATGTAGCCAGACAACGAGAGTGGCTGATTTGTTACTCTTTTCCTTGGCTTTGCTTGTTTCTCCAGCCTAAGATGCTTCATGCTCTTAAACAAATTGATTTGGGCTCTGCAATTCAGTGGGGAATTATGTCATCTACTTTGCTGTTGCTATCACACACAGCTGATACTGTATTTCACATTCTTACCAGACAACTAACACCAGTTTTGCCTTCGCCAATTCAGAAAATTATTTTGATTTTAAAAATTCTTGTTCTAAATGAACAGCCTGGGTTAGGGTCCACCTCTTGGCAACAGCTTTAGAATCTTCCTTTTCTTGCATGGAAGTTTCTTGACAGATGAACTTCTGCTCAAAGGTTTGAACATGAAAAGTCATATCCTGTCTTTCCACATGAAAACTGGAAAGAGCTCCTTCCAACAGGCTTCCAGATACTATCTTAATATTTACAACTAGATGTTTATGCCTATGTTAAAAAAAAAAAAAGAAGTGTATATTTAATTTTCAAAAGGTATTTATTTCTGTGAGGCATTCCATTTCTAGGCAAAATGAAAATTTCCTGCTTATTTTAAAAACTATTGCTTTGAACCATTTTTATAAAAGTATAATGAAGAAAAAATGGACTATTCTTGAAATATCTTCCTTTAAAACAGTGCTCCACTTTAAATGCAGAACAGTGTTTCACAATGTTAGCAATGTCCTTGCTAAATCCTCAGGTGAATGCAGTTTTTATATAAAATAGAAGCCAACCTGGAGAATCCTGTTCAACACACATTTTACAGGCCAAACAGACTCTTCAGCTGGTTTGGCTGCTTTTTTCAATTCTAGTCCCTAAATGCAGAGTTACATATTTACATGAAATTCAAAGCTATACTCTGAATTTCTCATGCACTTCACAGCACTACTGTTTCAAAGTTGTGAAAGCCAATGCATGATAACAGAGGAAAAAAAAGTATTTGTACAGACTGTAATATGGAGAAAACAGCAACAGCTGCAATACAGGCTGCCTTGCCAACTGGTACATGCTAGGGTTTGAATAAATTACACTATAATTGGGTAAAAAAGACTGGATATTAACAGAGAATGCTATATCATGCTGTTAACTGGTAATATGTATTAAAGCGATATAACAGGACGTTATAGAGACCATTTAAAAAAGTAAATTGACAAATAATATGCCTTCACTTAGAATTATCAGAAATTAATGGTGTTCCCATGATTTCAAGTATTTTCTCTCCATGACAACTTTTTGGCTTTGTTCCAAAATTAAAACTTTGTTTTTAATAGACATTAGGAAGACACACAGTGTCAATTGTCAAATAATTATTTATACAGCAGAATCATAAAGGGTGTTTTCACCATCAGCTAATGTACTATTTTGACCAAGTCAGTCTTATTACAGCCTTACAATACCTCAAAGTAAAACAAAACAACAAGAAAAAAAATTGATTTAGGTAAAATTGAAAACACATTCTCACTATAGAAGCCTTTTCTCTCATGGGAGAAAAGTTCACAGCTTGCAACTGAAGGAAAATTTTGTAACTGCATCCAATTAATACAGCCATAAGTATATGTCTGCTCACCAAGGAAATCTGCTGCACCAGGCAACTGGAGAAAGCAAGGCCAGCACTCTTGAAATAAGGCATGATTTCAGGTTGCAACTGTGGCTGCTAAGAGACAGACACTACCAAAATAAATATAAGAAAAAAAATAAGCAGAAGTTGATATAACATTTACTCTCAGGTACCAATTTCTGTCCGTGAGAAAATCCAGAGCACCTTGCAGATTACAGTAGTTGTCACAGGATCTCTAAGAGTTCCAGGAAAACTGCTGCCAGTATGGACATTGGAAAAAAATAATATTCCAAATTAATTCACTATCTGACTACAGCTAAATTTCCTGTTTAAAATGAAATGTAGATTCCCTGTTCAGAATTCCTTGCTCCTTCCATGGCTTGGTCATGAGATAGCCATGGGTCAGGGATTGCAGACTACCCATTTCAGGAAAACACATGGAAGAAGATATTCTGAAATAGGAAGAGGTACCGAGTTCCCACCAAATTCCACTGAAGGAAGTGACACACTGTGACTCAGTTTAAAGGCTTTTTCTTCTCTTCCAGAGAAGCTGGCTAAAACAGGTTAACTGCTAGTAAAGTGCTCCTACAGTCCTTGCAGATAAAATCCATTTCGTCTTCACTCACAATAGGTAGATTTGTGAAATACTGAATATTACGAGTTGTGGTAATGAGTTCTTGATAATTAAATTAGTAAAAACCAGCCTCATGTAAATGTCTCCTGCTGTAGATCCTACCTAGTGTGCACAGTCTATCACTCCCTTGCTCAGCCAGTCACTCTACAGGACCATTTGCTTCTTGACAACAAATGCCAGTTTCCTGATTCTTGCTCTGTCCAGAAAAACCCTTTCAGATATGCTCTGTTTCAAACTCTTGATGGCTAACCAGAAACACCAAGGTTAAATTCATAACAATCTTGATTCAGAAATGTGGTTTATTTAAAATGTAAACACATTAAGATCCATTATCTTATGATATATGGCCAATTTGTGCACTACACTCCCTGGAATGATGGTTTAAAAGACGCATTTTAGCAGATAATCTACAGCATACTTTATTCTCCATAATGGCACTCTTGGGAATTTTACATTCCATTCAGTTTTCTATTTTATGCTCATGATTTAAGTACTCATGCTAATAATACTAATAGTTCAGTGCTCTTCAGCAATATGTGCCTGAAAAGAAAGAAAAAGAGCAAAAAGCAAGAAAGAACTATTGCTTTCAATGTTTCAAATTCAGCTAAGGATTAACATTTCTATGTTTCCTTATTATTAAGAACTCCAGGCAGCTTTGCTGTAGGATTTAGACAGCTGAAACAGAATCACTGAATCACAGAAGCTCAGAGGAAAAGACCTCTGAGATCACCAAGTTTGATCTGAGATCACCAAGATCACCTTTGACTGATCAACCCCTTGTCATCCAGACCATGGCACTAAGTGCCACTTCCAGGCATACCTTGACCACCTCCAGGAATGGTGAAGAATGATAAGGTGCCCTCTGAGCCTCATTTTGTCCAGGATAAACATCCCCAACTCCCTCAGCTGCTCCTTACAAGACGTGTTCCAGACCCTTCACCAGCTCCATTGCCCTTTTCTGGGCTGATTCCAGCAAATGAATGTCCTTTCTCTAGTGAGAGGCCAAAACTGGACACAGAATTAGAGCTGTGGCCTCAGCAATGCCAAGCACAGGGGCACAATCCCTGCCCTGGTCCTGCTGGCCACACTGATGCTGATACAGGTCAGGATGCCATTGGTCACCCTGGCCACCTGGGCACAGCTGGCTCATGTTCAGCTGTTGCCAACCAGCACTTCCAGGTCCTTTTCCACTGGGCAGCTTTCCAACCACTCTGGCCCCAGCCTGTAGCACTGCAGGGTGTTGTTGTGACAATGCCCTGCAGGACCAAGCTCTTGGCCTCGTTGAACCTCATACAACTGACCTCAGATCGTGGATTCAGCCTGACCCCATCCCTTTGCAGAGCCTTCCAGAGCAGATCATACTCCTACTCAGCTTGGTGTCATCCATAAATTTACTGAGGGTGCACTCAATCTCCTTATCCAGATCATCAGTAAAGACAACAATCAGGACTGGCTCAGTTCTGAGCCCTGATGTGACTCCATTCACCACTGGATGTGGCTCCATTCACCACTGCTCTCTGGGCCTGGCCATCCTGCCAGCCTGTGCCCAGCAAAGAGTGCACCTGTCCAAGCCATGGGCTGACAGCTTCTCCAGGACAATGCCATGGAAGACTGTATCAAAGGCTTTGCATTAAAAAAATGCAGTGGAATATGATATTTTAGATCAGAAGGAAAACACAAAAAACATCTAATTAGTTTGTAATCCACACATTTCTCTACTTTAAATGCTTTCTTTACTTCCACAACTGTTGCTGCCCTTAACTTCATGGAGATCCTCAAGTGATCTGTCCCTTTGCTTGAGCCACTCAAGGGAATACAAGTCACTAGTCTGACTTGGCCACAGGCAGCAAGACTCAGCTCTGCCCCCACAGATGGTCACAGAAGCAGAGCTCCCTATCCTACTGCTATGAACAGCATAGCAAGGAAAACTGCTCTTACATTTTGGGAAGGTTCAACCACCCACCTTCCCACCCTTTTGAGCAATGAGACCTTTGCAACATGACATCTCACTGAGCAACCTGAGCTAGTGGGTGGCCTCCCTCTCCATGGCAGAGGGTTAGAACTAGAGTATTTTAAAGTCCCTTCCAATCTATGGTGTTTTATAATTTTGTGATTCTCTGTTTCTCCACAGTACTACAGCAAAATTTAAAAGCCCAGGCCCATAAAGAAAAATATTCTGTTAAAAGCCAGTTAAAACCTGTTATGTTTTCTGTGGTAGTTCCCAAACTTGAGCTATCATGCTCACATTTGTAACCCTTAGAACACCTGAGAAACTTCACTGTAGATATTACTTTACTCAAACTGTGCCTTCTGCTTTGGCATAGCAGTGACTGTGCACTGCTCTTGATTTCCTAGACTGCAGATTTAATTTCTTGACCCTTTTTAGGACTTGCTTTTGAATTCTCTGGATTAATTTGAATTCTCTGGATTTATATCTGATTGATATAAAACATCTGCAAGACTGTAGTGCCCTGATACACTGGTTTTGGCCACAAAGCTGACTTAAGAAGTTTCTGCTCACTCTTTGCATCCCTTTATCCCACACACGGTAATGGAAAAAAAAGATGGAGCATGGTATGGTTTGCACATGGGAAAGGGAGGGGTTGGGAGTATAGAGATGGGGGCAGGACTGTCCTAGAATGATTATTTTTTGGCAGAAGCATGTGTCTTCTGCTTCATTTACTTTGAAAACCCTCTGATATTACAAATGTGTCTTAAGTAACACACAGGTTTATGTAGCTCCCTAAACAGTGGCAGTAGGAATTTGGTTTCAGGAAGCCACTGGGAGTGAAAGGAAACAAGAGCAGGGAGCTTTTATTCTTTTTTTTTTGTGCTTCCACATTTTCTTTTATTACCATGCAGCCCTTCCAGGAAAATTACTTTAAAAGCAATACTGCTCTCAAGTTTATAGAGTGTTACAACTTACCTCATTAACAAAGAAATAAATTGTATGGGTACAGAGATTTAACTGTGAAAGGCAAAATTCAGTTGCTTTTCTGGTTCACTTCACAAAGTGCATTAGAACCTAGCTGAAATCAGTGAAATATCTTTTAAGCTGGGCCACAAGTATATTTGCCTTGCAAAGAACATATTGAAAAAAGCCCAATTACAGAGTAAAGACCTTAATCACTCTTACAACAATACACAGAATAAGCAGCAGCTACACCTAAGTAACTATACTTACTATTTGATCTACCCTTAAATGTGTGGGCAATTTTTAGTAATTCAGTGTTCTTGACCAATTCTAACTGGAATTGTTACCTCCTGTGAGACCATTTGAAAATGTAATGGGCACATATTTGGTTTTGAAGACTAAAATAGAGTTTAAACTACAGGCTCTGTAAGGTTATTATTATTTTTAGTTTCACAGTTTCACAATTTTAGTGCCAATTCACATGCTTGAATGCTCAAAACAGAGTCCTGACAGGTCTCACTTCCTCTGCAGCGCAGCATGGCGGGAGATGCATTTCTTCACAAACAATGAGGGCAATTTTGTTTCTTTTCTGAGCTGCCCAAAGTATAATTTCTGCTAAAATTAATGTATACTTGTGTGCTGGGTGATCTTATCACTGATTTCTAGTTGTTTTGACAGCTGCAGTTGGAGTATGGGCTGCCACTGAAGTCAGTAGAAAACTTGTCACTAACTTTAGCAGGAGTTGGAGCAGGAGCTTTACAAGCTGCATTTAAGAGTTTAACAAGTCCTTAGAGGCTTCATGGAGCTAAAACATTTCTAAAGCATGTCTCTTCCCTTTCTTCTGAACAGATTTGTAATATTGCAAAGGAGAGGCTTCTTGAATCATCATGTCAACAACAACAAAAAAATATCCATCAGCAGACCATCACCCCAGCCTCTGAGCTATCTTTGTGTTTGAACATTTGCCCCAACAGAAATTTTATCACTCAATAATCCATACGTGATATTTGAACACTGAGAAATGTAGACTTAAATGCATTTTTGGGGCATCATTAGGCACAGATTTGTAGCTGATTATTAATTTTAGTGTTTTAATAATTATATCAGTATTTATTAAACTTTGTGCTTACATGAGTGTGTAATATCAAAACTACAGGAAGTTTTACATGTTCATCCTGTTGTTATATCTTTGGTTTTATTTCTATGGCTGCACACACTATTATTTTTGGAAGGATGGGGGAAAGCATATAATCAGGGCAAGTCTGGTACTTCCACTGTATTAATCCAGGATATCTTCAGATATTTCCATTCCTGATAGCCTGCCCCACCAGATTTGTGTCTCTAGCCACTTCCGTTTCACGAAGAAAGGTTTCTGAGGTTGAACTACCCATCTTTCAAATTGAACTCTTACACTCATAAGCTCAGCTTTCCATGCCAACAACCTCCAAGGTGTGGTGGAACAGTTCTGCAAGTCATTTTCTCCTCTAGATTAATGGCAAATGCAGTGAAAATCTTACGTGATTTTTTTTCTTTTTTTTTTTTTTTTGTAGAAATAATGAACATATCATGCTATATGAGAAAGTAAAAAATTATTGTGTTCCAGTCTGATTAAAAGAAAATTAATTTAGTTCTCAGGTTATGACGGTGTAAAAATGAAACATTGAAGACTTTGCTCAAAATTGATGAAGACCGAATAATATATTTCATTACTTTTACTTCGGCTTATGGTGACTATTCTGCCATTTGTCTAGACTAAATTTGCTACAGCTGGGTTATGAGGAAGGAGATGCAGAGTTGGAGAGAAAATCATTATTTAATTTACATGCTCCTCAACATCTCTGGGGTTAAAACAGCTATCAACCACTCTTCATGTCAGAAATACGGGCTAAGGTTGATGCACTTGAGAAAGCACCACCATAATGCCAGCAATCTTCAGAAAATAAGATATCACCAAAACAGTTAACTTTCATTTTCTTTTAACTAGTACATAGCTAATTGTAGCTGGACTACAGAGTAAACTACAGTGGGAAAAGGGCTGTATATGACATATGTGACATGCGATATATGTGATGACATCAGTGGCCTTATCCCAATGGGGTCCATGCTTATTGCTGTAATAGTTGAATATGCAATGAGCATTATATTAGTAACAGAGACAATCAACTATGCAAATCTTATGTCTTCCTCCAGAATGAGATTTTTTTCCCCAAGTTCAGTATTTTCACACTGCTAGTGCTAAAATAGAATACATCAGCCACAGACAGTGCAATAAAATTCAATTTATAAGATTTCCCCAATTATTATTTATGTATAATAGCAAATACTACTGTAGTAGTATTTTACTGTGACAACAGTGCTACTAGACATATATTTATTTAATATTTACTTGCTATGGTAATCATTAAGTTTGCTTGGACCTACCTTAAGTGGCAAGGTTATCTTGTTAATACTTTGGCAAGTGACACTGTACATTGGTTGGATTTTCAAGCATTAAAATGAAACTCATGCAAGAGGGATTATACTATGAGTATTGCTGTCTGTTTTCTGGAAATTAATGACAAGCTGATAAATTTGAATTTTTGAAGAAAAATATCACTAGTTATGTGAAACCTACAACTGGAAAGCATTAGTTTACAATCAAATGGATTTTTTTTTTTGGTGTAAAACATGACTACAGAATAAAAATGGGAGAGAGTCAAATTGGAACAGAGGTCAGCTAAACACTCTCACTGGAATTTAAACACAAGAGTAATGTTTGTTTGCATAATTTTTCAGTGATTGCATATTCGCTTGCAGCCAAAGCACAGATGTGACCGTTTAATGAAAATAAAGTTCTGCTCTAAATCACTGTCTAAGCTGTTCTCTCATAAGAAATATGTGTAAGTATTAAAAAGATAACTAATGTCTATGATGGGATGCCCAGAAATAAACTCAATATTCCAATTATTCTCAAGTCTCTGGACCTTCTCTGTTTTGTTTTGGGTTGGATTATTTTTCGCTTTTGTTTTTTTTTTTTTTCCATTTCATATTAGGAAATAAATTGGCAAAAATACTTTTGCCTGTTCTGTTTGTTCATAAAAGCTCTACACACTATAAAGTATGTGTATACATGAACTGCAAAGCTGTTTTTACTGCAGTAATAATCAGCTTTAATCTTGCTTACTACCATAATGAAAATTTTAACAAAAATTGTAACAAATAATAATTCTGACAATCTTCTTTACAGAGCATCAGCTGTACCCAGACTATTCTGATAATATTAAATCAAATACTCTATAAAATTTCCTCTTTTAAGCTGTCAGTTAATGAAACAGTACAAGTTACTTAATGAACCACTGCTGGAAACATTGCTGGTTTTTGTTCTAAGCTGAGATTCAAAAGACAAAATTCATCTCCAGGACAACATAACTTATACATTAATACGTACTAAAGGACAGCTTGTTAAAGGCTGTCTATCTAGATTTTTGAAGAATAGAAATTAAGATTCAATGAAAAAAAAAGTGAAGGATGCTATCAGTGGATACGGACCACTAAAAAAGTCTGGATTCTAAAACAAGTTGTCTTGAACATTTGCTCACAATTCAAAATCAGTTCTTTATCTCACAGGCAGGTGGCATTAAACAAAGGTAAAATCAAAGCTTTGTATTTTCAATGTGTGATCTAGTCTGTTTTTCTCTCAGAACTTTACTAGAAAACATATTATTTAACATTAACCATTATGGCTGAGAAAGTGTAAAAGAACAAAACATTTTCTGACTGCATGAGCATTCCTCATTGAGCGGTGTTTCTTAGGGTACAATTTCTTGGGTTTACTGCAGCTGGAAAATGATACACAGTGAAGCTGGAATCTGGTGAAGATGCCCCATTCCTGGATGCCATTCCCCATCCCCATTAGCAACTACCAAGATGGAATAACAGAGCAGGCTTCAACAGAAACGTTACTGAAACATACACTTACAAAACAGAAAAGAGGAATTTGATTTTGAGACTATGAAAAAGAAAAAAGCTTCTTTAAGTTAGGATGGGCAATCTACAAATAGAATGAGTACTGAGACTTCTGTCTTCCCACCCATCCCCTATCATAGCCTTTATGAGAAGTGCAAAGCCCAAAGTACAGCTAAGATAAAACTGATATTCACACTTCTCAGTTTATACAAATTTTGAAGCTGGCAGTCCTGCTGACAATATGGTACAAGAACACTAAATGTTTAGGCCATACTGCTATAATTTAGTATTTGCTTATAGATGATGAAGCATAGCCTGACTGCACTGAGAACTATTATAACACCCATTGTGTCTTATGGGTCTGCAAGTGCTACTTTTGTCAACCAAGTTAGTGAAAGGGATAAGCCACAGAGTGAGAGAGATCCTTCCTAGGAACATCACAGCATGGTTGCCTAGAGAATAATGTATTTTACCATTCACACTAGGTATTTGGGGATTTACACGTTAAGTTTTTCTATGCTTTCTGTGTGTTTCAGATCAGTCCTTAATGAAAAGAGTATGTGCCCCTGAAGACAGCCTGCTCCAATGACATTATTCCATCCTGTGCTTCAATCATTTGATTCTAGCACTGCACTCAGCATTGACTTCTCAAATCACAGGCTGCACACTGCTGGCTGCCAGAGCATCTGAGCACAGGAGAACACACAGCCTGTAGTAAGCACTCTTGTGCCTGTACTTGCTAGTAAGTGCTGAGCCAGCACCCATGGAGTTATTACAGAATCATAGAACCATTTAGGCTGGAAAAGACCCTTAATATCATTAAGTCCAGTCATTTACCCAGCTACATCTACTTGTCTTCAAATACTTCCAGGGATGGTGATGCAACCACTTCCCCGTTCCAATGCTTGGAAACTTTTTTGGTCAACACCTTCAAAAAATTCATCTGATAGAAAGGCAATATATTTGCAGCTGTTACAAACAGCATCCTTGTCAAACCTGTTTGGAGACAAGGCTGTTCATTCCCCTTGGATCTGTTCAGAACAGGACACATGTCGTGCAGCGACAAAGTGCTTAACCTGGTGAACAACACTCATGCCACTTGATAACAATAAATGATCAAGGAACATATTTGCACAGTTTATTAAGACCAATACTCACAGAGCTGGGAGCCTACAGAGAGATTGGTACTCCCACTCCCTGTGCAATTCTAATGAAGGCACTAGGCAAGTAACGAGCTTTACCACAGCATTGACTTTTCTTAATTACCATTGACTGGCATGTGATTATTACTGAAACTCTCATCTTCTGTGGAAAGAATTGTGTTTGTTAAAATTGGAAACCACCTTTCTTTTCAAGCGCACGTGCACATGCACACACCAAATTGAGGTTTCAAATGTCCCCTATTAGGACAGATTGGCAGTAAAACTCCTTGGCCAACCTTCATTTGGACCCCTCGTGTTTATGCATCAGGTTACTGGCATCAGCTGTGTACTCATGTAATCATATAATCCTTGATTTCTGACAAGATCCACAGCTTTTCAGCCCACAGTAGAAACAATGGTTAGAGAATGAACATCCATTCAGGATTTTCTGCTGTTCTCATGATGTGGCTCATGCCTGTGCCACAAGAAAATATAGCTCTCATTGTACTTTAGGCAGTATTATCAACTCTCTCTTTCCTGGGATGCTTATCATGATGATGCCAAAGTATTAATAAATCTATTTTATAGCATGGTGATAAGGTACATTAATTCCCATTTTATGGATACAACTGAATCACAGGGAGTAAAGTAACAGATTTGTATTAACTGAGCCTTTTTTCACTGGCCTCTCAGTTACTGTTTCTGAACAACGGGCATAAAATGACTCCACAATCTCATTAAAGGTCTTGGTGCTACCACAGCAAGACAAGAACCTCTGGCTCTTACATCTATACTAGTAAATGAAGCAAGTCCTGGAAAAGGACTTTCTGGCACTGAGGGCAGCTGGCACAGAAAGTCTGCACCCCCAGCAGCAGAGCCCTCTCACCTCCTGCACAGGCTTGGCTGTGTGCAAATTGTCTCATGGAAATGGTCTCTGGCCCACTTTAATGGCAAACCATGCTGGCATGCTGCATTTTTCTCTTCACTGCCAAAATCACCTTCTTGTGTTTTCCTTCCTCTTCCCAAAAGCACTGCAGAAGGTAGCTTGGTATATAGTAACCAGATAAATGTGCCTATACTTCATACCAGTGTTTTCCCTACCCAAATCTATTACAATGAAACACTATGGAACAGAAATATCCGTTGTACAGCATTTCATGGTAATAATAGTAGGTATCATCTGTATTTGTACAGCTTGTCATTCTAACACATTTTACACTCTGGATAGTAACAATTACTAATGTAAAAATGCAAAATGGCTCACTACACTGAACAGAAGAAAAGCCTGAGGCACAAAACACAGATTTATTAATTTCTATCTTCCTTAAAAAAAGGATCACATAGTGTTTGCCATTTGTGTTACAGTTGAATTTATCACATCATCAAACTGATGGGCCAAAGGGAAGGAATCTTTTAATGCTATATACAATAGAGTTCAGTCTCCTGAAAAATAACATTTTTCATACACAAGCAAATGTGTGGCCAAAGGGTATGAAAACTGCAAATAATTTTGAAGCAAGTGTATTACTTTAAAAATACAATGACCACTTTCTAATGTCATTCCTAGGTATCTGCTCTTGTGAGAAAAGAAAGGTATATGTTAATCAGGAATCTCAAACACCATTTAATATTTTTGTTTGATTTTAGTAGCAGTATTTATCTATCTCCCTTTTTACTTTTCACAGTTGTGTTCTTTATTTGATTTTTCTTCTACCTGAATCCTCGAATTTCTAAGTTTCCAGAATCTATGTTACCTCATTTGTAGTGCCAAATGACTCATTTGTCCAAAGTTTTTCTATTACTCTATTGAAGCTGGTGATTTTATAACATGGTGCATTTCCTTTTGCTTTGAAAAATAAAAATGCTTCTATTACATATCTCATTATTTTGGGAATAGAAATTTGGGCCTAGATGTCTTATTGTTTTAATACTTAGATGGAAGTAACTGAAAAAAAAATTAATTTTTAAAACATTAAAATCACGCAGAGTAAAAAGACTCATAAATGTCAAAATTTAACTGTCCAAAATTCAGAATTTTAGGATTTACTTAACAGAAGTTAATTTTAACCTGTTTTTAAAGTAATAATTAATTTCCTACATTTGTGCATAAAAGGAAAAATGTTGGGCAGGGTTTTTTTCCAGTATTTTAAACCCTCCATATTAGAACTAAAAGTACTCTGCTCTAAAAAGCATTTCTGTTTTATTTTAACATCAGCCTCCAAATATTCAAGAATTCAAATATCAAACAGAATCTTTATTAATATAGCAGGGAATTTACTGCATTACAACCCAATCATTTATCCTGATTAAAAGATAAAAGACTTCCCTCTTGACTTAGCATTACTTACAGAAGTTGTAACATGACAGGATGCTAGAGCGAAAGGACATAAATTATTTCCCAAGTAAACTGTATGCTGATGATATATAATATACAAATGCTTATAAACAATTGATGGAAGTCACAGGCATGTCAGAGGCAGGTGGAGATATTGTAATCCTGAATGGCAGCAAGTGCATGTCAATCAAAGGTGCTATGAGGAGCCACAAGTTATTCCCATCAGCAACCTGCTGAACTGAAGTGTATATCTGTAATAAATAAAATAAATCTATATGTATAACTACTGAGTTAATGTAAGCACCCTGCAAGTTTTACATAATATAATACAAGAGAGCAAATTGGTTGTAAATGGGCATGAAAAAAATTTGATGTAAAATTACAGGAAGATATTTGAACATATGAGGATTAGAGTTCTGAAACAGTTGTATAGGGCAGGAAACCTAAATTGTTTGAGTATGAGTCTCAAAAGATTATGAAAGAGTTTATATAAAAAAAAAACCAACCAGGAGAGACTTTCCTAGGAAACAAAAAAGGGGTAATGGAAGTTTTGTGTATCTAATTTTTGTCATCAAATTAAAAGGCGAATGGACCATAACATCCTTCATTATAATGTTAATTGTCTGAATCTCATAGAGAGAGCCAACCATAGCTCCCTATGGAATTTACAAAAACATTTTTCTGTCTTGGAAAAGTTAGAGAGAGAGAAGACCAGAAGAGGTATGTTCATTTGGAAGCTGGAAATCAGCCATTAAAGACAAATCCTTGATCTTCTGCCTTCTTCAGCTCTCAGACATGTGGTTGTTGTGTTCAGCTTACTTGTTCATGGCCAAGTTACTTGGAAAATTTGGGATCAATAACTGTTTTTTTTTCCCCACAGGTCAGATTACTGGGACAACCCATCCAGTTTTATGCTGGTTGCTCCCTGCCCAACCTCCCCATTTGTATACCTAGTAATACTACCCAGGGGTATTACTTATAAAATTTGTTGTTACCATACAGGAGAGGATTTGGCAGCTCCCTAACTCTCTGCAGCATATTTCTGGACAGAAAGGAATCCCTCCATGCAGCCTGAGCATTACAGATAAAGGCTAGTGAAGAAAAGGATGCCAACGATGCATGAGTCCATTGAATCAAGCAATGACACTGTGATAGTAACATATTACCAGTGGAGCTCCCTTTAGTTTTATCATCATGTGAATCTGACATAAATTATTCTGGCACCATATTAATCAGTAGGAAAAAGCAGGTTTAATCTCACACTGGAAAAAACTTTAAATTATAGTTGGACTATACCCAACATGAGGTTTTTATTAGTCAGTTTTCTGTAGTCTGTACAGAATAAGTAGAAGCATACACTCTGCTAAATTGTGTCCAACCACAAATGCTATAAACTCAAATCAGTTTTGAATAACAAAGATACTCCCAGGCCAGTGAACTTTTGCCCCAATTAAATAATTCAGAAGATTTTTCTTTACCACTATAGGAACTAGAGAAACTTTGTTCTTTCCATTAATCTAACTTCACCTACTAAAGCAAAGCTGATAGTGCCAACAGTCTTTGAGTTTATCCAAAGACATCTTATCCACCCCTAGGAGCCCTTTCTCAGCAGTTCAAACAAAGATGAGGAGGGCAATGTGTGGTGGTACTGGACACCTCATACAAAGCTCCACTTGCTCACTGTCTTCTTCCCTGGAAAGATAATTCCTTTGCTTTCAGATCCACTTATCAGAGCACCAAACAGTGACTGGAAATTAGTGCTGTGCTGAGTGGGAGTCAGCTGTGCCAAACTATACAAAGAGTCCACTTAAACCAGCCTAAGGCAGAGTGAGGAAAAGGTACCTATGCAGAGCACATGCACTGGGCACTTTCATGAAAAAGACTGGCATTAATGTGACTCTAGTGGTTTTCACATGGTGATAATTACACTAAACTAAGTTTTCACTGGTTGTAAACCTGAGGCCTTCTTGCACTCCCTGTTTTCCACATAGATGATAGTGACTACTTCTGCATCTAAGTAGCAAATTAGTTTGCTTGTGAAGAGCAGAAAAGCATCAAATGCAAAAACTATTAGAGGAGATCTATATCTGTTAACAAATATTTATGTGTTTTTTACTGAATTTTCAAAGAGAAGGCAAAACAAACATTACCAGACCTGGTGCCTTTCTGATCTTTCCTTACTAAAACAGAGAATTTTCTAACATTATCACAGTAGCATGAGTTGTTCTGAATCCACGTTTCTCCATACTCACTACTTCACCTTTCTTCTAGGGCAATTCTGCAATACATGCTGGGTGCTAAATCTTTGGCTATGAAAACAGGCTTGGTGACATTGCTTGTTTATGCCTCTAAGAGCACTTGGAGTCATGCAGTAGTGAAGCATCACATGGCTAGCAAGAGGAATGGACTAAAAATAGGGACAAGCAAAGCAGAAACACTTCTGACAGTGTTTGTTGACTTCATATTGTTGTGGACTGTAACCTTCTTGATCCTGGGAAAAAACAGCCTGTCAATATGTTTAAAGGTTAAATCTTAACAGGAGAAGTAAGCAGCAAGACTAAAGATTTCCTCACAGCTGCACCCCATAGCTGAAGCTTCCTCTCTCATCTTCTACTAACACAACACCCTTCGCTGTACTCTTGCCATACCTGGCAGGAAGAAATTCTCCAGCTTTCTCCAGCCAGGTGGCATGGCTTGGATGATGGCAGTAGCACAAGCCTGACCAAGCAGGATGGCAAGATCCAAGATGACATTGGCAGTGGTCTCTGGCTTGCACCTCCCTGCCCCAGTGGGGTACAGGGATTGTCTGGGAGATGGTTCCATACTACAGCCCTCAGCTATTCCAGGGCTCATTCAGTCACAGGGCAAAGACAAACTCACACCAGTACCCAGAATCACAGCCTGACACTTTTTTAGGATAAATGTAGCCTCTGTACTTCACAAGTGCAATAACCCCAGTTCTCCTGCTCTCCCACAAGTTTGCTGTGTGTCCTTGACTGCTAATGGGATGTGCTGATGAGGACCTACTCACTATCTCTGGGCAAGCCTAAGTTTAGATCCTGTGTCTCTCTCATGGAGACCATGATAGAGGACTTTTGGTGTGAGATAAGGAGATGTATTTGTGAGACTTGAATGGAACTGATTGCTCCATACACACTTCTACAACTAACATCTGCTGCATGTCCAGCCATGTATGCAGTTTAAAGAGTCAAAGATTCAAAGCAACAAAAAATATTTGTTGCTTTGAATCTTTGACTCTTTAATGACCACTTTGATAAAGTGGTGCTTTCCTGAATGCATGTTATCTATTAGCTGAGACATATTTGATATACAAATTGACTGTTTTCCTTTTCCCTTTTTTTGGGTCCTCTTGACATCCTCAGGGGTTTAGGAAAATTCCTTTTGACACATTTCTCCATCTGTCAGTGTCTTCATGCTTTTAAAAGTCAGGTTTTATGCAGCTTAAGATTTTAAAGCCTATTTTAAGAAGTGACATTAGCGCTTGAATCCCACTGCATTTTTGTGAAATTGAGTGCCCAATTTTCAGGAGACTTCATATTGATTCAGAGAGGTAGCTAGCAGGGCTTATGAGAGCATCAAAGAACGTAGACTTCAGTGTGAATTAGGCACCCAGAGTACTTTATCAAATTTTGACTACAATAAGGATATTATCTGAACCTGTTGGAGCCCTTAGGCTCCAAAGTGCTTACATCACTTTGAAAATGGAACTAAGGCTGCAATGATGCTTAGATAATTTTGGAAATGCTGCCCTTTATCCTCTCACACACTGTTATTTTCTCTAAGAGAGATTAGTAGTAAAAGAAAAAGAAATGCTTTTCATTTCAGATCTCTTTACTGTTGCTTTTCCCCTTGGGTTCAAAAGTAAAATTTCTCCTGAAAAACCTGTGAAGTATCTACTTTGAAATCAACACCAGAAAAAGCTCACGGAACATAACTGAGTTGTGTGGATTTCTAGATGTGCTGGAAACATCTTTACAGAAAAGATATCAGTATCTATTCACAGTAATTGCAACAAAACATTGCTTCATCATTAAATTTTGCTGATAGTTAGCACATAATCCTCTGTGATTTCTGCATGCTAGAGCAGAGCTCTCCAGAGTTCAATCCTTTTCATTTTTAATGCTAGGATGTTCTCATGTGTGGTGGATAATCTACACTAACATAAAGGTGTATTCATGGACACAGGAACGTTTTGCAGCAACTCAGCCATCTGCCTTCACTGGCTACAAGAAGAATGATAACTATAAGAACGAAGCTCATCTAAAAGAGGAAAAAACATGTGAGTCAAAGATGGTAGTGAAAATGTGGGTACATATGTAACTAGAGAACTGGGTTTCCTGTAAGACAATCTGTGACAATTTTTATCATCTTTAACAGATGTTACACATGAAGGGAAGCACAGAAGTCATGTAAAGCACAGCAGGACAAAGAGCATGCGGTGCAGAAAATGCTGTTGGAGGGGTCTGGGATGACTTACACCATGGACATGAGGTGAAAGGAAAACAGCAAAAAACCTAAAAACAGGCAGGCAGAATTGTACCTTGGCTGGTACTGGGATCTGCACTCGTTTAGAAGTGGATTGCTGTACTGCAGGCACCTGGTTTCACAGTGCAAAGGGAGACAGGAGCCGCAGTGCTGGGAGAGTGCCCTGCTTCCCGTCACGCTGCCCACCTGCTCGGTGCCTCCGCTGCGCTCCCACCACCCCTCTGCTGTGTGCTCTCATCACTGTGTCACACCAGCCCCCAGCACACGGACAGACAGGCACAGTCTGTCTGGATGGCCACTGTCTGTCCTGCATGCTCTGCCACTGCTGCCACCCAGCAGCGCTGGGAATGGCACTCACATTTCATTTGCACTGCCAGGGCCACAGACAGGCAGCAGCTGAGAATAATAGAGAGTGCCAGCCTGAGAGTGACATTTTATTTAAACCACAAGAAAATGCACAGGGGCTGCTGGGAGCTTCTCTGGCAAGGAGAACTGAGTTGCCAACTATGACTATGTGCAAATTTTCTCTTGTCCTGGCACAGCTGTTGATTGGCAGAGGATCAGACTTAAACAGCACAGGGGAGGCACAGCTGTTCCCAAATGTTAAAAGCTACTGCAGCAAAACGTTTGCTTTTGCCCGGCTGGTAGTGATACAAAGTATGCTATATATGTAATATATGCACACATAGGTGATCTCCATTATTTTTTACTTATTAATTTATATATAAAGTTCCATCTTGTCTTTCACTTAAATGAAGACCTTTGGTATTCTCCAAGTAACTAAAAGCATATAAACACCTTATGAAAGCAAGTATCTTTTGTAGCACTGAAGACAGAAGAAACACTTAATCCAGGCTACCTTATGGTTTTAATACAGCCATGTTCATAAGCCCTCTATTAAGGAATAATTTAATACAAAAGTGGAGAAATACTTTGTGTCAGAATGGCTACATATATAGAATGTGCTGGATTAGTAGGACAAAGAAAACTCTCACAACCCCAAATCTAAAACCTCCTAAATTCATATTCACCTTGTACTATTTCATTATATGCCCGAGGAACAACCTCCCAGGCGGGATGCCCGTGGGTGCTCACCATGGTGCGTGAGGAGTTAAAGCTTTGCCCAGACAGCACAGAGAGCTCCAGAGACCACTCATCTTCTGGATGAGTCTGTGTTTAACATAACAGAGACGTGCAAGTTTTTAAAGAACACTGTTCCTGCAGTTTACTTCTATCCTCTTTACAGCAAGGATGACAGGATTGTGTTAACACAGCTCTCATCTGGTCTTTTCAAAATCTCAGCTGGATGAAAATATCATGCACACCCTTGTACACAAATCTCAGATCATCCCCTGGCCAACACCACTCACAGCAATGCAGTGTGCATGCATTAAGCTTGTCCATACTACTTCAAGGTGAATTTAGTCCCTCCTCCCATGCACAGATTTTTAATAGGACCTTAATTTTATATGATTCATGTTTTTAGATGTTTTCTAAATAGGGTTTCTCGTGACTTATTAGCTAGTAACCTTTTAAAAACTCAG
This sequence comes from Serinus canaria, assembly GCF_022539315.1. Lineage (NCBI taxonomy): Eukaryota > Metazoa > Chordata > Aves > Passeriformes > Fringillidae > Serinus > Serinus canaria. The sequence goes on from NC_066316.1 coordinate 83,296,606, forward strand.
ACAGATGATTCACTTTCATGGTTCTAATCCATTAACAATGACCACTGCCTAAACTTGGTATATGATAATCTTCTGCTCTCTGTGACACTGAAAAGGCTAATCATATCAGGAGATCCAGCCTGAGAGGAAAAAGTGAATTATATTTATATAATCTTCTAGGGCCTTATTATGTCTATCAACAGTTTAATTACACAATTTTATATTTACTTTCTTATAATTTCAAAAGAAGGAAATATCAGTGGGTTAATAAATTCTTCCCTTGACATTCAATTGCAATCTGCAAGCAACAGATTCAATGTCATCATGATAAACTTTCATATTTACTTATTGATTTTCTAAAATGAACATATGAAATGTACTTAATTTAAATCTCTTAACAGTACTGCTTATAATTCTATACTACGTAAACCTACAGAAAAAATTAGTTTTTGAAATTCAATTATCTACATGTATTTAATGTGCATATATTTCCACATACTATGTCAGCCACCCTTCTTATATGTACATGCTGGTGAATCAAAAGTCTTGCTCCTGCATGTGTATGTTATAAAATTTAGTTTTTAATATGTGGTGATGTAATGGGATAAAGGTCTACCAATTTTTTAATAGAATACCATATATGAATGAATCATTGCCAATAAAATGTGCATAATAGATCAAGGTGTCTTGGATACCAAAAGAAGAAAAAATCTGTACCTTATTTGGGTTTCTAACTCACTTTACAATATTTTGTGTGTTATACATTATTTTGGTAGACTGTGAAGAGGACCATATTTGTTCTTCCAGTTGATGCAGACCAGCCAAATTCATTAAGGCTTCTGGGTTCAAAGACTAAATACAGATGCACAGCAGACATAAAAAGTACCAAAGAGTTGAAAGACCAAGATGATGACAATACCAAAGGTTGAAGCATAGCACCTGTCACTGCTCAGAGGAAGGAGCCTAGGCAATTGTATAATAACAAAATGCATAATGTTATTTCCTGAGAGTGCTGTCCTGGGCTTAGCCAGACACAGCATCTTTGCAGCTGACAGACAATGTTTTTAATTCTGTGAACTGGTCCAGTTACTTTTCCAATCCATCTTAACTGTGTAAATACAACAAAGTTCCCTGGCTCAACTCCACTCTGAGCGAAGAACCACCGCTCTGGATGGCCAGGTAGTCTCTGGTTTTATTTCATGTCCCCTACTACTTTTAGTGGAAGGTCCTGAGCGTCCGGTGTCATTTTTGCTTTGCCACGCCCCAAGTTCATTCCTTGTTCAGTTTAAAGAGTTCTATCTAGTAAATGTTAACAATCCTTAGTATAAAAGTTGTCCACAAAGCTTTTATCATACTTCTTCACCATCTGATTCCTCTCCAGTTTCAGAACACCCTTTTGGAGACACAAAAAAACCAGAACTGTACAGAGCATTCACAAAACTAACACACTGTCCAGCTGCATAAAGCTTTTTTTATGCTTTGTTCTCTTCTTATTTCTAAAAATTCTAATCATTGCATTTGCCGGTTTTGATTGATGCTGAACTTTTGGCTCATCTCATCTCAGAACAGTCTGCTGTAACTCCTGTATCTCATCCCTTGTGGTATTTGTTAGCTAATAGTCTATTGCTCAGTGTCCAAAGGGGGAATTGCTTCTTTTTCCCTGTGCATCACTCCACGTCTGAATTTCATTTCAGTATGAGGTCACACAGACCGTATGATATCTCTGCATTTCTTGACAACAGTTCTTCTAAATAACATGACATTTCACATTTCTTTACTCATCCCTTTAGAAAGGGTTCCATCCACTTGTAAGGGTTCTGATCACCCATGCATTATATGGGATTACACTGGTAATACACATACTCCATAAAAACTAAAAATATGTTCCCAAACTTTGTTTACTATCCTTTAGTCTGTTTTCTTCTGTGGGGAATCCCCCTTTAATCCCAGGGTATCTTTGTTTAGGAGGCTTTGGTGAATGATTCTGTCAAAAGCCTTTGGTATGATCCAAGGAGATCACATAAAATATTTCCCCTCCAAGTGATCACAGAAACCCTCAGAGTGTGCCAGTGGGTTATAGAGCTTAATTCTCCTTTGCAAAGTCACCCTGACTTTGCGACAGCATCACATAAATAATGTACTAATTTTACTTTTTATTGCAATTTCTTTTAATTATTTTGTACTAACTGCAGGTAACAGGTTTATTCAGCTGTGATATCAAGGATCTTTTCTGAAATCCTTTGAAGAATAAGTGTCCTGTAAGTCCCTTTTCCATCCTCTGGTACTGAAATGTTTTTAAGCAAGTGGCCAGACACCATAGTTTGGGATGGAGAATTCAGAATCCTCCTACCCTCTGGAACATGCAAACATTCTACACCATCACCCTGCTATAGAGCAGCTGAACTATTATTTTATCAAATGAAAAAAAGGCTATCAGAGAACCATACAGTCAAAGTCAAACTTTTCCTGCAAGAAAATCTTCAGACCCTCACCTGCAAGATTCACTCCATGTTGGAGGCTCTGCTACAAAGCTCCAGTCTGAAACAGAACTGGGAAAAGTAACCAGCAATGGAAGCCACATATTTTTCCTAGGGCTTAATGTGGATTTCCTACAGATAAACACTAACTAATTTTTTATACATGGCTTCTCACACTAGGTACCAACAGCTTTTTATGTGGTTTCTGAATGTCTTCTTTTATCATTCCAGTTCATAGTTTCTGTTTCAACAGAAACTATTTCCTTTTTTATTTTTTTTCTGTCCTATTTCTATCATCTTCATTTCCTTTCTAAGTCTTTGGCTGTGTTTTGCTCAAAATTTTCTCTTGTACTTATGACCTACTCACTTCCTTCCTTACCTAGACAGTTTCATTCTGCTGTAAACGGTGGTCCAGTATCAATTTTAAAACAAGAGGACATTTAAAATGCTTAATCAACAAATCAGGCAAATGACAGAATATGAATTCTTCTCATTGGTATATGTATAATCAGATGCAGGGCGATGCATCAGATGTGTCAGATGGTAAAGCATCTGTTTCAGTGCACAGTTATCTGATTTAAATATGAAGATGTTAGCAGAGAGTCAAAGTATGCGATTTGCAAAAACAAACTTCAGCCCAGAAGTGCTAACCTCTCTATCTCTTCTTCTGTCATCACTGGAGACAGACAGGATCCTTCACAGGGTTGCACAGTGTGAGTCATTCAGATGAGTTTCCCACTTTGAAGAAATATAGTAAAAGCTAAGGACAAATAAATTAAAAAAATGATTTTGAAAGCCAAGAATAATTTGATAATGGGCTTTAAGATTTCTTACATACTCATGAAAAATTTCTCCCCCTCTCCACCCCTGATGTCCAAGAAAGTCTCCTAAGTGAAGCTGTCTGCCACTAACTATTGAATAGAAAGCTGATATTCTGTTACAAAATCATCCCAAAAGCAGAGAAATACTATGAGTCATAAACTTCAAGAAGACCAAATTATGAAGAAATCATAAAATAATTTTTCCTTGAAAATTGGTGTGAGCAACAGCCTTCTGTTTCCCATTTCATTACTCACTGAAACCTTTGAAACAGTAGACCTGTCCTAAACAGAGGACAGATGCAAAGGGAAAATGCTTAGCATTATGTTTAGTTGTTAGTAAAACATTTCTGGAAGAAATAAGACCAGTTAAATGAAATGCTTATATTAGGATGTTTAACATGACATACATAGCAAATTGTAATACAGTGAAATGGAAAATATGGATAATGATAGCATATTTAATTACAGTTTTCAAAGTAAGCAGCAAATTCAGAAAACAAGTTCCCTTGATTTTCCTGCCTGTGTATCAAATATAGATAAGATCACACTGTGACAGGGTTTCCAGAAAATTGTTTGGTCAGAGTTCATTTCAGATGTGTATCTCCTTTCTTTAAGAGAGGAAGAGAAAGGTAGCTATGAAGACAACTTAAAAAAACATAGATTAACCATCAGCACCCAGAGGGATAACTAAAAAGTATAGTAAGGTAGTAAAGACAGAATATCTGTGACAGAACCCAGTATGTGGACACTGGGAACTGAATGAAGGTTTCTCAATAAAACGTTATTTTTCCAGATAAAAAGCAAAGCAAAATGAGTTTTTCAAATCATTCAGGATCTTTTAGTTGATTTATTGAGAAAAGTCAGTGGAAGAAATGAAGGCAGCCACAGATGTTGTGGCCCACTTGGCTATTGCCAGTGAGGGTCTCCTCCTATCTCTTACACGAGCATGCACATGCATGCTCCAGCTTTTTCCACACTTCCATGAGCCTCAGGATTTGCCATTATTAATCTCCTGTTGGCCAAGCAGCACACACATATGTGCAAAACTACCTGATAAAACACTCTGAACAGACATTCAGGATAACACCATATCTTTGACAGCAACCACCAAGTGACAATTCCATAAATCAGCTAATCACTGGAAGGGTACATGCCTTTGGCTAAAATGGCTCATCCATTCACCAACAGAAGAAATGGGATTCAGTGTAGGAAGTGTACAAACCTAGTCTGAAGGGAAAAGGGGTGCATCCTATCATTTTTTCTCCCACTTTCAGCAGTAGAAAAGGGCTTAATTTTGGGACAGTGTGGTCAGTGCAGAATCTGTGAAGAGTTTTTTACTCCTGGTGATTCTAATTTGTTGTCAAAAAATATGACAAGTATTTATGATGTGTCTTCTGAGTGCTGGTGCTGCTGCCCAAGGATGAGTGTAGATATCTTTTCAGGACAGGAAATAACACTGGCTGAAAGAGACGGATGTAACTGCAGTGGAGGCTAGCAAATTACAGATTCCACAGATTTACCAAATGACCCAATTTTGAGATATTAAAATAATCTTTGCAGAGCCATAAAATCATATAACCTTCCTTCAAATATTTTTTCATTTCCATTTTTTTTCCACCTGCAGTATCTGTTTTACTAAACAGTGCAGACAGAAGAATGGGGAATACTAGTGGACTATCCTACATCACCTTGATAATCACTGCCCAGTGAAAATTACTAAAAACTTGAGGCTTACTATTTACCAGTTTTTAATTCAGTCCATGCATGGCTATTGACTCTTTAAGAATTTATTCATGTAACCAATTCACTTACAATCTCTCTAACAAGCTAATGACTCACTCAAGCCGAAAATCTTACACATCTAATGTAATAATGCTGCTATTAATTCCTGAAATACCAGCCAAATTATAATGCTTATTCGTTCAACTCCTGCAAATGAGAAAAAGAATTTTAATGAACAATTACTGGTTCTGCAGATGGAAATTTCTTTTTTTGGCTCAGACCTTGACTCAGAAGCTACAAGTGCCACATGTGAAAGGCCAGAGCAGACATGAAATTGCTGATTTGAATCACTTCTGAGTAGTTTATTGAAAAAACATGAAGGACATAGACCTAGCTTACCTGTTGTTTTTAAAAGTAAGATGTCTTGCATTATGGTTTGGCTACAAACATGCTATAAAATATTACAGCCTTACCAAGTAAATCTAGCATGGATATACCTAATGTGATTAGCACAATTTTAAGAAATATATCTTAAAATGAAATATGCTTTTGTTAATGTTTCATTAGAAATAGCTAAAAAAGCCTAAGAAATTTATATGTTATTTAGGTTATTCGTTTTGTTTTGAATTCTGGCCCTGATAATTTAAAATAGCATGGCTAATTCTCATTATTTACAATCAGTTTACAATCTATTGGATTTTGAGCACTGTTAATACCAAAATATTTACTTTAAAGATGGCAATATTTTTATAGTCTGGAAACTTGACTAATAAATCCATAATTACAGTGAAATTTAGCTTTTTTCCCCCTCTGTCTTCTCCATTTATTTTAGTTAGCTTCCCATTAGAAGGAATATGACTGATAAGAAACAGAGACCATTTGCAAAATTTGAAAGGTTATATGCTTCCATCTCATCTGGTTTTAGAGAATTTTCAATTGTTTAATTGGACTGGATTTTAGCCACTGAATGTAGAGGACCTGAAGGTTTGAAGTATGTGCACATGTATTACAGCATTTCAATATGCAGGGAGAAATGTCACATGTAGGAAATTGTCCCCTTATTTTATTCTAAGTGTTTCTCAAATTAATCTTTTCCTTCCTCGGTCCTTCCTTCAGCCCTTCACTACCTGGATAACACAGATATTCTTAGTGGGGAAGTCTATTTATGTTTTGGGCCACTTCTTTTCACCAACCACCTCCTCCCTACAGTGACTACAGGAGAAATGCTGCCAGCACGAGTGCTCAGCTCTTCAATTCTGTTCCTGGTTTGGACTTTCCTCATTAAGTCCAATCCACAAAAAACCTAAGGTTTTGGACAGTTTACAGGTAGGCCTTTACCCTGTCTTTCTAAATCTTAACTCTCATTGCAGTGCTGAACAATGCCTAATTTAAACAATTCCATCAGCCTGTTGGAAAAGACTGTCCCTTCCAGTGTCTGGCCAAATCCTCTCGGATGTTCCTGTTCACGGGCAGCAGGAGTAACCTTCCAAATATCCAACACTAGGAGGAGCAGAAGGAAACTGCTTCCCAGCTGTTCTGACTGGCATTGCTTCTCACTGCTCACTCTGGGAGTCACAACAGGAAGGGTAGCTCACCTAACCACACACCTTCTCTGCCTTTTTACAGCAGATGAACTTCCAAAGCTGTATCAGCCACATGAGAGCAGCTCTTGGATCACAGCCATGCTTGTAACAGGCAGGCACAACATAAAGACGAGGGAGGGCTCAGAAGAAGCTGGCAGATAATGCTCCTATTAATAATTCTTTAAAGAAAAAGAGCTTATCTGCTCTGCACAACCAAAGCGTAACAGAGTGGCTGAAATGATACAGCAGTGTTGCAAGAAAAGAAGAACTAAAGCATCTCTGAATACTTTATCCTGTGACCCAGGTAACACTAACACCTTAGCACACGGATTCAAAACATAAAACAGGGCAGGTCACCACCCAGGGGTTCAGTAACTCACCTCAAATACTCTTTTGTGTTGTGTCAGTATCTCTCTGTTATTACTTACACAGGATGCTCCAATCCTACTGAGCTGTGTTCCAGCAGTTGCAAACAGCCTACCTTGATTTATTGCTGTAATAATCAGTCCTGGGCTTGGCAGCACTTCAGTGGGAATTGTGGCTGCCCCCGTTTCTCAGAATCAAGTCTAACCTGCTGTAAATCAAGCAGGGGCTATCAGGGACTGCTTTTAAAAGAGTGGACATTTTGCCTTTCTGCATTCATTTACCAATTCCAAAAAAAGGAACCATGCTTATTTAGCATGGATCTTGTCACAATTAATCCATTGATATTGCTAAGGCTCTGGAAAGAAGTCTTCTCGCATTGCTTTTTTATATCCTTTAGTTTTTTGGGTTTTTTTTTGCTACATTCACTGCAAACACTGTGCTGTGGTCCAACTAATCAATATTGTCAGGTAAAAAGAAAAAAAGGAAAAAAGCAATAAATATTCCATGAATAATCTAGCTTTTAAATAGTAAGACATTTTTTATTTGACTAAATTTTAGTTTCCAAACGATGAAATGAAATCATAAATAAAACCAGAATTTAGAGAAAAGGCATATAATTCTTGCCACAGATATTATATATTTTAAGTTCAATGGGTTATAATTTAAAAAAAAGTTTGCTTATATTAAATCATATAAAAGATAGCTCTCTAACGGGTTTTCATCCCAAAAAGAAAATTTGTGTAAAAAATTTTGGAAGACTTTATTGCATTAAAAATCCTCCTTTCTGGATTGAATTACTTATTTATACAGTATCCATGGATTGTGAATATTTGATTTCATATTTTCATTTTGAATGTTCTTGTTTTTTTCAAGAAGAAAAAAAAAATCCAAACCCCACTGCCAAGCGACCAATCTCACCTCACTATTTGCTGTTACAAATCCCATGACTTCTCCAAACAGTTTCCTCAAACTGCACTGACTATAAAGAAATGCATATTTTCTTTCTCTCTTTAAAACACCATTCATATCTTTTTACTATGGAATCTACCTTGATTCTCTCCAGATCAGTCAGTGCTTGGTGAAACAGCAATTTTGGCTAGAGGGATACTAAGTGGAAGAACCCAAGCTCTTTCAGCCACACACAGTGAAAGCATCTGTTACTTATTTTACAAGTTGCTAATGACAGAGAACAGTTTTCAGCTCCTAATGAAAGAACATAAAATACAGCCACACTAGGAAACAGATAGAAGGTACTGGAGTCTTCTTTGCAAACATATGCTGCTGCATTTCCACTGAATATAAAAAAGACTTTTATCTTACATTTTTTTAAATCCACTATTCCTATTGAAATATTTATGAGTGTACTTTTATTTTCCTGTAGAATTCTAATATCCTGATATTTTTTGCATCTCCTTACACTTCATAAAGTTACTTTGAAAGCTAACTCAGGAAAGTAATTTTTCTCCATGCTTAAACACAGCCACCACTGTTCCTTATTTTTAAAGGACAACAGCTCTAAGGCACTACATTTACAATATAAAATTTTAATCTTCTTCCTGAGAATATTGAAGTCTCCTGCTAGTATGGAAGATAAGTCTCAGGCTTAGTTCACAGAAGCAAAAGTAGCCTTGGTGCAGGCTTTAAAAAACCCCTTCTAAAATCTAATAATCTTTACATGCAACAGTTTCACCCCACATTTGCCCAGGAATATAAAGGGAAGATACCCAGCTGCTGCTGAAGAGAGAAAAAAGCTAAAATTCTGAAGCCCTGCTATATTTAAATGCATACTCTGCATTTCAAAAACTTATTTAGATGGGAAATCTCAAATAAACTTACATAAATAAAAAGGGATGATATTCTCTTCACACAGTTTAGTCATGGAAACAAGCCTAGGCTAGTCCAGCTGGTTTGGTTCAGCTTTTGAAAAAAGTGGTTAAAATGTGATGCTGGAAGGATGCAGGCATCTTGTATCACACTTGCTGACACATGGATGTGCATTGAGGAAATCAACAGTGCCAAAGTTATTTTCATTAAGCATTCACATTTGCCAGTAGTTTCAGAAAGTTAACAATTTCACCCTTTAAAAAGAAGAATTAACTACATAGTGTTAATTCTCCATGATAAGAAAGAGTCAATGCATTCTCTATCCACAATTTGACCTAACTGCATTTATTCAAAGGAAAGCACTTTTGAAGAAGGGAACAGTAATTGGTATTTTTTTCCCTTTTTTTCATTGTGATCAATGTCTCTCTTTATAAAGTTTACCTTTTTTTTTTTTTTTGTTTAATAAGTAGTAATGCTACAGAATGATTAAATTAGTTTGGATCTAAGCAAAATTCACCAGAATCTGTATCCTGATTCAAATGCTACTCTTTATAGATTGAAATCCAGTGAATTTATCTTCATTACCAAGGCCAACAGTGGATTTATCAGAGAACTAATCACTTCATAGCCAACATCTGGCAGTTGAAGGACTGCAAAAAAGTCAAGATCTTAACAGAAGGTCAATGAAATAGGCTGATGCAGACACAAAAGTAATTTCCAGGGTTTACTAAAACTCTCAAGCTATGGCAGGTAAAGCAGTGATTAGCCATTCATAATAGTTAACCATAATAGCTAATATTCCTGACATTGAACAAGAAGATAGTTGCATTGATAATGAACACATGGGAATATTTAAAAGAAAAGTTTTCTAAAATTTTATCATAAACTTTAGCAAGACTGTCTATGGTTTGGTATATTTCACTGGTAATTTGCTGTAAGAATTCAGATCTCCTCTTATAAATTATATGGAATAAAGAGCCCAACTGCTGAAAATCACAGTTGGTAAAAAAGGAAAACATTCTAAAAAGCAACAGAACAACAAAGAAGATTTAAAAAATGAAGAAACAGTAAAGACACTAGGCAAGAGACAGGAAAAAAGAGCAAAAAAAGAGCAGATTGGCATTGATGGTCCTGGACAAAGAGAGAAATAACTGAAGACATCACATGCTGCTGTTCCACAGCAATGGCCAAATGACAATGTGGTGTAACAGTCAATGACAAAAAAATTCCTTTCAGGCGCTAAAGAAAGCAAAATCTCAGTTTTAGCTACATATTCAAAACCTGAGCAGGCAGACGAGCCTGGTGCTTCTAGTGACACATTTACCAGTGGACAGTAAGGAATTAAAGTGTCCATCTTCTACAAGTTCCTTCCATACAAGAAGTTTCCACTTCTCCCTCAAGCTTGTCTCAAGAAGGGTTCATGTGCCCAGGTATGATGAGCCAGGGCCAGACAGCAATGGAGTGCCACATCTGAAACCAGGTCCCTAGCCATGAGAGTCCATCCTGGTGAGTGCAAAAATGTACCCTATGAATGGACCTGCAAATGCCTGGGCCAAAAGCTGGAGCTCAGCTCTGTATCCCTGATGTCGCTCACTCTCTTACCCCACAACTCAAAGGACCCACAACCTGACCCCCATCTCCTCTGACCACCCCACATCTTTAGCCAAAGCCAGCATTATACAGGATTTATGTTTATATATCTGTGAGAGATCCAGTCAGTCTTGGCAGAAACGTCCCTAACAGCATTCAGACATTGAATCAGAGGGATGTCCTCCACCCTGGTCAGCTGGGTGTACTTCTGTAGATGTACAGGTATTCAGGACCACCCTAAGGCTCTGGGTTTGCTAGCACCCAGGAAAGATAACTTTGAGAAAACCGTTCACAGCCAAATCAGTTCAAAATGCAGTGCAGATGAGAGAATGACCCCTGAAATCAACAGAAAACAGATTTCTGAAGACTGCAAAGAAAAGACAAGACAAGGAGTGAAAAAAACAAAAAACCGAAAAAACCCAACAACATGAAAATAAAGTTTCTAGATATGAGTAGATAAAGTTTTGCAGTCATGATAAAGTGATGTCTGAGAATGAACAATATCCAGAAATGTAATTGAAGCAATCCCCAGGCTGCTCAGCTTGTTTCCCGACCGTAAACTCAGAGCCAAAGATCCTATTTACATGTTTCTCAGCAACAATTTGAACACTAGACTTGAAGAGGAAAAAAATTGTTCAATATAGATTTACCTAGTTCTTTCACTAAAGAATGTTTGTCAAGAAATAGACATTGTGTCTAAACCATTTGAGAAAGAATAAACAGCAAGTTCAAAATCCCTTGCCAGATGGTGGGCAGTCCACCTCCAGGATGCAGAGCCTTCTGATCCCACAGGTTCCTCCTGCACAGGTGTAATAAAAAGCTATAAAATATGGAATCATAGAGTAGCCTGGGTTTTAAGGGACTTTAAAGATCATTTAGTTCCAACCCCCCCCACCCCTCCTGCCATGGGCAGGAAGGGACACTTTCCACCAGACCAGGTTTCTCAAAGCCCCATCCAACGTGGCTCTGAACACTTCCAGGGATGGGGCATCCACAACTTCTCTGGGCAACCTTTTCCAGAGTCTCACTGCCCTCATAATAAACAATTTCTTCCTAATATCCAACCTAAACTCACTGTCTTTCAGTTTTCAGTCCTGTCACTACACACCCTTGTAAATCCATCTTGCAGGCTCCTTCGAGGTACTGGAAGTCTGCAAGTAGATCACCCTGAAGCCTTCTCTTCTCCAGGCTGAGCAATGCCAGCACTCTCAGCCTTATATAAAGGGTGGCATCACCCAACCATTGATTAGTTCTTCTCTGACTCAGTTCCACTCATCTTCTGAGATCTTGTGAGACATGCTCTCTGAGTTTACACAGGTTTCTATACTCAGCTAAACTGTAAAACAGCTTTCAGTCTGGACCAGTGAAAGGAGGTCCATGCAGTGCTTTCTGTCATTGTACACTCAGTGACTGTTCTTCAGGAATCACAAGAAAAATAAACCTATTTCTACAGAAAAGTGGGCTAATTGCCACTCACCTCAATGTGTCAGTCATCAATTTCTGGGAACATGTACTATAAAAACCAGCAAATAAGTTGAAAGAGTATGCACTAGCTTTTTTCCTAAGTCACTTGCATTTGTGAACTGACATTTTTTAAGACAAAAAGGAACAACTACTCCAACAACCCTAGATTTTCTTCTTTTTCTATTTCTTCCTTTCATGTCTTGTCACTATGAATAATGAAGGGTAAACATCCAGCTGGTTACACATTAGATATCAGTCTGGCTTTCCCCTGGGAATGGAACACGCTACATTCTGTGTAATATAATAGTGCAAGGTAAGGGAGAAAGAATAAGAAACCCCAACATAAGGATGACTTTCTTCCACTCAGTCAGCAACATTTTTAGATTTTTTTTCCTATTGTAATTATAAACAACTTCAGCTTCAGTTGAAAATGTATGGAATGGATTTCCTTACATTTTAAATTCTTCCTGTCCAAAGCCAAGAAAATGTAAGAAAATTATATTACCTACTAGTAAAAACTGTTCACTCAGTCAAGGTCTGTTTATAATAATACCACCTCTAGCAGCCAATATTACAGAGCAAACGAACAATAAACTGTCGTGCATGGAAATCAATGTATGAAATAGAGGTCTGCAATGCAATCCATATAGCAGTGTGGAGTCTGCTGTAGTGGTTCATTGTAAAGCTTCAGATAGACCCCAAGCAAACATTTCCTGCCCATGTTAAAGAAGGGAGAGGCATTCTCAGGCTTTTTCTGCAGGATGCACTATTTCTCCAAAGTCTTTCAAAGCTCATTAGCTGTCATGGCGGAGGAAAACAGCAACTGTGACATGAGCTGCTAAAAATACCTCTTATTGACATCTGTTCTGTGATATTTTGTGTTCATTGGAACCTTCAGCGGGTGTGTGAAATTTTCCAGCTGCTTATAATATATAGGACTGAGCCTTAAAAGACACAGTGACAGACCTTGTGTTATAGAGAAGGGAAGGTCTAGAAGGGGTACAAATAAAAAGGGAATCACTACTTGCTAGTACACTCTGCACTGCTTTACAGCACACAGAAGCCTGCTTGCAAATAACCATGTTTCTAGAAAGTGGTGAAAGCCAATGCAAAAACTGGTTCTATTACTTCCAAAAGCTTGCCAGACATATACTGTGTTTTCACCCTGTGAGTGCCTGCTTGTTTTCTTCTCAGCATATAGCAGATTGGAAATGACTTCTTGTTTTTGATTGTAAAAAAATTTCAGCATTGTTTTTCAGAATTCCATATGCAAAAGCTTCAACTACATGTTTGACTCCCAATAAAGCAAATAAAAAGCTGAGAAAGAGGAACTAGCCATTTAGGCTTACAGGTTTAGTCAATAGTCTGGAGAAATCACAACTAGCAAGACAAAGAAGAAATCACAACTAGCAAAACAAAGAGGCAGAAGCCACTGAGCAGGATGTTGAGCCAAGACTGTATGGGAGCCCAGCATGCAGTAGTGGGGTGAAAGGCTGCCTTGTGCCAGTGCTCAATTTTGTCACCAACCATCTTCAGCATATTAGCTGCCCCAGTAGGAGGCAACACAAACTGCAAGGCTTATTAGTGAACAGGAGCTTATATTGTCTTCTGTAGCTAAATTTCCTACATTAAAAAATGTTTTCAGCCTTACTGCCTTCTCATGTGGTAGGTGTTTAAAATAATGACTAGTAAAAAAGAGCGGTTCAATGTTTCTTTATGATTTCTCACAGAAAAAAAAGTTCAAGTTAAAGGAACCAAGAAGTTAACTTGCAATAACAAATTAATGAAAAGCTGTGAATCTTGTCAACTATCTGATCTGATATTTGCCATAGATTTAGCAACTATCTGTGGCAGGTGGTTGGCCAAAAACAATAAAAGGCATGAGGAACACAGAACTACTTGCACTCAATTAAGTAGGTGTCACATTATCTGGCATTAGTTACATAAAACAAAAATAAAGTTGAAGAAGATTAAATAATCTCAGATGGGAGAAAGGGAAAGAGCTTCACCACAACCTTTTTTCAGTGAAAGAAGCCTCAGTGACTTAGGGAAAATCCACCCACGTTATAACCTCTTTCCAACTATTTAATGTGCATTCTGAATGACTATACGAGACAGCTGAGATAAGCAGAAAGTTCCCTGCTTAAAAATTATTGCTGAAGACATGGGTTCACTGTGTCTCCAAAGGGAAATTGAGTAAGGCTTTACTTCCATCAGCAGTTCCAGTGAGAAGAGCATTAATCACATCACTTTATGGAATACTCTGGCATTACTTACTGACCTTATTTTTTCTGCATTGTAAGACAAGACACCATTTCTCCTGAAATGAATAATGAGGAATTACCACTTAGACAATGGAAAAGGGCAACCTGTGATGTTGGTCCTAGCTAGGTGGCACTCAATATGCTTTTGTGAATAATTTCCAGCCACAGCTCCCATGGAATCCCCTTATGAAATCCCCATTTTCAGAGATATGGGTTGGTAAAAGAGCAACAGACACAGTTATTTAGATGAGTATCAGATGTCTCTTTGAGATTGCTTGTATTGCTCATAAGGGTTTTTCTGTTTCAAGGAGAAATGAGTAAACAAATAAACTGTTATAAATCTAACCTGGTATATTTCTCATATATCTACATGGAAAATTTCAGTATGTGGCTAAGCACACTAAAATCAGTACCTCACAAGAAAATGGGTACTGCAAAGTAATAGTGTATTTGTAAGCCTCTTAGAGTGATGAAGAAAAACCTACTGAAAAAGCTAAATTCTGCACTGAATCAACAAAATTATCTATTTCTGTGATTTGTAAAAGTCTATCAGTGATTCTCAGGAACTTGGATGGTGTAAAACTTATTAAGAGTTAATAGCTCAGGTAAGTATAGAAACTTTCAATGGCAATTACACAATGTTCAGAACTCAACCAGCCTGACTTCATCATGGACCTCTCCACAAAGGGAGTTACACCACAGAAAAAAGTATCTGGTTCTCCTCTTTCGAAATATGCAATATTAGATGGCATCAAATGAAATTTGAATCCAACAAAGTCAATCACATGAGGAATTACAGAGCAAACAGATGCAGCAAGCAAATGGAGTAGGAACAGAGAATTTGGCACCACAGCTTTTATCCTCAGCCCACCTCTGGCCCCAAGAGCTATGAAGAACATTGCCAGTGAACTCTGAGGAGTGCAGCACGGCATTTTGCCTGCTTCCCCAGGACCAGCTGTCCCCTTGGTGGCAACGTTGCCAAGTTGAAAGCATTCAGCAGGTTGCCAGCCCTGCAACCTGAAGCCTTTCCCATTGCTCCTGCCAGGAGGCAATCCTGCTGCTCAGAGAGGGCTCCTGCTGCACGAAGGGCAGCGGCACTCCGGATATCCGCTGCTGGACAGCTGGACAACACTCAATCCTGGCACTGCCCGCTCCTGCGGCCAGCAGTGAGAGCTCGTGGCCTGGCATAAAGACGCTGAGCATGCCTGGGCAGTGACCCTCACAGGAGTTTCAGACACCAGCCCAGCTCTCTACATGAAATCATCCTCCTAGCCAAGGAACATGGATGGGAAGCAGATCTGACTGTGGGAATGGCCAGAGTTCTACAGAGTGTCAGTGGGACTCAGGAGTACCAGGATGGCAACGTGTCACGTCAGCGCCAGGCTGCAGTGAGCAGAATGATTTACAAACACAATGGGCTCACAACTGGTATCAAACATGTAGTTTAGAGTGAATGCTTTACATTTCTTCACTTTTTTAAACATCTAACTTAATTTTTCTAAAACAAAGTTCTAAAAATATCCCACATTAAATTTCTAAATCAAAGGTAGAAGACAAGGAACAGAGGAAATAGCAGTGGAGCTGAGGCTATGTTGGGTATTTGGAAGAGGGTGTGCTAAGGAGAAGAAGAGTTAAAGAAACACAGAGTTCACATTATTCTTTCATAGAAGAATAATGATAACAAAGTGGCCCGGGACATCAGCAATGAAGAGACAAAGTTGGAGGACAACAGGTGAGAATTTAGGCATCTCTGAAACAGGTGTGGGGAAGATGACAGTGTACAGACTAGAAGTGATGGGAAATTCACACTCAGGGTAATGCTGCACTGACAGGGTGGAAAAATGACCAGTGTAAAAACCAGCTTTTAATTCACATCCTATTTATCTTGTGGCCCAAGCACAGCCCCTCATGAAACTACAAGGTACAAAACTTCAGTGACTTCAAATTCCCTCCACTGTTTCCAGAGTTAAGTTGTACCCTAGTATTGATACCACCTGAAAAAGTAATGTAGTGAGCAGAACTTGTTACAGGTGTATGACACAGATTAGTCATTGTTCAGGAACGAACCAAGAATGAATTACCACTATAAATTACTGCAAACTAACAAAACAACCCCGACCAAACCTGTACCAACTTTCTCCCCCATTTAAAACAGTAAAGATCCTTATACTTTGACATTGGTATATTAAAGTAAGGAATGTAATAATTACTTATTCAATGAGAACTGTTGTGGACAAATCACTGGAATCCATTGCCTAAAAAGATTACTTAAAGAGAAATAAGATTAATCTTTGCTTACACATGTGAGCATGAGATACAGAATTGTTGCTCTTTACATATCATAGGTTTTTCAATAAATGCCATTTCTGCCAGTTTTGTAATTCAAATGACGTTCTCAAATGTTTAATCTCCATGTTCTGGAGACGGTCTCATACAAAAATGAGTGTCTGGGCTCCACACATTACAACTGTAAATAAAAAAAGAGATAAAAACAAACAGAGGGAACATTTAATTCTTCATCTTCCACTTAAGAGCACTCAGCCTGGTGAATAACCATAAAAAATGTAGAAGAGAATACATCTTGTTGTAATGCTCTTTTCTACCCCTTAGATGCCATACCCGTGGAGGACAGCTTATTTTTGATGCAGTGATATCTTTCCATGCAGAGTATTTTCATTAACATATTTCATTATAAAAAAAGAATTTCACAAAATTCTTCGTCATTGATTTCCTGTTGTGAGAGGAAATACATTTTGCTATCCAGGGCTGGGCATCTCAGAGTATCAAGAACATAGAGCTACTCCTTTTTTTTAAAAAAACAAGGCACTTATGAATTGCTCTTTAAGTGAACAGAGTCAGTGGGAATTTGATAGCATTTTGCCAGAAGAATGTTTTGCCTGTGGGCTAGAACTGCTATGGGCAGCCCAGTGTCACTTCAATGAACTCCAGCTTACCAGGGCATGTGTGAATGATTTCTTTATGCAAGGCCCTCACAGCCAGTGCACTTCTGAACGAAACACTTGTTTTGAGGAATTCTAGTCTTAGTCTTCTCCTCACTCCCTTCGTCTATAAAAATAAAAAGTTAGCTTAAAAATGTACTAAAGAAATAAAACTGCATCCAAATAAAATTTATTCACTCCCAGGCAACTGTGCTGCTATTTCTAGCTTACTGGCAGAAGATGAATTTGTGACTTAAGGGTAGAATTTAATAAGTAGCAATGTAGCAAAAAAAAGGCACCTTTATACAGTAAGGATTTCTGTGCTCTGGAATGATAACTCTCAGACTTCTCTGTGTTGCATATCTGAACCTCATTCATGTTTACTTCACATTTAGGGATTATTATTGTCCTAAAATTCTGGTTTTCTGGAAACTGCATTTTAAAAAGTCATAGCACAGACTAGATACTTTTCTCAAAGGAATACATTTGTTTTACCTGTTCTGAGTATTAGTCTAAAATAACTGATAGACATTTCAACTATCTAGACATGTAAACAATAAATTTAAATTTCTTGATAGAGATGCAAAAGCTTCTTCATTATCAAATCTCAGTTTTATCAGCATGAATAGTCTCTTTTTTAGCTTTGGGTTGGGCTGGGGTTTTTTTGGTTTTTTTTTGTTGGACTTGGGTTTTTTTTTTTGTTGTTGTTGCTTCTGTTTTTTAAATTACTCTCTGTTTTTTAAATTGCTTAAACAGAGCTAATAAGGTCTAAAAAAGTGCAATAAATACACATGCTTATGTGTGCAAATGTAATAATAAATAATCATTAAGCACCACTTACAAAAACACAGGAGACACACTCCAGCAATTAAATGTCTCTCAAGGTGGAAAGAAGAAGCTTTTCATTTCCACGTGTAGGGAATTCAGAATAATCTCCTTAAATCAGCTTTTAGCAAGCAAGGAGAAAGTGCTGTTGTTTATTCTGACATCTATTACAACACAGGGCATCAAAATTAAAGAAGCATAAGATGATATTTTTTCTTTAAACTGGAATTTTGTAAAAGTAAAGAAGGAACTGCTGATTCTTTAAAGATGAGACACATTTTAGCTGAATTTACATTAAAGTCTCTCAACTAATGGTGATATAATGTTCCTGCTGTTCCAAAATAGTAACATTCAGATAATATTTAAAAATAGCAATGAATTAAATCTTTTCCACTAAATTGGTCTAAGTAGTTCCTGCTCAATGGTGTATGCATGGCAACAATAAAGGATATTGAAAACATTTTTGTATTGCTATTATTGATCAGTGTAGAAATGTGAATTCATTGAAGTGGCATCTGGGAACCAAATCACAGGAAAACAAAGCCACATGCATGGTCAAATATCCATTTGGCCCAATCCTGCTGAAATGTTTGCAAATGCTTTATCAGCTCTGAACATCTAGGAGCTCCCAAGGAATTCATGTTTGGATCCAACAGGACAACCAACCATTGGCACAATGAGTGTACACTGGTACCATGGGTGTAGAGATGGCTTGGCAGAAAATCCAGTGGGATTTCCCACATGTACAGAATAAACCAGTCAGTTACCAAAATATTTCAATTAATATTTTGGGGATTGTTTTTTATGATCTTGAGAAATGGTTTGCTAGATAAATCATGCTATGTCATGATGCTCACTCACACAGTTCCATCTCAAGAATTACTGCTTGCTTTAGGAAAATCATGCTACAACACAACAGGGATTTTAAAAGTACATCATGCTTTATATGTTTCTAAAGTCACTATGCCACAATATAAGCAATTTAGTAACAGAGTACTGTCATTTCTGTTAGTCTTCAGATGGTATTTCATGGAAAAATTCCACTGCTTCCACTGCTTAGAGTAGCTGAACTGAAGATAATTAATACAGATTACTACCCACAGAAGGAAAATAAGTCAAATTTCTGTGGAAATTCAGTTAAAATAACATTATTTCTAGTTCCTTCAGATAATGATTTGCTTTAGATTTATCAATATAAAGAGGCTACTAAAATCTACTGATGATTTGCTTTCTTTGGTGGCTGTTGCATATATTAGTTGTTTTCTTTCTCATTAAAACTCCTATATAACTTAATAACAACAGCACTGATTTTTTTTTTTATTACAATCTAGACTAGTTTTGTACCACCTAATTGTCCTTGTCCTGCCATTATGACAGGTTTCTTTTTCTGAGTAGTTTCAAAGGAAAATGCGAATCCGAAAGAGGCAAAAATCCAGGAACAAGCCAGCTAACTTAGCATAAATGCTGACTGAAGGGAAATCACCATGATCTCCAGACTAATTAATTATGATTAATTTCTTATTATGATGAAAGGGATAACAGTCTTATCTTACAACCATGAAAAAAAACCCCACAAGAAAACCACAGGAAATACAGGAAACAGTATCTGCAGCCCTCCTACCTTTCACTGTTTGGATTGCATCAAATGTGCACATCCTGAGCAGAAAGCTGGTAAGGATCTTTGATAAAAGAGAAAGCTGTCTTACTTTGGTAAGACACATCAGACTGCAGGACTTCTGTAAGAGAGCAGGTGGGATTGGGAATCTAGTAAGATGCTGTGACAAGTTCCGAGGCAGACCTTCTCAAATATAAACAGTGGGGATAATGTTCCAGAATTTCTGAGGCTGCTGTGGGCACTAATGCTCAGGGAACACTTAAAAAGTTCTGTAAAATCATTGCTTATTAACAGACAAGGAGAATCTTTTGGAAGATAGAGAGGCTTAGAGTTACACCCTCAGGGCTGACTATGGATTCAATATTTTTGGTTTATATTTGGCAAGAGACATCTAGAAGTAAAATTATGACACTGTAAGGTGTGTCTCCCCAGAAGTTCTGGGATTAGGGAACAGTGTACCTGGGGGGGGCAGTATTTGAATACTTGTGCAAACCCTTACAGTGATCATAACTAGGGACTCAAGAGCTACTTCTTTTTCAAAAAACAGAATGTGCTCCAACCCCTTTGGAACTGAAAAGAATCTGTATGAGTCAAGAGCTGAAGCTTCCTGGAATGCTGTAGGACATATTTCTGTGGGATGGGGACATTCTGGGTCTGTTACAGATAGAAAGCACATGTTCAACACATAATACAACCCTGTTTGCCCAGCACCTTGGTCTGAAACCACAGCCACTGAAGCCACCTCAAAGATCAGCAACTCAGTAGGTGAAGTTGCTGTGCTGTGTTAAGGGGAATTAATTGGCTCCTTGGGCAGGTTTTGCAGCTTATGCAGATATCTACACTAACCAGCCAGTAAAACTCTTTATTTACTACACTGGTGTAATTTCTGTAGATACTAATTCACTGGTCAAATTTATAGCTAAACTATAATTCTTTAATATAGTTTTTTTCCTTTAATATTATAAAATATTATTATTTAATATTATCTATTATTTTATTATAATTCTTTATATTGCTGACACACCATTCAAATTAAAGTGTGAAAAGAGCAAAGACAGCTGTAGTAGTGATGACCAGATTTACAGCAATTTAGAAACATAGGTGCTACATAATCAGTTTAAGATGCTGGTGAAAATTTATGAAAACTGCCTAAAATTACAAAGAACTGTTGTTAGCATAATTCTTCAAACTATGAATATTTATGAACTCAAATTCTGCTTGGAGAATTGAAATTTTCAAGTACATGAAAATTTTAAGGACTCAAATCACTTCAAATAAAAACACAAATTAAAAATTAAAAGTCTAATCTAAGGACATAAAATAATATATGCTGACAAAACACTCAACTTTTTAAAAAAATCTTTTTTAAAAACCACTATTCTGCTGTTGTAAATGCTTTTCTGTCATATCAAGTCAGCGTATGCAGTTTAATTTACTTTTTATTAGATAGGCATTGTATGAGTCAGTGCAGATCTTAAAAATCTATTATAAAATACTGCAGTCAGGAGAACAATAGTTAATGCAAAGCAGTTGACTCCTTCTGCTGATTGAGTTTAATTACTGCAGATGGCAACCACACATGCACAGGAAGGAAATCAAACCCTGCAAGAGAACTCAGGGCTGTCTACGTCAAGGTACGGGCATAGAAGTCCTGGGGATGTTTTTCCCTCAACAAATTTCCAGAAAGAAACAAAACAAAGATAAATCCATAATGATGACATTTTTTCCCCCTCTACATGTTTCAAGAAACTTTGCTTTAGTTTTCCTGGCTTGCTGGGTTGCAGTAGAGCAATTTGCATAATCAGAAAGTGGTTTTAGAAATAGGGAACGAGTGTAACTCTACTTGCTTTCCTTTTATCAAAGATCCTCAACACACTCACAATGCTCTTCCCTGTGAAAAGAGTAAATTGTATTGTTGGAAACCTCTAGGTGTCAGCGAGAAACAGGCAAGGGCTCACCACAAAGGTCCCTGCCAGCAAGAGGCAATGTCTTGGTTTCCCAGGGCTCACCCTCACCACTGGGAGGGACTCAGGCACATCTGAAGACCTTTAGGAACCCAGCTTGGGCACTCGGGACCAACTCTACCACTTCACACTGCCAGCTCCTGCAACTAAGAGCTTGGATTCAGAGAGATTATTAGTCTCCATTTTAGATGCTTTTTGTCTGAAAACTATTTTTCCCCAAAAGTAATATACCACCAGAACAGCCTGCTATCTTTGTCCTCCACTTTTCCTTCTGTACTTTCTAAAAAACTATATTCTTAAGTCAGATTCAGTCACATAATGAAATTGCGTGCCACTCTTGAAATAGGGGTAAAATGAATGCAGATGATAAAAATAACTTGCACCTGATCATATCAGCAATAACCTTATAATTGAGGCCCAGGAGATTGGCAACAAATCTTTGTGGTCATCATGCTGGCCAGACACAGTAGGAACAAGCAACAGTATGACTCTGCTGGCGCAGTTTCAGTTTCACAAGATGACATGGAGAGCTACTGGCAGATTTGAAACACTCTAAATCTGTGTGTACATTATTTTCCTATCAGATGTGATATTAACTTAGTTACTGAAGCATAGTTATTGCTAGGCATATAAAAAGCATAGAAAACACGAACAGTAGCAAAATCAGAACAAATGCATGGGAACTCACCTCACTTGCCTAAACACTGACACCAGTTGCCACTGGAGATGTACTGAGACATCTGCACAGGGCTGGCCCAAGACAGACAATCAGTAGCAACCTGCATTCTCCAGAGGCCACAGCTGTTGGTCTGGAGAAGATCTGGACAATCTCAAACAGCACCAGATGCCTGTGGCTAGGCATTAAAAATGAACCCTAAAAAGATACCATAGAAAAGTTTATACACTTATGCCTCCATTAAACTGTATTTCCACACTTGATTTACTGTTGGTGTTCTCTATAATCAAAGAATGAGACTAGACACCAATCTTAAATGGTACCTTTGAAAGTATATACTAACTTTTGATTAGAATAGTTTGGTGCTGTATTGAAATCCTGATTTTGCAAGGCTGCAATAGCCATAGAGATCACAGTAATATATTCTATTTTCTTTCCATTCAGAAAGGATACTGAAATGGATATTAAAGGGTGGCAACAAGAAACACAGTTTCTTCTGAAACTGCTATAAAAATACAACATACTAAGGATTATAAAGAAAATATTTTTAAAGGCCTTAGGGCTTTTTATATCAGGTTTAATTTTATTAAAATTAAGCTTCTTTTCTTAAAAAGAACACACAGAGTTTTTTTTCCAGTCTTTCCACATTGGTGCCATATTTCTCCTTGTAAATGAAGGCATTCATGGTGGAAAGAATAAATATTTTTTAAATATACTTAAAAATGATGTGGGACTTTTCCTTGAGGCAGTCCATTGGGACACAGAGAGATGGGCTTGATTTTCCCCAAAAGAGAAAGCATTTAAAGATTATAATGGAGCCTCTCACATTGGTCAAACAAGCCCAGAATATAGCCAAGACAGAAAGTTTTAAATTTATTTCTATTTCAATTGCAATTATAGTATCTTGAAAGCATTCAAATAGGGCTCTAATCAAACAGGGAATACTGCAGCAAAGAAATGGGCTCCTGTCTACCTTCTTTTTCCCAGGAATAGCAGTTTGGTGCTATCTTACTCTATTTCTCTAGTCATTGCACTGGGGACATAGATCTACAGCATTCACTTGTCATCCATGTTTTATGATGGAGGAGATCTCTGTCCTTTAATCATTTTTTTGTAAACTCCCTGTCCAGGGCAGAACTAAACCCTGTGTGGCATGTTCTGGTTAATCAGAAGTTGGTCACCACCTTCCCCCCAGGGCTCATTTAGTGTCACTTCTATACCTTCCATCTCCATTCCCCTTTTTAAGCCAGAGTCCCCAGGGACACAATACATTCTCAAGGACTGTGTTTTTGAAAACTTAGAACAGGAGATAAAAGGAACATGTATTGACTAGAGAATGAGACCACAAATAAACTGCTCTTTAAATTCCAGGAAATTACACAGTAGCACACCCAAGTAAAAAGGTTTCAGAAACTTGTTTGAGTTTTTAATGGAAACTTAAAACCTTCCACAGAAGGTTAGCATTCTTCAAAACCAAAACCAAAACCAAGCTACCAACTCCACAATCTTTAATCACAAATACAATTTTCTGTTAAAATGAAAAGATTAAGCAGAGAGGGAACATTCAATTTAGTTTGTTTTCTCCTAAGATTAGTTTTATAGTCTAATGATGGAAATACCAGCATATAGATATCTCCTTGTGTTGATGCCTCCAAAAACATATGTTAAAATGCACCTGTCATGAAGAAGTGTGTTGTGGCTGGATTAGATGCATCAAAGCTCTCCCTTCACCACCCTTTGTCTCTCCCTCCATGCAACACCAGGTATTGCAGTGGTTTCTGCTACCAGGCTGTGACACTGACTGAGGAAATGAATGGTCTGGATGAAAAGTACTTCTTCTTACAATGAAGATTTATCACTTTATCAATTCTCCTACTCTTTGCAGGCAAAGAGGGAAGCACATTTCTGCAACATCAAAAAAAAAAAAATCTGTGAGTTACTGGATGAACTGGCAACTTTTGTCACAGACACAGTAAGGGAGCTCAACTCAGACCTGAAGTTATGCAAAATTCACTTTAGCTGAAATGTTACAAGATTCAGAACTGTAAGTAAATTTCCATTTTTCTGTAACTTCTGTTTTCTTCTGAAGCTCAACACAAGTCTTGTATATCTTTAAATAGTACAATCACCTGATAACTCTCCATTAATTTCTGATTACTGTGTATTCCAATATCATGCCATAGCCCTAAGATTTTTTTTTAAAAAATCACTAAGCTAGATATATCCTTGAATTTCGTCTTTAAAAAAAAAATAATGCTGGTGTTTGAAGTGGAACATTTCAGACGTACCTCCTCAATTGGTTACATTAACTCAAGCTCAGCATGGCTTCAACTGCCACATGCACATTTTTTCTGTGGTGTAAAGATGTGCATCAGGGCTCTCAGAAGAATTGCTGCAATGATTATCTCAGATCTTTGGCCACATTCCCATTTCAATTAAATTAGCAGCTGCTCCTCTTCATTCTTCTACTTCTACAAGAGCTGTTAAATTGTCTTGCTTCCAGATCTTTATGTCAGTAAAAACAGAGAAAGACAGAAAAGGGGTGAGAAAGACAAACAAAAAAGAAGGGATCTCCTCTTACAGATGCAGTCTGAGTACCTAAAAAGGATAAAAGATTTAACTGGCAGTACAGACATGGTCACTGGTTTTGTATGGCTTCTAAGGGATGATGACTGCTCTTGACTGTGATGCCTCTCGTACTCTGATTCTCGAGCATTACTGACACACATTAGTGATGAGACCACAAGTCTGAGCAAGTACTGCCTCTCATTATCTTAAGCACACATTGAAGGCTTGTGTTCACTGCATTAGGCTGACTGAAGCCTCTGATGAGACTCATAAAGCTAACAAGATTTACTTCTGGTTCACCCACTGACTTTCAATTTCTGACTTATTCCTTTGCACTTGATCCCACAAAGTACAGATTTGTCAGACTATGTTCTTCAAAACACCTATTATTTCCCAGAAGAGATGATGACTACAACCACTTGGTACATCATCACTGCACTGTTGACAACTCTGAGGTTCATCTTGCTTAATTGGCACATGTTCTTAAGGAAACTGCAACTCACTGGGCCAGATTATCAGCTGCTGAATGCTAATGGCTCATTTGCAGCTAAGGCATGAGAAAATTCAGGCCTTCCTCGCCTCTAAAAGTTATTGCTCGAAAGAGGTTAGGTGCCCGAGGCACTGGAATGCAGGAAAATTTTCTTTTAATTACTAATTGCAGCAACAATTACTTATTGTGACTAAGGATATAAAAATTTTCCATAAAAGGTGTCTTGTTTTAATTTGACCAGGCCACAAGAAGGTATTTCTGTTTTAATTACAATTACACAAGACTTTAGCCACGTAAACTGAAACCACACAGCCTTGGAAAAATAACATTACTCCTGTAAAAAATTCTGAAGATCCCTCATTTGAACTACTGAAAATACATACACTTTAAGAGAAGAGGAGAAATACCAAAAGCTCTTAAAACCTTAACATAAATTACAGTACATAACATCAATTGTACAGTGCATAAATTACACCACTTCCTGAAGAAGGCAGTAACACATGAACAAAACAGGGAATCCATAAAGGGGTAAATTTCATGTTCAGTTAAAATAGGCAATCTCTCCAGCATTTCTCCAATTCTCCTGAATGAAACCAATCTAAATGTAAAGTGTTTAAATTAAGGTACTTTGATTCAAAAGATGCCCTGGGTTCAGAGGCAGTCTATTGCATTATTTGAAGTAATGTCTCCCTCATAGCCTTAACTCCCACATGCTGGTCAGCATATAAATCTATACCTTAAATTGGGCTCTGAACAAATATGAATAACAGATATGGGTTGCTGCTAATATTTGTATTAATCTCCTCAGCAGAAGGATATTTTGAGGAACATTTGAAATTCTCAAACTGTTGAAAGAGAGTATGACAAGAGATGAGTGTGTGTGGGAGAAAAATGGGTTCTTGAACCCATAATTGTGACTCCCACACTGTTTGTTGCAACTGTCTGTGGTGATAGCATTCATAATACCTCATTCCTTCAAGGCCAACACCTCTTCAGAGTGGTTAAGCATTAAGCTAATTTTTTATTGCCACAGAAGAGTACAGACTTTAAAGAATCTT
Source organism: Serinus canaria (assembly GCF_022539315.1). Taxonomy (NCBI): domain Eukaryota; kingdom Metazoa; phylum Chordata; class Aves; order Passeriformes; family Fringillidae; genus Serinus; species Serinus canaria. The sequence goes on from NC_066316.1 coordinate 83,322,831, forward strand.
GCTGTGCTTGTGGATTCAGAAAGCAAGGAGCCTGTTCAGTGGGCAGTGTGGTGGCAAAATCAATATACTGATCATTTATGCTAATGCAGTCCCCTACAGTTCTACAATAAAGTGTCTGCCCATTTGCAGTCATGCTGGTATTGACAGCCTATTTGTCAGTGAACTCATAGAAGAAACAAAACCAAACATGCCTGCAAAATGGCACAATTCACATTGCTCACTAGTAGAACACAATAGAAATTTTTACTTATTTATTAATGTTTAGCTGAAACAGGATTTGAGACTATTTCTTCTAGCTTTCATCCAGGTGATGAATCAACAGTATCAGGCAGTTGATGCTATCTCCCACTGACTTCCATTCCTGTTCAAGTTCCCTACAATGTAGGATGAGACCCACACTCCAATTTTTGGATTCACCAAATTAAAAATCCAGACAGAACGTACGTAACCACTCAACAATCTTTCAGAAACAAACCAAGATAATTATTATCGTGTCATTATGTGTAAAGCAACTACCAATTAAAAAACTAGCAATGCAAGAATAGTAATTAAAGATATTAAATCAATACAATCTCCAAAAATAGAACAATACTTGACAAAATAGAGGCGATTACCCAGCTGTAGCAGATATTTTTTACTAATGTAGTATTTGTATCTTAAACTATTTTCTCTGTCCAAAGAAATGAAAGTTGTATTAGTGTCAATACAATGACTTGAGAGAGCCACATATTATTGCATGCTACATACATTCCTTCTCTTTAATTTTAAACTACCCTTCAGAGTTGCTTTGGGCTAAACTCATATTCTTAGTAACTAACTTAATATAGAGATATTTTATTATCCCTTTAGGAAAACAAATAAACTTCTTTCTGTAAAAAAAAATTCTGATGTGATATTAAAAAAAAGTGAAATAAATCCTGTCAAAGATGTGAATTAAAACAGGATGAGTGTAGGACAGAATATGTGTTAAGTCACAATTTCATTAATTTATCTTGTCCCTGCACTGCTCAGCCACAGACCGTGCCATTCACAGAACTATTATTTTATAACTCCCACATATGTGCAATGAGGATTTCTTTTCTGTCACATTACTCGTGCACAGAGAAAGGCACTGTTTCTCTCTGACACACATTGATGCACCTTTCCTCACCTTTTTTACCTGATTCACCTGCTAAGCCACATCTGTGTTGACATGCACAACAGGCAAACGCTGCTGCAATAACAAATCAGCTGGCATTGAGGGCAACACAGGAATTTCACAGTTCAGGCCCAAGCCAAGTTTGGCTCTGGAGACTGAATGTCAGGTCTTAGTGGCTGGAATACATTAGATGAAACACCTGGGACACATCTTTTCAGTTCCACTCCAGAGAAAACCATTTAAGGTGCTGCAGTACTGTTCATGGTACAAACCAAATAGGCAGTGGGGAAAATGCGGACATTCTCTTCAAAACAACTGAACTAAAATGTTAACATAGACATGCTCTGTGAAACTATGCTTCAGGTCCAGAAGGGCTACAGAAAAAGCAGATGAGATGGGTTATCCCAAAGGAGAGCAGGCTATTCAGCATAGATGGATCAAGAGAGAGGTCCAACTCAGAAGCAGAGCAGCATAGTTTGGCATGGGAGAACATGCAGGCAGATATCAGAAAGTATTTCTACACAGGTCTACACAGCTCACAGTTTCTTTCCTGATCCCTAGAAGAAGCATCCTCCATGCTGAGGGGAACAGCCCTCCTGAAAGAAGCATGTTAAGCAAAATGAAACCCTCAAGCTTTACCTCTACAGACAGGGAAAACATTAATGAGAAAGAAGAAATCTGATTTTCATCTGCCTATACTCACACTTGCATTTCATAAAACTCTTTGACCATCTCTCTGCAGCTCAGAAGAGGTCAGCAATGATTCACTCTTTCCAAATCAAAGCTTGCCTCAGGAAGCCTGAGGGAATACATTCTCCTTGGTGGAGTGTGAATATAACACATGTTGCAGTGGTATTCCCGGTCCTCACTACATTGGTCTGTAAGATGTAACCACAACTAAACAGATTTTAAACAGAAGGATGACACAGCTGGTGTATTACCTCTGTAATTTAAAAGTACTATTTTTATCCATTTCTGTTGTACACTAATCAAACTTCTACAGAAACCAATTACTGAACCTAGAGTGATTTTGCTATGTCCACAGAATACACTGAAATATTAGTATGCAACAGATGTAAACATGCAGGTATAGGGATTGTTTACCCTCTTCCATTGCAGAGGTTGTGTGCCCAGAGTTAAACACTTCTGGGGGTACTGCACTTATTAGGGATACTTCTGAGAGGCACAATTTTTGGAAGTGTGGCACAGAATTCAGAAATTGAGCTCCTGATGAATACTGCATCTGTCTACTCTCTTTAATTTTACTCATTTTACTCACTTACTTTACTGCCTTAAATTTTAAATGAAGGTATTTACATTAAGAGTTTAAATGCAAGTTGGCTTTAGTCAACTACCTACATGATCTCAAAGAGAAAGAAATCTAATTTGGACTCTGGACCGAAATCTTTGGTGAGGAATGGCTGAGCTTTCACAGCAGATGTTCATAGTAAGATATGGATCCGAAAAACTGCTTTTCTTCTCTTCCCCCTTCCTGTCAGAGCAGCAGCACCACTAAGTTTAAGCTGAACACAGCTGGAGTACCACTCATTGGTGGCATCCACTCCTGTGCAAATTAACCCTAAAATGTATCCAACCTCATCATCAACTGTTCATAATAAAGAACAAATACATTTATGCTGTGCATAAAAGTTAAAAAAAAAAAACAGGGAAAGGAGCAGTATATTCACTAAGGTACTGGGCTCAAGATTTTTGTTCCATGTCACATAGCTTGTGAAGGAGTACATAAAGACACTGTAGCTGAAATGTGTAATTTGGAAGTCTTTAAAGTGTTTTTGACACAAGTTGAAAATATAAGAAAGAGATGAGTGAGAAAATCTGTTCTGAACTGAGAAGAGACTTGAAAGGGGTGAGAACACAGAGTAGGGATGTAGAATTTGTTTAGGCTAAAGATTTAAAACTTCTGGAATTTGTATCTTACGTGATGAGAGGGGTCTTGTGACACCACTACAGAAATACTTGATCAGACTTAAACAAAACTGGGATGACAAAGAGCATTTACAAGAGGTGACATAAGAAGCTCGATATTGAGCAATTTAAAATGAGCCAAAAGCTTTCAGGACTAGTAGTAAATTACAAGTATATTCATCAAATATGACATCTGAACTGGAAAGCATTGAAAAGCTTGACACCCTTGTTGTGGTAGAAACAGCACCTTTTGACAACCTTTATAAAAAATCTGAGAGAAGTGGCACCTGAATTGAATATGTGATTGCATATAGATATTTAATAAGACCAGTCATGTCAGGAGGATGCTGAAGTTATAACTCTTTGGAAAGGGAGGGGGGCAAGTGTGAGTTGGAGCAAAGGATTTCAGTATTTTGCAAGTACCCAGAACAGGTCTGGGAGGAACATACATTAAGAAGATAATGGAGATGGGAAATACATGAAAGCTGTCTGGAATTAGGCAAATGAAAGCTGTAAATCCAGAGGTTTCTTTTAGAGCTCTGAAAGTAGCTCTAATTCAGAAATATCCAGCCACTGAGCAGGAGCTAGCTACAAGTTCCAGAAGACTACATCCTATTAATAATTTTGGCTTTAAGCTCAGGCTATTCAACTGAAATAGAAGAGGAGAAAAAAGAGGCATATGGGTGGATCAACAATGGCTAAAAACCATCAGTGTCAGGTTGCTGTGGAAAAAATGTTAAATATGACCTTGAGTTTTATTAGATGCAATATTTCCAATATAGACAAGGCATTATTAGCAGCACTGTCTGGAAACTACATCCTGTATACCGTGTACTGCTTTGGCCACTGTTCAAGAAAGAGAAATTAATCTGAGGCAAGAAAACCCAACTGAATGAACAAGTTGTGGAAGTGGATTCAATGTAAGATGAAAATGGAAAAGGTTGGCTTGCTTGCCTCATCAAAGCAACAGCTGGAAGATTTTTAGGTTTGTTTTTTTCTTTAAAAATGAGTGAGATAATCATGTAGAAGAGGTATTTAACCAGTATTCAATCCATGTCACATAAACTGTGTGATCAAAATCTACCTATGAAAATTAAGGCTGAAAATGAGATTTCTAATCAAAGTTGAAAACACTCAGTACAAGTCAGAAGTGAAAAAAACCCCAAAACTAAGCCATTTTCAAGACAGAGTTTATATATAAGAAAGCTTCCAATGGCCATATGTCAGAAGCTGGTGATAAGACTCAACAACCCAGCAGTATGTTAATAATGGGCTTATACAGAGACCCAAACCAAAGCAAGATGACGAAAAAGCAGCTCTAGTTGACTCCAAATGGAAATTCCAATAGTCAGTGAAATTAAATGGGAAAACACCAACAATTTTTTATCCTACTTTCAGTCAATAAGATAATTCACTTTATTCCTCAGTTACTGAATAATTTTTAAAAGCCTTTAAAATTTCATTTGGTTTCAAAACATTCTTTCAAAATGAAAAGCTGAAACATGTATTGAAGCACTGAAATGGCACGATTCATCTATTCTAAGGTGTCTACTCTTTTCAAAGAGTATTTCAGCCAAATCTATTTGAGGAGTCAACACAAATTCATAAATTGTTTCCATGGGGGCATAATCACCACAACAAAAGTTAAAAATAATTTACACAAATCCAGTCTTCAAGGACAATAAGTAAGAATATAGTTGTGGTCAGAAGCCTTGAGTATTTTTTGAGGATTTAAATATCCCAAAAGGTGCCTCATTTTAATTCTTGCATTGAATTTGTATTTTAATCTTGACAAGGATATTGGATTGAAGAGTAGCTTAATCAACATTAAACAGGGGATTTAATATAAACAAAAACTGTTTGTGATAGACAAAAGAATTAGTTCTTAATGGATCTTCGCATCTCATCACCAGTTGTTGAGGGATATATTTGATTCATCTGGCTTCAGAATAACCATCTACTTTCCTCATTCATATGCAACATCCCCTCATAGCATGTGCAAAAATGCTTTTTCTGGTTCATCTACTGATAAAACATACCTGATCTTCTGAAACTGAAGCTGTACAGAATCAAACACCAATAACCCTTCTTCTGTGCCCACAGAAGAAGCTAAAGCATTATGAGCACGTGTGTGTGATGAGCTGTGGACTCTCAAGACTTCAGTATAGTATGGAATTCAATAAAGCTCTTGGAAATACCACACAGAGAAAATAGGACTATATTTAGTGACATTTACTACCTTTCTTCCTCCTTTTGAACACAGTGATTACATGAGAACTCAGTGAAGAACAGCACTTGATAAAAGCATTTCAGTGTATTTGGTAACAGGGGCTGAATATACTCCCAATCAAATTGTATTACAAAATCCCATTTTTAAATAGACTTTAATTATTTCAAGTAGACTTGGTGTTCCCCAAGTACAAAGTTAGATGCTGTACAACTCTATCAAGTGCTTGATAAATGCCAGTGAAACTAAATTAAACACAGACACAGATTTCATTTAATAGTTACAGCTGAATGACCTCTTCAATCCAAAGTGTATTTAAAACAAATGTGGGTTTGTTTTGGATTTTTTTTTCTTCTCCCCAGTTGAATGTATTTCAAAATGAGCCTTCTGTAAATTTATTCCAGAACTAAAAGTTGAACTAAATGAAAAATGCAAAGATTTTTCTAGTAATTGAAGTTATTTTTCCTTCAGTTTCACTGAACTAATAACAGTCATTAATGCACAAAATTCTGTATCTCTGAAGAATGGAGGGCCCCCCAAAAAAAGGTAAATAGGCTTTTCAATCACTATTATTGTGGATTATTCCTTTTTATATCCAAAGTAAAGTTGATGGATTAAAAAATAGTCTGTTTTCCAAAGAAAGACATCTCTGTATTCCTAAAAAATATAATGACCTGATTTTATATTCATTTATTTGCCTACATTCCTTTCTCAGGGTAATACAAATGCCAGTTTCTGCTGAGTTGTCCATAAGTACATAATGCTTGTCCAAAACAGGAAAGATATTATTTTCTGTAAGGGTTACTTTAGAGTACACTCGTAAAACAGAGCTTTATGTTCAACTCCATTAAGATTTATATTTTAGGATAAATGTTAGAAAATATTCACACTGCATATGCATCTTCAAGTCTGGACAAGAACTCAAAAAATGCAGTAACTGTAACATGCAGGTGTTCTGTTTTAATCACATCTGTAATAAAATGACAATTCCAGAAGACTGAAATAGTACTTTTCACTAAAAAACCCCAAACCAAAATAAAGCAAAAACCAAACCCCTCTTCCCAAAAAAAAAGAAAAAAATCCCAAACCACAAAAACAAAACCCCCAAAAAACAAAAGAAACCAAACCAAAAAACCCTCCAGCTCCCCCCAAACAAACAACAGACCTCCATAAAATCAAAAAACAATATGTGTCTTGCCAGCAATGCTAGAAAAATAGCTGAAATTTTTGAATTAAAGTATTTCCTCTGACAAAGAAGTGGAGGATAAGTAAAGCAGGAGAAGCAAATTGCAAGCGAGCAGGTTTTGACCAGATAATGAGAAGAAATTCTTTACTGTGAGGGTTGCTCAGAGACGCTGTGGATGCCCCATCCCTGGAAGTGCTCAAGGCCAGGCTGGATGGGGCTTTGAGTCCCATCATTGGTAGAGGAGCAGAGGTCAAGCACAGTGAGATTCTGAGATTTACAGATTGGGTGCAGTGAAACAGAGACTCTCGTGGAGCTCCATGTTGTGGATAACAGCACGGTAGGAACACCTAGAAACTGCATCCACACACACCAGACAGAATATTTCTCATTAGAAAGAATGAGGAATCTCAGCAAGAAAATAAAATGTAAAAAGCACTCTCCAATTCTTGATGACTTCAAGCTTCACCACATCTTCCTCTAATGTGAGTTACATCATTATGGGCTATCCACTCCAGAGGACAGACTTTGATGCCATTTGATGCAGGACTTTAGAAGCAATTTTGATGCATTAGGGAAATGCAGTTTTCCTGAAAGGTGTGGAGGGCTGGTGAAACAAGCTGGAAATTTTCAGTCACTTCCACCTGCTAGCACAGTTACTTTAGTTAATGACTGTATGTCATGGATTGACTCTGGCTGGGTGCCCAGCACCCACAAAAGCCACTCACTCACTCCTCTGCAGCCGGACAGAGGAGAGAAAATTTAATGAAGGATTCATGGGAGAGATTGGACATCAAATAGCATTATGGGCAAAACAGGCTCAGCTTAGAGTTATGAAGTGAATTTATTGCTAACAAAATCAGAGCAGGACAATGAGAGGTAAAAAAAGCCCTTAGAAATCCTTTCCACCCTCCTTCCCAGTTTACCTCCTAGCCCAGCGGCACAAGGAGACAGGGAATAGGGGTTAGGGTCACCCATGGGTTTGTCCCACTGCTCAGGGAGAGGAGTCCTTTCCCTGCTGCACCAGGGGTCCCTCCCATGGGAGACAGTTCTCCATAAACTTCTCCAGTGTGAGTCCATCTCATGAGCAACAGCTTGGGAACTGCTGTAACGTGGGTCCATCCCATGGGTAACAGTCTCCCTCCAGCTGCTGTGACCTGGGTCACTCTCCCATGGGGTGCAGTCCTCCAAGGACAGGCTGTTCCAGTCTGCCCATGGGTCCCCCACAGAACACAGCCTCCTCTCAGACATCCACCTGCTCTGCTCTGGGTCTCCTCCATGGGCTGCAGGTGGATCTCTGCATTCCCATGGCCTTCCAGCTGTTTCACCATGGTCTCACTACGGCCTGCAGAGGAATCTCGGCTCCAGTGCCTGGAGAACCTTTTCCCCCTCCTTCTCCACTGACCTTGGTGTCTCCATTCTGTTTCCCTCACATGTTCTCACCCCACTTTTCTCTGGCTGGAATTAAAACTGTGCCACAACCTTTGTTTTGATTTTCTTCTTAAATCTGCTATCACAGAGGCATTCCCACCATTTCTAACTGGCCCAGCCTTGACCAGTGGCATGTCCATCTTTGGAGCCACCAGGAACTGGCTCTGCTGGATATGGTGGAAGCTTCTAGCAGCTTCTCACAGAAGCCACCTCTGTGCCCCCTTGCTGCCTAAACCCAGGCTGTGCAAACTCAATATGCTGTGAAGCTTCCCTCTGATTCTTTGAAGACAGCAACTTGAGTCCATGGAAGTTTTTATGTTTTCAGTTTGGTTTTGACAACATAATTTGGACTTTGTGTAAATACACACATTTTCCAGATAACTTTTTATGGGTCTGGGTCTCAGACATTCTCAACATTGTCTTGCTATCCCTAAACCATATTTAGTTCCATAACCTCCTTGATCTGAGTGGCCTGTGAGCCAAACTTCTCCACTCTGTTGTTGCTGTGCCATGATTAAGTGACTCACTTCTCTTCCTCAGGGTCAGCATAGAACCAGCCTCAGCAGACAAGGACAGTTTAGTTGTTTCTGGTTCTGGTCCTGCATTAATCAGTAAAAAATGCTTTGCTGTAATACTTGAGTTTTTAAAGGCCTTAAAGAAAACAAAGCTGCTCTGAAGGTGGCTTTGCTCCTTAGTGCTGTGGAGAAATCTCAGTGTGTCCTACTGCAGCTCTGAAGGGCCAGCTGAAGTTCTGGGGATGGGGCCACAAGCTCATTCTGATTTGGGACAAATGGTATTTCTTTTTTGTTTGTTTTTTACAGTTAGATGTTCTTTTAAGACCTGAGAAAGACTGTGTGTCACTCATTAACAAAAATGATTTGCTTTCTTTTTAGCCCCTTTTCTCCTCCTGACTATTCTTAGACTTTCTAAACCCTGTATTTTCTTGCTATTTTAGCAGCACAGTCAGCTATATAAATGCTTTAATATTCCTTATATTATTATTTCTTGCAATAATTATTGATATTATTCTAAGTTGGTCCAAGGTACAGCATTAAAAGGAAGGGTGTGATGCAGGTGCCTCCCAGACCCTCTGGCTTCTGGACATGTAATAACACAGTGAGCTTCCACTCCCCGTGGAGCAGCTCTTGCCTTTGTCCTTATATATCCAGGACAAAGAGTTTAAATGGGTAACCAAGCCATTCTCAAAACCACATTTTCCATACTCTTAGCAGAGGGCCCATCCTCTCAGATGCTTGAATGAAGCAACTGAAAGATCCAAGTAAATTTTTGGCCTGAAAAAAAGTATCTCTGGGCTGTTCATATTTATTTTTAATAAACCCTGAAAAATTGGGCTAGTTCCAGGGAATTGGGAGTGAACCAGAGAGGAGAGAAAAGCTGACAAAAATAATTGGAGGCTTGCAGGGCTCTTAAGGTCACAAATCTCTCCCCCAAAACTGAGTGGATGACTGATACATGCTTCAGTAAATCTAGTATGGATATAAGGAAATATTACTTAGAATAATTTCACTGAAATTACACCTGGAAAACTACACTATACATTATCCTAATAAATTTATGTGCATAGCTGACAGTTTCTATATTGATAGCAATATATAATTAGGATTAGATGTATTAGCCCATATGCTGCTCCAGTAACTCACAACAGTGCAACTGCTAAAAAAGTTATTGTACTACCACCACAATCATATCAATGAATTAACTGTCAGACTTAGTAACAAATTACAGTCCAATCAGTCTGGTTCTGCAGGAACTGGTTTCTGCCCTGTGTTGCTCATCAAATGATGTACACAAATATACCATCACAAAGGGATATGCACCTCATTTCTCAGGCAGGGTGTTCAGGTAATCTATTGTTTGGGGCCACCAATGACAGCTCTTCAGAATCCATCTTTATGTTTTCTGCTGAAACACTGAACACAACTTTTTACTTTTTTGTTCACTTAAGATAGATGACCTCAGAAAAAGTTAACATCTCAGTAGTAACTCAAAGACTGGAAAACACAGGTTACATCATCCATCTTCTTGTAAGTTCACACTACAGAGCCTATCAAAAGCAGGATTAGACATCTGTTACAGAATTAAACTGTAACCACTGACGCCAGTCAGAGGCAAAGGCATAGTAAGATCATAAGACTGAAAGCTGAAGAGAGGATGAAAGCTTGAAATTATGTTAAAGTTCTTTTCTCCAGAAGATTGAAGTAAGATAGCACTTTGGAAGGTTCTATTTCTATCAAGGACTATGAGACTTAGTAATGATATGAAGTCATGTGTCTATTGCCTGAATTAAAAAAGATTTTCATGACCCACTGTCCAGGTTTAGCTTCTTTGCAACTGTGAAATGAATGGAAGTTCAGCCACTTCCAATTACAGCACTTGCTGAGATTTATCTGAAAGATAAAAGCTCTTTCAACTGGTGTAGCCTTTACCATCCAAACTGCCATCCTATCCAAACAAACACCATTTAAAACCACTTCTGATTATCAGATCACCTCTCAAACCTTTTGTACCTTTGTGTACATTTAGGACCACTCTAAAATACTCAGCTGAGTTGTACTTAAAATTAGTTTAACACCTGGAATATCACACTTAGAATTCTGTAGTAAGGGAGAAGGTGGTGGTTTCTTTTTCACAGCAAGGCTTTTACCCAGCCCCAGACTCCTTATCAGAAGCTCATTACTTAATATTTTGAACCTCATTATTTCAAACTTTCAGTGAACTCATCAATCACCAAATATAAGAAAGGCATCATTCATAACCACAAGAATTTATGGTTGAATTCTTTGTTTCCTACAAACAGCCAAGCACTCAAACACTAATCAGTTAGGCAGAAGTAAAATATCTGGCACGTTGCAATGTTTGTATTGCACTGATTAAATTCAAACAGTTCTATAATACATTGACTGAACGGCAGAACCTCCATTTGCAAAAAATACTGTAATTACTTAATAACTCTCAAGAGCCATGTATTTATCTCTATTTGTATTTAAAGACTCCACACAGATGAATTGTAGTCCAGGTTTCCAATTTTTCATCTCAGAACTTTTAAAATAATAATTGTAAATGAAGCTCAAGTAAAGAAACACCAGAAAATTTTGCTTCCTCCCTGATCTTTGTTGGCAGTTATCAGAATATTCTGATCATGAAACCAGAGAAAAATATCCACCCTAAGTTCAGCCAGGCTCCAAGATAGCATCTGTAAATTGTTCAAGATTATCCTTATCATAGCTAGATCTATCTCGCCCTAATACCAAAATGTTGGTGAGGTTTTTTTTTTACTCCAGTGTTCTAGGAGTCACATTCTGATAGGCACACATGCTTCGGGCACTGAGCACCTCAATACCCTAAATACAGAAGATGTATGGAACCCTAGAGGTCACAGAATTAACATTAAGATAACAAACCAGTTCCTTTATTCTTTACAGATAAACTCTTGGGGAAAGAAATGCAGAAGGCGCATAAAGCAGCACAAGCAGACAGCAAAAACGGATTCAAATGCTATTCATACTTCTTCCACCACTTGTATAGACAGAAAAATTGAACACCTATTCCAATATGTCTTCTCCAGTATAAATACAGACTCTTCTGCCCCACTTACACCGAAACAACCATGCTAAACAAGCATCAAACTACATCAAACCAAAAAGCAGTGTACCCATCCTGCTGAAACCATTATCAACTTGAGATGGCAAAAGAAGTGAAGAATCTGCTTTCTGTAATTGTTGATCAAGTATCAGAACAATACATTGATTGAACATCTCTTACTAAAGTTTCCTGTTGCTTTTCTAAGTTCACTCCAGCAGCAGGACATATAAAGCAAAAATCAATACATGTTCAAGACAGCAGTAATTCTGAGTAGCTGTCAATTCTGCTTTGGCATGGTGCTGATTGGCCCATTGATGCCATAACACACTAAGAGAGTTTTCTGCCATTATTGTCAAGGAATGAAAGTTGGGCAGCTCTCTTGGTGTTAGATTAATATAGATGTAGCTTCAATAAATAATTTGACTCGAGGCTATCTCTTGTTGAATAAGCAGTAGAAATATGACTAAATACCCCTCTAGATAAACAGCCCTCTATCACTGCTATCACTCTTGTCTTCAAGTTCAAAAAGAGAGACTAGTCAAATAAGTCTGTTGTCCAGCACATGCAATACTGGAAAACTAGATTCAAATTGGATCAAAATTAGTCTATTATTGTACACCTTCTTTGAAGTATGTTTTGCAAAAGGCAAAAAATGGCATCATTCCCTCAGAAAAAGACATACCAGGATAATAGTGTTATCACAAATTATGAACTCTATGGCAAGTGTAAGTCTAGTTTGACTTTGTCAATATGAGAACAAATTCCAGTCCATATCAGTATAAATCAACCTAAACTAATTTCACGTACCAGGGGGCATGGTGGCCCTGCATGTTCCACAACAATTGTTAGCGTCAAAGCAAAACCTCCCAAAGAAATTCAGGTCCGCTAAGATCTGAATTGTCTGCTGGAGCTTTCAAATTGTCTTGGTAAATTAAGTACAGAGTATTGGCAGATGGTCCATAATCCTAAATTAGCTCTCTGAGTTATGTAAAATTAGTTGAGATCTAGCTGAATATCATTGCCATGTAACATATATCACAAACAGTCTGGCTGATTATTAAAATACATGGACAACTGTCTATGGACAATGATGTAGGTGAACAATTTTAATTCTTTACTTCTTACTTTATGTTGAAAACTCCCAAAGTAACTTTTATAATAGGAAATGTGAATGTTGACCGAACTCATTCAAAGTCTCAGCCTAATTATTTTAGAAGAGACATTCTAAAGCAACTGAGCTAGTGAAAATGTTTCAGCTGAAAGTGGTACTACATATTCTCCTTCTTGCTCATTTGCAACACTTTGAAAAGGTTGCCTGCTCTGTCTAGCTAGTTTTCAAGCCAATTTGATGCTGGCACCCTGAAGTTCCATTTTCCCCCACACCAAACACAATACAGAGTTTTAGGACTCAGTATTCTCCTGTTGAAGAAAGTACTAGAGAAGACAGATGAGAAAGATAATGTATTGTTTGCACTTCAGTCTGATTATTTGTGCAGAACATACAAATCTGAAGAACCGTGCAAGTATGCTTCTCAGTTCTTCCCTCTCTGCTAATTTGGTACTAAATCACTTGGCTGTTCCTGGATTGCTCCCTGATACCACCAATTTAGCCTGTGATTTCATTAAAATATTCATTTCCAGGGTAATACTCCTAAATGAGTGTGCAGCTGGTGAAACACAGCAACAAGAATGCAAGAAAGTCTGCTTTAGTTCTACCTCTTTGTACATGCTTATATAAAGAATAATGAATATGTACAAAAACCTGCAATACAATAGAATCTGAACAGTTTACTTACTGGTTTATAATCCTAATGGAATTACTTCCAGCAAGATGAAAAGAAATCACTCTGCCTTTCAAGACTTTCTTTCTCACACATTCTTGGATCTAATATGGCATTATTCATTTTACCCTCCAAGCACAATGATCTGTCTCACATTTTTTGCAGATATGTATTGAATGACTTGAAAATATTCTGTATTTTATTAAGGCAATTCTGAGCAATTCAGCACGTTGCCAGCATTCAAAGAGCAGTTGCCATTGACAGTCTATACTCCACATAAATCAAAACTGGACCTAGGCTTTTTCACAGATCCTAGAAAGGACAGTGGTCCCCCCTTTCTAGCATTTTGCTTCTTTTCTTCAAATGAATTCAAATGTTTTAAAACTGTAATTATTTGGTACAGGAGGTTTGTAGAGGATGTTTATACAAATTTGTTTCTGAAATCTTCAGGATGTTAATTTTTTTATGTATTTGTAATTAGATAAAAAGACTAAGCAAGGCTTCAACATCGAGTAATTCTTGCTGTTGTAACAATTAGTAAAACATACAGCTTTAGGTATAGCAGAGCTACTTAACAGCTGGTAACACTAAAGCCCATTACTAAATGCATGAATCTATAAATTCAGGATAGAAAGTGGATTATACACAGCATCAAAATTAATCTCATTTCCAATGAGATCTGGTTTCATCAATAGCATAAAGAGTGATTTCTGACAGAACACCTCAAGGATAAGCTCCAACCTTTAAGCCTTACATCTCATATTTAATTTGCTGAAGCCCCAAAATAGCATGACCACTATTTAATTAGATGTTGTATTTCCTGCTCTCTTCAATCTTTCCTTGTCAAACTGTGAGTACTCCTTTGAGATTTTAACTGGTCTGCTAGTTTTTCTTTCCATATATAAAAAAATAAAATCCTTCACCAAGACCAAATGTTCAAAGCTAATACAGTGGCCTATCTCAGCAGTAAAAGACTAACTACAAGATGCCCATCAATATATGTAAAGAAAAGAAAAGAAAAACCTGGAAGTGCTATGAAATTCACCTCCTTTTTAATTGGAGAAAATCAGAATATAGGAAACAAAGTACAACGAATATGACACCAATAACACTTTTACAGGACCCATCAAATAACAGTGACAACCATGTTCATTTTAAAACACAGAATACTAAATTATTGTTCAACAAGTCAATTACTATGACTAAACAAAGAAGCAAATTTTCCTCAGGCTGCATAAATTAGTAAAAGGAGTTCTTTCACATGTCCCTATCTAACAAAAATGTTCTCTTAAAATGAATTTATTCAGAGTGGGCCAGTATTTCATTCACAAATCTTGCCATGTCACTCATCTGAAAGAACATTTCCCGGGCATATGACTGTCAGATTTGATTATGTAAAGAATGGAAAAGAATTTAAAATATGCACTTTGGAGTATTTCTCAGGTATTCTATCTGAGCAATATGGTACCTAAACATCAGTTTATATCAGATGTTTCCTAACGCAGGGCAAAATATAATCGGCTGGAATGGATACATCAGCTTTGAGACTCTGTATAAAAAAGACAGAGAAGTAAACACTATGGCATAACAAATGCTACTGCAGTGGATTTCACTGTTCTATTTGGGAATATTTTAGTAGATAAGAATAGAATTAGCAGGAATACAAAATAAGAACCCAAGTCCTCTTTTCTTCTTCTCCAATAATACCTAAAAATCATTGGGGGGTGAAGGAATCCTTAGAGATCTTGTCCAAATTAAAAAAAAAAGAAGTGTAAAACTCTGATGTAAAATTTAAAATATATTTGGTTTCTTTGTAATACTAATGAGGGCTTTTGCATCAATCTATTTCCTCTATTAAGAAGCAGGAATCACTTGACAAATCTCAGATATGAGATTTGTCTGAGAATCCCCATTTTTTTATGAATCCACTATTTTATTTTAGTGTATCCTCATTTATTTCTATTGCCATTTCCTAACTTTTCCTCTGCCTCTCAAATCCAGTAATTCATGCTGTAAGCAAGCAACATAAACAACCATTTAGTTCGTTCCATCCTGAAAGAAGTTTTAAATATATAACAGAAGAACTCAGTGTCAGATAGCATTCTCATACACAGACATTATAAAATTCTGAATGTCTGTAAATGAACAGTTCAGAGAAATCTTCTATTGCATAAAAGTGGAGAAGAGGGCTATGTGGCTAGAATAAAGAAAAAACACCTCAAAAAACTTCACACTTGTACAAGTCTTGTACAAGCAAAGAGGTAGAATATGCATTATTCTGGTAATTTCAATCAGAACTTTGACAACATCTAAACATTACTTCATCTAATAAAGGTTCCATGAGACCAAAGTCTGAAGCCATAGCATGAAGAGGTAGCAGTGGCTAACACATATAATGCTATAAGTGGCTAACATATATAATGCTATAAGTAGCTACATCAATAATGCTAAAAGCACATTGGCAACTACGGCAAAATCATATGGGTTATCATGAACACACAATGTGACTTGAGAAGAGAGAACTGAAAAGGCTGTGGTATATTATGGTGTAATTGGAAAAGTAATGATTCTGTTTGACCCCCAGGAGTTTGGGATTTCTTTTGTTGCTTTATCTGAAAAGATTTATCTTTCTGGATTTGGATGCCCTTTGTAGCTGACTACAGTTCTAGTGCTCCAGTGTCAGAGTCTTTGTACTGGCAATCAATTGTTGGTCTTTATCTCATCTGTGATTAGCAGTCAAGCTGACAAGTTTATAGGTGCCATTTTTGTGTGGCGACTTCTTCTGTTACAGCTTCCTACCTCTCACCTTCAAGTGCTTCTCTGCACACTAGAAATCAGCTTATTGGAGACAATTTAACAGGTTGAAGTGACCTGGAACATTCTGTCTCTTTCCATTTGAGGAACATAGTCCTTCTTATAAGGATTATGTGGGGCAAGTGTGGGTACAAGATGTACTAGAACATGGAAGGTCCACCCCTGCTATTTTACTCTATCCAAATATTAGCAGCACAGATACATCTAACATAACCTCAGGAAAACATGTTATGTCTAGGTAGTAATTTTTAATGATGCTTTGGGGAGGAGCTGCTTATAAAGAAAAAGCAATCCTAATGAAAAATGTACAGAATACAGAAAACATGAGGAATGCCTACTAGAACAAATAACCTAAAATAATGGGTGAGCAGTTCAAATAATAATGTTCAAGCTTGCTAGAATGCTTTTTGCTTCATCTTCTTCAAAGGTGGAGTAAAGAAGTTAAAACATTAATGACATTTCAGTAACAATATTGTCTATTTTGGAGAAACTAGGGAGTCAGAAACTAAGTAGCAGTGTTAAATGGCATAAATAATAAGAAAATTTGGAAATCAGAAACAAAAAAAAATACGAAAAACAACTGCATTAGTCTTTTCTGTAGAAAATTAAATCAATTTCTTGAAGATATAAAATTATTTAGGCTAGCAGACTTTTTAGATCTACACCTAAATGAAGCAAAACCACTTGAGCTTTAATACCTGCAGATTTACGGTTAAAATCCTCATGTTGCTTTTAGATATAATTCTAGCAGGGATGGACAGGCTTGGTAAGCTATGGTTTAGACTAATCATTTCTATTTTTCTGAATTTTTTATAGTTTTCTAGTTGCAAAGCTGATTTTTAACAAGAAGTGAGATGCCAGGGATTACGCTGAGTAATTGTATGTGCAGCTAGGAAAAGGAGTGATTGCAGATGAACAGAATTAGAACTGGCCTCAAATTTGCCTGGGCTGATTTCCTCCTGATGCCTATCTTTCATGTCAGTACACAGACATAACAAATTTGAGAAGCAAAAGAGTGCCTGCACAGATGTTAAATGCAATTATATGGTATATGTAAGTTCCCATAACATGTAGTATTTAGTGGTGGATTAGCTTGATAGCAACTGTAAATGTTTCTGCTTTGGATTTTCTCAAACATGGAATTGTTTTTTTCAGGAGACCTTACAATTTTCTCTCCCAAAATGGTTATAAACCACAGAAGCAGATTTATATACCCAACTAGAAGTAAACAAGTGTGGCATACAAAGACAATCCTGACAACTCACTTGATTTTCTCCTAAAGAGGAGCATTTTCTGGGGGGCTGGATCACAAGAAACAGAGCATTCAAAAATAATGTCTGGCATCTAAGTTCTTGTTCTTTTTCTTCATATACGTAAGATGGTTATCTTTCACACAGACCCAAGTCTAGTGCTTCTAAACACATAAAGATGATACCAATTTACTACAATGACAGTTGCTTCTACTTCTTGCTTCCTTCAAGGTACCTTTTATTCACCTTTTAACTCCAAGAGCAAAGCAGTTAAATTGGGCAACCTCTGAAGGAAGAAGTTTTTTTGCAGCACTGCCTTCATCTTCTCTGAGAGCTATGATTATCTTTTTCACTCTCTGAAACAAGGCAAATCTTTGCCATAATTACTTGCTAATTCTTCATTGGCAGCTAAAACAGTAGCATCCATAAAGTGCTGAATTAACCATTCTAAATTAAAAGCTGTTAGAGAAAGTAGAAGGGTTTTTCTTCCATATTATCTTTCTTCAGATATCTGTCCACTTCGCAAAAGGTCATGAGAGAGAACAAAATAAAATGCAGAGGAAATAAAAAGTAGGAAGACTCTATGTGTATAGTAATTTTATGCTGATTAAAAAATAAATACAAATGTTGTAAAACCTCAAAGATTGTCCTTGTTGGCTGCTGACAAAGTCCATTAATTTTGGGAGAAAGTAAACTAGCCGAGAGCTTGGAAACAAATCTCCAGAAAATCACATTATTATGAACTGAGTGGCCATTATCAGGTCTGAGAAATTAGGCCATCTAGTTACACATTGCTCACAAACAACACAGGCACTGTTAGGATTTGTCTGAAACCAGATGGACCTGGAAGGATACCATGCTTAAAAGAACTTAGGATGTAGTTCTGGCCTTCCTTTCCAGACACAAAAACCAGCATCTTCAGAAGAGGCTCCTGCCTGCTGATACTCAAATAAAAAGGGACAGTTCATCCCACACAAGGTGTAGCACGCAATGAGACAGGGAAAGAGTATAACCCAATAACCTGGAAGTTAACATACATCCAGAAAAAGTCAGACACTCTTTGACATATCACAAGATGAGCAGCTGAATTTATCTCCCAGATCTTCACTAGTTTGGGAGGTAACATGTGTTTGAAATATGCACTAAGTTCTGTGTCAGAAAAAAAGTAATTGCACCAAAGGAGAAGATGTATGAAGGAATACTACCACTATCCAAAGTCACACTGGAGCCTTATTTTATAGTATTTTCCATTTTCCACTCTGCTTCTGCTGCAGTGCTGGAGAAATGTATGGGCTGTGTATAGTTAAATGCATTTACATCCTCTCACCAACTGTAACCGATGTAGTTACACCTCAAAAGCCACAAACAGGAAACAACCAACAGACTCCTCAGAGAAAAAAAAAAAAAAAAAAAAAAAGAAACATCAGGATTTTTTTCTTTTCTTAAAAAAGCTGCACAAACCCCATATTTTCTGGGTGATGTTCATCAAGGAAGCAACATCCAAATAGCTTTAAATGTCTGATGAGAAATGGCTGGGTTTTTCACCTGTAGGTAAAATGTTACAAGACATCACCATCTCAAGCACCTCAAGACATCACCATCTCAAGCATCACCTTCTGGCACCCTTAGTAAGTTCATCAATTAAATAACAAGTGGGAAACCTCAACGGAACCTTACAGACCAAGAATTAGGAGGCATGCTAAAATCCAGTATCATTGTCCCTGGATGCAGAAACGTGTACAAATGCAACTCCTACTTCGCAAATAAACAAATTTAGTAAAGCACTGAACAGGGATTTCACCACAAATGTTTTGCAGACACTGCTAAAGTCTTTTCCCCCTTCCTTCCTATTTTTAAAGACACAAATCTCTGCAGGATTTCCCCTCCCTTCTCAGTTGTAACAAAGATCTGTTGTCGGCTGGTTCCACTCATGGCATATACATGACAGACAGATGAAGAGCAGAGCCACCCCCCTACCATCATAGGGAGGCACAGCCTAGCCCAGGATCCTCTCCAGAATCCCTGCCTATGCACTCCTCTGCTGCTCACATCACCCAAGGACTGGCAGGAATGGTCACTGCCACCTCGGGAAGATGAGAGGACAAGTCTCTGTCCCCCTCTGCTTTCTAGGAGCCACAAGCAGTGTGGGTTCACCTTTGGTGAAGCTGAAGTCTTGTTCTTCTCCCTCAACCTTTGCTGAGCCATCAACAACATCTATTCAAGAAATAACATGAGCTTTCCTCCACACGTGAGCCTACGTTACTCTCCATGTTCCTTGAACAGCATTCCTACCCTGAAAAACTAACATCCACCACACAGGCAGACCTCCACAGTGCAGGCTTTGTCACTTTGCAGAATGTAATGTTTTAGATTTAGGATAGCCAATATTTATTGGCTTTTTTTTATGGAAATGGTACGAGTGAACAAGAATTAGATACACGTGAAAAAAACAATCAGTCAAAAAATGTTACGATAAACAATATAAGATCTTTTTCTCTTTGGCAACATCTACTGCAAATAGTTTTCTTAAAAATGTCAAATTTCATACAAGTTTCCAAATTAATATATAAGTAGGAAGTATTCTTTGATAGTGCTGCCACATTACTAATCTCATTAGTTTGCTTTGTAAACCCCAAATCAAAACAGAGGAAATTCCTGTTTATGCCTAAAACTAGCCAACAGTTTGCACAAATAACTTCAGTAAGATTGAAAGACTCCAGAATGAAATTTTAAAATTTTGGTCTGCAAGAAAGAAGGCACACTACCAAAAATTGGAGGAAATAGTAAAAATTCAAGACTGTCATAAGGCAGGAAAATTATCAATTAAAAAAAAGCAACCAGCAACCTTTCCCCCCGCAAAAAAAAAATTGAAATAATGAACTGTCAAATTGGCTGTCAGAATATGCAAAGCAAAAGCAGAAAAATAATTTTTCTAGTGCTTCAGCTCACAAATATGTGGAAATGCCAACAGAAGGACGTTCATAGCAAGCAGATTTCTTCAGATGCACAGAAACATCTTCTGTGTTGCGACTAAGGGTGATTAGAATTGCCCTTAAGAACTCCCATTCTAAAATCCAAGCAAGTTCAAATTACATTAAAATATAAAGCAGTGATTACAACACTGTTTGGAGACTTTTAGGGAGGTGTTCCAGCCCACATAATTGGAAGTAATTTTAAAGCCAAAACAGTAATTTAGATTTAGCTATAATCCCTAGAGGCGACTTACACTCAAAGAACAAAAATATAATGGTACATACTAGAAAGTAGCAGTAAGATTTTTTAGGAGTATTGACTTCAGTTGAGTTTGTGTTGATGTTCACAACCAACATGTAAATATTTTGTGCCAATGATTGGCTGAGAAGCATCTAAATCAGCTTTTATGTATGTGAGTGAAATACGAATGGCAGAAAGGCTTGTTTGTTGCCACCTTTAATTTAGATGTGCAGCATCACATCTCTTCCATCTGGTCATCACACAGCATAGAACACTACACATGCTTTCCCAAAATGCTTTGAATAGAGCCAAGCAATTAACAGTTAGTTGCAAAAATGCAAACTAATTTGAATGAGTGTGAGAAAATAAGTTATTTATGGTATCCACAGATATGAAAAAGGCTAATATAATCAAGCACATGCATTTTGAAATGCAAGTTCTACTTGTTCTACTTTATTTCTAATCCACTTGTACTTTAGATTAATTTTGGAGGTTCTTTTAAACCTTCTTGCTGATTCACCTGCAGGAGAAACACAGACACCCAATGATCTGCTGTTCTTGCCCTTCTTTTAATTTACTCTGCTGAACAGAGTAAATAGTTTCTAAATTGTTTTTGACATATCCTTTGCCACAGAAATATATAAAATTATGTTTTAGCTCTGCACCAATTCGACAGCTAGCAAATAAATAGAAAGAATTTATAAAAATGTGGTTTCACTACATTAATATCAATGTCTTTGTATTTCTATGATCAGAGCTCAGGAGTATCACTATTTTCCTGATCCCTTACTGTTATGAACTTCAAACTGCTGAATGTCCAAGGCAAAGTGGGGGGGACAAGGATACTCTAAAATTCTTAATTTGCCCACCAAGGCTTACCACAGTGAAAACACATTAACTGCCTTTCACCCCAGGAGGGCCAAAGCCATTGCCCCACAGCTGGTTAGGTGATTAAAAAAAATTAGTGTTGGGCATTACCTTGCCACACATGTACTGAGCTATGCCAAGAGCAATAGCACATATATAAATATTAGTGAGCAATACAGATCTCAACACTACAGCTAGGCCCTAGAGAAAGGTGCTCAGGAAGGTGGTGGAACCTTCCCCCTGTATATTGCCATGATCTGGATAGATGAATTCATCACTGCCATACTCTAGTGTTGGACATACCTGTGCTTTGAGTGTGATCTTGCATTGGATGACCTCCAGAAGTTTCAGGAAACATTTGCGTGATACTACATTTTCAGACCCACTTTACCAAACCTTTATTTTTTTTTGTGTGAGTTTGGATTGGTTTTTTGTCCTTGAAATTAAAGGTTGTTTCCTTCAATGTTTTCCACTTGTTTTGTTATCAGTGAGGCTTTGATGCATAGAGGTAACTTGTGACTTTTAATATAATATGTACTAGAATATATTATCCAAGGAACTCATCTACTGCATCTGAGCCACAAGCTTGATGAATTACATTCAGACTGTTAAGAAAAAAAAAGCTTTAAAAGTGAAGACAAGCATTTAAATTTAATGCAACAGAAACACAGGAGCCAGTGTAATGATTCATGGACATGGTGTGAGAATGCCAAAGAGACTGGCTGGACAGATCATTGTATCATCCCTATTTCACATGGATGTTGTAAGGGCAGAACTGCACCTGTCAAAGCAGGAGAAAGTGATCCTGCAATAATGACAATGTGATACAGTGATGGTGCAAATAAGAGATTTATGTCTGGGGATTAAAGAAAGACTTCTTCTGGAGAGCACATATAGAGATGACCTGTCAGTCTTGTCATGGTCTGGCAATGTGTTGCTATGGCAAAGACTGGATTAAAGATGCCACTTGGGTCATTAGCCAACTTGCTGGTTAATACTGATAATGCTCACCATATATGTCAGGACAGGAGACATTCAGACAATATCTGAATGGAAAAAAAAAAAAAAAATTCAACTCACATTTCAGTTAGAGACAACTCAGTGAGAAGAAATGACAGCAAATAAGTCCTAGATAGGAGAAAGTGGGTCCAGAGCAGATCTGTCAGTCAACAGCACAAAGATGACAACATAGTCTATGTTCAAGAAAACCAGACACACAATGTTGACTAACGCAAAAAAATAGCATGAGTGGTCTTAAAGCAATTTCCCTTCTACAGAGGCTGTTTCTGTTTCCATGTTGTGTTTTCTGTCTTTTAGTAACCATGATATTCAAGTACCCCTGAGAAAAACAACATACAAGGCAACTGCATGGGAGTATGATAAAAACTATAATTGAAACTAACTTGCCAGTTAGACTGCAATGTTATCCTAGATTAACAAACCTCCTGCACTAACAGGTTTGGTTTTACATCATATTTGCACCTACATAGTCAAGAGTGATGGTACTTAAGAGAAAGTCTTCCCATCTCTACTACCACATGTCAATACGTATATTCTAAAGCACAGTACTCCAAAGTGGGAGCAGTCTGGCTCGTTTCTAAACTTGCAGCTATAGGTATTACTTGTATGTGCATGAAAATGATCTTGTGTATAAGAATAGATATTAGCATCACACAGAAGAGGAGTCTGGTAGATGTATGTAAATAATCTCGTCATCAGAAGCTCATCCAAGTAAGTTCACACAGGAAAGCAAACATCAAGGTGTTATATTTGAACACATGACACTGAAAAGGTGTAAATAAAAGCCTTTAACGTTCTCCTGTTTTATAAAGTAACTTGAAGTAACTTTGATCCTCTACAGAAGCGAATTTATCATGCTCAACACTGTCTAGAGATACCCAAGGAAACAATGACAAGTACAAAGAAAAAGCTTTATTTACTGCCAACCTAAAATTTAAATCACGGCTGTCTTCAAATAATTGCATGAATAGCTAGGAACATATAACATTTCCTTTTGTTAGATAAATGGATACATTTCACTAAGAAGGAGATTAATGTGCATTTGAAATAGAATAATAGCTATAAACAAAAATTAAAGTGGCCCATTAAGATACAAGACTCCAAACACAATACTCTTAATCTAATTTCAGAGAATGAATAATTGCTGGACCTTTGCATTCCTCTTAATGAATCTATTTACACATAATTAAAACTATTCATCCTACTTCAAGTCTGATATATCTTGGATGACATATTAGCAACTTAAAGTCTTCAGTTTGCAATTTGTTTTTAGGAAAACCATTGTGCAGGGAAAGGGTAATATTTCTTTCAATTTTACTGAACACCAGATCTTTTATTTCAAAATTATCTCATTTTAAATACAAAGTTCAGGTCTTAGTTATTATCTTTTAATTAGCAATGAATAAAAGACATATTGTTATTTTGGCTACATACCTTATTGGTTACTAACAAAAAGATGGCAATATCTGTGATTGGCACTTGTTGAAAGGGGAATACTATCTGCACTTTCTATTTACTTTCTCACTGCATCTCCTCTTCTCAAAAAACTGCAGTTCTCTTACAGAGCTGACAGGTTCACTATAATTAAACTCACATATTGTTCAGTTTCTTTGATGGTGTCAGAAATAGCACGAGCTGATATTAATGAAGCCCCCTTTCCCTGCAGGCAGACCAGCTGCAAGTTAATCTTGTATGCCTTAATTTTTTTTGTGAGATGAAGAAGCTGCTGTGCATTAATCCCTTTTTCCAAGCGTCCACCAGTGCTCCTGTGTGTTACCAATATCCTTGGGAGCACTGACCTATAGATGACTTAAAAGAGCAATCTTTTAGGAGGGGATAAGAGGTATCAAAATGAAAAAATACTTCAACTTTGTGGGCTGTGCCTACAATGCTGGAGCTTGTGGATATTGTCTGAAGAGTACTCAGTGGGATACAGTCTGTGCTAAAGAACAGAACAGACCTGGGTTATTCTCAGGATGTGGAGCCAATGGGCAGAGAATGAGGAGGGGAATGCCTTGGGATGTCCCTGATCCACGCTGGGGACACCACTGACAACTGGCCCCAGCACAGTTAATCCCATGCTCAGTAACCAAGGACACGGATTCAAGCACTGACGTGGCTGCCCAGCTCTCCATAGTTTACATTAGCATTTACTAATGTAAATGCAATCTGAAATTGCAGTTTTGAGTGTCTGCTTCCTTTTACATTTCAGCCATAGAATCACGGAATGGTTTGGGGTGGAAGGGATTGTCAAGACTGTCTTGTTCCAATCCCTCTTGCCGTGGGCAGGAGCACCTTCCACTTGACCAGGTTGCTCAGAACCACATCCAATCTGGCCTTGAACTTCTCTGGGGATGAAGCAACCACAACTTCTCTTGGCAAGTAATCCCAGTGCCTCACCACCCTCACAGTAAAGAATTTATTCCTCATATCTAATCTAAATTTAAAAACTTTCAGTTTAAAAGCCTTACCCCTGTTTTACTCCCTGTAACAATGGTAGAAAAGCAGATTTCTAACAAATACTGGCTCTGGAGAAGAATGGCATCACAAGTCCACTGGCCATTAAGAAGGAAGAGCAGAAAAGCATACTTTAACACAATTTAATTGTACTAAATGCTATTCATTAAAGGGGAGATTACTGTACATTAAAACTCATCTAGTTAAGCAGCTACACCATTGCAGAGCTTATCCTACTCACCTTTTATCATAAGAAAATGATTTTTAAACATCTAACAAAACAACCTGGATATGAAATGCATCTTATCTCTCAAAACACTACCTAAAGATCAGAGTTCTTGGGAAGCTAGCATGAGAAGATGAAAAGCTCAGCATGAATACCAGAAAATGGGCTACTACAGAGCAGATGGAGCCACTTTCAGAAAAGATCAATTGCATCTGAAAAAAAAAATCAAGAAAAGAACTCTCACAATTTTTATTTTGCAAAATTTGATTGAAAAATAAAATATCAATGTAACACTAAATTAAGAATTCTAGTTCTAGTACAGTCAATGTCAGGAAAAGCATTGTAAGGGTGTAAAATCACAGGACTCTAGTCTGAGTTTGATCTAAATATCTCTGAATTTTACAAATAAACAATCTCTATTCTGAATAAGCAGCTTAGCTAATTGTTTCACAGCAACTGAGGATGGAATTCATTCACTGAACATTTTCTTTACCTGTTCTTAATGTCAAACAGAAAACATGGATACTGTAAAGCATTTCATTCTTGAGATTATCCAGATTTTGAAAATTACAAAGTATAACTTTATCAATGCAATTAAAGCAGTCATGATTTCAAATCAGAAAAAAAATTAACTTCAGATTAATATGTACTTATAATTAAATTTTTTCACCATTAAGAAAAGAAAGTTCAGTATTTCAAATTTCAAAAAAAGCATAGAAAAGAAATCTGAGATAGTGCTGACAAAATTTTGGAAGAACTTCCTTGCAGAAAACTCTGGCAGTCTTTACAGAACAACTGGATTTCTTCTGTTACTTATCTGCATGATTCTGCTACTTGTCATGTAAAATTAAGTTCAATATAATAGAATTAAAAAGAAAAATTCTAAAAAGGAGTGCAGACACACAGCATAAATTGAGACAGAATGTAATTACAACTCTCTCTCCTAGAGACTGATGGACTCCAGACATCAAAATGTAGTTTGTAAACTAATTTCCTTGAAAAATTTAGCTTGAAAAACAAGAAGCGATTCAGATTCATGGTCTGTTTACTTCTTTATTGCATATTTATTTTGCTTATTAACTGGGAGGTATTTGAAATTGTAGAACTGCCATTCAAAATACCCAAATTTGTGAAAACGTTGTAAAATATCTTGCTGCACAAAGCAATATATTCATTGCTTTATTGCAGCAACTGATGATTTAAACTCACTTAAAGCTAGGAAGAGAGTAGACCAAAAAGAATGATACCAGCCTTTAAGCACAAAGATTAATTATTCAGGGGACAATAAAACACTATAAAACCAGAAATTAACAGTTGCCTCAAGAAGATACAATTTTGTCTGCTGAATATATCCTCTCAAAAGGCAGACCAATGTAATTACCAACCCTCCTAAGACCATTTATACATTGTAGAAGCAGTAAGAACAGCAAGTATTCCCTGTAAAATACATTACTGCAAGTCGAAATTCATTTATGTGAGGCATGTATGAGGTTAAAGAATTAAGCCCAGCACACCTATCTATTTACCTTAGTTCTTTCTCAGTCTTAAAAATAAAGGGATCTGTTGGGTGGCAAAACCTCCCCCATGTACCTGTTCTGCTCATGCCTCTGGAGAGCCAGAAAAAAAAGACAGACAACTCCTGTAATCCTTTCAGGGCTTCTTTTCTCCTATCATCTGCCCCCCAAAGTATTACTGCTTCTCTCTGGGGTCACTGGGCACCACACCTCCAACAGAACATCCTAATATAAATAAAAAGGAGATGAAGTTGTGTTCCAAGGATCCACACAGAAGCCCTCAGAAGTCCACATGCCATCAATAGAAAAGGCAGAGCGGGAACAGGAGAGTCCCACCAAGGGGTTGCAGCTACCTCAGTCCACAGGAGAAAGCTGGGAACCTTTCAGCAGAGTCACAGGACTGCCAGGGCAGAGCAGGGAGCTCCTCAGGTCCCCAGGCAGCTTGGGGACACCTTTAGGGTCATGATGAGGCTTTCTCCCTATGCTGTGAGCTATGCATACATGCGAAGCATGAAACCTAACAGGGACTTGGCTGAAATGTTTCCAGCACAGCATCTGTAAAGAGATGTGGGGTGCAAATGCTGTAGCTCAGTGCCATTCACAGAATAAATCTCATAAATTCAGCTACTTTCTCTTGTGCAATATTACAGCTGGACAAGTGGGAATGAACCAGGACTTCTCTGCTCCTTAATTCAGATGACTGAGAAGAGTTTTGTTGGACAGAAAAAAAGATTTTGCATTTAGACACAGAAAGAACAACTCCACATTAGTGACCAGAAAATGAACAGCAGCCAGGGGATTCAAACTAAAGTAAAAGCAGTTGCTTATAGTCTGTTTGCAGGCTTTTAATGGAACTCTGAAATTAGATGTATTGCATTTCTAAAAACTTCATATGTGCTGTTAAAGCATTTATTTTTAATCATAAGCAATTGTATTATTAGCACAGGAAATTAGCAAAAGCTAATAGCATTTCAAAGCAGACATTTTCAGTACTAAAAGAAAGTCTTAATTTACACAATGTAGTATTAGCTGTGGCAAGATCTTAAAAAAGTGCATCGGTTGCTTCCTCAAGTTCAGGTTATCTGATGGCTTATTTTTTACATCTGTTTTTAAAATTTCCTTAAATTGCACTAGTTGAAATGCAATTTACTTTTCCAATTCCATTTATTTTCGATTCTGGAAAACCACCTCAATGCTGAGTTTAAATCATTGAATTTTTTGAACATGGATATTCTTATCTACAAGCACTGTTTTCTTTTAAGCACCTTTGCCTCAAACACACGTTCACCATGACACAGAAAATGTCCTAAGACAAAGCAGATTTTGAAGGAGCAGAAGTGGAAGTGTGCATCTGAGGGTTAAGTTTAGCTGGAATGCCACAAAGCAGCTGCTGATCTGCTGCTTTCCAAGGTCCTGCTTTTTATCAGTGCAGTGACTATAAGCAGCACACTCGGGGTTTTGCAAGGAAGGAGGAAGCAAGGAGACACCAAGGGAAAAAAATGAATGTTGGGAGTCCAGCCAAGCCACGCGTGCCAGTAGCATCACTGAGATGCAGCTGAGTGAGAGTGAAGAGGTGTCTCCAGTCTCTGGGGCAGCACTCCTGGACAGCCTCCTGGAAAACCAAGATGGTTTTACACAGCTCAGGCCTGGCCCTCCTATTTCTTTCACTGGATTTACAGCAATGTAACTTCACTGATGCCGTGCTCACTGGTGTTTAATGCTATTTCTGCTGCAGACCCCGCAACTCCTTGGGTCCTGACAAAGCTGCCACTCTCTCTGGCCAGCTGGCGGTGCTGGGATGGGTGATCTTTGCTCAGCCAAGAGAGTCACCTCTGGCTGTCACACCCTGCAATCAAAAAAAAAGACTTTGATCCTGTCTTGATCACCCAGTTAAGATACTAAGCCGGAGAAGAATCATTGCTCTTCCTTTTGCAAGGGAAAGGAAAGGGAAGACAGAAGAGAAGACCATCAGGTAAAGACTATTATCATGAGAACTAATGGGGAGGACAAGTCTCCTACCAGAGGCCAGCATGGGAGGGGGATATTAACCTCAAAGAAGTTGATACCCAAAGAATGGATGAAAACTGCTGTAAAATTGAAAAGGTGATCATATTCAGGTACAAGAAACCCACAGATGGTTTGCATGACGTCTGTTTCAGCTGTAATATTAAGTAAAGTGGAAGGTAAGAAAAGCTGTACTTAATAGTGGATTTCTCCAGTCTTATTGGTTTAAAAGTAATGACTTTTCATAGAACAGGGAGCAGCAGAAATGAGCATAAATTCCTATTATTATATATAATTGCCATTAAAATAGTAACAAATTTTAAATTGCTTGCCAGTGGAAAAAGACCTGGGTATCTGTTATATATTTAGCCTACTTCAATTTACATTTTTAATACATCTACCCAAATTTGATGTATTTTCTTCTGAAAAAACTTAATTATTAGTTAATCTATTTTCTGTTCTAATTCTGAATGTTCACAGTAGTTACACTATATAATATTTTTTTCAATGAAAATTTACCGCTTATGAATTTAGGATAATGTATTTTACGTTGTATTGAGTAGTACTAATTTTATTGTTTGAAATCAAGCTATCTAAAGATACCATTAAAATTGTTAACTGTTTGAGTTGCTAAATTAGATTTAATGTGGTTGTCTACGTATGATTAGCTTTACTCCAAAACTCAAAGGATTTTAGGACAAAGCTTGTAACAGCAGTGTAGAATCTGTAGATTTTACAAGATCCTCCTGATGTTTCTTCTTGGGGAGATGCTTTAGGAAAAAAGAATCAAACATTTTTTCACACTCACTAAAAACATTCATCCAAATCAGTATTCCAGTTTAAGAAAACAGACCATGAGACAGAAAATTTGAGAGAGTGATTTAAACAATTCAGCAGAACAATGAATTGTCTTTTGAGATGAATGAGAATAAAATTATTTTTAGAACAAGCCTTTCTGCTGCAAAAAATCTAATGGCTCAGGATGGTTAATGGAAAAAACCGATGGAAATTAAAATATTTATTAAAGATTTTGAGTTTCCACTCAACTCTTCCTCTGTATTTATGTTGAAAGAAACCTACAATGAATGGAGTAAGCTGCATTAGGCAGTTAATTACATTGATCTAAGAAAGTAGGTACTTGCATTAATAAAAAAAAAAAAGCAAATTCAAAATCCAAGAATTCTTCAATTCTGTCCTTTCAAAACTTTTTGCTTTGATTTTTTCCCCAAAATTTGAATTTAAATGTCAGTGGTGGTCAATGGTGGTATCACTGTTGCAGAATTGTCTGGCTAAAATTTCCTTCATTAAAACCTAAGCCATTATAAACCCAGATAAACCTTTCCTTCTTACTCACTTCTCTTTCTAATTAACATTAAGTGGAAAAACATTGCATTACCTGGCTATTGGAAAAAAAGTGCATGTACAATACATGTATACTTTTAACAGTTCAGATTATAAAAATACATGGATAAACTTCTCTAAACTGCTTTCAGTTTAAACCAACTGGTCTGTTGGACATATCTAAATATGTAAGAAAATATGCTAATAAAAGCAACAACACACATCAGAAAAAGTGCAGTTTTTCACTCTGTATTTATGCAAACAAAACTTTATTTAAAATATTCTCTCAGCATAGTTTCTACTTTTTAATCTGCTAAATTGCAATGTTATGAGCACATATCATTAAGTTTTAGTTCGAGTAAGTTGTCCCAATTGCTCCTATTATTGTCTGTCAGTGATATGGAACACAAAACAAGACAACTATTCCTGGTCACAGACTAAGCAGAGATTGTTTAAAACCTAAGATGAGGTATCTATATTATTTCTAGTGCTAATACAAAAGCTTGCATTGAAGTTTTAGTGAAAATAAGTAAACCCTTAAACTGTCAGAAACTGTAGCTATACAACTGATGTTGCCTCAGAATAAATACATAAAATATATAAATAAATTTGAGAACTGTGTGCCAACATTGCCTTTGCACATAGGAGCACCTGTCTTTATTTTGAAATGTCCTCAGATGCTGGTCTTGCTGCATCTGCATCTGTGCCTCTGCCCTGGTATCCAAGCTTCCCTTGGTCATGCCACAGATTGTGCCACAGCTCTGGGGTCTCCTGCTTTCCCATCTTGCATACAAGGCAGAGATCCATTTGAAATCAGAGCTGATGGCATCCTCACAGGTCTGTGCCCTAGCCACAGTCATGCACTTTGTTTTACTGCTTTTGCAGCTATGAAAACTGGGATGTAGGCAACACATTGAGAACGCTCCCAGCCACTCACAGGAAAACTCTGGTGACCACCAGGTGACCACTCCTGAAGCCACTGCTGATTCAGCCCCCTCATCTCTCCACACACTTCCTCCCCTCCTTCCTGTCTTGGCTGGACAGCACCACGATCCAGACTGACACCTGGTAACACTGTCCTCTCCTCCATATGAGATGGCCAACACATCCTCATTGAATAACAAACCAAAACAGAAGGCATTGAAACCAGGGAGACCCAGATGTCTAAGAGCACAATATGTTCATGAAAGGGTGGCTAGAAAAGTAGGTATAAAGAAGTGATGAATGAATACAGCTGCATTTTCAGTGTCTTAGGTCTGATATACGACACAATTTAATTTGCTGTATAATCACATATATTACTGAAATGAACTGCAGACAGATAATATCTTAGGTTCAAGCATCAAGCTAAAGTGTGGGAGGGTATTGCAGGTTGATTAACTGTTTTTTAAGAACAAAATCTTGCTAGCAAATATATTATAGATGAAATACATAGGTTGAAAATATATTCATTTTAACAAAAAAATCCTACCAACGCAGGCCATCTGCTTTAGACTGATAGGTTTGGTAAACTGTCAGAATACCATGTAAACTGTTACAAATCTCATTTAATGAATATCTCAAAAACACACATAGCTCACACTACTGGCAAGCTTTTAATGAAAATATATATCAAAGAATCAAATATGTGTGAATTCTGAATTTCAATTACTCAATAGGATAAAGAACAAAGTCTGTAGAAAAACAGCAAGAGCTCCATCTATGCCTTTGGAAATGAATCTAAAATGATCTAAAAGAAATTCTAATCAATTTCTTAAGAAATATATTTTTCTATTGCTATTTCCTTTAACATTTTACATCATTTAAAATTTTGTAGAGATTGAAAGAAACACAAGAGAAGTAAGAGAACACAAGTTCAGCCCCCTGGGAATATTTGCAGAAATTTTGTCCAAAAGATTGGTATTTTCCACACCCCTTCACATTATTTGAGATTTTTACTATGTCCCATGGTCACCTCATTAACAGCCCCCCAAACAGTATGAAGACCCTGTAAGGCCCAGTTGAGGATCCCACTGGTGTCTAACCATACCCTTTGTGGACTGCTCCTCTACACAAAGAAAAACTCATGCACTGTCCCCCTCAGCAATAACTTCTCCCTCTGTTTTAAAATTTTGTCCGTAAGTTAAAAGTTCTATGAGGAGAAATAATAACTTAATTTCAAATACATTAAACATTTACCAAGAGAACTTCTACCAATACTCCAATGACTTCAGAAACCATCCCTAATATTCTTGAACATTTAAATTTCACTGTCATGATGATGATCAAGTCTAGAGACTTTTCACTATGATGGGAGATCACATATGCTGAAAAGAAAAAAAAATGTTTTTTCCATCAAAACATATCAGGAGTAACACAGCCCCCAGCCCTTTCCTACACTGCTTTCTTCACTGATATATGCCATTGCTCTTTTCCTTGCTCTTCACCTCATCATGGTCAACCACAGGGCTGCCCACACAGTCCACACCTTCACAGAACTGCCTACAAGTAGCTTGAAAGTGTAAGAATTCCATTTCTGTAGAAAAGTGATGATGATACAGACTCGATGCCATGTAGTCTCAATGTTTTCTCCACAAATTTCAGTCTTACACACCACAACATTAGTACTGAATGGCTTGATAGCCCAGTGCATTAATAATGACATGCAGGGAAGGGAGCAGGTGCACCCAGCTGTCAGTTTCTATAGAATAACACTGGAAAATGAAAACTATTACTTATCATGTCTAGAAACTCCATGGCTTTCACAACTCCTTCCCTACAAGCTCTCTGGGATGGCAAACAATCTTCTCAAGGTGGAGAAGACCACGCTGCTTCTCCCTCTGAAGGCTGCAGTTGCATTTTGGGCAGACTGGAGCCATCCATGGTCTCTCCTCACTCTCCTTGGTGTGTACAAATGCCTTACCAAGTTCAGCATTAGATTCTCATAGAAATCTGCCTTACCCTGCCATTAAACTGCTACCATAACATGAAATTTAGCTTCAGTTTTATTTCCCAGGGTAGGGATAGACTTCAGAATCTCCCCTTATGTATTTTATTGATAGCATTTTTACACCATTTTAAATTGCTTTGCTACCCCAAACTGTATTTCACATTACCCTGTTTCCAGTTTCTACAGTTCATATGCTTAGATTTTGAAGCACCTCCTTCTCTTTATCAAACTATATTAAAAAAAAAGGTTTTTTTCAGTTATACATATTTTTATTAAAGCAGTAGGAATGGCAGCAGAAACTCAGAATGCTCTAGCCTTGCTAAATGACTGTGTGACAGCCTGTAATTTCTCTGTCATTAAAAATACATATTCTAGCACTAAGTTCATGTTAGAAGAATGCTACCCTAGGGAATGGTTTTGCCTCATAGTATGTAATTTAATTTTATTTAACATACTGTGCATTAAGACAGAAAGTGGTCAGTTCTGGTAAGAGGATTTCTGATACACCTGAGCATTTATAACAATGGGAAATAAAGCTTCTTCACACAAAGGAATTCCAGAACACCATTCACTGCATGTATTTTCCTGGAAAGGCCTGATTGCTAATGGACCAGTGTCTTTCCTCCAGTAGTGTTACCTGGGATAAGTACACATGGGATGCTGGAAAGCCAAGCAATAATCATTGTGCACAAACTAATTAGCAGGACTACTGTGTTACTTAGTAACATATCTACAGCAAGGAGCTGAAAGAATGCCTGAAATTGAATACAGCAGTCTTTAAGATTATTTTTTCCAGTAATATTTTTATCCAGCAACTTGAATTTTTAAAGCTTCTTCTTCTCTGTTCTGACAAACTGTTCTCAGTTCAACAGAGACTAGTTTTCCTTTTCTTCTGTACTTCACAAAGTTCCTAGCTAGTAATTACCAGGTCCCAGCAATAACCACTACTGAGAGCTGATTTTGAACTCACATTTTAGGAAACAACAGAAATGCTTTCAAGAGTCCAAAGGACCTATAGACCTTGAAAAAATGTTGGATTTTGGAGAGGAGATATGCATCAATTGTTCCATCTCATATAATATTAAAAATTAGAAGATGCCTAAGGGTAGTACATGGCAGAAATTATTGGTTTTTGAAACTTACTTTTGCACATGCTGTTTGGTCTCAGTCTTCTATCCCACGTGAGACAATCAGCACTAACCAGCATCTGAGTGCACCTAGAAGTGCACACTACAGAATATTACTGCCTTTCACATGCTCATCTTAGCATCCCCTGTTGCAGCAGTACTTTGTCATCTTTAATAGTTTTATTACTTACAGTGATATTAATATCTATATTTACATTGCTGGATATTTAGGAAACTGTGGGAAAGATCAAAGAAACAGAACTGCAACAACGCTGGATTCTGCAAAGTCACTTCAGCCCTGCAAGAGCCCCTGGACATCCCCATGGGAAAGCCACTGCTCCCACAGACACCATTTCATCAACACTGGAGCACTGCCACGCAACATGGGAGCTGCTGACCACTCTGGGCAGGCATGATATGTGCATGACAAACACCAAGCCTTGCGGTCTGGTTTCCTAAATGCAAAGTTTTTGGTAGAGCAGAAGTGCCATGATGCCCAAGGGGTGTGTGGTGCCACCCCCGACTGCTCAGGGTGTCTCCCACCACCATGCAGGCAGGAAACCTGCAGACTATTACAGCTGACATTGCTATTGCAAACCATTGCAAATAAGACACATTCTTAATCTATATTAAATCCAACATTGTAGAACAAATAGCAATCATTATTTAAATTACTCAGACTGGATCTTTCTACAGAACTTGCACTCCTTTGAAACACTGTTAGAGGAGAACTACAAATGGGATGATAAACGAATGTGAAACAGATACTTTGATACCACATTTTCTTTAACTCTGGAATTTTGCAATTTACTGTGGCAGGTAATAGCTTGGAAATGTTGTAGTTATTGGTTTAGAAGTAATTTTTGAACTTCAGTAAAACTCAACAGGCGAACTGCACCAGTCATTTCATAGTGGGTCTCTATCAAGAAAAGTATTTTTCACCACAAGAAGTATTTATCACATATCCAGAATATATCATTAATATGTAAATATGAAGAAAACACTAATTGCAAACAACTTTGCTTTTACTTTTGAAATAGATAATGAGGGAGTTAGTATTTTTTACCCCCTTTATATTTTTTACTACAGATACCTACATATTCAACTGATTTGTTGCTATTTGGGATAGTTTTTTCTTTTAGAGAGGGGTGATGGAGTGGTAAGAGGTTCAATATTTTACAAACCCTATAAAGGTTAGCTTAAAATGTTTATGCTGTTTCTCTTTTTGAGCTAACATGGCCAGAATTACCATGGGTATTTCTGCATGCAAACACACATACCCAGGTACATACATACATACATGCATACATATATCATATCTGCAGTTGCAAATCATTATTGATGTTCTGTACTCAAGAAATTTTGCTAATTAACTGAATCACCCAAGAGTTCATCATTATATTTTCCTGAAGCATTTGTAGATGACTTGGTTTCCCAGAGCATTCAAGAGAGTAAAACCTAATTAATTTGTGGGGACTCAGTGGCAGGACAAAGCAGCTGCAAGCTATGCAATACTGCTCTTTCTCACAGATAATCTTGTTACACTACCAAAGTTTTAGTCAGGGACAAAAATAACACATGGAGAATTGCACAGTACTCTAGAAGATGTTCAATCACTAAAATATGAGGATTAGGAAAAACATCTTAATGGCATTACTTACACAGCTACTAGGGAAGGGGAGATTATTTGCCAGAGGGAATTTAATTTGCTGTGGAGCAGCACAATACTTTAGCTGCATAGCCTTTCTTTCAACCCTGCACTAGAACTTGTGCAGAGAGCAAATCCCAGAACAACAAGTAACCCAGGTTTCTTACAAAATATTTGTAGCACAAAGAGTCTGGAAAAATGCAGCGATGCCCTCATAGATTGGCAGCTGATTCATGTGATAGTTACCATGGTAATTCTCAGTTCAATTTTATCAAATCAGCAGGTAAGGTGTATCCATTTTCTGCTGTCACTACAGAAGTTACCAGAAGTACAGGTCCAGAAGTTACCAGAAGTACAGGGCTATACAGCTGGTAAAACCAGGTGGCACCAAAGCCTCTTGAGTCACTCCACAGCTCTACCCTGCCAGCCCTATTCCCTCACCCAGGGTCCTGGACCCAGCAAGTTGCCCCAGCACTCAGCCGAACATTTTTTCTGGTTTATTGACCAGCCCTTTCAGCTGTGGTCTGTTTATGATGCATGCACGTTCAATGAAAATGGTTTTTGCTGTTCTAAATCTCTTTTCATTTCCCATGTAGTTTTTACATTTTATGTTTACAGTTGGCAAAATTTACACTATCTGCACAGCTTTCCACCCAATCTACTGAGAGCAAGTTGGATGTCTTGGTTAACTCTATCAAATAGCTCAATTTTTCCAAACATCCTTTCAATACCTAGTTTTCAGAACACAAAATTGCTATTTTGTGTTTTCCAGAAGTCATCTTCATAATGGGTCAACCCCCTGGTAGTAGAAACTATACCTTTAAGAGATTAGTGTAAGAAGAAAAACCCTGAACAGGGAGACAGGAATTACAACACTTGCAACAAGGCTTAGAAAAAAAGGCACATTTCCTGCCAAAATTTAAATGCTGAAAGATCCCTATCACATAAGTTGTTAAAATCAACACTAAAAGTAATTTTAGATGCTTGGATGAATAAAGAAATGTGTGCTTCAGTTTGTGCCCACTGACTCATGTCCTTTGAAGAATAAAGAGTGTTCCATTGGCATGCTTTGGAAGAGTAGGAGCCGAGAAGCATTTAAAAGACAGGACTCCAAAAGATCTGAAGTAATAACTCTTCTGACAGCTTTGGATAGTATGCTGCTTAGGATGTTCTGTGGAATACTCTAGGCATATTTTAATTATAAAAAGAATTAACCCTGTCAGATAAGAAATAAAAAGAAATTCAGAGATCTTCCTGCTTTAAAATATGGGAGGTTTAGGAACCAATGCACCCAACACTCCTAACAACAGCTGCATTGTGAATTCTTTTTCTGTGCTGTTAATAAACAGAAATGAGCCAGGAAGGTGCTACCACCACCTCCCTTGTCCTACACAGCACCGTGGCACTAGATAAAGCTAGTTACCATCATCATTTAAATTACTCAGACTGGAACTTTCTACAGAACTTGCTCTTTGAAACAATGTTGGAGGAGAACTACAAATTGAGACAGGGCGTTGCATACTTTAAAGACAAAAATCAATAAATTAAAACCATTTGAATGATTAAATGGAGGCATATCTTTAAATTATTGTGCCCAATGTCTAAGCCTTCGGACAACAAATACAATGAAGAAGTAATAGAGGACCTGGAGAAGCAGCTATCAAAGGTTCCTTTCATCACTGCAATAACTCAAAAGGTCCACAGAAAAAAATATACAAAAAAGCAACTTCACATGAAGCTAATAAGGGCTTGACAGCTGATCTGATGTGTTACAGATATTACCACCCCCTCTCTCCTCATTTCCCCCTCCTAACACTATGCAGACCTATTAGAATCCTTATTTTGGATTCACAGCTGACAAGATGAGAATTATTTTCAACTTCTGTGTCAGACAAAAAGCAATTACCTACTGCTTATATGTGGGTACCTATTACACTACACTCTGTGAAGAAATATTTATTTACAAATACTCATAGAAATGAGACCAACAGATTTTCTCACTGTAAAGCAAAATAGGTATATTTTTTATCAACACTTGAATAAATTTTAATTCATATTTTAAAGAAATTAAGGAAACATTACAGCTAGTTATTTGTAGTGGTAATGACAAAAGGTGGCAAGCTGCAATGTTAGACATGAGGCCACACACATACATGCTATAGATCCTTGCAGTAATTTGCACAAACAGCCTGGTATTTCAACAGTTAGCAACTTGATGTGACAATGCAAAGCACCAAGTAATCTTCTCATTACTATTATACAAAAAAAGATAGCATATGTTTTTCTAAAGAGATTGTATTTTATTACTCGTTATGCTCCCGCCAAAGAATACAGAATCAAGGAAATACTTTCATGGCTCTACTTTTGGCATGCTGAATCACGGCTGCCACAAATAAAGTGTAACAGACTCTTGTTCTCAATTGTTTTTCAGGAATTGATGAATAATTGAAAAAAAAAATCAGATTGGTATTCTTTCTAAGCATCTAAAATGCTCTTGCCATTCTATTATATTTTATTAAAACCGAATTAAAAATGAGATCATGTTCAGAATCTTATCTCCATTAAAATTACAAACACCAAGAATCAACACCTTCATGTGATAATTTTGAATGATATTTTTGATCTGCTGTATGTACAGCACAAACTGAGAAAGGATACTGATTCCCAAATAGGACTATTAGCACACACAGAGAATTACCATATTCATAGAATTATTATGAAAGTACCAGCAACTCTTCATCTAAATAAAGCTTCTTAATGCTGTTTAAGAAGCACTTCGGATTTTTGCAAAATGCAATTTTCTGAAAGGGAAAGTGAGATTCTAACAACTCACAAAATTATGAGGAAACAGAAATATGGGCAATAACACATAATTCCAGTGAATCATCTCCCATATTAATAAACACAGTAAACTGTTTGCATTGTAATTTGCAAATATTATATGTAATTTGCAAATATATGTAGTATACATATATTCATGTATACTATTACATGACTTTCTATAAGAGGATGCTATATACCTACCATATAATTTTACTGAACTTTTATTTCTATGATAATTATGCCATACTAGTGTTTGGATGCAAGGATTCCAAGCAATAAAGTCAAGCAATATGGAAAAACTCCCTAAAACTCCTCCACTGACTTCTAGAAGTGTTTTCTAACTGTGGATATGGAAAAATTTCTACTAATAAACAGAAAAAGGCATTTCATTCCTGAACTTTTAATTCTAAAACATTTTTAAAAACTGCATTATCAAAACTGAAAAAAAAATATGACAAAGTGCTTTTATGCATTTTCAATTACAAATTTTCAATATTCATTGTTGCAAAATCATCTTTTTCTGGTTTGTCTAGCCTACACACATTAGCTGTCCTGTCTTAAATCCTTAGATTCAAAAAGTAATCTTCAGTACATATAAAAAAATCTTCATGTATCATCCAATAGAAAGCATGACTAAATTGTAAGAGAAGGAAAAGTTGATGTGGCTGTCCTGTGCTATTTCCAACTGTCTAAGATGCCTGCATAAATAAGTATGAATCACTGATTAGTTTAGCATCTCTAGGACAGCTAATTGGAATCAATTTACTGCACTCACTTATACTCTGGTATAAAAGCTCCTCAACAATTCCTTAAAGGAAGCTGCCATAATCACCTTTACATGAAATTGTATCTTATAAAAATCACAACAGATTTTCTACTTCTAGAAGGCTTTATCTGGTCTTTAACAAAAATGTTGGTTCTCTTTTTGGCCTTGCATCAATCCAAGTTCATTACCCATCTCCTGCTACATGCAGACACATCTATCAGGAAATAGGACAGCCAACCTGGTTTGTCTCATACCTAAGTGAAACAGTTGGGTGCCTGAAAAGAGCATTTTATCCTGTCTTAAAATGAATATCAAAGATGGTAGTTATGACATTCTTGCCTCTCAAGGTGCCTACTGTCCTCTCCATAAGTGTCCACACAACCTTCAGTTCCTGAGTCTTTCTGACACTGAGGTAATGTCTTAAATCCAGATACCCTACTTCTGACTTTTCACTTCTGGTGAAGTGAGCCCACCTTACTGATCACATAAAATAGATTAAAAAAGAATCTAATTTCAAGGGCTGCATTAATAGTGATAGTCTTCAAATAATTTATTTTGCTTATGCTCAACCGGCACACTGATGATGACTTAACACATGTCCATTAACACCCACTTGTGTCACTAATATCAGTGTAAACCCACACTGAACTTACTGCATACAAAATTCTTTTGGACTTACTGAAATACATATCAGCATCAGCTACAGAACTTACCATTAACATCCACTGGACTGAATCCCTAAGTTCAACTTTCTTGTATGAATATTTAACTAATCAGAAGTGTACACTTTTATGCAGTAATAAATTGATATTTCTATGGACTAAAACTCTTACAGACTAATCTAGAAGAAACATTCACTGAAAGAAACTAACCAAATCCAGCCCTTTCAAAGAGGTAAGTGCTGACAAAAAGCACCATCAAGCTGAAGAACTGAAAGCTGGAAGAGAATTGAATGTGAACATACAAAAAGCTTTGAAGTACAATTAGAGCATCTGTCAATGCAGCTCCCTGCTGAGCACTACCACAATTCAATGGAGAATAGCAGGACATCACCTTTCTGTCCCTGTGCACTCTGGCAATCTCAGGTAATGCATCTTTGGTCTGACCAATATGGCCTTGTGTATGTCTTTAGAGATGGAGAAATTAACAGCCCGAGTAGCATCCCCTGTTGGGACAGAGAAGTAAACTGCAAAAGGCATAGGTGAAAGGTTTAGCTAGCATACAATAGAGTAAATTCAGTCAATTGTTTTCAAAAAAACCCCAAGAACCTGATCTATAAGGAGGGCAAGAGCAAATGGCTACTTTGGCACAGCAAAAAGCAAACCAAAGAGGGTTTAATCCAATTGTATGAACACATGGGGGCAGTGAGTGAGGAGAGATGAGAGACATGGGTGGCACAAAAGCAAATGCATCTAAACCAGCAATGAATGAACTGAAGCTTCAAGTTAGATGTCTGTTTCTAACCACAGAACATTCTTGTGCAAGGTTCAGCAAGTTCACCCAGAAGATGCCTTCACTCGGGTATTCATCATGCATGGTCATTGCTAATTGTACAGTTACAATCTTGATTTTTATTTTAGAACCTTGAAATCTCTGTAGTAAAAGAGTGCAAAACATAGAAATAAAATAGTTTCACAGCTCATGGTTCATGCATATCAGGATTTTTGAATTTTTTTTTTACTATTTTAGGAATGTTCCTTTCCAAAAAGCTGTTAAGAAAGCTTAAAGAGCTGTATGGTTGAAATGAAAGATAGTGTTTATTGAAGTAAAAAAAATAAGTGAGAAGAATACAAAATTAGAATTATAATTATCTATGGGGCTTTTTAAATATACAGTGAATAAGAAAGCCTACAGAGGCAAATTGCATTGATAATATCAAGAAAATAGCAAGCTGTTTGGAATTGTTTTCACTAGACATTGACAGTACATTGAACTACAATAATTATGCAGTATTTCAGTTCATTATAAACATGCTGACAACTGTAAGAAATCAAAGTCCCTCCATGAAATCCACAGACATTTCATGTAACTTTACAGCTGAGGAAATTATCTGTGGAACCTAATTTGCAAAGAAAGTATCAAAATGAAAATGTCAGAAAAAAGTTTAACCTTTTTGGACATGTGAAACTTGAAGAGACCCTTTCATATTGAAAGCATTCTATAATGACAGCTGGTTTTAATTAAGACACAAAAGAAATAAACTTTTCAGTGTGCACAAGTATAAAGATTTTAAACAGCAATGACTAAAGCTTTGTCTGTACTGCAAAAACTGGTAGAGGATTCTAGATGATTGCTACAATTTCATAGCAGTCCATGTAAAGTCCAGAAAGCCTACTTTCTACAGTAATCCCTCATTTTCTAAATTTTATTTCATCATCCCAAATAGTATCATTATTTGGAAGAATAAGGTGTAAAGTCCTGTTTGAATTACAAATTCTTACTTAGTGTTTAGTGTATTTTTAAAGTGTAAGTATATCCATTTAGCTGTTAATCCTGGAGCTTCCCTGGAAAGCCTGCTGTGCAAAATCATGTAGCAGTTAGAAAGGAGAAACAGTCACAGGCTTTGCCTGGTCTCTTCTGGCATTAACTTCCACAGCGGGGGCTCTGATTCTGAGATGGTTTTCACAGGAAACAAGCCAGGAGTATCTCCTACTATTCTGTGGGGTAATGGCATAGAATAGTGTGTTTTGAGTTTCTTAAAGGTAGACATTTCCAATCTATCAGATGGTTTTGTAGGTGGAGAATTTTAGCTCTGTTCTGATGAGCACAAATTTCAAGTGAAGTTCACAGAGGAAAACGATTTTGTATTCTGTGGTCCATGAGAAGCACTGCTGGTGACTCCAGAGTGACCACAGAAACCTACTGGAGCAATGGATATTTAACAGCATCAAGTATATCCCTAAGTTCATTCTTAGTATATTTTTTAGTTATTCAAAGCTGTTTTTTTATCTAAAATACAACAAATTAAATTCATTAAATTTCACAGTTGCTAAAAATAGAACCTACCTGGGCTCAAGCACCCTACATCCTGTGTCTTGTGGCACCACTGAGGTAGTGAACACGCTGAAGGCTGGACCCTTACTTCACAACCTGAATAAGTACTCAAAACAAAGCAGAATGCTACAGGGCCTACAAAAGCCAGTAACAGCATATTTGAAAACACTTCTTCCTGCTCCTTATTTTTGACTTCTGGCCGGGGAACTCAGGCACAGCATTTCACTGATTTATCATGGGCAGAGTCAGAGTCACCTTTGGGTAACGCTCCTACAGTGTATGGTGTGACTCTTCTTTATTACCTCCAGAGTGGAAAGGGTTTATAACAATAAAAGCTCATGGAAACTGAAAGCAGCAGTTTGCTGGTTTTCTTGCTGCCAACATGCAGAAATCTTTTTCCTTACAGAACCGTGACAGGTGTTGACAGCCTTTGCAGAGAGCAGCAAAGAGATCTCCAATGTAAATGCAAGCTCCAGCATAAATGCAGTCTGAGCCATCTCAGTGCTTTTGGTCCATGGTTAACCAAAAAACTGTATTTGTTTTCTTTGGTAAAAGTAACAGTGCACTGGCTTGGAGAAGAACTGGTTTGTTTGTATCTTCAGAAGAAATCTGATGAACGAGCTACTGGATCACAGCAGAAAGCTCATTTATAAGGAACAGTCGTGACTGCTCAGCCCACTGAGTCACTTACAAAGGTCCATATTCCAACTTTTCCAGTATGTCTAAGAGTTAAATCACATGAAAAAAATTGCATCAGTATGTAGTTAGATACAGTGTAACTACTGGTGACAGAGAAATTATTCAATGTAGTAACTAACTGTAAGAAACCAAAAGCTTACAACTTTTGATATTAAATTGTTTTATCATTTTTCTGATATACAACAGCATCAGTAGACATCAAATTCTGATGATATTGTTCAGTATTATCACTGAACAATTTTTAAAACTTCTTTCTTCCATACTTCTCAAAAGCATGATCAGCTTTTTAGGAGGACAGGAACTAAGATTGTTTCTGCGTTTGAATCAAATATCAAAATATACAATTCCTTCCATTATACAGTATTAGACACAGAGAGGTTTGTCTCCTTCATTTACACAAACTGTGCATGAGTTTTCCCAAGAAATTCTGGATTCCAGCAGCAACTCCCCCAGCAACACCTAAGCCTCTCAACCTCAAACTCAAAATACTAAACATCTTGCAAACACAGTAGCCATCAGTCCTCTGTAAAATTCCAGCTTCCTGCCTCTCACTTCCACAACCCTATATATTATCAAGACAGAGGTTAAAATACCAGCACCATTTAATGGATCAGCAGGACTGAGAGAGCCAAGAGGCAGCACATGATTAGCAGCTTAATGATTTGCACCATTACTGGTGCAAATCATTAAGGATTATTGCACCATTACTGGTGCAAAAGGCAATAATCCTGTCTGAATTCTGCAATTCCAATAATCTTTGCTTTTCTCCCCTGGATATCCCCTGGATAACTCACATTTATCCAACATCCTTCTCTGAAATTTAGCTCTTTATTTAGCTCGCAAAGTAGTTATCCTAAGTAGTCAAACTATTCATCTTTTGGTGTCACTGACAGTTACCTCGGCAACAAATCTTTGAAGGGAAACCTTGTTTTCATCTGGTAACTCAAAATAGGACTGAAGGGTCAACAGGAAAGCAAATGCAAAAAGGCAGCTCATAAGCCTGAA
Source organism: Serinus canaria (assembly GCF_022539315.1). Taxonomy (NCBI): domain Eukaryota; kingdom Metazoa; phylum Chordata; class Aves; order Passeriformes; family Fringillidae; genus Serinus; species Serinus canaria. The sequence goes on from NC_066316.1 coordinate 83,366,817, forward strand.
AAGTGTTCAACAAATGGACTGCTTTCATTCGCAGAGTTCAAACATCTAAGAGAGATAATAATTTCTTTTTATTTACTATGTCACATGACTGGGGGAAAAACACCTAAAAAGTGGCCTGTTCACTTAAAAAATAGGTGCAGGAGTATTGCATTTCAAGAAGCACTTGGGAGAAGCCTCAGGAATGTAGATGATACAATCCTGACCAAATTTAAATAAGAAGAAACCACACAGTCTAATTGCAGACACTAAAAACAGTGACATAAGTTTAAATCCTCTGTGTCTGACACACATCTGTGTACATACACGCACGGATGGTGGATCTCACCCTTGCCCTGCATTTGGGACCTAGGTGTGCTGTATTTGCTGAGTTTAGACAAAGTAGCCCTGTGACCAAGCAATACAAACACTGAACTAAAACGGGGTCCTATGGCAAAGGAAAAAGGTATAAAAACTGATGTAAGAGTTATCTGAGACTCTGCCTGCCGACTTGCAGAGCAGTGGTGCTTTCTGCAGAAGCAACATGTGAGTCTCCATAAATACATGAAACAGATTTTGACTCTCTTCTGCCAAGGCTGGGAATGAGACCTTTGCTTGATTTGGATCACCTGAAGCAAAATCCCTGAGAATGAAGAAATAAAGCCCCACGCTCCTCTGATGACAATGGATTTGCTACAATTATGTTTTGCAAAAGGCAGAATGAACTGATAGCAAGGCAATGCAGTGATAGAATGAACTCCACATGACAGCAGCACAGAGCACAGAAGCCATCTGACAAAAGAGAGATACCATGCTCTACCATGTCACCTGTCCTGTGAAAAGTGCAGAAAACCAGACATTTTCAGACAGTTCATGTCAATAGAAACTAAAGATCTAAGTCAGGCCAGGTGAACTGCACCAAATACCGATTTCTCCCCACTGGGTATTTAAGGGAGCGCAGGATGACTGCCTTCCATGAGATATCCACAGCACAGTCTCTAATGCCAGGGGACATAATGCCCACTCCAAAGCCAGAGTCAGCATGGGCTCACCTCAGGAAACAGCAAGCCTGGTATCCCTTCTGAAATCCTCTTGAAATATAAACTCAAAGCCAAATGGATATTATTCTTTTAATTGGCTTACAAGGATGATATAAATACATTCCTGACTGTATATATATGGGGCATGGGAATTTCAAAACAAGCCACAGCTCCAGAAATGCCATTTACATTCATTCTCATTCTGGATACTTCAGATAATCACGGCAAACAGTTAAATATAAATGCCAGACCAATAATTTTGTCTTGGCTTTGGGTTTTTATTGAGAGAAGTTAGCTTGAAAGACAAGAACTTCTTATTAATAGTTATCAAAAGTACCTGGAAAAATAAAACATAATTTAAAAATTGCTTTGTTTCGAGGAAATAGATTTAGTCAGCAAGCAGCACTGCAATTACTGATCAAGCATGCATAGGTCAACATCGCTCAGCAGAAATATTAACTGCTATTTTTTATTTTAGTTTACATTTATAAAAATAGAATCAGGATATGCAGTTATTTGTTTCACAAGTCTTGGAATAACGCACACACAATATTTACCATTTTGGCATAACCTTCTTCTACTGAAATTAATCAAGTGACACTGATTTCAATGGAAAAAAGGACCAGCTCATGTTTGCAATACCATCTATTCTGTATTGCTGCTTCCACAAGCAAATAATGGAAGACATGTGATGCTTTTATTTAAACTGCTTGGATTTCTTCTCTCTGAAGTGCATTAGGATAAAATTAGTGAGCTATATTTCTACCCACTTGTGATTAGCAATAAATACTCCCTCTCGTAGCCTGGTGCACTTTTCCCCTGTGAAATCTAATCAACACCCAGTTTTAAAAATTCAGATATGGAGATATATATTTCTTCTTGTGTAGAAAAAGAACAGGGAGAGATGATACAACACTGTATGATAACAGCCAAGGATCTTTAGGGTCGGGGAAAAAATACTAATGAAGGGACATTGACACAATCATGAAGTAAAAAGAAAACATTTAATATTTCTCCTGGTTTGGGAATCAGGGATGTAGAGGGAAACTATACAGTAAAAAATGCTTTGGTTCTACTGAGCACAGCAGAAAGGATTCAGCTTCCAGTTTAGAAAGCCCTGACCCATTCCTTAAGGTAAGTCAAGGGGGTTAATAGGGGAGAAATCTAGGAGGATGTTGGCTCCCACATTCTTCCACTAAGAATCCACTGCTGGCTTGTCCTGGAAGATTATGAATCAGAGTAGCTAAGACCCTAGGCTGATTCCATAAGGTTATTTCATGAAAAGAATGACCAGTGGGTTTTTTTACTTGATATTGTAAATTTCTATTTTCTACTGAGTCTGCTTCTAAAATACTATTCTTCTAAGGTTCTGATTGACCTTCCAACTGATTTTTGGTGAATACACATTTATCTTGTTCTTGATTGGAACAATTGATTTGTCTATGTGACAGACAAATATATATTACAGATAAACATATATCTGTAAATTTGATTGCAAGCCCCCAACAAGACCCCAAACTAACACTTACAGTTTTACATACCATATAAAACTTAAGAAAATTCCAGGGTAGCTAGGCCAGAATGTCTGCTACAGGTGCAGACTGTAAAAGCAGTGGTGCAAGGACCAATTTCTTTACACTACATCTCTGGTAGTAATACTGCTCTCTGGTGCAGTATTATTAAAAGCTGTGTGGATGGAAATCGATTCAGTATGTTTGAGTCTAGGAAGAGAAAGAAACTGATTATAAAATACCTTAGAAACACACCAGAGACACACAGAAGACATGTTTATGCATAAAAGTTCTGGATTCTTATTAATATGAACCCTAAGGCAAACTTTTGCCAGTGTGAACTGATGGATTGAAGGCATACTGAGTTTCCATTGGGAAGATGTTTCTTTTTTATACAAACATTTCCTGCTTCTTTGAAAATTTTGTTTTGACCTGCTTTGACCTGCTTCTTTGAAAATTTTGTTTTAGACTACTGAACAGCTTACTTCTTCCTTTAAACTCAGGCCTCTGTCAGTGTTACCCCTGCAAAGAAAGCAGTTTATTGGAAAATAGCCTAGGCTGGATTCAGTGCAGCCTCCCTTTCTCATGACACTAACTCATACCCATGGGCACAAATCAACCTGTGTAAAAAAGAGGAAATATTTTGTTCTTTCTCTCTCCCCAGAGGCCTGAGCCAAGCTGCACAGGAAGTGAAGAAAACACTTATGTCTTCTTGTTGCAACTCCTTTTATCAAAACAGTCGCATGCTCAGTCAATGATAAAAATGCTAGAAAGATCTGAGCTTATCCAAAAGCAAAATGGATATTGTTTGTGATGCTTTTGAAACAATTACTTTTCAGGAAAGCCAGTTATGGAAGAGTTCCAGTATCCCATTAAATGCTCTTGTTTTTAATCTAAATGTTCTCGTTAGATGTTATAAAGGAAGTTTTAAAGGTTATAAAACACTTGTGGATCAATTTAATAACCAAATTTAATAACTGAAAGGATTATTTTGAATGAATAGGAAATTTTATTTAAATTTATTAAAATGCTTTCTTCAAAATTTGCTCTTTCATTTTGTTTCTTAATGAAAGATCTATTGTCTTAATTGTTACCTAATAAAACCTGTTGGTTTCCTATTAGCCACAACTTTTTGGCAGTACTTGTTGCTAACCAGAAGGCTACACAGATTATACATGTTTACACACACAGAGATACTAAACATAAATGAAAATATATCTGCAGAGTTTTATATCAGAAAATGCAATCAGTTGCTGACACTTTGAATTTTAATTTATGAAACACTGAAGCTAAATTGTGTCAAACTGCATTCAGATGAAAACTAGAATCACCAAAATATAGAAGATAATGTTCTAAAAATAGTTATGTACATTTGTCAGACTTCTGGATTCATACACACACACAGTCTTCTCTCTCCCCACAATTACCCCCAGCTTAGGAAAATTATTTGCACATTAAAAAGGAGTCATATTTTCAGCTAAATGAGTTAAAAGTCCTGATACTCACATAATAAAGGAATTTAAGATTGAGAGACTTGTTTATATATGACAGACTGGACAGAATGCAGCTGCATTTCAATTCCACATGAATCTCTGTAGCTCTTAAACTGAGCAAGCTAAAACCACTATTTCTTTACCCTCAGAACATACTAGAGACTACTACAGAGAGGTTAAGCCAGAAGTTCACATTTGGTAGAACGTCAAACATTCTGGCTCTACAATTCATAGAACTTAGAAGTTTTTGAAATAAAATATAAATAGTGTATAATAGTAAATATTGACTGATATCTCACAATTTTAAATGGGAAGTACAGCTTTGAAGGAAATAACCCAAAACCAACCTTACTTGAGTAAAGCAGACCAGAACACACACAGACGTATCATATTCACCTCCTGCAAAAGATGGGGGTGTGATATGAGTACTGCTCCTTCCTAGCTTTCCAGGATTGTACTGACCAACATGGCATTTTCTTTTCAACATGAAAAGAAGGCATACAATAGTTTCTCTGTAGTCACTGGTGTCAGGAATCACCAAATTTTGAAACAGCCCTAAAACAAAAGAAGACAAACTGGGTGACAACAGCCAAGCTCTGTGTAAGACAGCAGATTCTGAACTTGCTCCTGAGCCACTCAAGACCTGGTCATTCTAAATTTGTCTCACTTAGCATTTCATCACCTTTTGTCCCCAGAAACAGAGTTGTTTTCTAGAAAAAGACCTCCCTCGTTTCTGACCATCTTTTATTTCAGTCAGAGCCAAGTACACATTCAGTATCAACCACAGAAAAAAAATGAGTGATTCCTCATAGAACCAGGGTGATGTCAAAAAAGGTTATGAAAATAAGCACAACATTCTTCTAAGTCTATGCACAAGGAACTTCACTCTGTATAGAGAAAAATGTAATAACCAGATTATAAATTGAACTTGATTTGCCATGAAAATACAAGCCTCTTTTTTTTTTTCTGAGGTTTGTTTAAATGCTAAAAAATTCCAACTTCAGAATAAATTTAAGTTTACTGACAAATGCAAAAAGCTGAAGACATTCTCTTGACACAAACTGTCTTTTTGTTACGAGGTATTTCCATTAATGTATTGGGTATTAATGTAGTGGGTATTTCCAGGTATTACGTTAAGAGGCTACTAGAAAATGAGGATTAGCCCTTTTTGCATGTATGATTCTGACCCCATCAGCTATTCCTGAAATAGAATTTGTGCAAACTATATTCCTTGTACACCATCAAGTCCAGCTTTCTGTTTGACATTGTGTTTTCACCCACATAATTTGCACAAAACCAACTCACTTCTGCAGCCAAAGACTAACTTTAAAAAAAAAAAATATTTTCAGAACTGTTATCCCACTGAATTTTCTGTCTGGAACAAGGAGTCCTCATCCCTGACACATTCTCAATTCAGTTGGAAATTAATTAATCCTTCACTGTTGTCAAATAATAAAGATGGTTGAAGCGCTCTGCTTCCACCATGATGCTTCATCCTCACACGGACCAGAATGTAAAAGGAGTTAATTTTTAACCATGCACAAGCACGGTGAGGATTTGAATATGGACACTCAGATCTTCAAACCAGAGCACCAGCTCCCCATACTGACTGAGGATCTCAGAGGTTCTTCTGTCTGCTTCTCTCTAAGCTACAATGCTAAGAAAATATTCGTCTTTTTTGCTCCACAGACTCTAACTGTAATCTCACAAAATGTCTTTTTTTCCATTAACAAAGCCAAAAATAACTACTTAGTCATTTGATTGTGAACAGAATAGCCTTTTATCAAAGCACTGCACCACTGCTGACAGATATGGATGTAATAATCACTCTCCCCAAATATGTAACCTAGAAGGACATATAGTCCTTACCAGGGTGAGAAAAATCCAGCTAAGTGGAACTGCACTGCTTGCTCAATTCTCAACTGTTTTATAAATCCATAAGAAGTCTGTTCTAATACAGTTATAACAATTACATTTAGCTAATCTGTCTAATTAGACATAACCAGGAATACCATATGGATACAGGACAAACCCTCCCACAACACATTATGCTAAGAAGCAAGGATTTGGGGGTTATGCTGATTATTTAATGCCTCTCAGAGGCAGGAAGCCACAGTGAACAGATGGATCAAATGGCAAATAACCCCACAGCAGCCAAATGCTGGCAGCGGTAACCCCGCCAGCACCTGCAGAAAGGGCAACAAATCCCCACCCTTCTGGGCTACACTTCAGAGCAAAAGCGCTTGTAAACATTTCCAAGTGTTTAACTGTGACAGTCAGGCTTACCTCCAACCTCCCACTGGTGATAAAATACTGGTTATGGGAGTCTGCTGCGTGCGCACAAAGAAACTGCCTTGGTTTTCAGAGACCTCGTGTTCAGTAAGATTGATTTCAAATCAACATAGCACTCTGTGTTGCTGGGAAATGGGGGAACTGAAATACTATCATATTTTCTATTATTACAGGCACATATCACATAGCACAGCAGGACCCAATTAGTGTTAGTATTACATTAGTACAACATTAATGATTATTAATGGCAATTTGTTTGGACAAAATTGGACCTCTTGACAGGATTTGATCCATTCATTAATTCCCAGTTTTCAGGATACCTTCCAGAAGCGAAGCAAAGTGCTTTTGTCATTGCAAACATTAAAAAGGCACATATAATACATTTTGTTCTGGGCTGTGGCAGTTAATTGAAATGATATGTCTCAAGCAATCAGGCCACAAAACCAGGATGCTTGCTATGAAAGTGGCCTAGAATAAAGGGTGCAAAAGAAAATACTTCACAATTTTAAATGAGCTGGAATTGGTGAGGCCTATTTCATACACAGCAACAGTTTCACTCTCTGACTTCAGTCAGTGACTGTCTTCTGTAGGGTCAACTGGAAAAAGTATTTTTGGCTCTTTGGTCAAAGAGAGTTATTTCCAAGAGGAACAAGAAACACACTCCAAAACTTTCTGTTTGCAGTCACTTAGAAAGTAAAAATACCTGGGACTCAATTTTTAAATAAAGGACTTGATTTTTAAAACGAGGAAAGATGCTAATAGTGTCCCACCTGTGCAATAGCTCTGTATTGAGACCACTCAGGGAGGATACTGGATGCTAAGCCTGAGCTTTGCCAGAGTGAATTCCCAAGCTGCCAACAGAGGCAATAGTATCACAGAATCTTAGAACAGTTTGGTTGGAAGGGACCTTTAAAGGTCCCTGCAATTAGATCTGGTTACTCAGTGCCCCTCCAACCTGACCTTGAATCTCTCCAAGGATGGGGCACCTACCATTTCTCTGTGCAACCTGTTCCAGTGTTTCACCACTTGCATCACAAAATAATTATTCCTTATATCTAGTGTGAATCTACAATCTTTTAGTTTAAAACCATTATCTGTTGTCCCATCACACAAGTTCCTACTAAAAATCATCTGTAGCAGCTAAATATTCCACAAAATGCCTAAAAATTACTGATAAAGACATAAAGAGATCTCCCTGAGAAAAAGGACATGACAGTTCCCATGAAACATAATCACATCTATGAAATGTTAAGGTACACAGAAGAGATTGAGATCCTCCCCCAAAATGCTTTTTAAATTTTGTATCTTGAAGTCCACCCAAGGAAAATAAAAGGATAGAAATGTGACTAAGAAAAGACACAACCACTTATCCTTAGTAACTTCCTGAATCTAAAGTCAATGACACTACATGATTAAAAATTATCAAGTCTAGTCATTACAAGCCAATATTTATATACATATAACTTCCCCTGGTTAGGGAGCCCAAAAAAGACTTACCAAACTTTAAACTTTTAGAAACATCACAGACAGTGTGTTTATTATATATACATACACAAGGACGATATTATAGGTAAAACCTGAAAAAAATGTAAAAGTAAACTAATACATTATAAAGCTTACTTCAGAGAGTTTAAAAAAAATTAAAATAAAAATAAAATTTAACCAATAATAATTATAATTTTTATCAAAGATAAGGTTCTTGCTGAAAATATGGGAGAAAAATCTGCAGTTATACCATTCTAAGCAGAGATACTGCTTTGAAAAGCAAAAGTTGAAGCATTAAGCAAGAGGTATAAAACTCATTACTTTTGGTATGTGACCATGTTGTATGTAGCCAGAGTGTGTGCTCTAAATAGAATTTTTCTTTGTCTATGTGGTAGCACGTCCCTAAAATAAAAAATTATCATCAGCACACAGTCTTTATTACTGCACTGGCTATTGTGTGGGCAGTTTTTTCCCCCTCCTTTAGATAAAGGAGGGGAAAGAGAGGAAGAAAAAAGAAAAAAAAAAAACTATTCTTGCTGCTTGCTTGCAGAGAAATGTGTACTCCAGATTGGACAGTGAACTCAGAGTTGTTTTGATTTTAATACTTAATTCATTAGTAATGGAAAAACTTCACATCATAGTGGAGAATAATCTGGTGAATTTCTCAACTTGTAGGACATTGTTTTTGATAATTTGCCAAGCAGAGTGGAAGATTTATTATGCAGAGTGTGCCAAAATGGCAAAAAGCTTCTCACGCTGTAGGGCCACAAAACAATTATTTTATGGGACTGAATTTACTGGTTCTTCTGCTTTATGGCCCTATAGTGCCACACAAATGAAACATTAAGTCTGCTGCAGGTCTTGCATTGCATCTCAACAGGTTAAGAAACCAGCTGGGACATTTCTTTTGGTTCTTTCAGGCCACCAAATCAACTTTTAGTTCAATACATGCCCCAACACTTTTGTAAGCCAGATGGCCAGTGGTTCAACATGCACTTTTGCTGTCGCTGTTTTGGTACTTTGTTATGAGGACAACCAAAAATATTTCTCCTTAAAGGTAGATTATTTTCACTGTCCTTGGATATAGTACAGGTGATATACCTATGTTTACTTTTATACAAAATTTATTTTTAAAATTCAGATACTTGCAGCAAAATATATGCATTTGTCATAGAATAAGACAATTGTCTTTATTTTGTTTTAAAATTTCTCCTTGCAATTATAAACAGAATAAAATACTTTAGTTTTTTTTTTTTTAACACCAACTTTTATACATATGCAATTTAGGTCTAATTTGTAGGTTAAAATATTTCTGGAGTGGGAAAAAAATCCCAGTTCTAAAAATATCCAATACACCATCTATTGTTATCAGGAAAACACACTTTTTTAGTTTGTCAGTGTGATAAAGCACCATGAGTAAGAAGCAGATGTGACACTGATGGGGAAAGATAAAATACCCAAAATTTGTTTCTTAACCACAGGAATATACCTAGAGTGACATATCTCCATTCTCACTTGTAAGTTTGCAAGTGTATAGCTATTTTTCCTAGTTCTTGTGCAGTAGACCCTGATGCTTCTTTTTTCAGTTAAGAAAAAATGTACTTGCTGAGATACAGCAAATAAACTTCAAGCCCAGACTGTTGTCATGGTTACTCTGAGACACCCTAGTATAGAAAGTATCTTACAGGTAATTTTCATTTTTGTTTTAAAAATTGTTCGTTTGTTTACAAAGTTAAAATTCTTTCCTACTGAATGCTTAGGTGCCAATGCATCCATAATTTAGTGGCTACTGTTTTTCCAAGTAATTTAGTTTTAATGGCCCCTGCGCAGTGGAAAATGTGGTATCATAAGGGTTTCCAGAGCAATTCCAAGCAAGATACAGCAAAGTGTTTTGTCTTGATAAATTGGACAAACCAGCCATAGCATACCACCTTCCAAATATGTGGCTTCACAGATGAATTATATGTTCATTTTACTCCAATGCTTTAGCTAGAGGCTGGTTTATTTATTTATTCTGGAGACATTTCCTCACGCTATTGCAGTTAACACTTGCCAGCAATTTTATTTTTAGACCATGCACTTTGGTGGTAAAAACTGAGAAACAGCAGTATTTCACACTGAAATCTTGATTTGTATTGTTTTAAAAAGATGTTTCCTTTCTGAAAACATCTACCCTTCAAACATATTTAAGAGTTTGAAGATCTGCAATGAAGGATGGAATGCCCAGGTCATATTTCATGTGTGCCTGTGAAAGAACTAGTATTTACATGTGTAAACATGGGAGCTGGTAAAAGATTTTCATAAAATTCTCAGCAGCGGGCAAAACTGTTTATTTAAAATAATGTTTGTGTACTCCAGCTCAGCAACTGATGCAAAGCAATACAAATTTTTACAAACACAGTTAACCTCAAATTTTACAAGCATGCTAGTGTTCTGGCAGTGCAAGTACGTTACTGAAAATCTGAGCTGACTTCAAGCATTGCATCGCTTTGGGTGGCTTTGCTCAACATGTTCTTGGCTAATTTTAACACAGGATCTTCATTCTGGCAGGATTAAAATTCATGGTGTGCATGTCTTGATAGGGAATCAAATGTTTTAGGGAAATATTCTTGTACAAAACTAGCCAGAAAGGTAGGCAATGATGTTACCACCTGTTACACAGGAGTTATGTTTCTGTGTGAGCAGCAGCAACACCTGGGAGAAACCTTAACTGGTGCCTTTGGAGGAGCAAAGCTGTCTGAGTGTATCTCTGGGTACCAGTTCAACCCAGCTGCTTTCTCTTGACAATGTTCAAGCTCTCCCACATACCCACAATGAGTCTGTTTAAATGTGCATTTAAAAAGTACCCTTCTGAAGATCAAAGGAAGAAAAAAAAGAAAACCAAAAGGACATAGGTAAAAGGTAAGGGAAAATGAGATTCAAGTCAGCAGACAGATGGAAAGGAGGTAATTCCAATTAATTATTGTCCATTAACTACCTGATATTCTGCAAACAGTCACAGTGACCCAAATTGCTCCCAAATCTGCAGTCTTATACTCTCTTGGCAAGGATAAATGGCAAAATGAGAGAAAGGATAAAAGCAGGGACATATTAAGCAAATAAGCAGGCTTCCTTCTCCCTCAGCAATGTAAGGATGAGGACAAGTGCAATTCCCCATACTTATATTTAATTTATGCATGCAAGCAAGCAAGGTTGCAAGAACAAAATCAGCATCCCCTTGTCCAGAAGCAAATGGCTTTCCTCATACCTGCTGTAATCAAGCAGACCCAGAGAATCACCTTAGGTAAAATGTAATAGTATTAGTAATAAAACTTAACATGTGCCTTGGCCAGAACTCCGTAAGCTTTCATGACAGGAACTAGTGGATTCTCTTTAGCACTTACTGATCCCTTCCTCTGGATTGCTCACCAAACCCATATTTCCCCACAGAGCCACAGCTCCCTCTCCCAGCTAAAAAAAGGCAGCAAGGCCCCTTGTGCCAGCACTGAAATGTTTAATTCTTAGCCTCTGGTCAAGTTGTGTCAGGCCAGAAGCAGCCTTCTGATTGCTTCCGATTGCCACTACCTTGCCACAGTGGCAATGAGAAGTCAGTCAGCTGAAGCAGGGTCAGTCAGACTGGACAGAAACAGCCATGAGCCCTGGGAGCATCCAGCTTTTCCTGGGGGGGAAAACCCTTACTCAGTCTAATTCCTGTAAATGAAGAACAAAGCAACTTTTATCTTAATGAGGGCAGAGTCTAATTTAGGTGGGGACTACGTACGCACAATGTATGCTCATTGTTTTTTAATTATTTAAGTCACTCAGTCATTGAATTAATTTTGTTAATTGGTTTCTAGAGGGACAGTATCATGCGTCACACGTGCCCGGGGGAGGAAAGGCAGGGACTCAGAATCCAGTTAAATAAATCAGCCTGGACCCTGATGCAGGCTTGAGATTTGAAGGAAATGCAACATATCACCCTAAGAAACATGAAGGAAAAAGCTGTCATGGCACAGGAAGTGCACGAAAGGGAAAGGGAAAGAAATCAAGCCAACCCCGTAACACCACTGCACTGTTAATTAGTTAAAAACTGAGCCAAAGTAGACATGTGCAAATGTCATTGGCATCCCCTTTACCATACCCAGACATGAAGATCTGTGGACAGATCACAGATCCCTTTATCACTGGTTATCACATGATGGGCCAAAATAAAATTACCTTTAGTAATTCATTTTAGAGGGGGAACTCCAAGTGTGAACATCATTTCACAGCTATGTCCTTGCTGAGAAGCAAACACCTAAAGGCAATCTGTGCAGGAGCTCTTGGCTATGGAAAGGCAGAATGACCTTAACATAAGGGGTGAGGGAAGAGACACCTTGCTTGCACATCCTTTTTGGATCCATTCCCAAAGGCCAGACCCATCTATAACTGCAAACCTCTGGTTTAAAGCAACTCTTACAGTTTCTTTCCCAGTTCTTTATTTCTGGTAGCTAAATGTAAACAAAATCATCTGTGTTTCCTCTTTCATTTTTTTGTTGATTGGTTGTTTTTCTCTAAGTATGACAAAATGTTTTAAGTTATATTTTTCTAAATAATTCAGGTGAAAGGAAACACATAGCTAAAAAAAAAAAAAATCTCAGCCAGTATGGCCCAAAACTAAAAAATATGACTGAAAATTCATTATTGAGACATGGATGAAGAATATCAGGCAAATCTGAGATCAGGGAATGACAGTGGCTCAAGCTAAAAATAGAAAAGAGAAAGAGCATTCACTGTCCTTAAGTTTATGCTGTCTTATAACCAAGCCATATGTAGAACAACACACATTGTTCATAGTCTCTGAATATAGAAACAGTGAAATGTTCAGGACTGTTCACACATTATCACAATACACAGGCATCTCCAGTCTTGAAAAAATTTGTCTCCCCCTACTCGAAATATCTTTTCTAAAATGAGAGAATGGAAATAAACAACTTTAAAGGAAAGTGCATAAAATATAATGTGAGCATTTTTCTCATAGGTTTGCCATATCATATTTTTGAGAAGCATTTCCCTCCAAAAAATAAAAATCTCAGCCCACTAAGCTTTTCTCAAGTTTTTACCATTCACCACACAGAAAGCCCAAGTTTTCAATCCACTCTTCCAAAACTCTCACTTCATTACCCATCTCTCAGCAGAGTTTCCCAAGTGGTACTCCCATTGTAGATGTTCTCTGAGATCATGACATCAAAGATTTATGCTTCCTTTAGCTATAGCATTTACTTAATTTTCAATATAATTACACTTTTAAGAACTCCAGACTGTTTATTGAATTATCAAATATTAATCTTCTTCCTAAAAATAATTCCCATAAAGTCTTAGAAATTTGAAGCAAAGTAAATATATTTATCCATAAAGAAGACAAAGAATAGGAAACAGAGTTCTTCAAGCAAACTTGAGTAAGCTGAAAAACTCAAGACTAGAAGCTGCAAATGATTAAAGCTCAGTCCTGCAAAGTCAGACTCACAGAGGTATCCTTACTCTCACACTTTCCTCTAATTCGAAAAATCCTGTAATTTGAACTGGGAACAACAAGGTTTGAGTCATTAACATTAAAAAGTCTTTTCTAAGGATGTATTTCATACAGATGGCACAACGAAAAGACCATGAAGTAGCTCAATTACTAAACTGAAACAACTAAGCATGAAGCTTCATTCATGCTTTTTTCCTACACCATCAAACATATTCCAACTCTGATAATTACATTATACTTTAAATAGCATTTCAGTCCCTGTTATTAGTATTAACTGCAATTTTTGAAACCAGGTGTGGGTTCATACTGAACTTAAACCTTCTTCATGTGATGCCCAACATTTGCTTTGCAAATAAAAATGTTAAACAACACTGAATTCTCACTGGTTCTCCCAGGCTGTAGATACAATCAATTAAAACATGAGAATACAGGTGGTTAAATCACTCTCCATGTTGCAGGCAGTAAGGTACTGACTTTAACTCATCAATCTCAAATGAAAATGCCAGAAAAGTGCCACATCTCCTTGTCTTTAAAATCAAGTTTAATTTTTTTTTTCTTTTTTTTTTGAAATGTCGCCCTCAAAATGCCAGAGGTCTCTACGTATTTTCAGGCTACCTACCCCTGGCTGTTTGTCATTTAGGGAGATTTAGTAGAGTGAACATGCTGTGAGTCCTGTTTCTAGAGCCCTTGGAAGTTTTACTTGCAAGCAAAGGTGGTGCTGACTCTGCAGCTGTAGAGCTGAGAACTGAAATTTCTTGGCACTTAAATTTCTTCCTTAGTTCTGGTTTGCTTTTAAATAATAAAAAGGGAAAAGAGCAGTAAAAGAATGCAGAGTTTCATTAGGTCCTAAATTGACATACATACAAGTGCAGAAGAATGACTTCCCCCAAAGACCAAAAGAACCCAAATACACACTCCAGCCATTCCTCAGTTGTTTCAGGAGCTCTCCATGGGTGCCCATGAAGAACTGTTAGTTTGGCAAGCTGCCCAGGCTCACCAGGTGAAAGCAAGGACCACCTCACACAGGAGCAAGAAAGAGGTTTAACTACAGGACAGGGAATACTGCACTGGAAGCTGCAAGGGAGGAGAGAGGGAGCCAAGGGACACAGGATGGACCTAGCACCCCTGGTACTTGGGACCTGAACTGCAAGTTACCTGTCTTACTGAAGCTGAGGGGATGGCTTGCTATTGACACCGAGACTGAATTACTGCTGTGATGACTCAGGGGCTGCTGCTTACAGGGGAAATTCAGTCTGTTCTGAGGCTGCCACGGTGTTCAGAGTGCATTCAAGCAATGCAAAAATGTGTATCCACACATCACATATCAGAACTATGAAATCCCCCTGGTCAGAAGGAAGAGATCTGTCTATAGGACTGCTTCAACCAAACTTCATGTATGTCAGCAAGCAGAAACAAAACAAGAAAATTCTGTTTAGAGGAAGTGAACTGCAAGACAGATCTTGTAAAACATTATCCCCTACATATTTTTTGCATAGTTGTAAAATGTTATATTCCATTGCTCATTTAGAAGCTGTAAAATATTTTACTAATCAAATGTTTCAGATTTCACAATATTAAATACCTTCATTTTCTAATAACCCAGGAAAAAAGTCACTGTACGCTTTGTTTTAGCAGAAACATAAGGTAAAGCATAGGAGAATCAGAACTATAACAGAGATGTAAATGCTGTTTTTAAAATCTATTTTTTAGATAAAAATTAGTCTGTAAGCTGAACAAATGAATCTTGCACAAAACACAGAAGAAACCTCAATTAAAATTTGCTTTAACATGCAAAATTATTTGGTATACTTCTGTAAGTTCAGAGACATTTCTGTTCTTCAGAATTTTTCCTTCAAATTTTGAAATTATCTGCTAAATTAGAGTACTCCTGCAACCATCTGTGGTGAGAATCCATTGTACTTTCTCTTCTCATCCAGTCACCAGTCTCATAAGAGGACCACTTCAGCATGGCAAGCTGGTAATATGAACTAGGACTTTACATCCTTTCCTCTTTTTCCTAACCTTTCAAAAGATCTCACCATTTAAAAAGAGTTAATATTTCCTAAATGATAGTTTGTAAGCCAGAGAACACACTTTTGTGTGGGTTTAGGTACAATTAAAGAAAGCCTTCACAAATGCTCCAATTCCACCAGGAAAATCCAGAAAGAGCAGCTGACGCATGTGCCTGTGCACCCCACCCACAAACACAGAGTAAGGCTTAAGTGATGACATAAACACGAGAAACAAAAGAAAATTAGACTGTCTGGATTCCTAGATGAGAGATTTATCCCAGTTTGGTTTCCATGCTGTACAAAGTACCAGACAGGAAACAGTTTATCACCACAACATGCAGGTAATAGTCCTTTAATTTTATTAGTTCTGTAAAGTATATACAGCTTTTGAGCAGAGATAGCCTTTAAAGCTCTTAGTAAGGTATCAGACCTCTCAATTTGGAAATGTCTAGCTTCATCCATACTAAAAGCCATAATCTACTGGGGTTTAAAACTCATAATTATCAGATATTAATGGTACTTCTGTACCCCTTACGTATTATCATGATACAGCTTGTCATGATAGGACTCTTGGTTCAGTCTTTGATGGCAAAACCTTTCCAATATAGTTTGTTAAGGCAGAGAAGTATTCAATTCAACAGTACAGCTCCAATCCAAGGGGAAAGAAAAGAAACAAGGAGATTATGCTGAACACCTTATTTTTAAGATTGACGACAAATGCGTTAAAAGGTCACTAACAATGAAGAAGGAAAACCCCACGCAGCAGCACAAATTTCAAATATGCATCCACAACTCACCTCTACAAAATTTGGAAAATTATCAATGGGTACAGAAACCCTTTGCTCTGACTTGCACCTACTTAAATTAATTTGCTCTGGCTTACATTGATCCAGACCTAGGATGACTAGAAAACCAGTCTCCCTATAGGAAATGGCATGGGTGGCATTGGTGGCATTGGCTCTTACTGGACAGGTAAACTAGATTAACTGAAAGTGTTTTAAAAAGCACCTAATTTTCTGAAAAAAAAAAAAACAAAAAAAAAACCAATCCTAGTTTTCAAAGGAACATGGGGTTTGCTTCACACTCTACAAGAATTTCTTTAAAAATGCAGGGAACATTCTACATCAACCGTTTCAAGAATCCTGATGAAAATGTGAACTAATATTTTCTCGGTGTTTAACTTAAGCTTTCATCGCTGAAAGAATATTTTAAAAATCTGACTATGATAATTTCTTTGTGTAAATGCAATCAAGCTGGGAAAAGTATAAAGATGAGGAAAACAATATTTTCTCACCATCACTTTGGTGGTATAGGAAAAAAAGGGCAAATAAAAATATTTATCTTTGGGTACATTCAGCCCATTGTGTTTATTATTGAAAGCCATTTTCTAAAACAAGATTTTTTTCTAACCTTACAATCTGCATTGTATTATGTATGTGATAGGTAAAACTAATTTTTGATTAATGTCAGCTTTTAAATTCTACTGTAATCTGAATGTGTTTTTATATAGTCTTTAGCATCCCAGCACCCAAAACCCTTCCAGCATGGGGCAAATGACATGATTAAGATTTATATAATTCAGCCCTGCTATTTCTTTCCAGAACATAAAATGTGTGTCCCACTGTCATTGGTTTACATTTATTATGTACAGCCTTTGTATGGAACTACATGTTTTTCCATAAGGTGAAAGCCAGTGGCTCAAACCTCACTTAGATGATGCAAACACATCAATTTGCTGGATGCTACTCCTAACTACAATGCAAATACTGGAAACTTCTGGTTTTATTTAGCATGGCCTTGACTCGTTTTTCCTGGTGAGATTTGTGTGGTGGGATCTGCTAGGACAAAAGGGGAATAAATACCTTGTCTCGGGGAGGAGAACTAAACTGGAGTTGAAAGCCAACCACTGGGTGTCACCTTGAGAACTTGCTGACAAGGTATAACGAGTGGGCTATGCAAGACCAAAAGGCTAAAGCCAAGAGTTCCAAGGTGCAGGAAGATGAAGCTTAGGACAGGCATACCCAGCTCAGCTGGGCCACTGTGGCCAATGGCTACTCTCTGCCTGGATGACACCTGTGGCTCCAAATATTTTTCAACACCTTAGCATGTCATATTTAATCAATTACAGCTTTCTTATATTGAAAAGTAATTGTTTCAGTAATATAAAAGGAACACAAAACACAAGAAAGTCTGTTTTTAAATCCACTGCCAATCTGTGCCATTCTATGATTCAGAATAGAGTATCAAGCTCAAATTTAGCAGATACTAAATAAATTAGCAGGAGGTACTTCAAAGCCCTTGTTTTATTTTTTGAGACAGAGTTCACTGCTGAACAAGTGCGCTTCCAGAGGTACAGGACAAGCAGACACATCCACAGTACCACTAACATCCAACTTACATCAATAATCACTGCTTCCAATTGTTGATAAACACCACTACACTAAACGAGCTGCAGAGAAGGGCTCACCCAACCAACAGCTGACGAGCTCTCTTGTTTTCTTGGCGAGGCACAGGCTGAGTTTGCCTGACCTTTACGCTGTTCTCCAGCAACGCATTCTGAACACTTTGTCTGCTCATCATCAAGGCAGTAGTTATGCTGCTGTCTCTCCAAGGAGTATGAAGGGACTGTGAATCATGTTGCACCTCTTGTAGATACCCATTTTAATGCAAGGCTCTAAGCCCACTTTGTGCAATGAGGACCGTCTGATCCAGACCTCGGACTGGGGCTCACATCAGCTCTTCATTAGCAAGGGCTCTTTCACAGTGCTTGAAGGGAACACTTGCTGTCAGTCAGCAAAATGATGATATTTGTATGGAGTTCTCTGACTCCGGGATAACTACCTCCATGTCTACCTATGTCAAATGACCACCTCCAATTTTTCTGTAGTATTCAGATATTCCTGCAGCAGATGCCTGGGATACAATGGACACCCATAAAACCCATACAGCAGGTATCTTCTCATACCATAAGCTATGTAAAGCTTATAAAAGTCAGCATCGCTGCTGCAGATGGCACTAATGGCATGCAAAAAACCCAAGCACTGCTTCCTGATGCTAAGGTACCCTGCAAATAGGGCAGATAGAAAACGATGACAGTCATTAGGAGGAGAAAGAGATGTCCTTGGTTAATATAAGAAAGAAAAAAAACAAACAGGGAGGAAGAAACAGCAGTAACTGGGGGAGAAGTGAAGGAATTGAGATATGCCTACAGAAAAAATGTGTTGAATATTAAAAAACAAGGTTGGAAATATCAGTGAGTGTTGAAAAAAAATGGATATAGTCATTGTGGTCCCTGCTGAAATAACTTAAAATTCAACATGGTACTTTCTGGGCATGAAAGTGCTACAGTGGGTTTGGTACAAGACTTAAACCAAATGCTTCAAAAGCAAAAACATGCTTAGACTATATAAAGATATCCATTGTGAAAAATTGAAGCGCATGCTAGAAAAGGTCTGAAATGTTATGGAGGTGAATTGATTTAGTGTCTTCAGGAAAAGCAGCCACTAAGTAGAAGCAGCAGGAAGAGATCCCACTAGCAAGCAAGAAAGGTGAGGTGCATTGTGCTGCACCAGCCAGCACAGATCAGGACTTCCTGTTGATAAAGTAGTGAAATAAAACCAAGCCAATGCACACCTCACAACACAACTGCCTCAGCACAGCTGTTTGCTAGCTGTCTATTCACAGGTTTTTTTGAAGCCAGTGTGTCTACCAACAGCACACATCTGCTCTCTCAGATATCCACCGTTCTTATACTTGATCTTCAACTGCTGTAATTGGAACAAACATCACGTTTTTAATTAAACTGACCTTCTCTTCTTTACTGCTTTTCCATATTAGGCATGCTTGGAGCTTTGAGCCAAATCTGCAGTGTCAGTTCAAACCTTTAAATGGTTTTAGCCATTACCTAATAGAGACTCACAGTTCCCTCTCAACTCCTGGAATTCTGCTGATTATTCTGAAATAAATTCTTTGATCAAGTTTGCCAAAGGAACAGAATAGCCAAGAAAAATAAAACTGCAAGTCTGTCATATATTCAACGTCAGCATACCTTGATTATTGCAAAATACATCATTTCACAAAGCATAATTTTTTCTCTGACATTGCCTAACATTACATTTTGTTTATAAATATGTATATAGATAAATAAATTACTATCTGGATTTTTTAAATGGATCTTTTTGTATCTGAGACCCATGCCCCAAAGAAACATAAATTATACCCAAGCACTATGCAACAATCTATCCATTTTCTTCTATTTACAATTTTAAAATCAAAATCTCCACAGTCCCCACGATGAACATGTAATAAATTAGATTATCGAAACAGTGGTTCTGGTTCTGGTATACACTTTTCAGATGGGGATTGCAAATACTTCAGCATACCGAATTCAGTTAAAAATTGAGTTCAAACATATGCAGTGCTAACCATTGATTTACCTTGAGATGCTTGATGGCAAATCTTTTTGTGTATATTATTGTTCTTGTAGATAAAAATCTGGCCATCACTTCTCCAATGTTCCACAGCAATTATCCTTCTACAAATGAGTAATAATTGAAAGGGTTTCACCTTGAGGAAGTTCATTTTTGGTCCTCACACTAGAACTTGGGTTCAAGTCCCCCACCACTCCGCCCTGTTGAGACGCCCATGAACCTTAGCTGTAGACAAATGGGAATGACTTCTTCCATCTTTTATGGTATACAAACTGTCATCTTTGGCCCTTGATTACTTCAAAGGTGTCTTGCTGCAACAGAGGTTCCAAGGGAACTAACAGAGAAAACCACCAAATCCCTTCCTCAATAATCTGCATGTTGGCAAGACAAGTTCACCAACAAAAAACCTACACCCAGCATGCCTCAGCAATGCACAGAAATTCATACACTCATTACCCCCTCACCTGTCATTGTCAGCATGAACTGCAATTAAAATAAAACACCTTGTTTCAAATTTGTCACCACTTCCCTCTCTACAACACAACCAGACTGGAGCATTTCTGTCCACACTGCCTTGATAGGGAAACTGAACTCACAAATAAAACTTATTCTAACCAAATTAGCCATAAGATCATATTTTGGTGTCTTAGGACAGCCAAATTCTCATCTCTTAGCTTCCTTAAATCCCAATTTTTTATTACAGGAAGAAAAAAAAAATTCTAAGAAATAATTGACAGCTGCTTCTCAATTCTTCGTATTTGTTTTCACCTTAAATTGCTTTTAGAAGTCCACATTATGAAAAACAAACAAACCCTGAAAATTTCTAGAGGTAAAAAGCATATAAATTGTTAACTGCAATATAAATTATACTGGTATTTTTTTCCAGGATTTAAAATATTATAAAGCAAATCAGCGAAATTCCAAGGTTTTTTTACTTCACAGATGTAGATGGAAATGAGTTCCATTCATTCACAATATATCCTTTAATGACTTATCAAATTTCATCCAGATAACCATTTTTATACCTTGCCTCTTGAACTTCATGTCTTTAGGAAGAATCATTATTAGCCACGTTTTTGCTGGCACAAAACAGCTCTTACTCTCTAACTTGTGGAAAAGTGGCTTCATTCCCATTTCTAATTTCAGAGTGGAACTGATTATGACTGGGTTATGAACCCATATCCTACAAAGAGCCAATAAAAACATAAATAGGAAAAAAGTTTTTATAAAGAACTTTATAATAATATTTTTAATAGAATTCTGTTGGCATCTGAAATTTTGCTAGAATGTTTACAACTCTACAAATCTTAGAAACCTAAAAGGGACACAAGCTTTAACTTCTTGCACATTTGCTGCTTATAAAGACACAGCAGTTACTTAAATCTTTCAGAAACTGTTCTTGTCCTTTGAAGATCATCAGTATCTAAGAGAAAAAATTTGATTAAAAATAGATGCTCTGTCAATTGATTTTCTTTACTATGTTTAAAACGCTATGAACCAGATTGTTAAAATGACAGTATTCTGTTATGAAATTGACAAGAATATGCAGAATAAAAAGGAATTTGTTCTTGGTTGTTTGTTTTTCTTCTTTATTTTAGACATGCAATTATGTTCTTTCTTTAGCAGGGGCAAAAAAACCCCAAACACAAAAAACAACCAAAACCAGTTCAAGCATCCTCTTTCCAAGAGTCTATTTTCCATCCAAGCTTTTCAGTGACCCTTTCTTGGAAAAAAAAAAGGGCATTTCAGCTTTCATATAACTTACTTTTTAACATATCTGCCTAGAACCTTTAGGCATTCTGCCAAATAGTGGCAAATGAAACGTTCATTTTGGTGTTTTGGGTGGCTTTTTGGGATGGATACACACCCAGAATCAGGTATGATCTAATTAATTTGACACAGCAAACTCGAGCCACTGGTGACATTCAAACAAGGAACCTGAAAAGGGCAGTGCCTTACTCTGTCACCAATTTCCTCAGCATTCACACCTGTAGATGTAATGGCATTCGAAGGCACAGGGGGAATGCAGCAAAACTCCTGCTGCTTTTTGAATTTCACGCAAATGAATTATGCCAACCAAGTCTTGCATTTAAATTACTTCCCAAGTTTAGAATAGAATTAATTTATGCATATGCAGTTTGTGCTCAGATACACTCAATCTCTCCATTTCTGCTCATCAACTAGTCTGTGAACCTAACCTTGTGCGTGTTGTTTCTGAAGAATTTGGTCACTCTGGGTTACTGATGTGTGTCTCTTGTTTCACACCATTATTTAAATCCCATCCATTACTTTTATATGTATTTCTGTAAAGCTCTCATCAGTTAACAAAGACTTTAGTTAAATCTACTAGAGCTAAATTTGGGAGAGAAAAAAAAAGCAAGAGAGAAAGTGTTTCTCAGTTATTTGTAGTTACCTACAAATCAGTAGTAAAAAATCAAGAGACTTCAAAATCATCAGTCTCATGAAAGCTGCAAAATTAAAGCCACTTTGGTTGGAACCACTTTTGCCACCAATATGTGATTTTTCTTTGCCTCCAACATTCTAATGAAACTGTATTCATTAACACGTAGAGACTTGAAGAAAATTTTACTGACAGATATGATTATATGTTATTCTCCTGAAGCAGTATATTGAATTTTCTGTGTAGTGCAGATAGCAAAGTTACTCTAAAACACCAGACATTAAAACATGCTGATTTAAAACTGAAATAATTTACTATAAAATCGAATTTATTTAGCAGAGTTCAAGCCAACTGCCAACTAAAATGTTTTTCTACAGAACAATTATCCAAGTGAAAATTTCCAAGACTAAAAATGCCTGATTTTTCAAGGCAACAAAATAAGATACTTTGTCTCTTTTGCTGGAAAGACTGGTGCAGAAAAGAAAACCCTGCAAGTATTCTTATAGTATACAAAACAGTGAATATATTTAATAAGGTTTTTTCTCACACAGTCTCAAGTATTTTTTAGGTCTAATTTAATATGCTTCTCAGAGCATGGTTGCATCAGCTACCTAAGGAGTTAGGGCATTTCTGGATGCTTCTGAAGGTGCAAAGCTCCTCTCCTGCATCCACCCCATACACCTGGCCTTATCCAGGTGGTGTCCTGCACTCTGCTTCCTTGACAGCCCCTCTCTGCTTATTCAGCCCCTGCAGCCCAGTGGCCACCCAGTTCATTTAGACTTTTCCTT
The DNA here is from genome assembly GCF_022539315.1 of Serinus canaria. NCBI lineage: Eukaryota > Metazoa > Chordata > Aves > Passeriformes > Fringillidae > Serinus > Serinus canaria. The sequence goes on from NC_066316.1 coordinate 83,389,736, forward strand.
AGATAACTGTTCCAAATGCTGGCTACTACTTAGAAAGCATTATAATTGCTTAACATCAACATCTCTCTGGGCTAGTGAAAGAAAGATGTTCTGATTTTGATCTTAATATAATCATCTTTTTAGTCCCTAAGGATTAAACAACAGGTGTGGATGTACTCAATATTTACCTTCCTGGGAGAACTCTCATTCAAAGGAAATGCTATTCTTGCTCATGGCTGAAAGACCCTGGGTGAAACCAAAACGTCAAACCAACTTTAACATGTTGTGATTTGCATTTCATTTAGGTTAACTTTTGAGACTCCTCTTTTGGAGGAGCACAATGCATGTTTATGGTACAAGAAAATCTGTGTTACTACTGCCGTTCATTGAAATCACTTATCCCTGGATCAACTCTTAGTGTATTTTAAAAAACTGCACCATATAGTCTCAAACCTATACTGTTTGCTCCTGGGAATATGGTTAGTTTAGCCCTCTTCAAGTGACAAATGAGAGAGCAGTTAGAATGGAGTCAGATTCTTCTGGAAACAAACCTTCTGCAGCCAGGTGGTTTGTGTGCCCACTCATCCACTCCAGGTTCCCCCCAAAGCAATTTGGCTTTTCAGCTCAGCAGCCGATTCTGTACTGACTTGAGAGAGAGGAAAATTTACTAAAAATTTTGCCTTCTTCCATATTTAATGAAAATAAATGACCTGGAAGAGGAAAGAAATTATGTGCAAATTTTGTGCCAAAGAAAGGTGCCACATGTGACACAGCTCCTGCTGCACATCAGAAATCCATGAAGAGGAACCTGCACTATGACACCACAGCACAAGAAAAAGCATCACACTGAGTTCTGATTATCTCAAGGCACCAAAACACAAAACAAACATGATACCATGTTCAATTAATTTTGCTGCTTAGGGGGCAACCTGTTCATTAAAATCAGACTGAGGGGAAGCTGTGAGAGGAGCAGCTGAGGGCCCTTGGTCTGTTCAGCCTGGAGGAGATTGAGAGGAGACCTCATTGTAGTTACAGCTTCCTTGTGAGGGGAAGAGAGGGGGCAGGCACTGATCTCTTCTCTGTGGTGACAGTGACAGGACCTAAGAGAATGGACTGAAGCTGTGTCTGGGGAGATTTAGGTTGGATCTCAGGAAAAGTTTCTTCCCCCAGAGGGTGGCTGGGCACTGAACAGGCTCCCCAGGGAAGTGATCACAGCATCAAGCCCAACTGGGTTCAAGAAGCATTTGGACAATGCTCTCAGGCACAGGGTGAGATTCTTGAGGGTGTCCTGTTCACGGCCAGGAGTTCGACTTTGATGATCCTTGGGGTCCCCTCCACCTCAGCATTTTCTGTGATTCTGCAACTCTCCACTCATCGAGCATCTTTTCCATTTTTTTAAGTGCCAACTTTAACTGACAAAGAACCAGACTTGGAGAAAAGAGCAAGCAATAGTGCCCTGAAATCAGTCAATAAACATGAAGTTATGGTTGCCAAACACCTTTTCAGAACATGAGGCAATAACTCCTTTTCACTTAACACAGAGGTCACAGCAGAAATACCTGTTTGCCAAAGAGCAGGTTCCCCACCATGCCTACATCCAGCCAAGCCCAGCAAGAGGGTTTGCTCTGCATTTGCCTGGCACTTCCAGGAACTTCAGTGGCATTTGCAAGTCTCTTCCACAGAATTTCAATATATTATTTTAATATATATTATATTCAATATATTATTATTTCAATATATTAATATATTATGTCTTGATTGTTACATGAATTAACCTGTGCAGTCCACATGCTAGCCCAGAACAATAAATGCAGGAGTAGCTACTAACCTCATCTTTAAAAAATGTGAGACCTTGAGCTGCTTGCTCCTCAATTCCCCAACATATGTAGAGAGTTTGGATAATCATGAAGTTCCAGGAGGAAAAAGGGAGGAGTCATATTGCAGAGTATCAGCTACCTGGTTTTTTTTTTTTCTTACTCCAAAATTTTGGGTTGTAGGTTATCAAAGAGATCCCAGCAACTCCACAGCAAACAATCCTCACAGACCAAACATAGAAACCATGGAAATGGTCTGGGTCAATTGGTTTCCAGCATGTTGCATATTTTTATTTCAAACAAAACATGTAGATGCTTATTTAAACTACAAGATATTCAAGACCTGGAGTAGATATAAAAATTCCCACAGAAATTAAAAAAAAAATCCATATATTTTTTGACTCTTAATTTACTCAAGAGAAATAGTAAGTGCAGAATCTTTTCTAAATGATGTAATTTTGAAGAAGAAATGTGGTAGAATGTCCAAGGCTCCAGCTACCGAATTCATGGATGTTTTTGCTTAGTGAGCTTCCCTTCAGCTTGGCTCCAGAGAGGTCCACTAAGGAAATAGAAATGGCAAATGGCAAACGGAAAGCACAGGGACCTGAGGAGACAGACAGACAGCAGGACAGGTTGGGGAGCAAGAGTGTGAAACAAAGTGATACAGAGTCATCACCCATCTGTGTTCCTTGCAACTAGATCTGCAGGATGATCAACAGGTTCCTGTTGCCCTTCCTCATGGTTTCCCTCTAGAAAAAACTATTAACTGAGACGAGTAAGGTTAGGAAAAACAGAAACAAACACACATACTATTTTCCCAGAACTCAGTGCTGAATGGTACTTGATTGGTATTTCATAGCATAACATTAAAAAAAGGCTACAGTTTTTAGGTTATTTTCCTGATCTAAGAAATCCTCAGTCCTTGCAGCAGCACCAGACAGGAAAACCTCATCACATTTCAGGGCATACTTTTTTCCATGAATATTTTTTTCTATTAAGAGCATAGCTTTAACAAGCTCCTTCATGCTTAAAACTGTGACTACTTTAAATAAATCATAAAAGCTAGTGGTTGTTGTACTGGCTTCTCAAGCTGTTATTCTATGCCTCAAGCCAAATTTAAAAGAAACACCAGTGTGTAACATCAACTGGTCTTCAATTACTGGCTTGCTTCATTTGTGTTCACTCAAACAGGAGTTGTGAAATGTTAAACAACCTGAAGAATATTTCTAACTTACAGAAACTTTGCTTTGAATTATCCTCTGATAAGTAGCATAACAACAGGGTTTCTTTATCTAAAACTATTTCAGGCACAGATAAAAATAAAAAGGTTAATACATTACATCTTACTACCAAACACAAAAGTACTACTACACACAGTATTTATCAGTCCAAATATTTTGTACATTCATATAAAGTCCACAAATGCTGCATTTGATACCTGAACTGCTCACTTTGCTTATAAGTCTTAAAAAAAAACATATCAAGGTAGAAAAACCATAAGATGAAGAAATACATATGAAGGGACTCACCTTTCTTCATTTTGTTTAATCTTTTATAAATCTTTTTTCTTTTACTTGGGGGATAAAATACACTTCAAAATATTACTTACATATACAAGACTTGAGGTATAAAGAAAGCAAAAAATATAAGGTTAGCCGAAAGAAGTGGCTGATGTCCCATCCCTGGACATATTCAAGGCCAGGTTCTCTGAGCAACCTGATCTAGGTGCAGATGTCTCTGCTCATTGCAGGGGCATTGGACTAGATGATCCTTAAGGCCCCTTCCAATCTGAACTATTCTTGTTCTATTCTATTCAACAGAGGACTATTCTCTAGGATGCTGTGATTCTGTGTGGACATTCTACCTATGGATTCTATCTATGTTGTTCCATTCTGAAGGACAAACGTCTCCCATTTAGTTGGATTCTTCTGAAGCGCCTGCATCTCTATGGGACAAAAGGAGAAGCCTGGAACAGCTAAAACAATGACACTGCAGCTGGTTCATTAAAGGTTTTCAAGTAACCATTCTCCAGTTCAGAGCCATGTCTGCAGTCCTGAGGGATAAGACCTGGGCCCTCTACAACTGCAAAGGCTGAAGTGAGCCTCCTCATTGTGCGTGCTGTGCAAGCCCAGCTACGTGCTGCAGCCAGCAGGCTGTGGTTATTAGCTCTGCAACAGGGCACAGCTGCACAGCCCTCAGCTCCCTTACAGCAGAAGCCCTGGAAAACACCAAGATTCAAACTGAAAGTGTTACCAAAGACAAGGACTCTGAGTGAAAAAGGGTGAAAAACATATCTACACATACAACCTCAGCGGTTTTAAGACAGAGCACTCTTGCTCACCGAGTTTCAGAAGCCAGCCCAGAAAGAGTCACCAATTTTTTCACAATAATTTGTCTTTTCTGAAGGAGTAGAAATGGGTGATTAAAAGTTAAAGCTGGAGGTCAGCTTGCCAAACTGTTAACAGCTTCTAATACTTTTAGCCAGTATTCAGCAGTACTTACATGCTGTCTCTCCACCCTTTCCTTCAGCATCCCAACTCTACTTTGTACTTGTAATACCAAATTGTGCTGCTTAGAGCACCACCAGAGGCACCACCAGAGGCAAGAAGGTCATCTCAAAAGTATCAGCCTCCCCTCTGTGAATTCCTCATGAAAAATGCAACAACAAATCTCTAGCAGGGGTCTCACCTCTTTTCCACATTTTGGTTATCTGCAGAGAAAAGGGGGAGAATGGGAGAGAGAGAATGGCTGGTTGGGAATTTTTAGCAAGTATTTCTCCTGAAAAAACATACTGATTCACAAGTATCTAAACTTTCATCAAAGGAAATTATTGATTTTATTTCTGCTTCACAGGAATATTGAGAAGTCTGGAAAGCCTTTGATTTCAGGTGAGAAAGTCTTCTTAGTGAAGTTAAACTCAGTATATTTAAAAAAAAAAACAAACAACAACATGTTGGGACTAAACTGAAGCACAGCATTTATCTAAGAGATAGTTTTACATTTGATTTGGAAAAGAGGAAACACCAAGTCTTTGCTGCAGTTTCGGATGGAATTTTTTAAATCCCACATTTTCACAAGATAAAGAATATTCTCTGCCAGCTCTGACTGTCAGTCACCCCCTCTACACCATGATCTGTGGAGTTTTGGGTATGCCTACACTGCTAAAGGCAAGATGGGCAGGAAGAGGTCTTGAGCACCACACTCCTGGACACTTCAGCTGTTCAAGCCTCCAGCTCTGGTTTGCTCTTTGTCTTCAGGAACAGTTTGCTCCCACAACCCCTCATGGATGAAGTGGCTACAGAACTGGTTCAAGTGGTACTTAACAGTAGGTTATAAAACATGTGGTTGAAGTTTAATGCTACAAAGAACACCATTCTGATGGGCTGCAACATAGTTTTCTCATTCTTTTGGATAGTTTGGACAAAACGCCCAAGGAATATGTGTAAGGACTATCACCTGATAGAAGAGTACAAGATGCCAAGTACAAGACAGGACAGATGCAGCCAGTCACTTCTGGTGTGACCTCAGTGATGTGGAAACAGGAAAGTCCACATCATTTCACCTCAAGATCAGGAGCTGCTACTTTAACAACATGTTTATACACAAATACTTATGTACAGAAGAGTCCACCTAAAAGTGGGTCTGCAATTTGTTGGAACTCATTCACTTGATGGTGCTTCTGTATGCATTCAGCACGATGAATAACTCAGCATGCACATCAAATAACAGCTAAACATGCTCACATTTAGCTGGTGCACCCATCCAGTGTACGGCTGCTGGGTCAAAAGAAAAACATCACAGAAAGGAAGGGAAAACTTAAAGCATGGGAGAAATGTCAAAGTTTTGAAAGCTACAGAGCAAGGGATAAATGTTCATTCACATCAATGTTAGTTTTCAGAACTACGATGAAGGGGTTTTACAATGATATTTTTTAAAAAATGATCTCCTGAATTTTAAAAAATAAACCAAAAAATGCCCCAGCAATTTCCCCAAATTTCAGTTTTGGCTTTATTTTTCTACTCCCTGAGTCTCCAATGTCACTTCATTTTTCTTCCATTAGAAACTTAAGATATTGTCTATGTTATTTCCTGGAATTTTGGGTTATGCATTTACTGTTACTATCTACCTAACTGGATTATAAAATGTATTTTAAATAAAATAAAGTGAATTATCTAGTCAAGTAATTAACAGAATTTTGTATAATTTTGTAGTATGCATATATTAAATGGAGTCTTTTTAATTTTAAGGTTAGGTTTTTACAGAAAAAAGAAAACATATGCAAAGGATTTTGTAGGGGAAACAAACAAGACTCAAAAGACCCTCTATTACAAATAAATAAATTAATTAAGATGAACAACAGGGAAAAGGCCTAACTAACCACAACTGTGAAACACAGTGACCCAAACCTAGCATTGACATCACTACAGACTAGACTACCAGATTTGAAGTGATTACCATAACACCAGCAGCTTAGGAGCACCAAAAACCAAGCCTGGTTTCACACAGCCACACCTTGACAGACATTTGCTGGTACCACCCAGAAAAAAACATTCCTGCACTCAGCCAAGGGTAGCTGATATGGGACATCACCCCTCAAACAAAGCAAATAAAACTGGGGAAGACCTCAAAAAAAAAAAAAAAAAATCTAAAGAAGAAAAAGTTTGATTCAGGGTTTCTTTTAAAAATGAGTAATAAATGGATTTTTTTTTCCCTTAGATCTTTAAATTCTACACACTTCTCTTAGGAGGCAATATTGTTGAAAAATGGATGAATGTGATTTTGTGCTCTGGGAATTGATAGATTTCTTGTATTTCAAAGAAACCAATACTATACACTGTGGCATTTAATTTCTCCCTAATTTACTACCCCTATGGATTTCACTCAGTTATTTACGCACAAGCAATTAAGCACTTGATTTGATGCAGTACACAATTATTTCTTCAATAGAGCCTTAGTCTTCAAAAGTACAGAAACCTTTTCTGGATACTTTTCCATTTTAGTAAGACAATTACAGTCAAACTGCTTTCCTCTCCTAGTGACAAATTCAAACCCAATTTTAGGAGCCAAAAATTAGCAGCAGTGAATAATGCCTGGTAGAAGCTGCTGGTTTCAGTCCTGTTTTCAGTCAGCACCATGCACCTAACTGCAGTACCAGTAATTAACACAATTTTTAGCAGGCTGGTCATGCAAACCAGACCACACAAGCTACAGAAACAAAACTCACTTTCAACTGCAATGTCCCAAGACAAGCCTACAGAAAACAGAAATTTGTGGAATTTAATGACCATGCTGGTTCTACATAACCACTCCAAGGTTATACAGGACACTGACATCTCCAGGAATGTCCATATGGCATATTTCATATGTATCAAAGTCATAATTACTGAAATGAAAAAAAAAAAGAATTCAAAAAGAAAACAGGAAGAAAAAAAAGAAGCAGAATCTCATAATTATGAAGCTCATCAGAGCAAATACAATCATAATTCAAAGTTAAATGGCACTAATTTTTTTTCCAACAATTTTTAAACCCTCCCTTGTATTTCTGCATCTTGTGTGCCTGGAAAGTTGCACAAAACATGTTGCTTCAGGGCTGCACCTAATTATATTGGGCATCCAGAAATAGGTGCATCTGACTCAGAATTTCTGCATGCCTTGCCAACCAATCAAACCATAAGAAATGCAAACTATGCTTGAATTAAGCAATAAAACACTGCAAGTTGCAAGTTGTAACATATTAGCATACACCACATTGCAAGGAAGAACTCCACAACAAGAAACAGGTTCAAAGTATATTTGTACCCAGTACTGCTGAGAGTATCTTCACAACTGTGACTTTACACAACTTGAGTCACACAACCAAATATTCCACACTGAATATTACAGAACGGGACTAAACATCACATGAGGGTAAGTGCTCTAAAGCAATGATACCTTTAATTATCTTTTTAAACCTTTATAAATGCAAGGGTTTTTCATTTGATGATCATACCTCTTTGTAGACAATCTTCCAGACAGATATAATTTCTTTAGTGACATAGAACTGGTACAAAACCAGACTCCAGCAGCAGATCATGCTGAGAATTTGTCATTTTACCTTATGGTAAAATTAGGAGATCAGGCACTGCATTTTGCAGTGGTCCAGGGCAGGTGGACAACGGGCCAAAGAAATGACCACAAAAACCCCATGCTTGTCTGTGTCTGCACCCAGAAACATCTTGAAGACAGCAGGTGCAGCTGAGCTGTTTTATTTTACTCTTTCACAATACTATGCGGGCAAGTTAGGTAGATCAACTAGAACAAATACAGTCCCAGGGATTTCAAAAGAAAATATATTTCATCATGAGAATGTCACAGTATTTGTTTTCATGCCTCAAGGGTGTTATTAATAATTAGCAATTTACACAAAGTTGCTAGAAAATGCACAAAACAAACCAATAGATTAATCCTCAGCTTTTTCAACTTAAAAGCTAAAAATCAATGCTAACCATTAGAGAATGGTCTGAGAACTATAAAGCAATTACAGTAATTGATAACCACTGCATTCACAGGCAACGATATCAGCAATTAAAGGATAGACCAGAAAGTGATCCATGCCAATTTTGAGAACGTTCCACCAACAGCTGCTGTTCCACAGCAGTCCAGTCATTTGACTAACTTGTAAGGTCACTTTCTAAATGGGAAGTGATAAGTCTTAAGTTGGAGTTGCAAGGAATTCTCTTAGTTGACAGTTATGTACCAAGCAATGTGGCAATAAATTCCAAGCAACGGGACAAACTTAACATCAACAGCATTATATTGATACACGTGGGGTTTTAGATTGATACTATAAAGAACAGCCTTCGACTGTGTTCATTATGGAGCAAACTCTGCTATTAAACACTGCTTTGCACAAAGGCTGCAAACATAATATACAATCAGCTACCAAACTAAAATACATTTAAGAGCTATTTAAACAATTGAAGTATTTCCTATTCATTTTACATTAGAAAGATTTCCAGATCTCCATGCCTGCAAAAGAACAATCGTTTTCAGAAATGAATAAAACTGTATGTAACAAAATAGGTTATTTTGTACCATATCATTTTCCAAACTCTGGTTACTTTTGCAGCAGTATTTCAATGGCTACTTTTCCAGACAAAGTATTTTGCCTCTTACAGTCTCTGTTACTCATTGCAAATGATCAAAGTAAAAATGTAAAAACACTGTCTGCAGCGGACTGTGATACATTGCAGCTGCAGTGATTTACCATATAATACACCACTGCACAAGCAGTCACTCCTGAGGAATGAGATGACACAGGGTTTTTAAAATATTTTTTTTAAAAAAATTACACAGCACTCTTACAAAATTCAAGAATAAGAAGATAAAGCATCCTATTACTTTACAGGCATTTTGCTTGAGTAAGAGCTTCTGGATTGAGCCTGGAATTAACGGCTAGTAAACGGCTTTAGGATTTGGCCTGCTGTTTGTACCTGCTAAAGTCTCCTTTATCCAAAAGTATAGAGTTTGATTCAACAAAATATAAATCATCTTCTCTACTTTCATTAATGTAGACAGCACTCTACGTCAGCGCTTTTATATATACATATATATATTTATAAATAACTACATGCTTGAATGCATCAGAGAGTTTTCTGAAAGCCAAAAGAGTGTGAGGTAAGTTTCAGGATGGTGCTGAAATTTCAAAGGAAATAAACCATGGTGCTAAAAGCTGTCCTCTTTTCACCCTCAGCATGGTCCACGGGGTCCTGTTACAAATGTGACTATTAGTAAGCCTTTTGGTTCCAGGTCCTTCGTCCTCTGAGGGACAACTTGAGTTAATCAGAAAGCACAGAGGTAAGAAAAGATCATAAGCCCCTTAGGAAATCAACTGGGCACAAGCAAAAGAAGAAAAAAATTTACTGGCAGGGTAGTTAAAAAGCCACTCAAATTGAAGTCATGTCTTAATTTTGCGTGGTATATTAGAAAACACCTATATACTCCAAAAAAGAAAAATAATCGTTTTTTCACCTTTACATTGGAAAAAGAATTTAAAAACACTTCAGACTCAAAAGTTTGATATGACTCTCCATATGAAAAGAAAAAAAACTCCAGTGGGTTTTGTTGGGTTTTTTTTTTTTTTGTTTTGTTTGGGGTTTTTTGGTGTTTTTTTTTTTGTTTGGTTTTTTGGTTTGGTTTTTTTTTTTGGGCGGGGGGGTTTGGTTGTGGGTTTTTTTTTTTTTTTTTTGTGATTTCAGTTTTCTTTTTTCCCCTCAGGATACAAGACCTAGCAGTCTTACTTGCTATGTCTTTGGGGAAGACAAAGGTTTGTTTTGAGAAACATGTATTGAATGGTTCAAGGCAGAACTGAAACAGCAAGCACAGTGGACTCAGCCTATCTAGACACCTACTTGCCTTGATATATATATAAATTTTAAACACCTGTCATCCAGAGGTTAGTTTGTAAGAGAGAAAAACTATTTAAGACACTTAGTTGCAATGATCTGGATTGCTGTTTCATCCAAGGTCATGAGAAAAATACTCTTTTTCACTTCTGTTTTTGAAGAATTTGCACATAATTTATACACAGTTTTAGAGGTTTGGTAGAATGTCCCAGAAGAGACAGTGATGATATCACAGCAGTGCGACCACTTGAAATTAATTAAACTATCTCAAGAGCATTAAGTCCATCCTTATTTCATACTAGAGACTGCAAAAGTATATATATGTAGAGGTATGTCTTGGGACAAGCAGCTTCTTAAAAACATTCCTGGAAATGAACAAACTACTCCAGCTCACGTGTATCTTTCTCAAAGATTGTCAAGCCCTAGGATTTTGACCATAACTTGTTTCAAAGAACCCATGAGACTGATTTCAGTATGTTATTCCATGTTATCCCATTGACTGTTCTCCCTGTATTTTTACCAGTCTCTACCAGCAACTTAATTTGGCAGTTGTTTTAGCTCCCAGCCTCACAGAAAATTGTAAATCAAGGTGTATCTTTAGCACTATTAATTCATCTGCATCCTAGTTTCCCTGCTGCGTGCAGAGAAGCTGTGTTGCCATTCCGCTTGTGATTCCACAAGTCATCCATTTCTCTAACTCAGTACCTTCAGACAAAGACAAATAGTACAGAAATGAGACTCTCATCTCCCATGTGATAATTAATCTTCATTAAATTGTTAAACAATGAAACTCCTAGCTCATGCAACAGTTCAGCATCTGCCAAAATAAGTGTCACTTTCAAAAAGTGACGGGAAAATAGCACATTAAAGGCTTAGTTATAGTTTTACTGAGGTTGGGTTTAGTTGCAGTAAGTTAGAAGCACACTCTAGTTTACTGTCAAGCAGCTTATTGGCATATGAGAAGCACTTGTATCATGTGCTGCTGAGGGTTTCAGACCCAGCAAAAAGGAACAGTTCCATTTGTTGTTTCCTTCCACTTAATGAATCATGCAAAGCTGACTTTCTGGTTTGTTATTCACTTATAAATGTATTTTTAGAAATGAACTAGCCAGATACTTTTTGCAGCTATTGAAAGTGAAGACAAGTAACTTTCTCCTCAGGCAAGGAGAGAGTAGTAGGAGGATCTGATGAGGAGCAAGGGTTGTACAGCCACAGGGATGAGTACACAGAGCACACTGCTGAGTCCAGACAGAAGAAGGTTGCAAGAACTGAAATCTTGAGAGTTTTAATAATTTGAGCTGTGGTGACAGATAGGTCATACCTTTGAGATAGTAGCTCAACAGAGATCATGTTAGGAATTATAAAGGTCCATCTCAACAATGATGACTGGGTTATCACCCTGCATAAAAGACAGTGACAAATGCTGTCTGCAGTAATTTAGGAAAATGCAGGATTATTTAAATGCTTGGATTATTTAATCATGAACTTGTATATTCTGCATTTGTTACATGAAAGAAATTTGCAGATCAGCAAATGACATCCTCCAGAACTGTACCTCTATGTGCCACCATTTTCACAAGGTGTCCTAACAATTTTCCAGTGTTTTTCATTATTACTGTTTTTAATCAAATTAACATGCTAATTTTTGGAACATCTAATGAGCAATTCCCAGGACAAGACTGCAAGACAACAATTCTATTCTCTTGCCAGAAAACAGTATGAACTGTATGCAGAGTGATTTGTTGCCACCACCTGCACACCCTCTAGAGGTAGGGAAGGCAGCCCTCAGCTGGAAATTAATCCACAGATCCATACTTGGAACAGCATAACCTGCCAAGGTCACATATCCATTACAGTATGCCTCACGTTTAAAGACAAGGCCGAAAGACAAAACTTTATTACTGAACCTTCTCAGAATACTGAGTGCAGCAGATACCCTGTGGGGTCATAAGACATGACTGTGATACATGCTGGACTGGGATGAAGGCAGTCACTGGTTCACTGCAGGATGCTAAATATAGACTGGGAGATGAATGGGCCTCTCTAATATACTGATCCCATTTCCAAAACCAAAATACACTTCAGATCTCTTGATCAGTTAAGAGATCTCTCTTCTGCAAATTGCTTCCAAATCTTTACCACTGTTCATATTTTCAGCCAGGATCATTTTAATTTAAGTCTTACTTCATAGAGATTTTATACTTAAGACAAAGAATAAAATTTTGTCATGGATTAATAAGCTTGAAATACACCATCATAAAAACACCACCACATGATTTCATAAAATCATACTTAAATAAATGAGCACTCTGCTAGTAAACTTTATCTTTCAGGTAGAGATCATATCTGAAATGTCACTGTTTTATCTTAAGATATCTGAGTTTTCAGTCACTATCCATTATAGTATTTAACTCCTAAAGTTTGTGACAAAGGCAAGTCAAAAAAATGCCATGACCTTTTATTGTGGTGAGATAATTTAGAGATATGGGCATATGAAAACTCCTGGAGAGCAAAATCATACAAAGGATTTTTCCAAGTAAATACTTTCCTCCTGACACTTACTGCTGTGGTATTGTGTTCAGTTCAGTACAGTTGCTTCAGCTCCATCCTTCCCATTCATGAACATCAGCAATAACAACAATTAATCTAATATTAATAGATTTTTAGATTTATTTTATATTTCATGTGTATTAACTCAGTTATGGTTTCAAGGAAAAATTCCCTGGACAACAGTAAGACTGACTGAGTCCCTTTCTGCAGAAAAATTCCTGAGGACTGCATTTCTCACCGAGTTTCTGAATTCCATGGGGTATTTCAGATGCATCTCCCCAAGTTTTCCTCCAAGTGTAGATGTAGTCATGCTGGAGGTCAGATATTGGACTGCATCTTGCTGTCCAGCTGCAGCCCTTCCCATGAAATGACCTGTAAGAGCAGCTAAAAAGTGACCTCAGCTCCTGCAGAGTGGACCCAAACAGGAATAAACCAGCTGAGGCTCAGCTTCAGCAAGATTTACATGAGTATTTGCCAAAGGAAAAGCAATAAGGAACACAACCAGGTAGTGAACAAAACTTTCATGTTGTGATATTTCCTCAGACCTGCATACAGGGTCAAGACCTCAATGGAAGAAAAATGTAAAAGTCAATATCATGTTTTAGTTACATATAAATCCAGTAAGTTGACTCATACTATCACTTCAGCTTTATTTCTACAGAAAACAGGTTAAAGGGGGGAAGAAATATTAAAAACATATTATTAATAGAAGACAAGCACATTTCTAAACTGAAAGCAATACATAGTATCAGTCAAGTCTTGTTACAGTCAAGTAGACATTCATAAATTCTCCCTTCCCTCAATGACTGTGTTCCCACCTAGATAACTTCTTCTGCCTCCACAGTGCCACAAATGCTCTCACCATAACTCTCCCCATGTAATATCTCCAAACAGCAAAATCTTACGCAGACTGCCCACATATAACATGGGAGCATTGAAGATTTCGTAATAGTCCTACCTCTCTCCACTTGAGAAGAATTTTTCAAGTAAAACTAAAGAAGCTTTATAAAATCTCTGTACTTCAGATGACTTTTTGCCACCATCCATGAAGGAAAGATGGAGCATTTATCACTGTTCAGTTTGATGGTTTCTAGTAGTTACTCTGTAAATACCTAAATCTATTAATAACACCGCTAAAAAGTATGTCTACAAGAAGGATGAAAGTCAAAATTCCTTCCAAGAATATTTGTAACTCAGGACCATCATCTGTCTCATCGTTTCCAACAAAAACCTCTCAACTCCAACACCACACCCAGAAAACAAATTATTTGCAAAGACAAATCACAAGTTTAGTCAGCAGTCAGTGTGACCTTTCAGGAAGGATAACTCCCTTCCAGACAGTATCTCCAGCCATTAAATGAAATCTCTGTTTTCCAAGCTTAAGGGGAAATATGTCCGCTTGAGCAAATTGTATAAAATTATATAAAAGTTTACAACACCCCCAGACATTAGCAAAGCTGTTTGTCTTTTATTCTGAATTCTGCTTCATCTTCAGTCTGCAGATGTGGTTAGGACATTTCAAAGAGAGAAGCATGCACAGATTCATCAACTAGAAGCTGAATAAGTCACTTGAGGGCATGCACACTTACTGTAACTAACCACAGCTGCACCTGAAGTGTAATGGAACCTCCTTGAAGAAGAAACATTATATTAACATTTCTAGTAAGTGTGGCCAAAGGCACAAGAAAGGCCTCTTGAAGTGAGGTGGGGGTTGGTCTCTTCTTCCAAGCAACAAGCAATAGGGCAAGAGGAAGAGGCCTCAAGATGTGCCAGGGGAGGTTTAGATTGGATGTTAGGAAAAATTTCTTCACGGAAAGGACTGTCAAGCATTGGAACAGGCTGCTCAGGGAAGTTATTCACTTCCCATCCCTAGAGGCATTTAAAAAACCTGTGGTAGATATCTAATTCAGGGACGTGGTTTAGTGGTGGATTTAGGAGTGTTAGATTTATGGTTGGACTACATCATCTCAAAGACCTTTCCCAACCTGATTGATTCTGTGATTTGATGTTTCTAAATTCTCAGAACTACATTCAGAGGAACAGGTCTAAGAAAAGCCCTCCCACTGCCAGCATAAGCTCTTCTTCCCTCCCTGTTGCAGAGATACCTGCAAGTAGCTCGTTCACACACGGGTTTACATTTCCTGCCTTCTAAACAGATCCTTCTGCACAGAGCTGCAAGAAGCAAGACTGTGCTCCTTCCTGTGGCAATGATTCTTCTGGTACATGTGAATAAACCTGACTCACAGATAGATATCAACTGTAGAGAGATGTAAACAGAAAAAACTTTTTTCCTCCTAATGAATTTAGAGACTTCTTCTGACGTCAGTCAGCAGAACTTCCTTGGATGTAAAAGAGTTTTTCAAGCTGATTAATTCGCTGTGTGATTTTTATGGAAACATGGAAATTTCATTTTCTTCAGTGCTGGGCTACCTGATGGGAAGAGGACATCACCTGCTTACCAGGCTGGCAGTAGTGTGGATATCACACCAGCCTCACCAAGCCAGCTTCAACTGAGCCATCACCTGTCATCTCTCCTGTGACAGGGCACTTTCACTGTTAAAAAAGATGCACTTACAAAGACTTTTCTCACAGAGAGAGTGGCCTATGTTTTAGAACTCACTGCCAAGGATCTGTGGCTCTCCATCTCCACCACCTACAGAAATGCATCCAAAGCACTATTTCATCTTAATTTTCACACAAAAGACCCTCTCAAGTATGTCAGGACTCTCATCCAAAGGCCCAACATTAACTTTTAAGTGCACTTCTCTCACGAGAGTTTCAAAGGGAAAGATTTGTGCATTTACTTCTAGATATCATGGGTATGGATGAGCTTAAGCCACATAAAGCAAATAAATTTAATGCCCTAGGAGAAGTTAGATGCTGTTTTGGACTGAATGACCTCAAGAGTGTGTGCAAGTTTTCTAATCTATGACACAAGTGAAATAGGAAGTGAATGTGTTCAGTAGCTTTTTTTTTCTCAAAGCATAAAGTTACTCTCTTGGTTTGATCATATTTGACTCCTGGCACCAGCCTTCCTTATGGCTCCTTCTATATGGTACCAGGTATGACTTCAATAGAAGAATTAAAACTCTACAGAAATCTCAAAAGGCATTACTGTGTTTGCTTGGTCAAACTATGGAGTCTCAAAGCAAGAAGGAAGCCAAGACAAACAGGAATATACTGCTTAAATCAAGACGTGGGCAGGTACTGAACTTCCTTTCTTCATTATTACTAATCAGTTTAAGAGCATGATTCATTTGTTAAACTTCATTCTGTACAAGTGGGGAGAAAAAAGTGAATTACCAATTGAATGCACAATAGAATAATGAAAGGAAGCTGCAGGTACTTCATGCTTTTGAAAATTATTCACTCTTCAAGAAAATGCTTAGAGACATATTTATGTCCATCTCTGTTAAGGAAAACACACACATTTATGTTTGAGGATTTTCTTGGATGAAGTCCAAACAGAAAATTTTAGATATGCCTGGCTGGAGGACTGTGTCTACCTCTGCATCACTGGACCAGACTATATATATTAAGAAATAATCACACAGTCTTTCAAGCAGAAGACACTGTCTGAGACTACACTTCAGTGCCCCAAATGATGAACGTTTTGCTGAGCTTCCTGTAACGCAATTACACTGCAACTCAGATAGCTATCACAAGATAAATCTAATGCTCAACACAAAATTGAAAATATTTCTTGATTAGATGCAGCTGACCTATAAGACAGGCTTTGAACTTTTAATTAATATTTTTAAAGGAAGGGGGGTTTTGGACATGAAAGGGCAACTCCTTAAAATTATTTTGCAATTGATAAACTGAACAGTTCAAGAATTTTCTACCTTAACTGACCTGTGGTGGCAATTCCTTGGGTAATCTACATCTGCTCTCTTACAGGAAATCTGTAAAACCAATCTACAAAAATAAATAAAAAATCTTGCAGAGAAAACAAGGAAAAAAAAGGATTGCAAGTTCCCCCAAACTCAGTGTATTTTATATATCACATGTTTACAAGTGACTCTTAATGCACCAGCATTAACTTAAAAACCAAGGATGCACGCTGTATTGTGTTGATGGTTTGAGAAATGGTATGAGTGCTAATGTTAATGAGAAAAAGCAACATTTATTGTGAAATAAAAACATCTGCCTCAGTAGGAATAACATAGTAAATTATGACTACTATGTATACATAAAGATTAAAGATTTTTTGTTAGATAGTGTTATTCATGCTTTCTACTCCATCTTTTCTACCTGAGAGCAGAAGACTCTATTTTGCTTCAGTTAAAATCAGTTGCAATTTTCTTTAATTTTCACCTCTTATATTAATGAAAATATGAGCCATATAAGAAGGCTAAACACTTGGCAACTAAGTTTTACCTTTGAATTAGTAAGAAATAACTACCTTACAATAGTGAGATTTGCATTGCCAGCAGTTTGCATTGTCTAGGAATAAAAGGTTTTCCTTCTATAGATCTTCTCCATTAAAAGACTAATAAAGTAACAAACCATGTGTTTTTCCTTACCACTGAAACAATTATGAAAAACTTTACTGCATTTTTATGAGTATTGTTAAGTATATTAATTATGCTTATTCTCATGAATGGGAAAATTACTATTATTAATTGAATAATCATTGGTATTCCATTTGATGCTACAATTATTTGAAATTATTGTGAAATATTAATTCAATTGTACTTTCATCCAATTCAGGAGACTAATTATGTTGCAATCAACAGTAAAACAGGATGAATAGCTATTAAAAATATAGTCAAACTTGGAGCATGCAAAGAGCATCAAGTCTGAATAGATGTCATGACCTATTTTTGATTTCAAAAAGTTGAGCAACAGAGAAACTTTAAAAAGCATCCAGTGAAGAAAGGTGTCTAGATCATTAAGATTCTGTTCAGGGCCTACTTTGAAAATCTGTCACATAAATACTCTCTCACAGGCAATTAAAATCTTTAGAAATTCTTCCTTTAATTCACTAAAACCACTTCTCCTTTGAGAACACATATTTCATGCCATACTAGAAATTCATATACCATCCTTTAGAATAAATCTGTAATTTTGGGCAGGTTCTTTCATCACATGAGACCATGGAAAGTTTCCCAAAAGTCCCCACATCCTACAAGACACTCAATAAAAAAGACAAGAAATGCCTCTCCAAAGACTGGGACATCAAGAAAAATAGATCTGAGATAGGAGTCTCATCCCTGCATATAATGCTCATTGCATGGGTTTTGTGAAAGGAGAAAAAATTACAGAAAAAAGATAATTATAAATCTTTTGCTTTAACAGGAGGAAGATTCTGCTTGCAAAGGTTGCAGACTAATTTGAAACTCCAATACTAACCAACTATCCACCTTCCTTAACACAATTCCTAATCTCCTTTAAGAAATAAACCTTATGACAAATAGAAGAAAGTCCACATGCACGAACTTTCCCTGATGCAGTTCTTGGTGACTTTCTCTCTTTGCAGTCTTCTTTATAGAAAGCTGTGGATCTATTTTGATTTTTATAGAAAATTAGTCACTTCCCCTAGATCACCATTCTTGAGTCAGAAACTAAGACCAGTACAAATGAGAAAATTTAGTAGATCAAGCCTCAAAAAATAAACGTGAAACAGGATTTTATTAAGGTAAGCATAAACATTCCTAATACTTATCTACTGAAAATCCTGAGGTGGAAAATAACTCTCCAACAACAACAACAAAAGAACAACAACAAAAAAAAAACACAACAAGAAGAAAAAAATAAACAACCCACTCCCCCCCCCAAAAAAAGAACTACAACAACAAATAACAAACAAAAAACAAGCAAAAATAGAAGCTAGATGTTATTTAGTGCCCATGACAAGGTTCCAGGAGAGGTCTGCTGTCCATGAACAACATCAGGAAAGAGGAGGAATGAAGCATGGCTGAGCATTTAATCTTCTCTACCAATCACAAAGAAGAGGACAAAGGTTTTAAAGATTGTGCCATCTCCACTGCTCTGGTCAGTACACAACGACTGAGATAGAACAAGAAAATACCAGATGCGACCATAAACATCCATGAGCACAGCTAAGGGAAAAGCAGGCATCTGCACCTGGTGCAGAACAATCCCATGTATCCATTCAGGCTAGGAGCCCACTGTTTGGTTGGCAGGCCCAAGAAAAAGGGAGATCCTGTGGACACAGCAGGCTGAGCAAGGCAGCAGCATGCTTTTATCAGAAATAAGGCAAGCAGCAAGCTTTCTCTATACATTAGAAGATTGGGACTGGCAGGCTGAAAAAGTTTTTTTCTCTACTCAGCATGGCCTCACACACTAGGGCAGTCAGTTGTGATCCTTCCCAGCTGAACCAGGATGTGAAGAAGACAGGGGAGATGCTGGAGAGCAGCCACGATACTCAGGAGCCTTGAGCTTTTGTCTTGGAGCAGCTGATGGAGCTGAGCATGTTTGGTCTGACAGAAGGGGGATCTAACAGGTGACCCAGTAGCAGCCTACATCTACTTGAACGTAAATCAAAATGATTAAGAAGCCAAAACTTCACAGCAGTGATAGAACATATATAAAGGGACAATGACCATAAATTGCCACTTGGGAGGTTCAGGGTGGCTCTTCCATTCTTCCCTCCCCATGTCAAACCCTCTCTTTTTTCAACAGGCAGGTGTTGCAGACCTGCAGATTATTCAGCAAGGTGGTGGGATTTTCACCCAGGGAAGTTTAGGACCTGTCTAGACAAAGCCGTCCCACACGACTGGGAAGAGTGTATCTCCCAGCGGGACTGGGTAACTTCCTAAGGTTCCTTCAAAACAATGTGTAGGTGAGAAATATATACATGGATAGAATCACAGACTGCTTCAGATGCAGCAAATCACTGAAGATTTATACTGAAGGACATCTAAATAACCACTTTAATTCATTGTACCTGAAAGAAAGTGCCTACTAAGGTTTGTGTGCTACAGTTAAAGAGTTTTAAATTTGTATCTCCTCAGTACCTAATAAGACTTGATTTGATACATATTTATGTCATCAACACTATTATTTGTTAATTGTAAATATCAAGTTGTTATTTGTTTTTACAAACATATAGAAATATATTGTTACCCTAACAGCACCAGATCCAGATTCTGAAATGGTCTCTGAAAAGATGAAAGCTGTAGAGTTACCCATAAAGCACCTGGAAGTAGTTCATTAGTTGCCAGAAGATGGAAAACAGAAAGAGATAAAATCATTTCTCCTACTTCCAATAGCATGAGAACAAGCAAGTCCTTTGGGTGTTGCACATGATTGGTTTTCTAATCAGAATATGGAGCCTCCATTATTACACCAAGGATACAGTGTGATGCAGCTCTGTTAACAAAGACCTGCTGGTCAATAGTCATCCTGATCATTACTGAGCTATATCCTTTCCAGCAAATCTGGAAGGCTAAAATAGCTAGTTAAATCTTTGATGACATAAATTCATCTTTTCCAGAAATAATGTTTCAGTCTTTTTTCCATCAATAACGCAAAAGACAAGAATGAAGACAAGAATACCATCCAGGCTCTTGCAATTCACCTAACGCTGCATCTTTTCTTCTGCTATGGCCAGTGGGGGATGTCAATGAAAACCTATCAATACAGGCATGCAACCCTGTGCACACATCCAGATGTGTAATTTGGAATTCAGAAGATTCCAGAGCAAAAGTTGGTAGCTTTGAAAAGAGAAGAACATCCCCACAACAAATGTCAAAGACTTCTGCGTGGAATACATTACAAAGAAGTCAGTAAGAAACAGAAACTTTATTATTCCTGAAATAAATCCAACATGTTAAATTAGGAAACTTATGCAACTAATTATATCCTACCAGTATAAACAGTATCAAAGAGCAGTATTTTTTTTCTGAACATCTCATGCCATCTCATTTTCAGAATGTCAATTAAGAACAAAAATAATACAAAGCCCTTATGATAACTGAAGATGAAACCCAGAGTTAAATTTGCAACAAATCTGGGATTCCCCTTTTGATCACTCTAAGGCAATGGCTGTACATTTTTATCACACCAAACAAGCCATAATAAACTTCAACAGTAATAACAGAAAGAAATCCTGTGACATTCCAAGACAATGCTTTTGAAAAGTTACAATATCACAGCCTTTTAATGTAAGCATCTGTGTTAAATATGCACATGGCTCCACGTGTAGGTGATGTGGTGTGGCATAAAGTGGTATCTGAAAAGAAGGTTTTCAAAAATTTGCAGGAAAGATCTTAAATTTTAATAGGAGTTTCAATGTAAAGAACTACTGAGGTGCACAAAAAAGGATTCAAGAAACATGTCATTTATGGCTCTGCTCCCCAGCACAACTTTACTGAAATCAAAGGCCTTTGCTCAAGAGTAACTTCTTCCCCTAGCTGCAGAAGTTTGCAAAATAGCTGTCTTTTCTAGAATCTGTCAGGTTTATATTTACAAATAAACTAACCAATTGACTTCTGAATGTAGGTCACAACACTCATTCCTTAGGTGGCTGGCCTATTTTTATCTTATTTGAAAGGGCAAGAACAAAAAAGAAGAGCTAACTGGACATACTTCTCAGCTCTGAAGTGTTTTTCTCTGTAGGAGTGATACATTAAAATATCACCAATATCACTGCAGGAATGATTTCTGATTTGTAACAAATCTTCAATTCCCCAGTTCTTATTTAAAAAAACAAGCACGCAAATCTAAACTGACAGATCAAAGCCTTTAGAACCAAAACTCTGTAACCACCCTTGCACTACTTCAACCTGCATATCAGAGTGAGGTTTCAGGAGACCAATGATCTACTGAAAAGGTCTCACCCCAGATAGCCCATTCCTGTAACAGAAATAGTACAGAGCTATAACGGGCTCCACTGCAGTCAAGAATAGCTTAGCAGTGGTAGAAGCAGACATCTCCTCCATGTACTTTGTAATGTCTTTGCGACTCTAAGCTACTTCTCTCATGACTTCTTTTTTTCAAATAACTGTGGCTTTTTTGTTATGTTTTGGGTTTTAATTCTGTAAGAAAGTCTGTTTTCAAAGACGCAACTATATTCGATCAAGTGGCTGGAAAAAAATGAGCCTGGAACACCATAAATATTATCCTATTATCTGACTGTGATTAAATCAGAATTGTACAAACACATTAAAATAATTTTTAGACCGTGGCATCACTGGCATCACTGGCAATAAGGATGGCTGCCAAACTGAATAGAACTTCAAATGCACCTTAAACACTGTATCAGTGACAGATACTTTAAGGTAATAATATTTTTAGGTGTCTTATACTACAGTAATGTTTCAAGCTCTTTCACACAGATTTGTTCAGATAAAAGATGTAATGCTGGCATTACATTTGCCAAAATTGCCATTTGCAATTAAAAATTAAAACTGGCACTCTTTCTATGCAGGCAATTATCTAAACGCAGCTGGCAATCTTCCTTGTTTACAGTGCTGCTGTGTCATGACTACACTCCGTTTGGAAATTTACCACTTTTTTTTTTTTTTTTAAGGTTTAAACTTCTCAGCTGTATTTCCAACTCGAACTTTTCTGGTTTTGAAGATTTCTATCATGAACTCAAACAAAAAGGTCCAAAACTCTAATCTGCATATTTTGTATGGCAACTTCAGACGCTGACATAAAATGATTCCTAGTACATATTTTGGTGGTTGTTGCAACACAAATTAACATCCATCTAGGCCACAGGAAAACACCTGTAAGGATACAGACAGCAAAATGTACCAAATAAATGCCCTCCAAGAAGAACATTTTAGGTGTAAAAGCTGATTTTCAGAGAAAAACAGAAATAATGGGAAGATCCTCTAAGTGGAAAAAAATCCTTTTACTGAATAATATATGACATTAAGCATATTTCTACTACTTGCTGTCTATAGTAATTGTCATCTACAAAATGAATCTATCCACAAAGTATCTTATTAATCAGATTGCCATGTTTTTGGCACCTTTTAACTTACAACAGCTGTTATTAAAGTAAGATTTGAGGGTTCCCCTACTGCTGGGAGAAGAGCACAATTTATGCTGTCAAACAGCTTTTAGGGAACAGTTGCTTTTTTAGCCAAGATGCTGCAGCCGCTAGCCTGATTTCCATGACTATCATGGAACAAATACAGTTACTTACAGCATATCAGTAAATATTCTGAACACATCTGTTTATGGTGTGTTTCCAATAGTCAGACATAGCACTAAATTGTATTATAACCCCAATACAGTAATGCTTAACTTCCTTCCTCTGTAACTGATCACTTTTTCACCCATAAATATGATCCACTGTCACGACTCCTTAACAGACTTTGCCGCATGTTTTGCTCAGCCATCGAAAAGGATTTTGAGTAGGGCCTCTCCCCCGAATACTACCAAAACCCATAAAAACAGAGGCTTTCTGATGAACTGAGGAGCATGGCTGACCCCAAGGATACTGCAAGCAGTGACACCCACGGGTCCCCTCACACAGGTGTCCCGGGCAAGCCTCTTGAAGTTAAAGCAGCACAAGTTTCGCAGCGCGGTGACAGTACCGCTCTCCACTGAGCGATGGGACGGAACACATATTTCCCTCACGTTTTTTTTTTAGGATGAGAGCGACAGGAACCATCACTTGCTAAGATCAAAGCTCAGCAGCGGCAGGCACCGGCGGAAAAGCCGCCGGCGCGGCGGCCGCTCGCTGCACTCTGCCCGAGGCAGGTGGCCGCACCTGAGGCGCAGCATCCCGCGACGCCGCGCACCCGCGTGGGAAGGCGCCATCACCCGCACTCCCTGCGAGGCGGGGACCAGGCGCGCCCGGAAAACACTCTGGAGGCAGAACCGAACGCTGCGGCTCCGAGGCGGTAACTTTTCAAACCGCGCAGCGCTCGATGTCCGCTCGGCAGGACAGGCGCCGCGGGTACCGCTGGCGTGCCCGCTGCGCCCCGCCGTCCCGGGGAGCACCCGGTAGCCGCCGGCACCCCTCGCTCCGTCTAATCTCGAGGCCGGCGTGCGGCACCAGCGGGAGCGCCACGCAGTCTCCCCCGGCGCAAACCGCCTGCCTCGGGCGCCCGGGAGACCAGAGAGCATGTGCTCCCAGTCGTGCTCCCCGCCGGTGAACCGAGCTTTCCCCCCATCACCTCCCACCTAGGGCTGCGCTGGATTTCCCGCCACCCGCGGAGAGCCGCGCCGCAGCGGCTCTCGCACCTCCGGTGCTCCTCCCGGGCACTATCGGCGCGACTCGCGGGGTACCCGTCCTCCCCATGTCCCAGGAGGAGTGATGCCCAGGGACCGGAGGGGCAGGCGGGGAGGTACGCGCCGCGCGGTGCGGCGGGGCGCTACTCAGGACAGGTGTGGGCAGTAGCCCGTGGAACGAACGGGAGGTGTCGGGACAAGACAGGACGCGACGGGACGGGAGGAGAGGGGAGAGGGTCTGTACTCACACGAAGGCGTGATAGACGAAGGCCCATCCGCGGGGCCGCTCCAGCACGTTGTACAGGTAGTTCTGCAGGCGGCGGTACTTGGCGTTCCTGCGGCAGCTCGGTCCGCTGCTGTAAGAGAGCGGCTTCCCCAGCAGGCTCATGCGGGCGCCGTGCTTCCCGCGGCGGCCCTCCCGCAGCCCGGCGGGGGCGGCTGCGCCGCCGGTGCCCAGGAGCAGCAGGCCGTCGCCGCGGGCCGCTGAGCTCGTCAGCGCCCTGCCCCGGCCCGACTCGACATCCTTCATGCCAGCTGCCGCGCCACTCTTCACCCAGAGCCCCGCGGAGCCGCCCTCCTCCCCGCCGCCGTGGTTGCGGGGCATGGCATCACCCCGGGCGCCGGAGCGGGCGCCGGGGCCGCGGCGGAGCAGGGCGCGGGCGGCGGTGGCCAGGCACCCCGCGGCAGCAGCCCGCAAGAGGCAGCGGGGGCCGAGGGTCTCCGGGCGGCGCCCGCGGGGCGCGGGGGCGCGGGCCACTTTGGGTGCCCGGCGCGGCGGGCCGGCCTGCGGCAGCTTCGCGGGGGCCCCGGCGAGGGAGCGGGCGCCCCCCGGGGCGCGCTCTCCTCCCGGGCGGCGGGGCCCCGCCGCCGGTCCCCGCAGCGCCGCCCGGCGTGGCTCCGCGGCCCGGGACGGGGAGGAGGGAGGGAGGGCAGCTCCTCGCGGCTCCGGCGGAGAGGCCGCGGCTCGGCGGTGCCAGCCGCCGCCCGCTCCCTCGCTGCCTCCCGCGTCGTTTGGCTCGGCCGGGCCGGACAAGCTGTTGCTCTCGCTCCGAGCGGCGGAGAAAGTCGGCGAGGCGGGCGGGCCGATGGGGGCAGGCGGGGGCCGCGCCGCCGGGAGCCTTCGCGTCCCGGGGCGCGAGAGGCAGAGACAGCGGCGGTGCCCGCGGTGAGGAGGGCGGCGAGCGGCTGGCGGGACGCGGCGCCCGCGTCCTACGCGCGCTCCCGGGAAATGTCCATGTAAGTCCGAGAAAGTAACAAAACTGCCGTAAGTCCCGGCGGCGGCGCGGGGGAGGATCGGCCGGCGGCGGGACCCCACTGCGGGCAGGGAGTGCGGCCGGCCCGGGCGGGGCAGCGCAGACGAGCCGCCGGGTGTCCCCCCGAGGGGGCGGCGCGGCCCGGCACGCCGCTCCGGCGCTTCCGCCGTGTCCCGGCCTCGTGCGGCGGCGAGACAGCAGATCCCAGGGGCAGCGGCGGGCCTGTCCTTCCTGCGGGCTCCCCCACGGCCCCCGTCAGCTCCGGCCCCGGCGCGGTGCGGCCGGAGCGCAGCGGTGCCGCCGCTCGGTGCCCGCGCTGCGCCGAGACAGCGATGCTCCCCCTGCCGAGCGCGGCCCTTTTACGCCCCGCCGCATCAAGGTGAGCTTGCGGAAAAAAACACCACCCACCCCGGCACCCGCAGGCGCGGCCGCACCGCGCTGCCCGCCCGGCCGCTGCACCGCGCCCGCTTTGCCCCTGGGTTATCGCCCGTGCTCGGCGGGCGACCCCCGGCCATCCCCCAACACTCTCCCCGCACCCCGCGGCCGCCTGCTGCGGGCAGTCGCCGCCCGTGCCGCTCCTGGGGCCGCAGCTCGGCAGCGCCGGCCGTCCCCCGGCGATGCCTGGGAGCTCCGCGCTGCCCCGGGGACGGGACGAGCCACCCCCCCGGCACTTCAGCACCCACTTCACGAGAAATAGCTGCATGTCACTGGTTTTGCAGCCTGAGCGCCACGATGTGAAAATGCGACACTAATCCCTGAAGTGTTAATGAAAAACAGTAAGGTGTATGCTAATGTTAAGCGAAATTCAGTAGAAACATTCAGAAATTAATTTTCAGGGTTTTTTTCCTTTGTGCTGGCTGGTTAGAGGCCAGGCTCTTGAACTTTGATGCACAGTCTTCAACTCCCAGAAAAGAAGAAACTCACTTCCTGTTCTGGCAGTGAACATTAGCTTGCATCCCTACTAATGCAGCATGGACACATCCACCAGTACTAATTCATTGGCTGCAGTGTCCAATGCCATTCAATCAGGTGTCTTTAAATGATGAGTTTAAACTTCTCCCGTCTGCACTACACTTTCTCCTCCACTGCAGGCCAGTTCAAACAGGAACTTTCTAACATGTGAACCACAGTGGCCACTCAGGCTCGTGATAAGGGATGGCAGAAACAGCACACATGTCAAAACAGATGTTAAGTAGTTGATACAACTATCCACAGAAATCCCATTAATATTTAAGCTTTCCAGTGGCACATATCTACTCTTCTTTCTTTGAATTGTAAATTGGGTTAGTTAATCCTTCATTTACTACTTGTTTGCATTTCCCTGGTTTGATATACGCAAGTGTTTATACTCTTCATTTTTCTCATCCCTGGGTACTCATTTACAGCTGAATATGTACAGCATGCCTTTACCATCAGCCACTCCTCCAGAAGCATGCTTAGATTTAAACTCTAGTGGCCTTAGTCACTTGATTTGAGGGCTGATACTCAAGTTCTGGAAAGCCGAACTTCAACTAAGAGCACATAGTCCAACCCACTGAGCCAGGCCTCTGTCCCAGGGACACTAACCCTTGAGCTCAGATTAATTGCTGGGGTGGGCAAAGGCACTGCTCACGGCAGCACCTGTGCATTACTGATGATAGTACTGAGGCTTTAAACTGAGGACTGAGCCAATAAACTATGAACATTACTGAACTCCAGTTCCTGATGTACTTTTTGTGATCCATTAAGAAATATTGTTATAATTCTGTGCCCTCTAGTGGTGCTTAAAATCATCAATTGATTTAAATAATCATAAGGAAAACAGTCTGTGAGCACAAGCTGAGCCAGTATTGAAATGTAGCCATAGATTCCAGAAGAACTAGAAGCTAACAAAAGTAATACACTTAGTGATTAATTATTTTATTTTTTACAGTGTGGGAACAAGTGTATTTTCCCATCTGCTATCTGTTATTAAATAAATCCTTTTAAAAGTATGTATTATGAGAATAAATTTATGGTAATTAATCTAATCCCTATTCGTTCATATGTGAGATAACCACGGCATGATCTGCTGGTTGAATACGGAGACCAGGCAGCTGCCAGCCCTCTGGCAGGCAGAGGGGCTGTGCTTGTAACAAAGCTAGTCCTCATCTAAGTATTTATGGCAAAATACAGGTCTGCATTTATAGGACAACAAATTCCCCTGATATTTTGACTTCAGACTATATAATACCTCCAGAGATGAGTCGTGTGAAATTCTAGCATGTCCGCATGGTCCAAGGTCATCCTGGGTTCAGATGTCAGTAAGAGGATCTACTTGACGAAAACTCCAAGGCAAGAACATCCCAAGGAATCTTGGCTTCTCAAGGCTGCAGGTACAGTATATCACACCTGCAGAGGGACAAGGAAAATGGCCTGCTAAAGTGCAGATTTAGAGTCACTACTACTGATCTTTATGGCAAATATCAACAACATATTCTTCTGGATTTTAAAAGACAGGTTTCAAGATTGCATTTCATTTTCCAAATGTGTACATCAAATGTTACATATCCTGACTTTTGGAAGGATCAGCTGATACATATAATTTTTTTTGATCAGGAACCAAATGTCACATATGTTTAGTATTTTCGGGGTTTTCTTTCCAATTAGTTACTTTTGATATATTGTCTTACATCAGTGTTTCTGGTTTTATTTTAATTATAGAGAGGAAGCAATTTAAACAGCAGTGGTAGTCCCTTATTCCCTTATATAATTTTTTTTTTTTTTGCTGTAGCATGTATACTTCTAAGGCATCTACTGAGGCAGTTTTGGGGTTAGCTACACTAGAATTTTAAGCAAGCCTTCACAATGACTAAATTTGAAAATAGGTAACAGGAATACTGAAGTACACTTGGTTTAATTATGACACAGGGTAGATACTAATAGAAGAACTTTGTTACAGGGTAAAAACATATAGGGGAAGGAAGACTAGCCATATTGGAGGATAGTACCAGAGTTCAGGAGGCCCAGTTCACTGCTTTGCTCCATGTTCCCAGTACAGATAGGATCTGGAGCCTATCCACATCAAATCCAAAGTACCTGAGCATGTAGTTGCCTCAAGTCACTGGCAGATGCTTACCAAGCTGATGAAAACCAGCTGAGTACCTATATGCAGCTTTTAATATTTATATGGATTTGAAGAATCTCTCTGTGCCTGAATTACATATCTGTCACAGGGGGTGGTAGCAATTTTTTCACAGTGAGAGGGATTGTTAACATAAATTTATGAAGCAGTGTAAGATGCTCAAAAGCAGCAAAAGAGGGAACAGTAGAAATCACGTACACACTGTGGCTGTTTGAAGCAGAAAAGCAGCTAGAGTGCAAGCTGGAGGGCCTCTGTAGCAACACCTTGCAAAGGTCAGTTTACTGTGGTATCATGTTTTGAGTTTATTAGAGTTCCTTGTTAATAACCTTTTCCATGTTATATAATAGTGCAAGGTATCATGTATGCTCTAGTTTTGCATCTCTTTGTAAGATTTTAGCTTTCTGCCTAATTGTATGGAGGAGGGGATACTCATAGCTGTTCTTGGTGATAAGTGTACAAGAGTCAGGAATAAGTTTTCAAAGCACATAGGTGGTAGGAATAATTCATTTATTATGTTGACCTGTTTGTTGTATAGCCTACAATACATGGTATGCACCTCCAGGAAAACCCAAATCAAGCATTACTATTGTCTAATAAACCATGAGCAAAATGTCAGATGAGGTGAGCAGCATGTTAGGATGCACATTTTATGCTGTCCAGTCAGCACATGGAACATGCTTGCAGCTGTAGCGGGGCTGTGATATTAATATTAAAAGTGTTGGAATACATTGCACTAATATTCCAAGATGTTGGGATATTCTCCTGCAAGCTTTTCCACATAAATTAAAGAAGAAAGACTGTCAATAGCATGAGGCATTCATACACTGAAGTAGCAGAAAGGATGGCTTTCTTTCTCTACTTTCCCTTCTTCATGAGGTCCCTTAACCCTGAACTCAAGGGAGTACCTTCAAAAGAAATTTAGTTTGGTGTCTTATTTATGTGTTGATTTTCATGTTAAACTGCTATGAGGTGCTAAGTTTGAGGAAGACCTGCCCCTACAAAGACCTGTCCTGTGACCAGACTTTCATTCCAAGCAGTCCATGTCTGTATTACTACCAGCACAGGCTAAATTCATCGGAAGACAAGACATGGGTGGTTCACTCACAGTACCCATGCCTGCAGGTATGCTACACCTATAAAAACAAAGGCCAGTTCCCAAACTGTTAGTAATGGACCCTTCCTCTGCCAGGAGCTCTTTGCTCCTTCCCAGCTAGAGGAACAATTTGGCCTCCTCTGCTCACCTGGTAGTGATCAATGGCAGAAATTCTGGCCCTTACTTCTGTGCTGACTGGCCTGTCTGGAAAAATGTTCATTTTGCTCCCTGACTTCTAGTATTTCCAGTTACTCATCAGATATTAATCCCAGATAAGGGAATTAATTCATTCAATTGATTCCTACTTAAATAAATAGCTAAACATCACTCTCCATTTATAAGGCATATGTTCCTGTAAAGTCATTATGTGAACCCAAAACCTGCTCTCCGAAATAGCTCTACTGTTCATCTCCTTTATTTCCTCTTTTGTCTTCTGGGTTTTTTTTGATGGGTTGTTTGTTTATTTATTTGTTTGTTCACTATTCTGTGGCCCTTCCTTCCTTCCTTCCTTCCTTCCTTCCTTCCTTCCTTCCTTCCTTCCTTCCTTCCTTCCTTCCGCCTTCCTTCCTCCTTCCTTCCTCCTTCCTTCCTTCCTTCTTCCTTCCTTCCTTCCTTCCTTCCTTCCTTCCTTCCTTCCTTCCTTCCTTCCTTCCTTCCTTCCTTCCTTCCTTCCTTCCTTCCTTCCTTCCTTCCTTCCTTCCTTCCTTCCTTCCTTCCTTCCTTCCTTCCTTCCTTCCTTCCTTCCTTCCTTCCTTCCTCTGTGATACAACTATCTGAACTCCCAAACAAGCAGTCTGGTGACAAAACAAAGCCATAAGTCTTGAAATGTGCAAACCCTGCTACAGACAACTACCACTCTTTAATCTAGCAAAAAAAGTCATGTGACAAGAGAAGAGAAAGAAAAGAAAAGAAAAGAAAAGAAAAGAAAAGAAAAGAAAAGAAAAGAAAAGAAAAGAAAAGAAAAGAAAGAAAAGAAAAGAAAAGAAAAGAAAAGAAAAGAAAAGAGAAAAAAGAAAAAGACAAACCCAGAGTGTATACTGAGAACTGCAGAACAGTTTACAGCCCCAAACTGGGAATATAATACAAACAGAATAGAATATGAATGGGTTTTTTTCAGATAGAATGGTTTGTTTGCTCGGAATAAATGGATTTTCAAAATAATATTCCCCAAAATACCTAGAAGTTCTGAAGAAAATATGCCAATAAAAAAAGTCAATGTTTATTGCAGATTTTATAACCTAACACAATTTCTACATATGGAAAAAAAATCCTTGGGATATTGTCTTCCAAATTGCTTGTTTTCAAGCAGAAGAGTATAATTTGGTTAGCTTGCATGTCAGCAGTTCCTTCCGGCAGGCATGATAACAACCCACAACAGACTTGAAAAAATCCTGCAGGGTCAGAATACAGATACTGAGAAATTCATCAAGAGGATTTTTTTTCCAGATTTCTAGTGCAGGAAAGTAAAGATCTTGTTGTTTGGTCTTATTTCTGGTTTCTTTTGGCATGGAGAAAATATTTTGTGAAGCTCAGTTTGATCCCTAGAGTTAGCAAAATTCCTTTAAAACACAGTGATATCTCATCTTAGGCATCCAGAGATGTACCTGAAAAAAGCTGGTGGCAGATAAAATATCAAAATATATGAGGTGTATCTCATTATGAGCTTTTCCTTTAAACTTCAGTGACCTTTATTATTTACCAAACATGGACTTCTGGCCATCTCCTCTCTCTTCATCTCTGCACATCTTTTCCACTTGTACTATGGCAGCTCTAATTTTGAAAATTCCTATCCAAATGTGGCCTAATCTTTGAAGCATTGAAATTTTTGGACATTAATATTTTAGAACCACCTTATTTTTTTTCTCTTCAGAAAATACATAGGAGCACCTCAGTCTTCACTTGATTCAACGGGAACCTAATTGGCATTTATGTTGCTTGTTTCTATATACCAGCTAGTAGATAGTGGAGATGTGCTCACCTTAGCTCTCCAAGGTCCAAATAATTTTAATAAAAGTCTGTACAGAGTAGCATGGAGAGAGCCAACTGCTTCAGGTGCTCTTGCCTCCCCTTATACTTTAGAACTGCAGAACATCTCCTGGTGGTACTCCTGGGCTGCAGAGCCATGTTGAGGCTGGAGGGAGTGCTCTGACCACTGACCACTGGGACAGGTTGGCAGCATCACTAATTTTGCGTGTGGGACACAAGAGGAGATGCTGTCTGTGTGCTTCTGGAGAGTTTAAAAGGTTCTGTGTTTGGTGCCTTGGCTTCTCTGACCCTCCTGTGAAGATGCTGATACACTTCATGTATTATTGAGATGGCCTAGTCCTATCATAGGAGTCTGGTTTCTGCTCTTGAAATAGGACTTAAAATTTTAGGGGCTAAAGCAGAGTCTACTGTCAAGTATTTCTGAAGTTCTAAGAGGGATTTTATATTGTCTAAAGATCGTCAGTTGTTTGTTTGCATACAAATTCTCTTGCACCTGAAGTTTTATTTATAGCATAAATGTAGGACTCAAAACAAATTATTGTAATTCATTGTAACTGAAATAACATTCTTCATTTAATCACTAACCTAATATATTCTGAAGGTGCAATTTGAAATTAAAAAAAATAGTTTACTCCCCTTTTCATAAAATTGTAAAAATATTTGGCCTTTTTGATGTGCTGGTTCAAATAATTTGACAGTACCTATGATACTCAAAGAATTTGAATAAGATGTGCCCTCTGAGTCACTCAGGTGACAAAACAAGAACTTACTCATAAGCTAGAGGCACCACAGAAAGCAGCACTTTGAGAACTCTGGCAGTGTGTGCTTCCATCAGTGTATCAGAGGACAGGCTGGAAACCTTCAGTAAGAACAGTACGTGTGAGACTCCTTTCTACTACTGTGTTCCTGTTGAATTCAGTGAGATTTATTTCTGTCATGAGGTAAACCACAAAGAGATGGAGTCGAGTGTCTAAGGTCGATAAGGCCCTCAAGAGCTCCTGTTGGATGAGTAGACACTCAGTTGGAGCTGTTAGAACCATAGCACTTCAGAAAAGAATATCTTCTTTTGCTTCTACAGGCATGGTTAGGCACTTATGTTCTTAAATCAAATCCTCTAGCATGCACTTCAGATGTCTAAATCAGGAGAAAGGTGAAAAACAAAAAGGAAATGTTAAGAGGAATCTAGGTGATCTAGTGAGGCTGTAAGACGTACAACAGTGAGAGAATTTACAACAGATAAGCAGGAATCATAAACATGAGGAATTAGATGATAGGTCAGAACAGGGTTTTTCCCCACAATGCTCAAAGGGATGATTTAACAGTATCACTAGAGAAAGGTTGGAAGTAATTATTTAACTTCAAAGTGGAACAAAATTAAAGCTGTGTTATATCCAAAGCTATGTTGTTTTATGTAGCCACATATATCATTGGCTACAAGGAAACATAGGAGCCAAAAGTGGGTTTTAATATCCTTGTAGGGCTGGGGAGAAGATGATTAAATGCTATAGACCAGACTTACTAGGCAAGTATTTGCATGAAAAACAAGATGTACAAATAAAGGCATAAGGAAAAACCCACAATATTTTACCATGAGGGTGATCAGACACTGGCACAGGTACCCATATATGAAATCTCTGTCCTTGGAGTTTTTCAAAGCTTAGCAGGCCTCAAGGAACCTGACATAAACTTGCATTGGGCAGGTTGAGGTAGATGACCTCTAGAAGTTCTTTCCAATCTAAAATATTCCATGAGTCTAGATGACCTTGGGCAATGAATACTTTATGACCTACCCTGTGAAATAAAAACCCATTGATAAGTTTGACCTGGTCAATACTCTAAGGACACGTTAGCATCTATCACTGCTGATACCCTGCCCCTGCTGCAAAATCACAAACCCTAGGTGCAGGGGGCAGAGGGTTGAAAGGATAGCAGTGGTATCTGCCTTCGATGTAATAGCTCCTCCAGTTGCCTCTCTAAAAATGTGAGAGGAGCAGACAGAATGACAGGAGAATGAGCAGGGAGAGGCATCATAGCACAGTCCCATGAGAGCACAACCCTAAAGAACAGCACAAGACTGGATGCCTGCCATGGGTCCCAACTCCCTGCAGCCCATTGACTTCCCATTCCTTTCTCCAGCTCTACCTGCCATAGCAAACATCCTTCCTTTTCTCATCTCCTTCTATTCCTTGTGAGATGGTTTGAATTTGGCTGAAATTTTTGCAGCATGACTTTTCAGTATCAAGATATTGTGGGTGATGATTTGTTGGAAACCTTATTATCCACAAATAACAAGGAAGCATTTAAATTTATTATTTTTATAAGGGACTGGTTATTTTAATTTACCTACACAATGGACCATTTAAAGAAAGCATTGAGTGCTCACAATTTGAATGTCATGTTTTTGTTAACATTTCCCTGCTAGGGTGCTGAAAACTCTAGCTCTTTTTGAAAATCCTGATCAAACTTTACCTCTGGCTAATAGGACATTCCCATTAAACCCATTTATGTTGTTAAATTTAAATTGGGGTCAAATCCTGCCTCTATTTTGTTATTCTGCCTTAAGATTTTATTCTGAAGGGAGGTTCATTGGTGCCAACTAATGAGAAGAAGAAAACTACCAGCTCAAGTTGATGATACCATAAATGCTTGGAATGAAAATTAAACATTATTATTAGCAACTTTCAGCAGGGTTTAAAGTGTTGAAACTTAACCTTGTCATGTGGATCCCTACCACTTAACTTTAATGAGTAACCAGTAGCAGGAGAGTTTCCTATATCGTGTGTGCAGTAGCTGCTGAAGAGAGATATGACATATTATCTAGATTGGTTTATAGATGCAGCTATCCTATCACTGTCATAAAGAGGGAAACTAGAAATTTAAGCCATTATCTACTAAAAGGTTCACTATAAAACTATGGCTCTAAAATTCCTTTTATAGTGTAAAGATCATGTACTGGAAGCAAAACTCTTACGTATTTCAAAAAGAAACGATGGCCTAAGTGATAAACATGGGTGGTAAGTAAAACCAACAAGCTGCCTTTATAACTCAGTCATAAATGGTTATCATAATGATTCTATCTTCTTTATGTTAGATACTGATAGGAAACCTTGCTTTCTTTTTTTTTTTTTCCTTCTTCTTCTTTAAAATGTTTCACAGAGTGTTTGGAGCAGAATGGAGAAAGAACTGAGAGCTTAGAGATGAGTGTTTTGGAACATTTTGCAGAGCACACTGTCTGGGGCCATAAACACACGATTCAGTTGTAACCTAAAATATCTTATTGAAGTTGTTCTTTCCATTCACTCTCTCTTTCCATATTTAAATCCGTACAGATAAGGATGCCTCTCAATTTCCAGAGTGAATCTGTACACTTGAGTAGCGTAACAGTGGAGGCAGTTTCCTGCTGAAACAAATGGGCTTTGGAAGGTAATAATCATTTTATTGCTTATTTCTGCTCTACTGACAAGGAATTACTAACTTTATTTTCAAAAGAGAGAATCATTTGTAACGCTGAGGACAATTTTGGAAGACCAATGTTGCTTTAGACCCCAAGAAATCTTGATTAGGATCTTATTCCCTGTTACAAAACAAACAGGTTTTCTTTCATTAATATGGTATGTGACAATATTTATTTCTCATTGCTTTTGGTTGAGGAGCCTTATTAAAGTCATTTGGGGCTCATGCACCACATTAGTTAGTAGTAATAATTTCCACTGTGTAACCTTGCCTTCTCTTGCATAATTATTTGCTGCCCACTGAAGTGACACATTCTCTTCCTAAAGCACATCTTTGAAAGCAAACAATGTGCTTTTTAGAAGGCAAAAAAATTACAGTAAAGCACACATTGTGGAGATGCTCCACAACCATGAAGACACTAAATATTTCATTTCACTTAAGACATCCCAACCGTCTGCTTTAGAAAGCTGGAGCTGGTAAACTGAGAAGCTGTGAGGAAGGAAAGGAAAGGAAAGAAAACCAGTAGCCCTAAATCTATCTGTATTTGACACCTTTAGCGCTGCGATGCTGCTGGGTGAACACTCGCAACCGAGTGTGGGGCCGAAAGCATCCTCCGCATCCTCCGCACCGCCCGGCCCCGGTGGTGCCCCGATCCGTCGGACCTTGTTCCGGGGGTGGCCCCGGGGCCCCGGGGGGCTGCCGGGGGCCGGGGCCGTCAGTAGCTCGGTGCCCTCAGCAGGTGGCAGTGGCGTCCCGCGGCGGGCCGGCTGCGCGGACCCCTCGGCTCCCGCCCGCGGGGCTCCGCGGCGCGGAGCGGCTGCAGCGGGGTCACGGAGAGCGGGAGGCGTTCTGCTTCCCCTCTCATCCCCGCAGGCAGCCTGAGTATCGTAATAAATGGGAAGCAATTCCTCACAGGAATTTCAAAGAAAAATTGAGGCAATCAGAAAAAAAAAAAAAACCAACAACACAAACAAAAAAAAACCACCACCCCCCCGCCAATAACTTATCACGAAAAACTCCACAACCCCCACAAAACAAATCAAAAACATGGCTCCCTCTTCATTCAGTCCTTTCACCATCATGTCTGTTGTGACATGGCTTGGATGGTCTGGATCTTATGTTTTTTTTCGTTATTCCTTGTTATATGTCATTTTCTGTACTATGTTGCCCTTACTGATTCTTAGGTGAGTGTTTTCCCCTTTTTTTCGTCATTCTGTTCTCTCTATTTTTGGATCAATTAAAATTCCTTCTTATTCGTTGTTTCATTTTTTTTTATCTAACAACCATGTTCTCTTATACTTTTAATTGTTAGTTAGAGTCTTCCACCTCCGATTTTGTCCATGCCATTATTCCTTGTCCGGCTTTTTATTGGTATATTTCGGGGGTTATTAACATTTTATCTTAAAATTGTGTTTCTTCTAGTCCCCCGTGTTGGTAGGGTATTTTAATTAGAAAAACCATATGGAAAAGGCAGGTAGGCAGAGGTTTTTGTTCAATTTGGTCAACATGAATTTAATGCTGCTATGGTTAAGAGCTTCTGTGGCTGCTTACACAATGATTTACCAACACTGCTAGTCTTCAGCTACTACCTGAAGGGAGAGGATATGTAAAGAAGTGTCCATGTAAAAGTATGCTGAAACAATTACATTCAATTACATTTCAGGCAGGAACTTCCTCCTTTAAATAAAGTTCCAAAATATTAATCATATGAATGTGTTGAGTTTATAAAAGCACAATGGAAGCGGTCTGTGTTTGTTTTCTACTTATTTTTTATGGGTATTGTGTGTAGATGGGGGGTGAGAGGATGGGGGTGTGAAAGGTAGGAGAGGGGAAACGAAGGGAAAGGGAGGGCAAGGGAGGAGAGGGAAGGGAAGGGGAAGGGGAGGGAGAGGGAAGTGGATAGGGAGGGAAGAAGGATAAGGGAAGGAAGGGAAGGGAAGGTAAGGGAAGGGAAGGCAGGGATTGGACTAGGGACAGGGAGACGGGAAGGAAGGGAAGGGAAGGGACGGGAAGGGAAGGGAGGGGCAAGGAAGGGGAAGGGAAGGGAAGGAGCAGGGAAGGGAAGGGGAAGGGAGGGAGAGGGAAGCGGATCGGGACGGGAATGCCAGGGAAAGAGAGAAGGAAATTGAAAGTGAAAGAAAGGAAAGGAAGGAAGGAGAGGCAGTGAACCTCGCCTGCAAAAGGAACAGGACGAGGAAGGGAAAAGGAGAAGGAGAAGGAAAGTAAATGAACGGACAGGAAAGGAAGGCAAGGAAAGGAAAGGAAGGGAAGTAAGGAACGGCGCCAGGTAAAGGTTAAAGGGAAAGCTCTAAGGACAGGAAGGACAGGA
This sequence comes from Serinus canaria, assembly GCF_022539315.1. Classification (NCBI taxonomy): domain Eukaryota; kingdom Metazoa; phylum Chordata; class Aves; order Passeriformes; family Fringillidae; genus Serinus; species Serinus canaria. Next base: position 83,426,840 of record NC_066316.1, read on the forward strand.
GCAGGGAAGGGAAAGGGAAGAGTAAGTAACGTAATGCAACGCAAGGAACGGACCGGACATGTAAGTAAATACACGGCCTGTTTAAGGTGACTGGGGACTGGGCCGGGGAAGGGAAGTGGGAACTTGTAATGGGTGACTTTACGGTCCGTGAAGGGTGCAGTTTACTGTGCTTGTCCCTGGCACTTTTAAGTGGACATGGGTACCGGTTCATTTCCGGGGTAAGGTGTCTTCTTTTCCTGTTCTTTGCAGGTTCCTTTCTTTCCTGTCCTTGTCCATGTGCATTTCCTTTCCTGTTAATGGTGACTTGTAATTTTTTTACCGTTGCCTTTCCTTTTCCTGTCTTTACTTTTCTCTATTTTTTCTCAATAACTACCACCAATGATTACATACTAAAAGGATTAGGGTTTGCAGGAACAATTGCTGAATGGAGTTTATTTAAGTAGTACTCATCTAAATAAGGGTAGTTGAGATGCTTACCCAGATTCTCTTCCCCACTGTGTCTGTGCTAGCTTCAGTGGAATGACATCAGTAATGAATATCATTCATTATTTTCTTGTTATTTTAGGGGGGTTTATACACATATGGTTCTCTAGTTAAGAGAGAATAAGGCAAGAGTAATGGAGTGTTGCTTTTTATAGGTTGTATTTATTTGTTAGCACCTGTTTATGAATTATGAAAATACCTATTTTTATCTTTTTGGGTCATTTGCATATACTGTCGGACGGTTTTCTGCTTATTTTCAGAAGCTGTGTATCTTCTACTGAAAACTGGCATTTTTGGGCACTCATCTGCTGGCTGGTAAATAATTTCAAGTGGGACACCATTTTTTTAAAAAATGCTAGTCTTGTGATTTGCATCCTCAGGCAACTAGGAAATCATACATATTTTATGGGGGAAAGAACAAATTTTCTTTATTGACAAGCACTTCAGGAGCCTATCTCTGGAATCCACAGAGGCATATTGATTGACAGTTCCTCTTCACCTGTTCACTGATGATGATTCATTTCAAGACAGAAGAGGAAGTAAGCAGGAAGCAGAGAAAGGAAGGAGGTGCAGTTTAGGGAGTTCTGTGTATCCCTCCAAGGTTCTGTGCATTCCACCAGAGAGGACCTGCTGATGGTTTCCATGGCTGCACTGCTCTCTTTGTCTCCTGCAGCATTCAATAACACCCAACTTTTGTGTACTCTAATTGCTTCCCACTGGAGAATATTTCCAGGCTTTTGCTTTTTTTAAGGTCAGGTTCTATCCCTGGCTTTAAGTCTTCTCAAACTGATTACTGCAATGCTTTTTCATTAAAATGCATGATCTGATGAAAGAGCCTGGTACAAATGCAGCAAAGTAGCAGAAGTCTGACTGGTGTTAGGCTGTGGAAATGAAAATTCCTGCACATTTGCTGTGTTACACTTTGCAGCTGACAAACCATTGCACCAGATCAGATGTTTGCAATTACTTAAAATGAAGTCTGCAGCTTAAAGATTTCTTGAAAAACATGAAACTGCAGGTAAACAAACTTTAATTATGAATTTAATATTTTCATGCCCTCCTTCTGCCAGAATAATACAAGGAAGAATAAGCATTTATATTTATTGTTACTTTAAATGCAGCCTTACCTTACAAACGTTTACCACTAGCACGTGTGAAATACATTCCTCTAAGATTTTGTCTCTCAATTGTCTGTGTAACTGTGGGTACCTACATTATTTCCTCCAATCATCAACATCTGCTTCTGCTTTGGGAATAATATTTAAAAAAAGAGAGAAGGACTGGCAGACTTTGTCTCCCTAAGGATCATGGGTTTTGTGATTCCTAATGTGATTATTTCAGGGTCTTGCCACAGAGCTCTGACAAAATGCTTAATAACATCTATATATTTTTTTTTACGCATTAAATGAATATTCCCATATCACTCCTGTGATTGCTGCAAGTTGTAGCTCTACTGCACTGCTACGCCTTTAAATTTGTTTTATTTATGATTTAAATTCTGAAAAGTTCTATGACTCATTTACAAGTGCTATAATGGTATTGAATAGCAATTTTCAGGTTTGGGGTTTTTTTTCTAATTTAAATTGAGAATTTCATAGCATTTATTGATCCCTAAGTTGTCCTTCTTTTCTGCAGAAAAGAAGGCCCAAACCCTACTTTTCCTACCCCTAGCTTTGCTCACTTATTCAGAGGCACAAACTCTTTCCAAGGAGACAGAAGGCAAAGGTACCTACAGGAGATATCTGAAAAGGAGCTTAACTATGAGCGTCCCACCACGTTCCCTCATCTTCAGCAGGTGCGTTACTAAAGGGGTTCAGCACTTGCCATGCTGCCATTTAGCACATTTCTGTCCATTTTGTTCCAGACAGCTTTGTCTGAGTGAAGTTGAGATTTCATACTGCCTTCAGACATTTTGTTCCCTCTTAGAGGCATGCAGAATAGGGCTTGACTAAGCGTTTTTTCTATGACATGAGAGCATCAGGTTTATGGCAGGATAACTAGAGGGATTTGCCTGAAGGAAATCTTTCTCTGGAGGCATTTTAATGACAATTTAGGATGGAAGGTTTAAAAAATAAACAAGGGAAAAGTTAATACTAATATTAAATCATTTTTCTAGAGGAGCTATGAGCCTTCTTCATTTTTTTATCTGAAGAGCAAGTGTCTGAACTAGTAATTCAGCATGCTGAGGAGTAGAGTATTCGGGATTTTTAATTTCAGCTTTGTTGAAAACTCTGCATTTTAAGTAGTCTAGTTAATTGCTCAATTGGAAGTTAAGCAGGCAATATAGTGCATTGCAGGAGAGAACCCAAAAATGCACAGCTCCCTGTTTTCTAGAGCTAGTGGGGAACAGGACCTAAAAGAAACTCAGATCTTGGCCAGAATTGTGTTAGGGTCTCAACTTTAAAGTACTTGTATGGAATGAGTTAAGAGCGAGAATTAATTGAGGGTTTAGAAAAAGGTAAAATTTTATGAGAAAGTATCAAAATTAGGATTTTTTTTTTTAAGATTTCTTATTTTCTGATTTAACTGCTGCTGATTTATCTTGGATGCTTGTGCATGAAGGACAGGACAACAATCCATTAGTTTGCTAGGAGCTCAGTGTTTTCTTATCAGCACTGCCAGCAGCCTCCCTGAGCAGATGTGGAGAAATTTCACAGCAGGTATATATCCCTCATTTTCCCAACTGTAAAATTGGAGTGATAATTTGTTATTTAGGATGATGTTAAATGAGATCCCCATCAATTTTTGGCAGTTTGCTGCTATCACCCTTGAGGTGATTTAACAGCCTATGATTATACACATCTACTCTTCCTCCCTATTCAGAAACAACAGTTTGCTTCTCTCTTCAGTGATCTACCACAGATGGAGAGGACTGTTCCCACAGCCAGGATAATTCTGACACAAGAGGCTGTTAGTTGGTGAGATGTCTTTTTATATTTGTCATTGTGTAAAATACATCTATTTTAATACATGACTGAGTATAAAAAAAATTATTACCACAAGGTAAATCAATTGAATGTTCTTATAACAAATATGCATTTCTAACAGAACATTTTGTATTATGTTGGTGTATTGCTCTACAGTACTAACAAACATCTGTTATTAAACACAACCAATCAAAATCTGACTCAGTCACCCTGTAAATAATTTTAAAATGCCTTAAAATTTTTAATTATGCATCCGTTGAGCACCACTTTTAAAAATACTCAACAACAAACAACTCTGAGTTTGGCTTATTGACTAGTTCAATATAATATCTGAAAGACTGCAAGTGCCCCGTCACTATTTGAACAAACCAAGGTTCTTCTACCACTTTGCTCTTTGTCCCTTTTTTTATCACTCACATGGCACAATGGTTTAAGCTGCCCGGCTGTAAGAGGCACGGGAATTTGTCAAATGCACTGTTTGGGAAGGTAGGATAGAATTCCCAAGTACATTTCTAAGGGACTAGGAAGGGATGCAGTAGATTGTACCTCTGGCCCAGTGTCAGGCTCATGGATTTTGGTCAGCTGGCTCTCTTAGTGTACAGATGCTCAAACACTTCCTTCTGCTTTGGCCACTTCAAGTTATATATTAAATACCTTTTCCTGTGAACAACAAGGGAATATTAACTTTCAGCTTGTCAGTAGGAACTATTGTGTGTGCAGCACTTCTGACCCTTTTACCAGGTGGGAATATGGACCTGAGGACTTATTTCTGGCCATAGTTCATTCACAGGTTACTGGCATACAAGGCTGCTGTTATTAGTTTTGTGGAGAAATTTCTGAGCAATTGCCTTTGTTCCAAACCACAAACCATGCAGTATGGATAGTGTAACATAAAGCATATAGTGCCTATGCATTAAAATATCTCTTTTCTATACCAGTGTCTTGGTATTCTTTATTAAATCTGTAGTTACATTTATGAAAGACTGGTGAATTTAGAGTTTTCGGAGAGCAGAAGTGCCAATCCAGTGTAGTGCTTCATCTTTTCCTCCCTGGAGGTCTACTTCTAAATGTGGTCTGTGTAATTGCCTGTACTGTAGTTTGTTTGTATTTCTCTAGTAGAACTGCATAGTATTAAAAATCAACATGGAATGAGTTGTATATAGGCAGAGTTTGTAGCCTCTCCCCACATTTGCTCCAGTAAGGACTAGATGTCAAACTACCAAGTATCAGAATTCAGCTACACAACTACGGTTACAACATGTGGGAAATCTTTCCAATGCCTGAGTACTATTATTATAATATAGCAGTACTACTATAATCATTACATTTTGTACAAGTTTCTAATGGGTTCTCCTGATAGTTTTTACTACAGTACTGCAAACTTCTTCTAAAGTAGAATTTATTTCCACCATTAAAAATTAAAAAAAAAAATACAAGCCAACAACCTCCCCCCCAAAAACCAAACACACCCAACAAAAACACAAGGAAAAATGTAAGCATTTCGCTTACTATTATTTTCTAAATATGTTGCTTAAATTATTGGTAAAAGAGCTTATGTGCATGTATTAGTATATATAAATACTGTCAGAACTTAGTTTACTTAGCTAGTTTATTATGTAAAATAGAAAAGGGAAATAAATTTGCCCTATGCTTTACAAAAAGCAGAAACCAAGGAAAATCATAGAGATTATCTCAATTTGTTTATATAGCTGGCTTTATATTACTCATTTTAAATAGTTTTGGTTTTCCTACTGGCAGGCTGATTCTCAGCCTGAGGATCCCCTATTCTGGGGACATTAGAAACTAGCACTGTACAAGCCCTGATTTATCCCACCTCCCAGCTCTTACAGATTTTCAACAAGTCCTGTGTGTCTGATTAATCTCTGAAGACAGAAGGGCATCGAGGTTTGCACAGCCATGGTTTGCCTTTGGAAACCCTGCAGTAAGTTCTGGTGTGCTCAGCACATTGGCAACTTCCATTTTTTCTGATCAGGAGCTTCATTTGGGCAGGTAGAGTTACCTGAGCCATTCCCTTTCCTGTAAGAAATGTCCTACTGGTAGTATTGTCTGTCATCTTTTACTTACAGAAGCCCTGCCAGTTATCCTGCCTGGACATCTCATGCCCTCCCCTTGCCAATGCTCTGTGAATGTGAGCAGCTGCCACAGCAAGAGGGACACCATGGGTTGTCAGTGTTTTAACAGCTGGAGAATGTGCCAGTTTGCTTCTCATTTTTAATGAGAAGTCTTAGTCTTGCATACCAGTCTTAGTCCTGCATACAAGACAACCCATTGCTGGCAGTAGATGTAGGTCTAGGAGGGTGAAACCACAACATCAAGCAGAACATTGACACCCTCTTTGTGTCATATTGTTGGCCATGGTCTATGTTGACCTATGCTGACTCAGAAGTGCTTCAACAGAAGCATCGCTGAAAAGGCTTAGGATGAGGAAATCAAGTGCATTCCTCAGCATCAATCATGATGGTAAGAAACTTTAAACTGTGCTTAGAGCTGCTCTGCCTTATTGCTGTCATATAGGAGAGGCAAGGTAGCAGGCCATGCCAGCAATTGAGTAGGAAGCTTTTCATATTCCTTCCTTCTGGCTGGTGTCAGACCTTTTCTGGGCAGTACTAGGTGTATGCAATCAGCTGAAGCCAACTGAAAAACAAGATCAGACTTGGTGACAGTTTGGGCCATAACTTATCATTATTGTGGCCAAGGGGTCAGGGCATCTGGATCTCTTTGGGAAGTTGGGTCACTGACAAATCCACTGTGCCACCTCTGAAAGACACAATCTCGCCTTCCCAAAGCCCAATATCTTTGTTTATTTTTCCTCCATTTTTAGAATAGCATCCCCAGATTTCACCTATTTCTGCTTCCCTTTCTCTGCTGATGCCAGGGTAACTTGGCAGAGAACCATGGGCAACCACTCTGAGACAGCTAAGACTCATTTTGCACAAGCTAATGACTCCTGCATGGTTTGCAGGAAATTTTGAAAGGTAAAAGCAAGACTTGAACTTTTCTCAGGCTTTAAAGGGTTAATTTTCTCCAGAAGAGCATCTCCATCTCTTTGGCAGGGTGGATAAGAGTTGTCTGGAGAAAATATTCAGACAATGTGTAGTTCTTTTGTTTCAGTTCTACTCTTCAAGAATTGCTAAATGGAGCCACCAGAGAGAAATGTCTCTGAATTTCAAGCTGACACTCAAAAGCTGCTTGTCTTAAAGCTTTTGTGTCTGTTCACATTTCCAGGGTAGACATCAGAGAGTTATTAGAGGCCATTTCACCTGTAACTCTGGTAACATGTCTGCTCCATAATTTAAGACAAAGTTAGAACTATAAGGAGAATGAAAATCCTTCTAAACTGCAGAATTTTCTAGGGATATTTTGATCCCAATTCTAGAAAACTTGAATATTAATGTGTTAAAGAAAAATACATAGTTTCAGATGGATCAATTCTTTCCAATTTAGATTTTTCAAACATCTCACATATATCTATATGAAACACAAAGACTAAAGTAAAAAGCCCTTGCCATAAAAAAACCTATAAGACTTTAATTCAAAGATGTAAATATGAGTTATTTTGACATTGCCAGAGACTTCCAACCTGTTTTTTTCTCACATAAATGAAATGTGAGTAAAAAAGACAAGACAAAACATTTGAAAAGAACTGCACTATTTTAATAAAAGATGCTTTGGTAGTGGCTTGATTATCAACTGTAATCAGAATAGAAGTGTTTGTTTTTGTTAAAATAAAATTTAAAAATGAAACTCAGTTTCATTTTGAAAAGCAGCACTCAGTTAACTGCAGGGAGTCTATAATGGCATCTACTTCAGAATTTATTTCTCAAACAGTCATTTATGTTATCCATCAGTCACTGATTTCCCACATACAAAAGATAAATTTTTGTGAGCTCTTCAGCTCTGGCAGATAGCAAACAAATATCTGAATTTTGAAAGAAATAATTTTAATAAGGAAAATTTTCTTCTTCTGAGATTAGATACTTCACCACGCTTTTTTTAATTTTTAGTTGACTTTATGGAATTTTGCATTTTTTTATAGCAGCATGTGTAGCTTATTCCACAAAATTTGATTGAACTATGAGAGTTGCCTGCATATTTGAAGAGCAGGGATTTTACTAAATGAAGGATGTCAATGCAGTTGCTCTAACAGGTAATTATGCTTCATGAACACTGGATTCTAATTAGAGAAGAACAAGTCCCTGGCAATAGCCACCTCCTTATACAGTGAATTAAAAAGACAACTAATTGACAAATGTGGTGTGATACTCTATTAGGTACATAATCTTCTTCATCTTTTTAGCCCTGTTATCATACCCAGTTTGCAAATTTGATTTAGAGATATAAAGGACATGAAGATCATTGGATTCACTTGCCCAGTTCTGGAAAACTTGTTTATTGTGAAAGTAAAGAACTGAAAAATAAGTCTGTTTTTCCATGCCATGAAACACCTTGAATATATGACACCTCACTGATGTAACTTACAGAAGTGTAATGTGTAAACAGCAGATTAGGATACTGTAATTAGGGAGTTTTCATTGCATCAAAACATATCTGAATGATTAGCCTTACTATGCAGCCTTTTTTACATATATTAAGTTTCTTTCAGTGAAAAACAAAATGATAAAATACACCAGCTCTCCACATTCAAATTCTAGAAACTATAGTTAATAAGGACAGACATATGATATTATTTTCATATTAAAGTAATTTCTCCACAAACTAAAAATGTTCTTCACATTGAACCCTATTTATCCCATACAGGTAAACAAATGAAAAAGAGGTTCAACACTGAACAAAATACTTCTGGGGAAAATAAAGTGATCTGTTGAAAGGTTAATAAAAATAGAAAGACATTTAAACTTTTTTTGGACAATTCCAGGGGGGTTTTAATAGGTAGTAAAGGGCATAGAAGAAAGATCAGCATTGTTTCTTCTACAACATAAGTAATCTTTCATGACTATTGAATAAAAAACTTGTTCACTGTCACACAGGTGTGATATCCAAATAAGACTAATTTTCAAGTAGAAGAACACTCCCTTAAAAATGTTCTGAGATCATCTCCAGGTTAAGCTTGAACATAAAAAACTACATCTATTTTCTCTATATGAAAATACAAGATATGGAATAGCAAAATAAGATGAAGGAAACATAGTAATTTGTTTCTTAGGCTTTCCAGTTAATCTTCCTGCACATAAATATAAATTTCCAGTATTTTCTCATACTTAATTGAACATTATTTTCTGCAGCAATGATAGTAATCTTTGTTGTATCAGGCACCGAATTTATCTTAAAAAGCAGTGTAACTTTCTGTCAGTAAATCTCATCCAAATTCCTGCTGATGTCAAATCTGGCACCAGTTCTCCACAGCTTTTTTGCCCTAAACAACTAGTAAACTTTCAAAATATTTAAATAATATTGAAAGATGTGTTTATTAACTGTGGTGCCCCTTCTACTTCCTAAATGTCTTTCTGCAAACAGACCAGGCGACTTGCTGGTGACCAGCCCTCCACCCTCCATCAGAAAAGCCCTACTGCCATCCACAAAGGATGGGAGGCAGTGGGTGGGGCTGTGTACAGAGCTCCCTGCCTTCACCACCTCTGACTTTGTGGAAACTCTAGACACCACTTGTTTTCAAGCCCAGAAGAAAAGACAGCATTTACAGAAGCTCGTCCTCTCCCGCCCCCCCCTCCTCATTTCTTCTCCCTTCTTCTCATTTTCTCCTATTTCCATATTTAGGAAGAGGGCATCTCATTTCTGAGGAGCCTGGTGACCCAGGATTGGCAGAACACATGGACATTCGCCCTGCTTTGATTGGGACAGGGAAGTGCAGTGCTAAGGACTCCCTCACTGAGATCCTGACTGCCAGCCACATCATGCTATAGGTGGGGGAGGACATGGCTTGGGACCTGGCTTTGCACGAGCTGAGCTGACAGCTGTGTTTTCCCTTTCTGCAGAAGGAAAGAGAGAAAGGGAAAAGGTGTTGTGTCATCTGAGAGAGCATCTCTGTCATCTCCAGCTGGGAATGTTGTCCTTTACCTGCTGCCAGTGGGCTGCAAACCAGGACTAGAGATAAAGATTTCCAGAGAGGTAATTTACTGGCAGCCTGTGCTCAATCAGGCTTTCTGTGAAATATCTCTGAGAGCTAAGTTGCCTACATTCCTCTGTCTACATGGACTGTTCCTGCTTTTTCCAGAACTGACGCTGTCAGGGGGATGCTGTGAAGCACCCTGAGCCTCCCAGGTCGTTCTGCTGAGAATGGCAATGATTTAATGAAGAGGTGCAAATGGATGCATGAGTGGCAAGGGGTGAGGAGCACCAGAGAGAGAATGTGCCTGTCTGTGCATGACCTGCCATGCCCCTGCAGATGTTCTGCAGGCTCCATGAAGTAATGAGCTTGGGAAGCCTGCTCCTCTGCAGATGCTGCTTAGAGATTTGATGCACACTAGGGAATAAGCCACCCCTCACATAACAGTGGCATCTTACAGGTGCCTTGCCTAGGGATAGCATCTATCTACAAAAGGCATAAGAAAAATGTCAGCTTGTGATGGATCACTCAACTTCTTAAATCACTGAACAATAATCAGCAGTGATTCAAAGGCTGGTTTAGACAGTTTTCTAGAATTATGCAATGCTTTTCCCATCTCATATATATAGAGTAGATAAATTAGCATAATATGCATTAGATATTATAATTTAGGGTATGTACACATTATTATATACATAACACATGCACACACAGATTAGAATTCTTGTTAAAAATATATATAGCCTTTTTATTTATTAAGAATGGAGAGTATAGTCAAATATCAGACCCTGCAAAACCCACATGCCTAGGGAATGCCAAGTACTCCCCCATCCCTGTTCTATGGCAGGTGGCTGTGAGGGACTACCAGAGGAATCTCATGACAGTGAATAAAACTGACTGCAAATTGTGAGTTTTCTTTCTTGGGGGAGTTCAATTTGGATTTTGAATTGCTTACTTGAAGCACAGGGTCTTCAACACACCGTATTTCTGGGTTGTTTTTCCAGTTCCTTTTGCTCTCTATTCTGCATTGCAGACCTTTTGTTTAGAAAGGGTAGTGAGGGCTACAGACAGCCCCTGTGGATGTCAAGCTGGTGAGCTGGTAGCAGACACAGGCACTGTCACCCCCAGAAATAGCAGCCAGGTTAGAACTGACTTTTCCTCTAAGCTTTTCATGCTTCTCTTGAATTGGTTCCAGATGCCAGGCTGGCTCCAAATCAGGATGCAGAGACTTCCAACTGGAAAAGCAAGCAGAGAGGACACCCTCATATCCTCACATTCCCAGTCAATTCTTTTATTAATTTCTTTTCTATTGATAAGCCACCCCCAGCTGCATGTATTTTCTACCAGATAGAAGCCTGTGTGATTGTCTCAGGCATTCTCCTGCCCATGCTGCAGGGACAGGACTCCTATATTTTCATTTCTTATGAAAAAAATGGTGTACTCATTTTTTATTTTCCTCTTCGACCAAGAAAGCATCTGGAATGCATTGTTCCAATCTGCAGGTTTTATTTAAACCCTTTATTTTAATGGATACTCAGATGTTAGTCTGTTTAATCACTCACTGCATTTTACTGTTTCCTCTGGATTTTGAATATCTATTTGTTAGAGCTTACATGTGGAAGGACAATTTTCATTTTTTTATATTATGAAGGTATAGCTTCAGTTATTAATGACTGAAGATTGTGGTTGTCTTTTTAAATGATGATTAAGCCCTTACTTCATTGACTATTTCAATACTTTTAGAACAAAGAAGAGCTCGGTATAAGAATTCTTCTTCCTCTTGAACTGAACAGCAAAACAGCAATCTGTTTCAAGACGTAAGATTTTATCCAGGGCAGCAAAAGAGTGCAGTGTTCTGGTCCTGAGATATAAGAATATATTTTATGATAAAATATTTGAAGTTTATGAATACCTAAATCATATTCTGGTGACTTCTTATGAGGAATGATGCCTTAAGTTTTAGCTCTCATATTTTTTAGATTCTGTGCTGCCTATGTGTGTAGCTTTGAACTTCATATTGAGTGTTAGTAAGCTGTCTTCACAGAGTAGGTAGACAAAGCAATCCTTTTCCAGCTTGAGACAAAGGACAACCTTGGTTACAAGTTTCAGGCCCAAAAAGCATAAACAACAGCAGAATGAACAGAGAAAACAAGAAGGATGGGACTTCACAAAGTGAAGTTGTAATTGGACAATTACACCCAATATGCAAATGGACCAAGACTTATAAAAGTGTGCTGGCTTGTGACCAATCATCCATTTTGTGACCATTTTAGGTCCATCTTGGGTATGGCCTGGCCAGGCTCTTGTGCTGCCCAAGGTGCATCCTTTTAAGGCCTTTCAAAAATACCTATTTTCTTCTCTTAGCTCAGTCTAGTCTCTGTTTCAGGTCAGCCTCTCATGGCATCAGAACTAAAAATTTACTTAAAATAGGGAACTACAGTAAGGGATAGATTAATATATTTTCTGGGGGGGATGTGTTCCATCTGCAAAGTGCTAGTGCTTGCCAGAGTTGCCCTCCAGCTCCCATGACAGCAAAACGTCAGCTATCCAAAAGGTGCCTGCATCAGCAGAAGTGGGGAACATTGCAGGATCCATCACACACAGAGTTCTGTAGCAGGATGACTACAGTAGATTGAGAAATCTAACGTGCAATATTTACTTGGTACAGCATGATAGAGATGACTGTTTTCTCTTCTTAGCTTTATTTTCCTTTTCTTTCCCCACTGTTCCTTCAAGGCATTTAGAAATAACTTAGTACTGGGAATTTTTTATGAATTTGCTCATACAAAATATGTCTTTATTGCTTTTCTACTGAAAGTATTAACATAATCCAAGTGGTTTCAAAACAACCCTACAATATCTGTTCTGAAGGAAAAAGATTTACCTAAGGAAATTTGTTTGGGAGTCTTTAAAGTGTCCTCTGGATAATATTACTATACAGTTTCTACTAATTTTCTGTAAGGGTGTCAGATGTTTCCTCTCTTCTGTGTTTGATGTGGTTATCAGACTTCAGACTGATAACTACATTAAGAAGACTTAAGTATTTAGTAATTTTTGGGTGAAAAATGATTGAGTGTAACTCAAAGAAGAGAGGTTAACTGAGGCCTTTTAAAATATAAATAAGTGCTGCTAAAAAAAGGAAACTGATATGACAGTTCTTTTAGAAGTCATGAAGATGAGATCACAGTCTTCAAAGTTTATTTAAGTGCTTTCATCAAAATAAACTGCTGTTGGTTAAAATAGGTATCTAAAGCTAAAGTTGTGCTGCCACAATTGTTTGCATGTTTTCCCCTAAGAAACTCTCCCCAGATTGAACTGGTAGAAGCAGATGTGCATTTCTTTTCCCAGGACTGTGGCTGACTAATGTATTAAATTTAGAGTGTTTTTCCTGACCTAGGTGATACTGTAGGTCTTTTCACGGAGTGAAATTGCGGATGAATTTGTCTGACCATCTCACCCTGACATTTAGAAACAGAAATCTATGTATGGAAGTTTTGCTGCCACTACAAAAACCTGAAGTAGGCAATCATCCCTCTTGAGATGAAGAGCAGGGTTATAATACCTATTTCTGAAACTTCTTTAGGAGCTGAAGTGTTGGGTTGTTACTAAACACATAATACTTGTATTGCACCCAGATCATCAAGTACAAGAAATAATCATAAATGCTATTTATAATCAAGCTTTGCTATTTCTCCTCATACCCATATACAGATACTGGTATACAGATACCTGTATATAGATACACTGTTTTCAGTAACTCTGAAAATTACTCTGAAAGACAATTTGGTACCTACAAGAAGAGTACAGACATGAGCTGACATTAATCTGCCTCACAGTGTAAAGGAATTTCAATTATCCCCAAATATCAGTAACTTATGAACTTGATTTGCCCCACAAGTAAGAGTGAGCCATTCAAACTACTTATTAAAACAAGAGTGTAATACCAGTCTTATTTTTTTTCTTATAATTTTGGGAGGGAACTTTGGATGTTTTCAACAGAATTTTAATATTTCTCTTTCATCTTTGACAGTAGCTCTCCTTGCTCCTGCCTTGCTCTTCAAACACACATCATCCTGTCCTTCTTTCATCTACTTTTGAATACTACCATCTGACAGAAAAAAATCCAATAAAGGTCCCAACAGAGTCACATATCAATGCAATCTTTGGGAACGATGCAAGATAAGTCATTGTCTTTGTGCTTAAGGTTGCACTGTCAGAACCTCCTGTGTTCTTCAACACCATTTGCAGGGGTGGCATTGAATGGTGGTTGCCAGACATGATGGGCAGCCACAGGGAAGGGACTTCAGCTCTGTACAGGCCAGTAGTTTCTGCTGTTCAGCCCATGTACATTTGTGGGCTAGACACCAACAGCTCTCATCTCAGCCATGTTGTGAAGAAATGCCTTTCCTACAACTCCTTCCCTTTCTCTCCATGAAATAAGTCACAGTCATGATGCATTAAGGAAAAAAGCATCCAAGTCCAATTCTTTACAAGTTATTTTGTTAGCCGTGATTCAATGTTAGGAGACCATTCACACCTTTCCAGAGAAAAAGTCCACAACGCAGAAAACACAAGAAAAATGCTTTTCAGAATCAGTTCTGCTGCATAAATGTTTACTGAATAATATCTTCCCATTGCTACTTTTGCAGCAATGAGAAGATACTATTCAACCTTGACATTCCTGTAATGTACTGCATATTGATAGATTGGAGTGATGCTCAAAAGTGGTTTTGAACATTCCCCTAGGAGAAAAATTAAGCTGTTAAATGATTTAGTCTGTTAACTTTTCTTAAGGCATTTCCTATGGAAATTAGTTATTCTTTGTGAATAAAAGTTGGTTGTTAGGACATTATCTTCAGCATCTTAGTAATAATTATAACTTTAAAACACATATCTGATATATATCTAGGAAGATATGGCATTGGCTTACATCTAAGATGTGGTTATATTATAGAGGCTCGAAGTAGTTAACATGGCTCTGACCCAAACTATTCCCCATTTAAAGATAGACTGCATAATAAAAATGTCCAGATGTGATCCTCTCCCACCTCAACTAGTTTTTCAAATTGTGCCAAAATTCAAGTGTCAGTGAAAAGTGATATTTGAAATTTTAATAATTGTTGAGTTTGGATCTGTTAGCATACAAATCTTGGCAGGCCGAGCTGGGTATCCCTAGCATCCTGAAGAGCAAAACATGCTTGTGGTGAGTCTGTGCCCGCCCCACAATGTTTCCATCTCCTGTGTCTGGGTGCCAGTGCGCCCCCAGCTCTGTTTTCCAGGGACAGTGCTGCTGCTGAGCTGCAGGAGAAGTGTGGGAACCCATGACAGCCAGGACCAAGAAGGACGTGGAGCCTGCAGGTGGGACTCTGCTATGGGACCTTGCATGGTGGGCTCTTGGTGCAAGGCTTTTGTGTGGCTCTGGCTAATTCTACAGCCCACCTGACCCCCAGCAAACAAACGTACGTGAAAATCCACATTGTTTGAAAAGAGGACAACACTGCACTGCCTTTGGCACAGCTCTGGCTGAGGAGTGATTTCTTCTGACCCCAGTGTGATATACAAGATAAATTGCTGTGTTGGTTTTGCACTGCCTGGTGTTTGGTAGCAGGAGAGCCACGGAGGTGACTTTTGTGAGAAGCTGCTAGAAGCTTCCACCCTGTGCAGCAGGAGATGGACATTCTGCTGATGGAAGCTGGGCCAATTGGAGAGGCTGGCAATGCCTCTGTGATAACATTTTCAAGAAGAAAAAAAAAAACCAAAGTAGGCACACATAGTTTTTTTTCTAGTTAGAGAAGAGGAGGAGGTGAGAACACGTGAGGCAAACAACATGGCGACACCAAGGTCAGTGGAGAAGGACGGGAGGAGGTGCTCCAGGCTCCAGAGCCGAGATTCCTCTGCAGGCCAGGGTGAGACCGTGATGAAGCAGCTGTGCCCCTGCAGCCCTTGGGGATCCATGGGGGATGCAGAGATCCACCTGCAGCCTGTGGGGAAGGTGCCCACGCCAGAGCAGGTGGATGCCTGGAGGAGGCCCAGTGGAGAGAGAGGGCCCTGCTTCCAGACTGGAGCAGCCTGTCCCAGGAGGACTGCACCCCATGGAAGAGAGACCCAGGTCACAGCAGTTTGCCCGCGGCAGGGACTCACTTTTGCAGCAGGTAAGGTCTGGCCGCTGCTCATGAGGTTGGACCCACACTGGAGGAGTTCCTGGAGAAGTGCCTGCTGTGGGAGAGACCCCACGGCCTCACAGGGGAGGGACTGCTCTCACAGAGCAGCACAAGAAAATTTCAGTGATGAACTGACCAAACCCCCATACCCTGTCTCCCCGTGCTGTCAGTGGGAGGGAGAGAGGGGATTTGGGAAAGAAGGTTATAATGGCTTATTTTACTTCTCATTATCCTCCTCTGACTCTAATAAATAGTTTGTAATAAATTCACTTTGTACCTTTAAGCTGAGCCTGTTTTGCCCTTGAAGTGTTTTCTCCCAGTCCTTACCTCTACTCATCAACCATTGTTAATTTTTTTTCTCTCCTCAGCCCAGCTATGGCAGGGAAGAGACAGCGAGCATCTTTTGTGGGTGCCTGGTGTTTGGCCAGTGTCAAACCACAACAATTACATCTTCTTAATGAAAATTTAAAACAAGCATGGAGTGGCATGCAGCCTTGGGTAGGTTGCCTCCAGCTACTGGTTTGAATAGAGCCCTGCTGGCTATAGTGTAAGCTTGGCACCTAGCTCACACATAAACACCCATGTTTAGCTACCTTATTTCAGCTGTCTTAAACCCACCTCCTTGAGGTGGGAATCAGTTACCTGAACGTAGACATTCAGTGTCATTGCAAGGGCCATAGAGTCTAAATGCCCTAGGACATTTGAGTCATCTGAGCCATCTGCTATCTCAAATTGAATTAGCAGCTTGTACTTAGGTGTCATTCTCTGTCTCCAGTCCAAATTTTCAGAAATGAAAAGGGGCACAAATCCTTTCTTGTCCATCCCACCCATTTCTCAGACAAACTGGAGTCTCTTTGGGTTCATCTTAAGTTCAAAATAAAGCACATACATAAAATCCAAGAGGGATCACAGTCACTGAAAAGAATTCTAAAGATGAAGAAAATTCACACAGTATCAAGAAAACCTCAAGTTCCATTTTTAAGGGTGAAAAATAGACAAAATTCTGATAGAGAAAAATGTCTTTGGGAATAAAGAAATTTTGTGACTTAAACCAAGAATTTTGACATGGCCTCAATGACAAATACACTAGGGAAGAAATTTATATTAAAGTCATAAATAAGAGTTTCTTACTGCTAGAAGTGACAAAAAAGAAAAAGCTACAACTTTAAGGCTTTATAGTTAGAGTAGCTTTCTGTACTTGGGGAATGTAGAATATTTTCAGTGTAAACAAAGAAGAATGGACTTAAATTCTGGGAAAAAGAATTATTGGTGAGCTACCCAACTGAAAATTATACATGTCAAACATTGTTTCAAAATACAGATTCATGAAAGATATATCACTGCTTTAAAATCATGCTGCCGTTAGTTCCCTAACTCCCCATCATTTGAGGCTATTCTTCATCAATGTATACAACTACAGTAATGGCAAAAACATAAATTAAATTAAATTAAATTAAATTAAATTAAATTAAATTAAATTAAATTAAATTAAATTAAATGTTAAAAAAGAGAAAGACCTTTTATGGTTGCTAAGAGAGAATACATACATGTGACTGAATCCAGGACTGGCAATGAGTATTTCACAGGCTAGTGATCACATGCTTATCTACCTGAGGGAGAGTCTAAATATTGCTGTAATTTTATTTTATATTTAAAATGCAATCACACTTGGCATCCTTGTATCCCCTTATCTGTTGGGATGCTTTGATTCACCAGGGACAAGAATTTCATCCTCATTATTTCTCTGCACTACTGCGCATTGAGTTCCTCCAGGTACGTTGAACAAGACCCACAGGAGATATAAATATTTCCACCCTGCCCCGTGCAGTTGAGTGTGATGATACAAGTCATATTTCTCTCACACATGTCCAATACCGGGGTAATCACAGAAGTGCTGAACAAGTTAGGATGATAACAACTGAGGGGTCTGCATCTGCTGTCTTGACTTATATTTTGGGAAGCCAAATGGGTGAAGTATTGCTCATGTAGGCTTCCCCAGCCCTAGTGTACCCCATGCAGAGGTCTAGTGGGGCGGGTTTAAGAAGAAAGCATCAGCTGTTCAGCCCATTGGGTCAAAGTGCCTCCAGAAACATACCATATCTAATCCAGGATTGTAAAGCTCCTTTGTGATTGCAGTTCCTGGACTCTTTTCTTAGAAGTAAAAAATAGATTCTGCATAAAACAGTATTTTTGTCTAAATGCAAAGTGCCAGATTCACAAGTGGTGTCAGCTGGCTCAGCTCCACTGCGTATGAGGAGCTTGAGTTTATCCAACCAAAAAAGAGCACTCAGAAATTTTGGAATGGGAGAATGTCTCATTCTCTGATCTTTGCATTAATTCGTGTGGCAGGGATTTGAGATGTTTCCAAAGACCTCGGAAAGGAGCAAAATCATTCCACAGAAGACAAAAATAGACAAAATAGACAAAATCAAACCTCAAGAGTGCACTGTGCCAAGATGCTGCCCAAAGTTGCAATTAGACCAAGCAGGGGTTTTTTAAACAAGCAGATGTTCAAACAATAACAGATTGAGAGGAGGCCGTGGCAGCTCACAATCAGCCACTGACTCTGTACCTGTGGCTTAGAAGACTGGCTGATCTATGCAATGGAAAGAGGTAATTTCCAAGGGAGAAATGCAGAAAAAAAGTCAAGCACTGTCTCATAGAGGAAACCAAGTGCAGGCAGCCACACCAGTGTGTAGGACATGGTACCTGGGAGCCATCTGTGCCCAGAGCTCCCAGCTAGCTTTATCTACAGTGCAGCCCTGCAGTGCAGTGACAGCCCCAGACCCACACGTGCCAGGGAGCCCTCTGGCCTGGGAGACCTTGGAATGTGCTGCAATTGCTGAACATCATTCCCAAGGAAGCTGTGAGGGTGTTTGCAGAACATGAATTTCCCAGTGGTAAAGGGTGTCAGGTTGCAGACACCCTTTAGCGGTTAAACTTGGGGTAGGAAGGTTTTTCTCTACTAATAGGTGCTGTGGAAAGTTAGAGTACCTTCTGCTCCTGGTGTTGTTCAATGCCTGTTTTTCTGCAAAGGCCAAAGGAGGGTTTTGATCCCAGTACAGGTCTGCTATATGGAAGCAAAGTTCTCATCCAGTCAGTTTGTCTGTGGGTGGCGAACTGACTGGATGGAGAACTTTGCTCCTCTGAAGCAAAGCTCCCAGCCTGAATAAGAAGAGTTGCTTTACTCAGGTCAAGGAAAAACACCAATAAAAATTAAATATGAATGTCTTTAGGGTAAGAATGGAAACATACAGCTTGTCCAAAGAAGCTTTGAATGCCCCATAATTTCCTTCCAGTACCTGGAGGAAACCTACAAGAAAATGGGGCAAGACTATTTGCAAGGGCATTTAGTGACAGGACAAAGGAGAATGGGTTTAAATTGCAAGAAAATACCTTTAAATTAAGATATTAGGAAAAAAGTTTTTTCTGTGAGAGCAGTGAGGCACTGGAATATGTTGCCTGCATTTGGCACTTGTGGATGCCTCACGCCTGGAGGTGCACAAGGCCAGGCTGGATGGGTCTCTGAGCACCCTGGTCTAGTGGAAGGTGTCCCTGCCCATAGCAGGGGCTTGGAATTAGATGATCTCCAAAGTCCCCTTCCAACCCAAGCCATTCTATGATTCCATGATCATTGGACATGCTCAAGGTCACATTGGATGTGATCTCGATCAATCCAATGTATTGAAAGATGACCCTGTTCATGGCAGGGGAGTCTGGACTAGATAACTTTTAAAGGTTCCTTCTAACCAAAATGTTCTGTAATCCCATATTCCAAATCAACATGTGCAGGTTTATGAAGAGGCAAATTGTGGTGCTGAGTGATGGAAAATACATGACTACCCTTCAGAAATAGAAACTGATTCATATTCTGTGCTAAGATGCTGAGGTGGGAGAGTGGGTCATTTAGGTCTGTGTTGGAGGAGGAAGCAGGCAACAGATATTTTCTTTTCATGCTCACACACAGGAAACATATTCTTTCAGCATCACTTGGTAGGTCAAAATTTAATTTTCTTTCCATCTTGCAGTCTTAGATGTAGAAGTTTATTGAAATATAATTTTAAGGGACAGTAAAAAAAGACAGCAGGTTCCAGTCAATGCTTAAACAGCTCATAGACTAAAACAATTTCTATTAAAATCAGCCCTTTCTTTAGACATGTTTCTTCATAGATGTCAGAGTCTGAAAGCTGATATTAGTCATATTTCGAATTTCTGAAAGTGGCATTTTTGGGAAAGTCTGAGCAATAGTAATTGAAAAAAATTCAGGAAAGCTAAAATTATGTACAGTCAGTGCAGTGTAGTAGCACGTTCATTGCATATGTGTTACAGAAACAACAGTGTAGTTACTGATTTTGCATAATTTCACTTTGACATTTTCTTCTGCCATTTCTCGTCTTTATCTCCATATGATGATGAAACTTCAGAGAAACAGGTTTCAATACACTAAGGAGTAAAAAGAAGTAAAAATAGTTGAACAAAGGGTGACAGCTGAAGGTTGTAGCTTGGAAGGTATACGGCACTAACAAAACCACATAATAAATGATAAATTTTGAATTTACATGCAAGACAGAATGCCCCAGGACTCTTGTGGAGGTCCCAAAATTAACCTCTGAACAAAGCCACTAGATTTTCACAAGGAAAGGAGCCTACCTGACAGAATGACATTCTTTAGGACACCTAAGCCCAACAAGATATGCAAAAGAGAGTGAGCCAGGATAGAAAAGCATACAAGAGCTCAAAATGAAATTCCACAAGGAAATGACACAAAAAGCTGTGTACTCTTTTCCAAACAGCACTGCCAATGTTAAGCATATGGAAAAGAAGATACAAAACCTTGGACACACATTTCTGGGGTACATACACAGAGGAGGAACAGCAAACACCACCATACTGATAGCTCAAACAAGATTGATAGGGCAGTGATGACAAATGGACAGTAAGCCTGAGAGCTAATGGGACACAGGACTTCTAACATGGTCAGAGGAGCAGAAGCCAAGGTGTTGCCAAAAGCAAACATCTGCTCTGAGGAAAAAAACCCAGCAACAACCTTACAGACAGGAGAAAACAGAGAGCCATAATCCAGTGTTTATATTCAGGGTAGTCAGTGTCCCTCATGTGCCTTGAGGCATCACTTCCCTTCCCCAGGAATGGCCCATTCTGCTTCTTGCTGAACTCATTCACCAGCCAGCTTTTGGCTTTTTAACTTTGCTGTCCATCTCCTCTTGCCATGGGCTACTCTCCTGCTGCAAGTCTGCAGCTCGCTTTACCATGTCTTTGCAGCAGATTTTTTATTTGCTCCTGTGGTGTCAACCTTGTATACTTGTGTGTGGGAAAAAGCAAAAGGAGTATTATGATAGAAATATCTTTTCATTATCTCTTCCCAGTTTCCTTATTGTGTGATGAGTTTACACTCCATTTTGCAGAGTATAGAAATCATGTTCATTTAATAGTAAAGATCACATGAGAAATGGGCCAAACCCCTTGGTTTCATCCAACAGATGCCTTCACTGGAAATGGCAGGGGAACCTGCTTTGTCAAACCTGTTCTAAGATTCTGTTCAAAGGAGAAGGAAGTTCATATCTATCTTCTCTGTACTCCACTTGAAAAATCCCCTCAATCCCACAAAACTTCTAAGTCTGAGACAAGAAGATAGGGAAGTAGGATCTTTGATTCAGAACCACACACCAAAAGGAAGAACCAACAACTATCCAGGCAGGTGAAATTCAGTGCAGAAAAAGAACTTAGATGACAACTTCAAGATGCTATATATTTACACTAAAACTCTCATATCAAGAAACAAGTGGAATATTTAAAGAAATGGTAGATAAAAGGGGTTTTTTTTCTCTGCTTAGTGAACCAGGCTGTAGTAAATTGGTATCTTGATAGAGAAAAATCTCTCATTCTGGCCCTTAAATAAAGGAAGAGATTAAAAGGGTTGATGAGATTTCAGTCCTGAGTTGCTATGATGATTAATGCAAAACAAGTTTATTCACTGATGGCTCTGAGGAAAGCATTGCACAATGGTGTGGTTAAAACTTAAAAATCCCCATAGAATAATCATCATAGGAATGAAGTAAAACCAAGCTTCCAATAAATGAAAATAAAGAAAGTGGCTATGGTCTCGGTCCATGAGTGAAAAATGTTTCATGTCTTTATTTATGGGAGGCCACCATTAGCTGACACTGACCATAAACCACATGTTGACAGTGCCAAAAGGGGCTTGGCAAACCATTCTGCTGCCGCTAAGAATAGGGCTTGGTTTTTTGTTTTTTTTCAGCTACAAATGTATGATTTGCAAATTGAATGCCAAGTGGGGAAAGAATTAGTGGTTGCACACACACTCAGAGCATTTTGACAGTGCAATGAAGCTATGTCAAGAGGTATGTTATGTCCTGTGAATCTGATTAAAAATGTGGTCTGCTTTCAGGTGAAAATGAGGACTATTATTCCTGGCACTATTGTTAGGAACAAGATCCTACAAAAAATAGTCCTGGAGGATCAGAACAGTGTATTCCTAGACCTTATTGTAAGGCAAGGCTCTCAGTACTTTTGAGATTTTATTTGAAAGCACCAAGATAATGAATGCCAAGCTAGTACAGAATAAAGAAATGCTTCACAGGATGGGTATAAGGATGATTTACGGAATAAAAAATCTGAGAGTAGGGCAAAACTTTATTGTTGATCTAAAAAGAACAGTTGCTTTCATTAAGGCTATTTGACTTACAAAAACTACAAAGAATACATATACAGGAAGGTGTCTGAAAGACCCAGTGCTTACAACAGAAGAATACACAGCCATAAGGGAAGTACAGGTAAATATAATTGTTTATGATGAAGGCTTTTTTGTAGCCATTCTGCCTTCTCTGAGACTACAATACTGGACAGTAACCATGCCTGAACAGATGATCATATACGTCTATTTTTGTGGAATATATTATTCATGGTCTGCCTACACCATGTTTTTCAATAGACATGAGTTTGCAGTGAAATTTGACTTTTAAAATATAATTAATTAGCTCGAATTTTCTGTAGCCTAAGTAGTTGGAATAAGTCAGTGACAAAAATTTTAATGAGATGGTTACTCAGAATAGGTACATATGATAAAGATGCAGATGAAGCATTTTAATTTAACAGGAAAAAGGCATGGCCACAAATTATTTACTCTGAAGAAGGCAGCTGCAGGCAGGCCATAATTACATCATGATGAGGTAGCAGAACCAAAGCATAGCAAGGCACTGCCTTAGAAATTGGGATGAAGCACTGGATGAAGCACTGCCTTAGAAAACTGGAGTATTGCTGTAGGAAAGCCACAGGTCTAGCAAATTTGAAAACTGCAGATAAATTTTAATGTAGATGAATGTAAAAGCATGGAGAAAAACAACTCTAATTAGATACTATCTACTAAAAGGCTCTACCTAGATCAGTTCTTGCATCTCAGGAAATGGATCATGGAAGAAACATTAATTTTTCTAGGAGGATGTCTCCTCAATAGCTAAAACAAAACATTACACATTATTAGAAAAGGAAAGAATAATTAAAAAAAAAAAAAGATAAAATATGCTATGCTTCTGTCTGTCCATATCTCAAGCATCACACACAATTCTGTCTTCCCAGCCAATGGATATGTCTAATAGACTAAAGAGTAGGAGATGGCAAAAATGAGTAGGAGTATGAAACAGCTGCTTTATAAGAAGATAGATTAGTATGCTTTAGCACAGAAGAAAGACTCCTTAGGTGAATATTTTAAAAGTGCATGAAATCATAAGCATCATGGAGGACATGAAGAGGGAGTCATTATTCACTAGTCACAACACAGGAATGAGCAAATGAAAACTTAAGCAGCAACTTTAAAGCAAACAAATGTAGTCAAAAATGTGCTGTGGAATCATTGCTACAGGATGTTGTGGAATCCAGAAAGGTAAAATTGGTTCAAAGTGACTGATAAGTGTATGGGTAAAAAGACAATTAAGAACCATAAAATCTCAAGGAAAAACACTGACAACTGCTGCATTGCAGGAAGCTGGTGCAGCAAAGGTGCAGCAAGGGTAGCATGACTTTATGATATCCTTTTTCCACCATCTCTTACTGAGAACATTGATGGCACTATGGACTGTGTAGACATCTTACTTTGGCCTGAGCATAACTCCATGGAGGTCCTCAGTAGTGGTAGTGTTCAGGATCTATGCTTCAGAATATATGGAGAAACCTCCAAACACCTCCACATATTTTAAAAGGGATACAGAAGGAAAGAGCTGTAATGAAATCAAGCACCACTCATTTTGTTGTCTGTAGACAGTTTATTGAAATGTCAAATTCAGAGATAAAAAGTTACAAAATTCCAGAATCCTGATCATTTGAGGCTGGATGGCACCTCTGGAGATCATCTAGTCTCTGCTTTACAGAGACTGCAGCCCATTGCCTGGGATTGTGTCCAGTTGGATTTTGAACATCTTCATAGCACCTACGCACTGCCAGCCAGGAGCACATCTAACCTGGGCCCCTGGTGAGAGACCCCTGGTGACTCTATAGCCCCCAGAAACAGAATTACATCCACCCTTAAAAGCTAAATCTGATGTGTCAGGGATACATTTCCTGGGGAGCTGCAGTCCATGTCGTGCCACATGTCACCACCACTGCAGAGGATATGGATGTTCTGAGCAGAGATACTGGCCCCCTCTGTGTGTTCTCCTTCAAAGCCTACTGTGTCTGGGAGCAGGCTAATCAAATCAGTTAACCATCACTTATTTTTAGTTTTGTTCTGGACTTGTAAGCAGAGTGTCAACTTTTGGCAGCTCTCCTTCCCAGCAGATGTATGAGCTGCGCTCTGTTCTCCAAAACAGCTGGAAATGTAATTAAGTCAAGATGCTGTGAAAATCCTCAAGGATTAAAAGAGAAAAATCAAGAACCTTCTTTCTACAGTATCACTAAGTTTCCATAAGGAGACCTAAGTCTCCTTAAGGTTCACAAATGTTGACCTCTTTATTCAGAAGTGGACAAGGGCCCAGGACTTTCTGTTTAACAATGTTCTTAGTTGTATAAGTGTAGAAATATAAAATAGACAGTTGTCCTAAAAATTTCTTATTCTTTCCTTCAATTTCCTACTTATAAAATAGGCATAATAAACTTCCAGCCCACCTGGTATCTGAAGTTCAAAATAATGGAAACAAATCATGTAATCTAAGTAGTACATTTTTGTTCAGTTTGAGCTGCTCAACATAAATGGCTCAATTTCTAATTTGAAAATGTTTTGCAGGAACATTTTTTTTTGTTGTTTTCATTGTTTGCTTTCCTAATCAGAAATAAAAAATGCAGGAGTACTCTATGCAATTTCTTGTAATACGAATTCCAATTCTTGCACAAGCCTTACAGTCAATACTACCAGAATTAATGATAATGATAAAAACCTTCTTAGGAGGCTAATTTTAAGAGTGTGCTGCAAACAAAGAATAAGAGTGCATGCTGAACAATCCAGGATAAAAATTTTAAAAGTTCCTACATTTTAAGTAAGATGCCATCCATCCTTTTGGGTAAATGAGGATGAAATCTTAAGAAAGAAGTCATTTGTTGAAGAAGGCATTTGTTCAGGTAATTAGACACTCTATGGTAGCACATGCCATATGCACATGCAAGAGGAAACTAAAACAAAGTTGAAAAGGAAACTTTTAATTAAGCTTCCTAAAGTTAAATAAGAAAAATATTAAGGGGATCCTACAAACAAGCCTTCTAGGACCTATGACAAGGTCATCAAGAAGACAGAGACCAGCAGGCCGAGAGAGAATGAACATCAATTGCAACAGGACAGTGCTTAAATCATGGAAATAGAAACTTGAACAATTTGAGAATGGCAAAGCAATGGAGCAGGTTTCTGGGGGACTGCACATTTTCAGGATCTAACTGGATAAAACCATGAGCAACCTGGTGTGACCTCCTAGCTGACCCTGCTTTGAACAAGAGGTTGGATTAGCAACCTCCTAGAGTTTCTTCCCACCTGGATTATCCTCTAACTCTATGAATTTTCATTTTTTCTTCCATTAGACTGCTTGACATTGCATACTTATTATTCTTTATGCACAGGAGGATTGCAAAGGTAGCTATTTGTGATTCCTCCTCTACCTAAACTTCTTTCAGGGAAAAATATTCACCCACCAAAGGCCATCTGAAAGAAACGGACCACTCTGATTTCTAAATGCTCCTTGCAGATCCTGCCTGGCAATATAAAATAAATATTCATAGTGATCCCTGCTGTTATGGATTGCTGGGGAATGGCCCTTTCCACTGAAGTTTTCAAAGATGTCATATAGTACTATCAAAATGGATTATTTTCTTTGCATCCTCTGCCTCTAAATTTGAATGTGCAACAAACTGTGCTAACTGTGGAGGAAATTAGGAATGGGTCAATTAAGCTTCAGCATTTTCTTTTATAAAGCTATATAGATTTAGGATAGTCTAGTAATCTTAAAACATGTGGTATCACAATCCTCCCCTCAGCCCCATGGCAAGGTAGCACCCTCTAGCTTCACCAACAGTGAAAGGGCTAAAAGGATCAGGAAAAATAAATAATCCCAGAGAATACTAAGGAAGAGGAAAGCCATCATCTCCCCTTTCCTATTTTTATAGTGAAAGAGACCTTGGAGATGAAGGAGGTATCAAGACCAGTGTGTTCCCACTAAAATTGAACTTGGAGAGATTTTTAAAGGTCATCTGGGTAGAATTTACTCCCTCTCAACACTAGCTGGGTAGATTTTTTTTTTCCTAGTGAATATTAATTGGTGAAACTAGGATTTCAATCTGCCTGAATTTAAATAAAAAATTAAGTACAGTTGTATTGAAAGGTTTTAATAATGTTTCCCACTCACAGAAAAGGTCAAGAACCAAAGCTTGTCAGAACTTTTCAGGAATACTCAGGATACTAGAGATGCAAATTAAATTCCATTGTTCTGCCTGAGGGAACTGAAACCTGCTCACTTATTTTCTTGGTGTAAAGTAACCAAACAATTTGCCCTCATTCACACTATGATATAAAGAATATACGTTTATCTTTATCTCTAATGGAATGAAGAATATCAACAGGGATTATAGAGAAAGCTCAAACTAGAACTGTCCTACTAGGCTGGAGATTGGGGTGCTCTAGAAGGATATTGAGCATGGAAGAAAGGAAAGAATTCAGCCAGCCCTAATGAGGGTGAGAAATCTGATCCCTGAACCTATGGAGCTAAAGAATGAATTTATGAAGCTAATACATATTTTATGAAGCTAATGCTTTATTTCTTTGGCTTTTCTTTCAAATACCTTAATGGTTTTGTTTGTGCCAAATTGGAACATTCTGTGTCAGAACATCAGTATTTTATTCTTGCCAAAGAAAGACCTTAGAACCTGGTTGGTTTCAATTTATTTTTATTTCTCATTCCTTGTTTTACTTCAGAACAGAAACAAACACAAACAAACAAACAAACAAAAAACCAAACAGTAATTCATATAGAGCTGTGCTGCAAGTTTGCAAGAGTTATTCAGCTTAGAGTCAGAGCTAGAGAGTGCTTTTCAACCCTGGAATAAACAGGCACAGCTCCTGTTGGATTTAAAGTTTATCCTGGTAACTATCCAGGGCTGCATTGAAGCCATGGAATAGAAAATCACAGAATAATAAAATCATAAATCTGACTGAAGAGGAGCTAACAAAAGTTTTAGACAAGCATTAAATAATGCACCTTTAATGATCCAGACACAATAAAACCAGTGTTTCTAGAGGTATCAAGGGTTCTTTTTGCCCTTGTCTGACTTGCAATGTATTTCTGTCTCATATTACTGATAATCCCTGGAAATAAAAGGAATTTTCCTTCTGCATGTATCTTTCACATCTCAGTTCAGAGATGGTACATGCTGTACCTTAGGCTGTGTCAGGATCTACTGTACTTCTTTCTGATCTATTCATTCCTTTCAGTCTTTAATGTGCAAGATCCTCTCTTATTGCCTGGGGATAGCCATTAAGTCAGAAAACTGTTTATTTCATTTCAGGCACTTACATGGTAACAGTAGACTCAGGTTCATTCTAGTTTTTTACTCCTGGTAAGGATAAAACAAATCCTTCATTTTAAAATATACTTTGAATTCCAAGTTGCGCATTTGATTTTTTTTTGCTTCCACCAGCTTCTAGCAATGATTCTCAGAAAAAAAATTATCTTTCTTTTTCAGTACCATAAATTTAAAAAAGAAAGATATATTATTCTTTTTCCACTTCAGTTGTTTTCAAATTTGTACTAGATTTAAAAAGTCTCTTCAGACCTCCATAGCTACCAGACATGATCTCTTGCCAGACCAATCAGACTTACTGTGAAATAAAGTTTCCTGTCATATTATGGTACAGCTGTCATATTAAACCTCAGTGCTGTAAACAAGCATTTGCTGGCAGCAGATCATAAACAGAACTATGATCTATGTACCTCAATTTTCCACATGTCTGGCCAAGAAAGGTATCTCTCCATGACATCATTCCATCTCATCAATTTCCCTGTCTCCTCAGCCTTGCAACGCTTTCATCCTCCTTTTTATTTCTTCTGCATTCACTTCCCTTGCAACCCCTTGAATCATTTCTCTGCGCCATTTTGGTTACCGTGTGCAGCCCAGTGGTGACTCATGGAAATGTCTGTGGACTCCTCATCTATTTATTCTACCAGCCATATCCTGTTATTTGTCTGTCTCTCAACTATTCTTGTAACTAGACACCCTCTGCTTTAGTTACAAATGCTTTTCTTGCTTAGGATTTTCACTCGTGAACAGGCAACCACAGTGTTTCTTTGGTGTTTTTCCTGCCTCTGCTTTTCTATGCTTTACTGACCATAAGAATGCTACCACTTTGGCAGGTTAGTGAATGGATCCATCTACCTTCTTACTTCTGCAGTGGAAGTATGAGTTGTTGGACCTCTTTCTTCAGGGACCCTGGAGCCGACAGAGGCCAAAGGACTGCCCCTGTAACCCCTGTCTCATAGTCACTGTATGGTGTCTTCAGTGCACTCTGCAAATGGGTTTTCTTTATCTGTACATCTTGTATATCCAAGAAATTAAAACATTCCCCAATGACATATATTTACAACTAAATGATTTTGTTCCTTTGTCTCTAAAGAAAGGACAGAAGCAAAGGAGCAAAGAATGAAGAGACAGAGGAAAGGAAAAGACAAAAGATCATGTCTGTGTATTTTCCTTCTTCTCCCATAAAATTTCCTATTTCTTTTTCCAGATACTCATTATATAGAATAGCAATTGTGTAGATCTAAGGGAAAAAAGGAAGGTATTCTGCACTCTCCTCTAAGGATACTGAGACTATCATTAGACAGGGCATTCATAGGATAGAAGACCCTAATGCCATGTCTCAGTACACCTTTTTTAGGCATTTTTGTTACTAGT
This sequence comes from Serinus canaria, assembly GCF_022539315.1. NCBI lineage: Eukaryota > Metazoa > Chordata > Aves > Passeriformes > Fringillidae > Serinus > Serinus canaria. The sequence continues at coordinate 83,455,852 of NC_066316.1, forward strand.
ATTTTGAAATGATAAATCATATTAGGAGCAAGTATATTCTTTCCCTGTTCTATTAGCCTTGGCAGATATTTTCTTCCTCTGTTGTCATCTGTGCTTTCTAAGAACCACAGAGATCTCATCCTTGTGATGTAATTTTCTTCAGTCTAAGATTAACATTCCACTGCACAAAGACTTCTGAATTTAAAATAACAAAGAAAGTCTCTAGGTCATTCCTACACCAACTGCACCTGCCAGTCTGGGAAACATGGCTCTAAAGAAACAAGGAACTTTATACTGCTGTCCCCCCAATCCTGCTTCAAAAACTACGTGCTCTGGTAAGGACTTCATCATCAGTTATGGTCTAAAGCACAGACAGAACTCACAGTTCCTGCAGCCTTCCTTTCCAGTCTGCCTGCAAAGACAACCCCACTAAAACACAGGACCCCGTAGAAAGCAAAAGCTATTCTCACTTGCAGCTTTTGGCTCTGGCAGCAAAGGTGTCCAAAAGGAAAATGTTTATTATGAGTGAAACACAAGTCACTGGGGCAAAGCAGGAGCCCTCAAAGAAATCTTAAGGTTTCAGTATTAGCACTGAGACTATTTGGCAGTTAAAGAGTCCAAGATCTTTTCATTTTTATAGTTAAACTGTTGGACATAATCACTTTTATGATCAAGAACTTCTATCCTACCAGCCCACTGTTTGTTAAATGCTCCAAAAGCTGTTAGTCTCATTCCAAAATATTCAAGGCTGACAATTATAATAATTTCCCTCATGGAGATTATAATAATATTAAAATACATGCTAACAAAAAATTCAGATAGTAAGAAGACATGAAAGATGTATCCATTTTGACTGATTTCACTATAAACTAGAGAACATTTTCATCAGCAAGACTGCAGATTTCTTGTTACAAAACTGAGAGGTCAAAAGTATTTCTGACACAGAGCTCAGTGACACTGAAGTTGTAAGCCACAAGGCTTGGCATAAACTTTTGTGGAGTTATTAAGTAAAATCAAAAATTTCATCTTCTCAAGAAACTTATGACTTTTTGGGTAGGATTCATATAGACTTATTTTTGCCTAAGCTGCTGATAAAAAAAAGTGTTGCACCCAAAAATCAGCCTGTGAGTTTTGAAAAGTGGTAAGGATAGATTTGACTCCACAAAGGCTAAGCAAGATCTAGAACTCAGGCCACCTACTACTAACATTTCTGTGTTTTCAATGATTTACACTTACACTCCTACACCATAGACAGGAAGCACTACTTATCCTCTTTTTAAAAGCTATGGTTGTTAGACACTATTAATTATTTTTGTAATTCTTCTGGATCAGAGGCCTTTTTCTGAGCTTTTCTTCATAACACTTTAAGGAAAAAGCAAAACAGAAATATCTGTTGACACAAGCTACACTTACAGGAAGGAGAGAGGGAACGAGTCTTCTGCACAACACTTGACATTTTGCTGTTTAAAGGATTAAGCTCTTTTGACCTCCCCACTTAAAATAATTTCCTATGTTCACCCAAGATGTTCTTTTCCTTCCATTAGGCTTTGTAGTAACAATATGCATGTCCTTGTCTAAGTGCCATTCAGGAATTCTTGTTCTGGCTGGATTCAGCACCTGAGGCACCATATTAAATCAGTGCCAAATTTCTTACCACTTCTTCATCAAAAGCCCAAACCTAGTAATAAACACAGTACAGGAAGTACCCTTTAAAAGTCTGTTATTCTCTCAAAATAGAAGGGATGGATATGTGAATTTTATATGCTCCCCTCTTCACAGGCTGTAGGATGAAGTCTGGAAGAACAAGCACAGAAATGGATCCTGGTCACTCCTAGTGCCCTGAGCTGGCGTTGCAGAAAGACACCATATGCTGCAACTCTTAGACTCCAAAAATTCCAGGATGCTAGACATTTTTTTTTCTTTTGTTCTTTTCAGTAATACCAGTAAAGTAGGAGAACAATAGTAAACTTCTCCTTTTCAGAGACACCCTCTGGCCAGTTCATAAATGATTAGTTCTAAAAAATCTTGTTCAATTTACATTCACTTGGCTGCCTGAAGACAGCTCCTTTCCCTAGCCTGCATTCAACAAAGGAAAGTCTCATACTGTTCTCCTACTGATCTTGCACTTCAGACACCAAAACACAGTATTGATGTTTGCCTGTTTGACAGCAGAATGTGTGCAGGGAATGGGGGAAACAGCCTGCAAACAAACAAAAATACTCATTATACTAAGAGAACTATCCTTAGCCCAGTCTCAGTACTAAGAAGGCAAAAGGGAAGAAAGAATAAATGCCATGTTTTCTGGGTTGCAAAAGAAAATTATTCACTGAAAGGGGGAAAATACAAGTACCAGGATGCATACTGCCCTTTTAAAATATCTACATTGGATTATGGACTCCAGTTCAAAACTAAGTGGACTGAAGGAGGGATAACCCTTCTCTTCTTCAAGGCTGACACTGAGTGTGGGCTGGTTCCCCTACAGCAGCCTGTGCCTTGGTCTTCATGCCCAGGCAGACATTTGCTCTCTGTACAGACCCAAATCCCAAACCAAAATATAAATCAAGACCGAAGGCAGAGGTCAAACTTAAAGGCTCAGGGCTTTGATCTAAATTATTACAGGCACATGACAGGCACTTCTGAAAAATACCATTCCAGTAATACAAAATATCACCACCTTCTATCATTTGTATAAAACCAATTATTTTTTCATAGGTAAGCTAAAGGATGATGTATACTTTCACTGCAAATGTCTTAGAGATTTACTCAAACACCAAAAACCCGCGATGTTTTCTGCACACTTAAGTTGTTTAGAATAATGAATATAAGGCGAGGAGAGGCCAAACAGAATCTTTCCACAAGCACAACTAAACCAGTGCAAGCAAAAAAAAACACAACCAAAAAACCAAAAAGCACAAAAAAAGCAGCTGCTTAAAATAAAATAAAAAAGGACACACAGAGAAGAATAATTAAGTGAACTGGCAGAACTGATCTATTTTTATATGGTTTCAACATGACAATCATCAGATTTAAATGTATGTCTTTGACAGTACAGTAGTAGAAAGTTGCAGGCATGGCTGAGAAATGTGGAAAATTACTAGCACAACTAAAGAAAAAACATTCAGCGATTCTGTGATCTTGCAAGCCAACCCTTCATTGTTGTGAGTCCCAACTTCTCATCCTGGCCTTCAGAGCCTGGCATTTCTGAAGGTTGGACCTGCTAGGAAATACTAAAGCAAAGAAGGTTTTCAATATCTTTTCCATGTCCCATGTAATCAGGACAATTGCCCCTTTCAATAGATTCCCTATGCATTTTCCCTACTCCTCCTTTCATCACCTATGTACTTATAAGAAGCCCTTCTTTTGCCTTTGGATATCCCAAACCAGATTCCACTCCAGTTGGGCTTTGGCACTCCTAATCCCTATCCCTGCATGTTCAGACAGTGTTTCTATATTCCTTCTGGGCTGCCTCTCCAGGCTTCCACTTCTGTAGGCTTCCCTTTGTGTTTGAGCTTTGCCAGAAAGTTCTTGTTTGTCCATGAAAGTCTCCTCACATTTGCCTTTCTGCTTTGGTATAGACTGCCCTTAAGCTTGAATATCAACCAGCTTTCTTAAACTTCTTCTTCCTCTTCATCTCATAGGACTCTTTCAAGCAGATCCCTGAAGAGGTCAAAGTCTGCTTTTTATTTTCTGTTAAAACCCTCAATTGTCCTTATATCATCCCATTTGCCATTTAGATTTGCATGGGAAATAGACAAGATTGAAAAGCAGAAGAGAATCAAAGATGCATCCTAAGTGCATGTCCCTCTATTTAGGAACAAGATATCAAAATAAAGACATGCCATTAACACAAAACTACATACACTAGATTTCACAGACTTTCACCTTATGCATTATCAGCTTTCCTAGTACACACAGCGAAATTAATTCTAAATTCTTGACAGGAAATGACTAAGCCATTTAATGATCATATCATATATACACCTATAAACATCATATATATATATATATATATATATATATTGATATATATCAATATGATACACACACAACACAACATTTGTGCACACACAAGTATGAAAATGAAACCATTAAAAAATTGTAAGTTGTGGTTAAAAAAGGTCATGTAATTTCTTTTTCTGTTTGGAGGTAGTATTTAGAAAAAGAAAAGCCTATGCCAGTTTACATTATTCTTCTAAAATTTCATGTCTAGCACTGGCAGAACAGATTGACAGAAACAGTAACTTACATTTTAAAACCAGAATCACCATACACCACCAAATCAGAAAAAATATCTGATGCACAATGTCTAGGCAGGACTGTCACATTTAAGTCTATTGAGAAACACGATGGAATACTTTAGAATGGTAATTGCATAAAAAGAAAAAGGAGTCTGATATATTATATATAATATAATAGACTATAATAGCTCTTTATGTAAATAAATTAATTGGAAATTTTTTAAAAAATAAATTTATTCTGTTCTTTACTGAAATTCATGCTGAAAACATTTTACTGAAATTCACTAGCTAAAAACAGGAACTAGATACAGAAAACTGAAATTAATGTGGCTGTAGAGTGTAACTCACTCTCCATGCTGAAAATCAACAATTTTCTGTATCACTTTTGCTATATCTAATAGGTATCAAGATGAGATATCATGCTAAAGATTTTTCTTTATAAAGATACATATTTTTATATACATATTATATATATGTGAGTGTGTGTGTGTGTGTGTGTGTGTTGGTGTATTTTATTTCATATTTTATTTTTATGTATATTTTTAAAGCCTGAATGAAAACTGAATTTTAGGACAGAATCAAAAAATGGTCAAGGCTGGAAGAGACCCCCAGATATCATCTGGTCTAATCCCTTGCTCAAGTAGGGCCACCTATAGATGGTTTCCCTGGACAATGTCCAGATGGCTTTTGAACACCTTCAAGGAAGGAGACTCCAAAATCTGGCTGGACTACTTCATGTTCTCAGTTTGTGATTATGAGATGATTATAAAAGGTATTTGAAATTATAATCTCATGTGATGCACTCTTAAACATGTTTCAATATCCCCAGAAAAAGGAAGCTAGTAAGCAAAAGAAGACCACATGACCAACTAAGATACTCTAGCCAGTAGCAGATTTATTACTAGAACTGTCAGAGTATATTTCTAGTAAGAACTGATTTCACACATGTATGGTATTATAGAGCAACTTAACAAAGCTTGTTGGCAGAATGAGTCACAATAGGTGACAGACAATGAAAACCCAAAGGAACTGCAGGTAAATGTCTGGCCCCATTTGTTGCAATCACTGCGTGCTGATACCAGAGTTTTTACACCCCTATTGCCTAATAAAGCTAAGTTCTCACCAGTCTCAAGAGCAATCTATGCAGTGGTTTACACTTGGATCTGCAGAGAGCTTACATCAAGGATTAAACCCCCCAAACAACTTGACCAGCGATTTAGAGATAATTTTGGTGAGCTGAGTTCCTGTTGCATTGCACAGTGGGTCCATCCTCAGCAAGGACAGGGGCTTGGCACCACCCAGAGCTCCTGCATTTGTCCCCAGCACAAAGAGGTGAGAAGAGCTGGGACCAGTACATGCATGAATCTAGCTCTGCTAAGAGGATGCAAATACTGAGATGAGGGCTAAGGATCACAAAAATCCTGCTGGATCTGCCAGTTTGAACCTCTACTCCAGGATAGTACTATTTTCTTCAAAAGTTTTGCATTGATCCTCACTCTTCATGACTGCTGGGTTATTTCAGCAGCCCTCTGCATACTGATTTCTAGCCCTGGTCCTCTCTTGTACCTTGTATAGGTGCTCTGGGGATGAGGCCAGTGCTGACTTTGTTTTGGTTTTGAAGATCAAAAACCATGCTTGGTGGAACAATTGGGACTTCTGTCAATACATTGCCTGCCCCTCCAAATAAAAGCTAAAAAGAACAGGGTGCCCAAGACCTGTTTCAGGCCCTGGGTCAAAATGCTTCAGGCTTCTCACACTTTTCAGGAGCTCTGACAGAATCTTATCAGAATTCCCCTGGGCAGCAAATTGTTGTGATTACAGATGGCTTTAATACAACAAAATTGAGAAAATGTTTTAATATGCCATTGTTATGTGCCACAAACTTAATGTGTTTAAGGTTTCCTCACTACATAATCTCCTTCTCTTTAGCTCTAACTGGCATCTGTTGTAAATTTGCTTTTCTTAAGTAACATTCAATTAAAGGAAATTCTTGGCAGAACTGTGCACCTGAATTATCCTGTTGTAATTCTATATTTGATTGTCCAGAAACCAGAAGCGAGTTTGGCCATTTCTGCTTGGGATAATCATCATCACTGTATTGCACCTCTTCTCTGCAAATATTTTTATTTTGTTCCTGCTAGGATGAGAAAGAATTCTGTAGAATTCATTAGCTTATTGTACTTGGCTGTGCAATGAGTAATGCAGAAATGTAAGAAGAAGATTAGGAGTTTGGAAGAGACGACTTTTTACCAGAAAAAGCAAATCCCACCTAAGAATCATAACTACACTTAAACAGCTAAATCCTTTTTAAAATTTGGTTTTTGTAATTCTGGCAGAACATATGTTTTGTTTCTCTAGAGTCAACAGAGCCTTTTACCTATGTCTTAAAAAGGCTTATTATGATCATAAAGGAACTAATATTAAAGGATCTGAGAAAATATTGCTTTATCCTGCTGGGAAAAATATTCTGCTTAGGAAAAAAAATCAAACTTTTAGGAGTTCCAATTCTTTGAGACAATAGGACTTGATGTGCTGCAGCTTCTAACAATGGGGTGCAAGAGCCTGCTAATTTAGAGACAGATTAATTAACTGCAGTAGCCTCTCCCAAGATTTCCAAGGTAGGACAGGAAACACTAAACCAATTTAGAAAGATAATATGACAGAGGTAGAAAACAGAGATTAAAAAAAAAGGTCACTACCAGGCATCCTCTCCTTGGGAAGTCTCTAGCATCCAGCTGGGTATTACTTCAAAAAGCTGGTCCCAGCAAAGGTGTTTCTCTCTGCTCTTAACTGCTGATTTTTAAAACTGAAATGCTGTTGCTGAAGCAGAAATACTTATTCAGCCTAAAATAGTTCATTAATTCTTCCCTTACCTTTGATAGCCTCTTGTTCTGTTTATGGTAAGTGAATAACACACTCATTTCAGGGTCTGCATTGTGTTTCTCATTACGCACTGACCTTGGTTTGATGCTCAGTGGCTGATCAGCACTGGTCTTTTTTCTGTCCCAGAATACAGAAAATGGCATCCTCGCCCTTCTACTCTCTCTCCCACAGCTGAGTAACAAAACAGCAGCAACCGTGTTAGCTACAGGCACAGCATGATGCTCTCTGCCACAAACGATTCACTCCAGAACTTCCAAAGCTTTATAGCCTTTTCTCCAGGTATTGATGTGCTCAGTCTCAGGGACCATCTCTTTATTCTCCTTCTGTACAGCATCTGGCTGATGGGCCCCCCATCCTGGGCCAGCTCTTACAAGTTTTATAGTGATGTTGTAATAACAACAGTAGTAAAGATTGAATGCCACCAGGTCTCTGGGTTTGCTATAACTGCGTGCACAGAGATGTTGTTTAATTTCTGTCTTGGAAACTGTCAAGAAAACAAGTCACCTAGCAAGAAATATTAGGAAATATGTCAATCTTTCTTAAATTAACAGACAAGCATAACTTTCAGGTTTCTTAGTTGCACAAAGTTGCCTGCACCTGAAAGACACAGCAGAAACATTTCTTTCTCTCCCTAGAACTGGTTTCAGTCACCATAACTGGGATATCCTGATTGATATCTTCCATTTGCAATCTAACCACCTTCAGTATCTTCTCTCTTCTGTAGTCCTAAGATGTTTTAGGTCAAATTACTAAAGACCACAGAAATCTAGGGTAAATCAAGACTGTATAGAATTTCCAGTCTCTTCAAAATAAATAAGAATAAATCAGAATCAATTTTCTATCTGAATCCTATAAAAAGAAACATCAAAACCATAACCAAGGGAATAGAAATATTTCTTACAGAAATGTGTTCAAAATTCAAAGTTATAATGTTAACATCCAAATAAACTATTTGAAACTTTGGAGTAATGGAATGTGATGGGACTTAGTTGACATTTTTAAATGGATTTATTTTTCCCAGTAGTAACTTCCCAGAAAGATCAAAAGGCTTCTAAACTAAAAAAGGTGGGTCTCATTAGGATATAAATTATTAGAATTGTAGAATAATTTAAGTTGGAAAACTCATTTAAGACTCTCAAGTTCAAGTAACACTGCCAAACCATCACTAAATTAATAAATAGAGAAGCACTTGAAGTGACTGGGCAAGATAGAACCAAAAGTAAAAGGGTTTATAAACAAAACTCTCTTGCACTCATTGTACTAATTTTTTCTGGAGTGCTTTCATCCAACTCTAAAGCTTTCTTCTCGGAATCATACTGTGCCTGTTCCTTTTGGCTTTCCAGGAGGACTTCCCTCTCACCTCCATGGATGTTGGCTGTGTGCCTGCTGCCTGCTGCCCTTTGTGCAGCCCCAGAGCAGAGGATGTCCTGCTCAATGTGGTGCTTCTCCAGCTCCTCAGCAGTCACCCCATGGGGCTGTGGGCAGGAACTGGCCCTGCTCCCCTTGCTGGTACCAGCACCCTTCAGCTACTCCTCTGCAGTAAGCCTGATGGAGAGAAAACCAACCCAAAGTGTCACCAGAACCCACATGAAGGCGTTAACATATACAAAGCACCAAGACTACAAATCTGCTTTGTACATCTCCCAGCCTTCTGGTCTGATGCCAGCTGAAATCTGAAATTGCTTGTACTGCATGTATGGTCATTTAGGATACTGCTTCCAAAATTATTTTTGGCAGAGGGGTGGGTAAGGTGGAGGAGCAATGCTTGAAAGAAGAAATAATCCTTTCCTTGAAGGCGTTAGTTTTGGCTATAAGGATTTATTACTATAAAGCATACCTCTGTCATACCCTCTCCAAAAAAAACCCCACCTCAATTATTCCAGATAATTGTAGGAATAACAAACTAGCTAAATAAACAAATATCCTGTGAACAGAAATCTTGGTTGTGTTCTCATTTTTTGCTCTGCACTTCCAGGATCTTGGCAGCTGGGTGTGAAATCCAGTGCCTGAGAGCTCAGCTCTGTGAGACCCCAGCAAGACCCTTGTGTGAAGCAGGAGCTCCTGCCCATCTGCAGGGTAACAGAGGCACTGTGGGTGGGTCTCCAACAAATCAGCTGAGCAAAATTCAATATAAAATTCAGGTTAGAAGTATTCTTCAACATAACCTGTTCCTCTTGTACCCAGCAGCTACATACATCTTCTGGTAGAGCCCAGAGACTGAGCTTCCTGTCAGGGCAATGTGTGTGGATTTGTTTGCGCTCGGGTTTCTAGATCTGCTCTTTTTCAGTTCTATGCTACCAGATAAAAGGAGATCACTACTTCCACACTAGAAAAATGAAAGAATATTTTTTGTCTTTTTTCCAGGGGTTGTCAGCACTACTTCAGCACCAGACCCTTGGGGAGACAAAGTTACAGACTACCATTTGCCTGGTTTTGCACTCGGCTAGTTTTTGGGCAGGAACCACCCACACCTGAAAATCTCAGGGCAGGAATGGGAAAAATCATGGAGATGAGCTATTCCCCAGAAGGAACTGCTGTTGCACTTGAAATTCTTACACTATGAGTTTGAATCTGTGGGCCAAAGGCTACCTAAATATTTTTTCAAGTTCCTAGGGGAAAAAAAAAATTTAAAAAAAAAAATGGGCTTAGATCTCCAGTGACTCCAATGGGAGGGCAGCAAGCCCAGAGGAACTGGATCAGGAAGAAACTCAGTTTCTGCTGAACCCTCTTGGGACAATAGTCCCTCTGAAACAGAAACTGCTCAGCTGCTTGAAAAAGAGCATGTGCTTATTTAACTCACCAAACCAATGAGATGAGAGCCACAGGATAGCTGGAAGGGAAGGCAGAGGTGCTTTTTGCTGTTTCTTGTTATTTTAAAATGAAAGAAAACATTTTCTGCATAGCAAATTTTATCTGTGTATTTCATTTAGTATTTATCTTTAGGTTACATTGATATTAAACTGTTCACATAAATCCTTTTGCCCTGGATTTTTCAAATATTGTCACACTTGGGATTATATTTTGTCATTGCTTGTTTAATAACCAGTACTTTATCAACTTCTGCTGATCTTATTACCTAGTTTTTTTAACAGACAGTACACAGTAACCAGGCACATTGCTAAATAAAGTTATTTGTTAACCTGAATGCCCAGTACTAATCAAGTATCCTTTCCCTTAGAAATAAAGATGCTACAGAATGGACATATTCTGATTTTTTTAACTATAGGCATTAATTACAAAACAAGATAAATTGTGATTTAAGCAGGAGTAACTCCAATTTTTTTTCCTTGTTAATTAGAAATAAAATATTTTTCTTTCAAGAAGGGCTTATAATATTCATTAAGTTGGGTGTTTTGGAGCTGGAGAATTTTTTAAGTGATTATTTAAAAAATAAAATATTTATCATTCCCACTGGCAAAATTACCTGACAATAAACCACAAATATCTTGTTTGGAATAATATTTTTGAGGTCCTAAATCTAACTTCCAAGCTTTGTCATTTGTAAATATTTCCCTGCGTACTTTACTGTAATTTGCATTCAATAGTTCAAAAGAGATTTTTGCAATTGTGATCTACTTTAGCTCTGCAAGTTCATACTTCCAAGGAAGGACAATTGGTGTGATCTGGTTAGCTGGTTTTTTTTCACTGATTACTTGTCTTCTTCTTTTCCTCATACATTCAGTTATGTAGAATTGGCTTAGAGGTTTCCTTTCTGTAACTTTCTTTTATGAATGAAGAACAGATTTATGTCCTTGGGACTACCTGGTATGGCTTTGTTCTGTTTCCTACTTCATGTCAACTTCAACCTGGGCACTTTGAAGAGTCACTCCGAGACAGACTGGTATTTGAGTAATATCAGTGAAAGCCATAATAAAAATAGAGAAAAAGAAAGCCGAGCCCTTTAACTTGTGCCTAACCAGAATACTAGTTTTGTTGTGAGGGCTGAGATCCTGACTGGAAAAGGTTTGCTTAACATTTTTGAGAGCAGCTCACACCACCGATTATCATTATTATACACTATTGTCTGGCAAGTCTTTACATCCATTACACTGTCATTTCCTTGCATATTCCGATTTGCCACAGCATCTGGCAGAAAAACTAATAACTGCAATTAAGGAAATCGATTTTCCTTAAAACAAATTGGAAGGTATGGAAAATCTGAACTTTATCTGATTATTTCAGTTTATTCATGCTAAAGCCTGAAAGAAAAAAAAGCCGCATATTAACATTATGACTAGAAAAAGCATAGGATGAAGCTGACTTAGTTAACCTTCTGGGTGATTAGACTGTTTAAAATCTTTCAGTGTTAATGGTCTGAAACATAAGGTCATAAAGGCCATTTACCATGGAGAGAGGGAAAGAGTATAAATTCTCTATTGTGTTTACTCTTGAATGAATTTGTTTTCTCTGACTACTTTTCTGATGCATAGAGAAAACCTGAAAGAGACGCATGCAACCAAAAATATCTTACTGACTGGGGCTGACCATAGCAGCAAGCTTTCTATCACTAAACTTTAGAAAAAGAGGCTTAGGCCATTCCTCTGGCAGTGGGCAAACCATCAAAACTGTTTTGGTGCTGTCAGCACCAATTGATAGAGCTCATTTGCCTGCTTTTTTCTCCTCACAGAATGAGTTAGTTTGAGAGCAGTAAATGTGGTTCATTGCCTTTGTCACAGACAGACACCCATGGGAAATGAACACTTCAAACTCCCCCAAACCAACTTATCCATGCTCTTTACCCGTTTGCTTTGTTATAAGCACATCATCAGCTGAAAAGCACTATAAGTCAAAGACTTTGTAAGTACATTACCATAAGACCTTTCAATTAGAATGGTTATTGAAGCCTGAGTTATGAGTGTGAATCATGTCTCATCCTCTTATTCAAGACAGCTTTTCAAGAACGAACTGAATTTGGATTTTATAGAAATCTTTTTTGGCAGTATTGGATTTTTCAGAGACTAAAGATTTGTTAGAAAACATTCTTTCCATCCCTATGTGATCGTGTGTATATTGTCCAATATTTTTAAACATGGAGTCCTTGAGCAGAACACTTTTGAATATCTATAAGTACTAAATATATGCTCTGACTTTCAGATATGCTCAGCAACCAAATTCACAGATCCCATAAAATTGCAGTTTATTTTTTGCCATAAGTAGCTAAATACAAGAAAATAACTATAAGAGAGCTGAATTCAGCACAGGCATTATTTTCTTTTGAAATTTCCATCTTGGCAGTAAATGGCTACTTTGTGTGCCATCCTGTTACTGTTATACAGTTCTTTCAGACCTGACTGGGGTATTGAAAAGGGTAAGATAAATTTTGTTGAACAGAGCTGTACAAAACCAACCAAAGAACCTTGATTTTAAATACTTGGCAAAACAACCAATCAAAAAAGATTTAATTTGGTTTCTCTATTAATTTTCTCTACTAATAAATTCCATTTAATTTGGTTTCTCTAACTCTTTCATTTCTCTTAGCTCAGCATTTGTGTTTTCAGTCATGAGCTCCTGAGAGCAGAGACCTCCAGCACTGCAGTGAATGATGTTAAAAATCAGACAAATCTAAGCCAGCTGGACCTATGTAAAAGATACCTATTCTTGGAAAAACCTTTGGCCTCATTACTCAGTCCTCCAAAAGCAATGTCTTTTTGGAAGTTCCAACTTTTTTTTTGTAGCCATTAAATATAAAAGATTATATCACCATCCCCCCCGCCCCATACCTTTACACCAAGTAATAAGTAGAAGTTTAGAAGCGGACTCAGAGTTCTGGTGTCTCTGTAGAACCCCATTGCACTCTTAGTCTCTGTCCTGGTTTCTGTCCTTTATCCCAGATCTCATCCCCTTATACCTCCAGCTTCTCCCACACATGCTACCTTCTTATATTTATTCTTATATTCCCTAGTGCATTTTCTATTTTCTTTGCAAGTCACATAATTTCTAAAGGGGCAAGGGACAGAATGGAAAGGGACTGGCTTGAAAGTACATGCCTTCAGTGCCAGCCAGGAGGCCAAAGGCAGAGGGTGAGTGTTGAGCTCACTCAGCAGCCTTACCTTAAATCAGACAACAATGGGACCATTCTTCACTGTCCACCAATCAGGTTTCTATAAAAACTGTAAGAGCTTAATATCTTCTGGACACCCAGGTTTCTATGAGATTTTACTGGAGAGTGAATTAAGCTGGTCATCTCTAATCCTCTGGCATAAATTTCTCCTCACTGTGGGATGCAGTTCACCATATACTGGAGAGAAAACATCCTTCTGGGCCTCCTGAGGTTTGTTATTCTGTTCCACTGTTTCCCTCTCTACTTTGCTGTCCTGCTCTGTATTCTTCTCTGTTGTACTCTTGAGCAGTGATGGGATTGTTTCTGAGTTCTCTTTGTAGGTTAACTCATAAATCCTACCTCTCTCTTTTTCTTTCCCTGTGCCATGAGAGAATATGGGTGGCAAAGGAGTATAAACCACATGCAATTCAAAATATTGAACTAATTGGATGAGGGGCAGTGGGAGCAAAAGAGAGTGTGGAGATAGAAATCTAGCACCTGAAGTAGCTTACAGTAGATTTCAGAAGTCATTCTTGAGATGGCCCTTAAAGTGCTTCATAACTGATAAGCCAAAGTACACCATAGAAAATTATGGTCTGGAACTTCAAACTCATTCCTGTGCATGTACTCTTTGTAAGTCAAATATACTACTCATGGGGGTGAGTTTACTAGCATATAGGGTGCTAGAAGGATCAAATGCATTGCCATGGAGAATTAATGGTGTCGAGTAGAAATCTATTGCCTTCCAGACCCTAGTAAGAATCTAAAATATTCAATTTTCATTGCCCCATTAAGAATTTGTCAACTACAACACCTTAATATTTTAAGAGAAAGAGTTAGTAAATTGACATCTTTAAAAGATTTTATAAAGATGTGCAGGAGTGTTCACAAAAGAACATTAATGCCTGCACAGAGATGAAGGTATTTTTGGAAGATCTTTAAAATATAACAAAGCAGGAAACATATAAAAACAAAAATGGGAGATATTCTATTTAAGCCTAAACTAAGAGAAGTCTGCATATTCCACTACTTGCTCATCTTTATCTATAAGTCTTAGAGGTGAAAAAAAAGTCTCATTAGATTTCACAGCCCTGGAGAGCATGGTGCTGACTCTGGTTTCCGTAAACCTATCCATCTTCCCCAGTGTTGTTCTGGGGCTAGCAGTTTCCAACTATTTTAATTAGTTCTTGTTAGTTTTGCTTTTGTTTAGTTTTGGAGGAATTTTTAAAAGTTGTATAGAAAAGTCTTAAACACCTATTTTTTTTTTTAATCAAAACAGTGAGTTTCCTCTATAGACAATAGCTAACACTCTAGCAGAAGACCAGAGCAGTGGCATTTCCAAGATGGCAAAGGGGCAGTGCTGCAGGCTCTGCTAAGCATGGGCTCTGCAGCTCAAGGGCAGGTGGAAACCATGGCTTCATGCAGCCCTGCCCCACCAAAACTGGGTGCTGCACTCAGGTGCACTTGTAGATGAGGGCAGTGGAGGTGAAGCAGCACTGTGGGCCTGACATCCCTGCACCAGGGCTCCTCAAGAAGGGTCCCTTGGGGGGACAGGGAGGGACCACACACCAAGTCCCCAGCCAGTGAGCACCTGCACATGGGTGTCAGGCACAGGCACTTTGCACACCTGAGGCACACCTCTGCCCCTTGCAAGTGCTTGGAGCTGGATGAGTAAGGACACCATAAATTAGCTCTCCTGAGGTGAGTGACTTCATGTTGCCATAGTGACCAGAGACTTCTGCAGGTAGTCCCCAGTGCCTGTGCTGACCCTCAGCCCCCAGCAGTGACCAAAACAGCTTCACCCAGCATCTACACTTTATGGAAATTCAACACAGATGCTGCAAAAACATAAACCAGCAGCATCGCCACCACACATGCTGCCTGGGGAGCACTGGATGACACAATGTTCTGCCAAAACAAGGATGGTGGTGAGATCTAATTGCTGCAAAACTGAATAAAGCTCACCCTGTGAAGAAGCCAGCAAGTACCACATCTATTACTGGAAAAAAATCAATACAGTGAGGAGATGGGCCTGTGATTAATGGGATAACATTTTAGATGCCTCTAAAGCTGGATTCTGGGACCTGCTGTTGTGACTGAAGCAATGCATGGACTCCACATCAAAGCTCTGGATGAGGGAAGAGAGGAGTTGTGCCTCTCCCTGTTGCCCCATTCCTTGTGTGCCTCAGGCAATGCAGACAGTTCAGCTGTACAATGGGGACAGGACACAGGCAGCAACTTCTGTGATAAATACAGAAAAGGGCAGCCTAACAGTTTAGCTCCACAGTGACCTTATTTGTCCTACCATCAGCACTAATATCTCAGGAGCTCTTTTATTTTAGGTAGCACCATAGTATTAATACACAATATTAATACAAATATAGCCAACAATGACCTTTGTCATGGAGTATATTTTACATATATGTATATACATTCTCCTTTATTCTTTCCTAATAACCCACCTAATAAAATGAATAAACCATTTTCTTCAAGAAAATGCTCACATTCATTTCAAGTATCCTTCTTACATGCACGACATCTTGTCCATCTACTGGCTAAGTGGCATGAATGGATATTTTGTAGCCAATGCTTAGCAATATGAATGAGGACAGAAGTTAAATCTATGACACTTAGCTAGTAAATTTTTTTGCCTTATTTTGGCCTGAAAAGACAAATATCCAAAGCCACACGACACATGCCTGCAGGGACCAACTCCTGGCTCAGCCATCTCTTCCTTTCCTGACGCAGGAGCTCTGCAAAGATCACAGAGATGTGACTCTGCCCTCAGGTATGGCAAGCTGGGACAGTGATCTCCAGATGCTAGAAGGATACTTCTGGAAGTATGACTGCCACATCAGTTTTTAAACTTAGGAAGAAATTCTGCATCTCTTCGATCTTTCTTTTCATAGCTGTCTCAATCTCTCACTTCTGGACACTGTCATCCCTTCTCAGCCATTTCCCTCTACAGTTATGGATTTCCTTCCCTTTGACATGAACTTATATTTCATATTAATTTCCTACCCAACATTGTTTGCTTCTTTGCCTCGGTATTTGCCTTATTCTTGCACTGACCTTCTTCTCATACTCATCCAATTATTCACTTCTGTAAAATTAAATTACTGGATTATCCCCTGGCCACTAACACTCATTTTTTACATTATCAGACAGGAACTACTGGGATGTCTTCCACATTGTTCTCTTTCCCACATGTTCAGGAAATGTTCTCCAAATTTCCATAATGCCTACAAAAATTTGATAATGGTTATATTCCTGATGCTGCTAACTATATCTACCTGTGTTATCCATGCATTTCTCCTTCATTGCTCTGTTTTATGCCTGAGATGCATTTTTTGAGGGACATGTAGTCCTTTTGGTTTTGTGTTTGAACACTGCCTGTCCTGACTAGGTTCTGATAATGATACCCTGAGAACATCACAAAAAAACCTGTGAATTAAATTTCTGTTAAAATTACAATCATGAAACTTTAGCAGGGATTGAAACCTGCTATTCAATTTTAACATATCTCTTGGGACATTCTTTTTTATACAGTGCATAGAAGACAGCAAGGTCTTAAATGAGACTACTACCCTGCTGAGTGGAGGAACCACTAGATATTCTTGGAGCTACTGTAGGAATAGCTGCTACCCAGGGTTATTAGTACTTCACAGAAACACAAAGCAGCTGAGACTGGTGAGGACCTCTTTGGAGTGTCTAGTCTACCCACATGGTCAGAGCAGGGTCAGCTACAGCAGGCTGCTCAGAGTCTTGTCCAGTCAGTTTTTGAATTATTTCCAAGAATGAAGAATCTACAACTGCCCTGTGCAATCTGCTCCAGTGTGCAGTCACCCTCACCATAAGAACAGCTCCCAGATTAATTATCATAGAGATCTAGGCAAATGTACCCCTCAGCTCCTGAACCCAGATGCATTTTTAGCTCATAACCAGTTCCACTGTGGAAGACTTCTCCCACTTTCTCCAGAGAGGGTGAACATTAAAACCTTTTAATGCTACTCAGCTGGTCCGGTACAACTTCTCCAATAGTCCCATATGTGCATCAATTTCCCCCTCACAAGCTCCAGCTGCACCAGTGATGTGTGTGAGAATTTGCTACTTCTGAAGAATCTGAAAGAGGGCATTATCACAGATGACAAAGCAGGGCATTGCTGATGCCACACACCTGAGGTTCCAGCAAAAGTATCAAGACACAATCCAAGTTAGAAAATCTCTTCATAAAACAGCTGGGCAGTAATGCAAGCTTCTCTGGATATTCAAGAGAGATGATTTTCTTTAAATATTTGGTGATATTTACTCTCATTGAGAAGTATATTTCTTTGACAAATACCACAAAACATTTGTCAAAATTTTGGTATAAAAAAGGATTTTTTTCTCATGAAAAGAAAAACAGAAATAGAGATCTTTTCTCTACTTGATATCTACCTGAAAAGATACATTCCCTAGCTAAACTATTTTTATTTTTGAGGTTTTTCATTCAGACAATGGTTAATTATGGAATATTTTGTCCTAACATAGGCAAGGACTTCTGAACTCTGTTTTTCTCTGAAAAAATTTTCATTGTGTGTTATGTTGCAGTTTTAAACTGCAGAACTCCAAACAGCATAAGACACAGCCTAGAACAGGAGTTCCTCTGTTTAAAAATAGCTTCTAAACTGCTGATCTTCAATTGTTATTGTTTTCAATATTTAGCAGCTCTACCCTGGTTTTGTCAATGTATAAAATTAGACTTTAATAAGATGCATTTGACACTACTTAACTGAACATTGCTAATGGCAAATTTTAAAGACAAATGGTGATAGTTCTTTTCTGTTCCTATTGGGATTTCATATTGAATAGAAGCCAAGCATTATGAATTGTGTTAGCTGGTGTCAGTGTAATCATTTCATTCAGTCATAGATATTTTCATCTCATAAAAAACCCAAAAAGCAAACAATGAAATGAAGCATGTGTAAACTTCTAATAGTAGATGAGCTCTCTGTGGATACACTTTCCTGGTTCAGTTCAGTAAGACAAGCATTTATGTCATAAAAGAGAAGGTTTCTCTCTAGCCTGGGCAATCATGTGAAGTTGCTTTCCTGAGACCTCTGAAGTTTCATAAAGAAAATAGATTGTGGCTTTTCAATTTTCAACCATGTCTCTCAGTCATAGGCTTCCACTTTCATCACTAACTGCTCTGCTGACTCACTGGCTGACTCATTCAAGGAGTTTTATGTTCAATATTAATTTAGCTAAGAGAGAAGCACGCCATCAAACATTTGCCATCTTAACACACACTTTCTCTCTTAACTTTGACTTGTAGTTAAATGACAAAACCCAAAACTGGACCAGAACAAGGAAATCCAGGATTTGCTGCCCTGTAAACTTTGATGCTGTCAAGGAAGGTCATGCACTGGAGCAGCACATGGCCTGTCCCAAAAGTACTAGGTGTGAAATGCAATGTCTCTGGGTGTTGTAGCTTGGTCTCAGTCCAAATTACCACTAGTTACACACTTACACGTACCATGAAGTGAGACTTCTTAAAACAGTGTTGAAACCCTTCCAGTGGCTACCCTGCAGACACTTTTAATATTTAATAGAAATTGATATTTTGAATATTTATGGATAGAATTATAATTGGATGTTTTCCTAAGGATGGAACTTGCTTTTGCATTCTTTCTAGTGATAATGTATAAACAAATAAAATCTGGGACTATACCAAAGACAATAGCTCAATCCCTTGCTGTTTATATGTTTCATATTAAATATTTCTGAAATTTTAACTTCATAAAGCACACCCAGTGAAAAATAGACAAAAATTGTTTCAACAAATAGTGCTGTTTGAACAGATTCTTATCATATAAGGATGGTCATTTAATAATATTTCTTTTTAAGATTCCAAGTCAAGATGAAATCCTGTTACATTATTTACTCTACAGCAGCTTTAACCTTCCTTCACCCCAACCCTAGCTATTAAAGGCATCCAAAGACAACAGGAGCAGCATCCTCCCTCTAATTAAAGTAGAGCTGGCCAAGACAGAACTCAAACATTTTTCTCAAAACACAGTCAGTGTTCCAGGCTGATTATCTTTCAGCTTCTGCTTTTTGTCAGTTGCACACCCACAATTTTTTGGGAGTGGGGGAATACATAAGTATTTGGAGACTTCCTGTCATCTGACCTCATTTGGTGATATGCTCAAGGGAGCAAGAAACAGCAGCTCACAATGGAGGTGACTGCACAGATGACACAACAGTTTGGAAATGGTTAAAGTTGATCCATGACCTCAGAGACATTTCTAACACATCCAACGTCCGAGGGACACCAAGTCAACTGTTCTGTATACAACAGATCTGAAAACCAGTAATATTTAAGTTCCTACCACTTGGACTGACAAGGAATTCTGGGCTTCAATTTTTCAGACAGTTACATAGTTTTGAGGTAACACCTCACACATGCTGTTGACAAGGAGAGTCTAGCAATTAAAAATTACTGAGAAAATTTAGTAAATTGCCACAAACTGATTTCTCAGTTCAAAGCCAGCTCAGGTAGCAATCTGCTCTTCATCATAGCTGAGGCATGTAAAACCCTTAGTGACCCTCAGCCTCTAGTGTGATAAACTCCCTATGACATTTGGGCACAGAAAAGTTGGAGGGAAACCAACCCAGGAGGTTTCAGAGTTGTATTGTGAAATTCAAACAACAACACTCTGCCTAAATCCCTTGTTCCAAGACTGCATCTTTCTGAGTAAGTCAAATGTCCTCTATACAATGTGCACTAAAACTTTCACTCACAATCAGGGATCATATTCCTCATATACTGCTTGCTTGCTTGAGGCCACAAAAGTATCACATGGAAGTACAATGAAGGAGTTGAAGCCTATAAGACATCAACAACAAGTTATTCATGATCAGGCACTCTAACCTGAGAGTCTGGACCGACCTTCTTAATTGATGGTGGAGCACTGTAGTGATGAAAGCACAGAAAAGTCCACAAAGAATTTAATAGTTTTTGCTTAGTGGAGAAATTGGAAGATGAGTTAGAAAATTTGGTTAGGTTGGAATAGAAACACAGCACATTTCAGTACAGCAATCACAATCTATCATTGTTGCTTGAATAATACTAGGTCTGGAGAAGAAGAATTTGCATTTATGTAACTAGATTTCCACAATGAACCCAGAGAAATATACTTGATTCTTCTATTTTCTGCTCTTTGGTTGTTTTTACAGAATAATCTTGTATTTTAGGTACATTTAGTTGCACATATGAAAGAAGACAACTCCCTGCAGATGCTTAAAATTATGCATGAAGCTGCAAATGCAAGAAGCAAAAACAGAACTGAGGGAAGGTCAATAGCTAGATGAATAGAAACTGAGCAGCTGGGGTCAGCCCTCTACAATGCCACAGATGTTGTTTATACCCTGCACCTAAATTTTCCTTAAAAATGGGTAAAATATCACTTCCTTACATCCTGAGAGTCCTTGGGAAGAAGAACAATATACTAAGACACTACTGTAATGAGGCCATCTAAAGGATTTATAGATAAGAAAAACATCTGCTGCCTTCTGTAACAGTCTTTCCTCTTTTCCCTATCTCCTAGGCAGCAAACTAGGCTGTGTCACAGGCAGAGATATTTAGCTCTATTCTAGCATGTGCAGAACTTTCGTCACATTTTGTCTAATCAAAGATTTTATCACTGTATCATAAGCCACACCTGGTTCCTGTATAAGAAAAGCAAAATTTCTGGCAAAGTGTGTTGTCAAGCTTTGAGAACATTTGGTTCAAAATAGGTACTCCTTTCCCATCTGGACTGCAGACATTCACAGTCTACCTGGCTTCTGCACAGCTCTAAGGTAACTCAAGAGCGAGAGAAAACCAGGTCAGGAGTTGTTTTTCTCTCTGCTCCCATTGCCAGAGGCACAGTTCAGTCTGACTTCTCGTTCACTTGCAAGGCTTTTACATAAAGCTTTACAGAGTTGTGCTGGCAAGAGACGCTCTCACTTCAATCAATACAGTAGATTCCCTTTATTCATTTAACAAACTTTCTTCCACTTTCTAATAAAAGTCCTGGTACAATAAAAGGTGCAGTGACCACAAGTTTGAGAAAAGGTTTACCAGTCCAAAAAACAGAGGTCAGTAAGAGAATTTGGGTACCTGACACCTTGGCAAGACTTTACCAAAGTTTTCTTGGGCAATTTAGAACTTATGCTGGGACTCATGTGAAGTTCCACTACTGCCATGCTATACCATGCAATGTGGTATAAGCTGTTACATGGTGCCACTGTGCTTCTAAATTTCTCAACATTTCTTAACTCTTAAGTAGCGTACTTTGCCAGCTTAATTTACAATTTTTAACACTGCTTTTTTTGGTAGTGGTTTATCAGTATAATGACATGAACTGAAGAAATGGCAAATTCAAACCAGAAACTCTCAAGTGAAATTGCATTGATGCTGAGGAAGGTCACCACCAGGACTGGAAATCCACCACACAGCGATCTGCCACCTGAGATGCACAGTAAGGGAACAAAGTAACAGCCAGCAGCATTAACTTGTTACTTAGAAAACTAGTTCTAGTAAGGATAGGGATATACTGGTATAAAAATCTCTTCCTTGGGAATGGGAAGACTCAGGAATCCCAGATTATAGTAATCTGGAAGTCAGCATGAAGTAGTGGACATGATTTTCCTTACTCTTTTTCAACTGCTTTGTTTTTTCTCACCTTTGGCTTCATCCCATGCTCATTCTCTTTTGCCAGCCAGTGTATAACTTTTCACATCCATCTCAGTATTTTCTCTAGGAACATAAAGTGGCATGATCACCTTTGTGGAATACTACATCTAATTATCAAAATGCTAATAGCATCTTTAAACAAAGCAGCTGATGAATGTTTTACCCCTAATAGCATGCATTCAAATAATGCAAAACAGTTTTCTTACTTTATAGGCTAGATAAGTCACACGTCAGCTTCACCTGAAATATTGTAGGAGACTTTGATTTCTGTCTTCTCTGACATTTCAGCCATGATTGCTGCACTTTCAGGTCTAAGAACTAGAAGAGTTTGCTCTCCACTCTGTGTTGTTCTGTTAGATAGCCCAGAACAGACTAGAAAGAGGTATTATTCTTGTAACAGACAAGTTGAACGCTATTTTCTATTGCATGAACCTTGGTACTTTCTCCTGATTAAATCTTCTGTAGAGTACAAAGTAACTTTAAACATGAAAAACATGCCATTAGAAAAACTTGTCTTGCTGATGTTTTTATCTCCTATATTCTGTGTCATGCTTTGAAGTAATGAGGCAAGCTACTTTGCACTCCTTAGGTAGCAGTCTGGAAAAAAGGATTTGTGAAGCATTCAGGTGCTTCCCTTAATTAGGAATTAGCTTCTTTTTTGCTAGGAAGATGTTAGTTTTAGACTTTTGAAGACTGTTGAGTGACATTCCCTTATGTTCGTACTTAAGAATTCTATGGAAAAGCACATGAAAAGGGATAGGAAACATTACTACAACTAATAGCAGAAGTAAAGAGAATTATGCTCTAAAAATCTTAGGCAGTCCTCAATGTAAATAATTCGTATCTCCATATTTGCTTTTCTAATAATTAACCACGATCTGATTACATCGTTATTCACTATGAGAAGCCAGAATGGAAATCTTGAAAATATACCTTGGTTTACATGACCATTGTCTGGAATTCTTACAAAAGCACAAGGTATACTATGCTACACAAGAACCATGAGATTTCAGAGGCAAAGAGGAAGAAAGTGCCAGACATGTTTGTGCAAAGCAGATGTCTTGCTGGGTCTGCAATTCATGCTATTATTAAATGTGCTATATGAAGTTTTTAAAAGAAACTGGAGATATGGGTGTCACTGAACAAAGTATAACTTACTGATATTGTGTATCACAGAAGAGTGCTTTTGTAGCCCCAAAAGAAATTCAAGGAATTTAACAAGAGCAGACTGAGAAGGGACAATTAGTTAATGGGCTGTCTATGGAGCTCTGAAGTACTGAAGGCACTTGGCTCCAGCTAAAGCCATCTGGAATATTTCCATTTGTACTCAAATCTTAACAAGAAAGAAATGTCAGAAGGGGGTAGGTAGAGTCACATAAAACTTAGGGAGCCATCTGGACGCCCTAGGAAATATCTGGAGCCACAGTTTTTGCAGCTAGGACATGTCAGAAGAATGCAGGTGGCAGGTATAGAAATCAGATAAAAAAGAAAAAATCATTAAATACAAATCAAAATTGCATTCTATAATTTTCTTATTTGCAACTTTAGTCCAAAATCCTCTGTAAAAACCTGATGTTAAGTCTTGCTAGTTATGTCCTTACCTTTTTTTTTCCCTCAGAGCCATTGCTGTGTCAGGAACAAGATGTACCTGGATGAAACCAACAAACACAGGATATGATAACAACAGAGACAGCCATGAAAAGCTGGTGTGTATGCAGGGCTCAGTTGCCCTGTGTGAGGTGATGGGCATCTTACCCATCCTGTGTTTGGAATGCCAGGAAAGAGCTCTGGGAAAGGCAGAATTCTTCCTCAGAGGAATAAAGGAAAAGTGCAGCCCACAGGCCCCACGCTGTAGCACTGCCACAGCTCCTTACAGCATTGCCCTGATGTAGAGATGGGAAGGTTGAGCTCACAGCAGGAAGACACACTTGATGCTGGCAGGAGTAGGCTGTGCAAAATGCTGCAGGCCTCCCTGACCTGCAGACCTTAAACTGCAGTTGAAAGGCTGTGAAAAATGTCTGGACTGTGAGATTTGTGCTGTGTGGTGGCTTTGCATTATCAGTTGGGGAAGCAGCTCCTAACTTTGAATCAAAGCAAGGACAGAATGCTTGTTCTGTTACCCCTGTTCTCATACCTCCTACATACACACTGCTGCACTGTCTCATAGAGAGGAGCTTTACCAGCTCCAGGAGAGCTAACCAGGATTGAGCTCTCTTCACTTAGACTGCCTTGAGAACTTAATGTCTGAAGAAAGCAAATAACAGAAAACAGTTTCTTATCTGCTATGGGAAGTTGACACAATATTTCCCTAAACTGGATCTACCTTGACCGGTGTCTGGAGGGACAGCACTATAAGTGATTTCCAAAGCTTTTCAGTGGAACGTGGGCATTCTGCCATTTACGCACAAATGAAAAAAGCATACTCCAAAACTCTCCAAATACAAACTCCAGGTGGACTGGCTGCATTTTGTGTCTTTCCCAGCCATGGAGAGCAGCCCACACTTTTTTCAACCTAGTAAGCACAAAACCCAGAAAGTACCACTCTCTTCAATACTCTGTTCATATTGAAGGACACCAAGCACGTTGGTAACACTGCGTGGGTACAGTCACCATCCAACAGTCTGGGGACAGAATGTGTGCCTGTTCTAGGACTGAGTGCTGAAAATCCTCTTTGCTGCAGCAAAATTTCTTGTCTAAATTAGCCTAGCAATGGCCCTGTGCTCCAAATGTCCTGAAAAAGGTGTGGACTTCCCTCCACGCAGTGAATTCCGAGCTTGTGAAATGTGGCATCCTGCCATGAGAAGCTGAATCTCAAAGCGACCCTGTTTGACCTCTGGCTGGTCAGCTACCTCCCAGCCAAAGCGGATCAGGAATCGTAACAGCAGGGGAGGAGAGAAAGTGTGAGTATTTATAAAATATTTTTCCAACTCCCTTGCTCAAAAATAATGTTATCATTCCAATGCTTAGGAGCCCATTTTTTACTATTCAGACAGAAAGCTCACAAACAAATGCCAAAACAAAGCCATTTCCTGGGCCAAAAAGACCTGGAGCTATTGCCCACAACCTAAGCCAATCCAGCTACACTGACAGGAAGGCAATGTGATTTTCTCCAATAAACCTACCTGTACCTCAATTTCACTGCCAATTGGGTTCACATTCCAGCTGATTAATGCCATAAATCATTGCTCTTGAACAAATTTGCAAGACAAAGACAAAAATAGGCCTTCTTCACTTCAAATCTTAGCACCACAGGCTTTGAGAGTCTGGTACATCAGCCAGTGTTGAACTGGGGCCCTGCTCAGAAAACAATTGAACTTTTGCCCTTCCTCAGGAAATGTACATAGCAGTGTGGGTGTGCTTACCAGCACCTTGAAGGACTGGGCTGATCTTTGGATGCAGTGTTATATAAAGAAAAATTAAGTACAATGATAGAAACACTGTGCTTGAAGTAGGAAAGCTTGCCACATCCCAGCAGAAAAACAGAAATCTGAGTTCAGGATACCTGTGGGAATGCAATGGGATTGCAGTTGAGATTTTGTAATGCTGTAGGTGTGCCATATCTAACAAGCAGCCTGTGGAACCACTGCCATTGGCAGCTGCAGATGCTGGCATCCATCTCAAGAGCAGTGATCTGCGTCTGCCAGTGTGAAAAGCTGCCAGAGTGAACTGTCACTGCTGAACTGTGAGGTGGCTGAGGGCCAGTGGGCACTTAGGAAGGAGAGACACCCCAGCAGAACTGCCCCACTCCCCTCGAGGGCAGAAGCAAAGAACCAGATTGACACCCCTTTCCTACCTCTTTTGTTTCTGTTTGATACACACTGTCTCATACTCACAACAGATAACTTCAGTTTGGATTAAAAATAAATTTAAAACATTCCCCTACAAAGAAAAATATGCCAGTGCATTCATGAAAGTCAAGTTCTAATGCAGAACAACAACTGCAGGAACACTGTGAAACCAAATAACAGCTATTCTGAGATCTCCCTCCCAACTGCAACTTTAGGGGAGGTGCTCAGAAAGCATGAATGGGATGCAGGAGGCAGAAAGCAAAAACCTAAAAGCGGTGAAGCAAGTAGTCAGAGCAGAAACCTGACTGTTTCAAGTAAATTAATACAGATATTGATGATTTAAACTACTGCATCAATATTACTGATAGACAAATTATTTATTGGAGGTTTCTGATAATTTTTCGAAAGCAAGTGATTTTAAGTGCTGCACGGAAGACAGATCCTAGCCTAAGAAATTTTCAGTTTTGCTTGCCAAGATGTCCAGACAACAAGTGCCATTTGCTGGTCATAGCAGTGCAGCACACAGCCCCACATCTCCTCTAGCCATGAACTGAAATCCCACTGTGCTAAGGACTCTAGATATAGTTGAAAGTGAAAGAGATGGAAAACAGCCAGATACAGGGAAAACCAACACTTTATGAGTAAATACTCCTGGCAGAGGGGCCATGATCATAATTTAGAGTTCACAGAGGTCTTACAGGCCTTCCTATAAAGACTGGTTATCTCAGGAGCCCGTCTCAGTGTTGCTTCAGTTCCAGTGAGAGAGCTCCTCCAAACAGGAGGACCAAGAGGCAGAAGACCATACAAACTGGTATTTGAAAATTTTAGCAGGGAGTACTTGAAGAAACCAATTAGTGGTGGCTACTGGCTTTCCATTTTAAAAGACAGGGAAGACACAGATGATAGGATAAGAAGATTATGAATCTGAGTGCAAGTCCAAAAGATCAGATGCAGCAGGGAGATTGTGGGGTGCAAGAGTAAAGATGTTGACAAAAGAACTAGAGAGTAAGAAAGGTGAAATAATTTAATCTAAAATAACATTTTTTAAACCCCAGATGGTAAAGCATAACATAAATGTGCTTATTGTATGTATATAAAAACTCCTCCTATTATTTTTCTAATATGAATGTTTCTATATAAGGAAGGCTCATCAAATCACTAGCAATTCTCATAGCAACATATAGCCCAAGGTTCTACCACTACCCTGCCTCCAATCTGAAAAATTTTAGAGTCCTTTTGGAGTGGCAATAGTTATTTTCCCAAAATAGTTTCCAGGTACCAAAAGAACAGCTGATTCCCTGTAAACTCCAACTCTGAATGTCCTACTTTGAATTCAAGGACTGACATTCATATGCAGCACTAAAAAGACATAAAATGTGTTTTAAGGCCACAAAATATATTTGCTTAGGTAGCCCAGGGGAACACACAACTGTGCAGCATGGTCAGTAACTGCTGCTACACAAGCATCTGACTGTGAGGGAAGAACTACACTATGGCCTTGATGTGGAAGCCAAGGTAGCAATTTCATTTCTGACTGCCAAACAGTATACAAAAAAGCCACTATATATATATATATACACACACACACACACACACACACACACACACACACACACACACACACACACACACATATATATATATTTTCATCCCCTATTACTTGGGCTGTGAAAATGGAAGTACAAGACAGGTTTGGGATATCCAGCTACAGCTCCATAATGGTTAGAGGTGTCCTAAAAGTTGGGACAAGAAGGAGCTGCTGAGCTGGCACAGTGCTCCTGCCACCCGCAAAGTGTTAGTGTAAGCACTGAGAGGAGCCATTAAGAGAGCTGCCAAGGGGTATAGATTTTGAGGCCTTGATAGTGACTCTTTCACAGTGTGCCAGCTGTGGATGATGGATAGGGCAGTGCTCAGCTATTTGCTGTAAGCAATGCCTGTATGCCTCACCTGTTTGCCTCAGTCCTCTGGTGATGCACTAGGCGGAGCCAGGCAAGGCTGCCTGGCAGATGTAGCTCTGCAAGTAAGGCTGGGAATCAGCTGGAGAGCAGAGGACAAGGCTTTCACAGGCTCAAAGTACATGCTCAAGTCTGTGTTACCGTTCTGGTGTCTTCACCTACCTCAACAGTTGTCCACCTGCTATGAAAGAAGCTGCTGATAGGAAGGATTGCAGATATCCAAGAATGTCTGCAAAATGGGAACAATTCCACGGTGAAGAAGTTGATGTGTCAGTTTTAGGTTTCTAACCTCAGCCATTGCAGCAGCTTTTGTAAAAAAAGGCTTAGAAGCCTAATCTCCCTACGAAGCAAGGGAGCACTCAATAGTTACTTTATTACTCAAGAGTATTTTACTAAATACAAGTCTGGACAGGGATGGAAAATGAAGACTAAGTATTTCATTAATAATGATTAAACCTAATCCTAATCCTGTTTATATTTCCACATCAGTTTAGCTTCTGAGTCGAAGCTGCACTGCTTCCTTGCTTTTAACCATCTGTTTTTCTCACCTCTTACCTTGACTTTTATTACGTCCTTCATTATAGAGCCTAGACTTGATGTATCTTTTATTTGTGTATTTTTTATTTCTCTATTTTTTCAGCAAATTTTTTAGAGCTCATAGTGGTATTCTGTGGAGAAAAACATCATTACAGTCCAAGGGAACTTCAGTGGTTGGATCTGAAGTTATCTGGCAGCTTTAAGTGGCTTTTGATACGAGATTGAGCCTGACACAGAAACAGAATTAGACCTTGACATCAAACTTTCCATAAAATAGAAATCTCAGTAGGGGAAAGAACTTAGCTCTTTAGGATGGAAAGTTTTAGCAGGAATGATACAAATTCATTGAATTGCTTGCATTGTAGGAGGGCAGGTGAATGACAGACAAGAAGTGTTGAGGTATTGTTTACCCTCCTGCCTCACTTGGCAAGGCTTTCTTCACTATGGAGCTGCTTCTCTCCTTGCAAATACACAGTGTCTTCATCATAGATTAGTCATAAGGGGATAAGAGGAATTCGAGTAGATCGTGCCAGCACACCTGAAATAGCAATGCAATATAGGCATAAAAACCCTAAGAAATATCAACTGAGTCTTTGCCTTATGAATTAGGAATACTTTGAGAATCTATTGGTAAAATAATAAATTCAGTTTATGCACATAGAACAACTGCAGTATGAAATTTTTCAATTTTTTTTTAAATCAGGGATCTTTAGTTGTGAGGGAATTGGGGTATATACCTTTTTAAGGAGAGAATAGCCTGATCCTAAAGGCTGGCTCTGGGACTGAGCTGACAGAGGCACACTCCAGCCTTCCTGCAGAGAGTAGAGGGGCACTCTTCAAAAGCTTTTCCTCTCTAGCTGAGTGAGGGCAATGTTATGAAAACAGAGACAGAAGGACTGCCTGCCCCACAGCTCAGATCCCCACAAAGGAAAGCTCTTTCATGCATTGATTGACCGACTTTTTAAAAGCAATTTGTCTTCTCTGCTACAGTCATGAACTTTTGTCATGTTTCAGGCAACACTGTCCCCATAGTTAAAGTCAGAATTTCTCATATATAGGAGTCAACAAAAGTAGGGCATGAGCTGAAAGCCTTCCAATGGCCTGGCTGTGCTGCTACCTCTGAAGGAAACCTTTCACCCCCCTGAGAAGTTACTTCCTACCTCCACCCACAATCTGCCAACACCTTGTTAATAAACAAAATCCTCTGAATTTGCTTATGTTTGAGATGTGGGGTATTACAGAATGCTACCTGCTTGATGAAGAGCATCTTTCCAGAGTATATTGTCTGCATGAGGCCTTTCTGGAGAAAGCAGAAACCCTTTCTCTTACAGCAGAAAAGAGGAGAAATGCTTATCCAGCCTCCAAAAAAAAAAAAAAAAAAAAAAAAAAAAAGAAAGAAAGAAGTTACCATGAGAAATAGAACTTGCATTGGTCTGCATTGGGCTCCTCCAATGTGACCTAGAAAATATAAATGGACCAGTATTTTGTGATTATTCTCTATCTTCCCTAAAAGAAGAAGGTAAAATTACAATACTGTCCATTAGGGCTGTTAAATAATATTAATTGTATCAACAGCATTTCTGGTCCATATATGTGAAAGACATGAAATTTAGAAGAGAATCTTTTATCTGGATGAACAGCATTTGGAACAAGCCAAAGAATTTAATCAGAGAGATTTTTGTATGAAGTAATCTGTGAGGACTTGCATGATTTTACCCTGGAGAATGGGCAATTTCATTTTCTGACCCCTCTCATTTTTGTATGCCAAAATAATGATTTCAGGATTCAGCAGAGACAGAGAGTTCCTATCTAGTGGACTGTTTGTTCCTTTCAGTTGCTGAGGATTTATGCAACTGTTGATTAACTCTTGCATTATCACAGCAATCGGTCCAGTCTTCAAAGTGGACTGAACTTTTGCCATCTGACAATAACACTTCTTCGGAGGTTATGCCTGAATAAAAAAAAAAAAAAAAAATCAAAACCTGAGATTTGCAGGAAATTGAGTCTCAAGAAACTTACTTCAAGCATCCTGCAGCCAGTGAGCCCCACACCTTTCCCTCCTCTTTGTTCTCTTCCTTCTCTCAAAGGATCCCCGTGTCACTAACCTCTCACAGCCTGCCCCCAGCTCCAGCTTGCCTTTTCCTCTACCTTCATTCATTATATTGTGCAGATTTACGTGAGGAGACACATTATCTGAAAACTTATTTTACACAGAAAGGGTTAAGGGCCAGAACAATGAAAATCCAATATATTGGTCTGAAACACTAATGGTGAAAGACCAGCTATCACTGGCAAAACCCCAAATCTAATCTAGCTGCCCAATGAAGCATGAACAAATGCAGCCCAAATATCTCCAAAACAACTAAGAAGTATTTCTTCACCCCATATAAGATTCAATGTACTTCTTCTGAGTGGGACAAAGGAAGGCAACTGTATCTCCCAGGGCTGCAAACCAGCTCCCTTTACTGCATCCTAACCAGAACCCAGACTCTAGAACTATCTAAGCCAGCAGTAATTCTGGCATCCACATCCCCAGCAAAGTCCTGGACTGGATCTGATCCCATTTTCCTGGCAACAGATTTTTGAAAGAACTATTCAAATCTGACTCTATTTTACCCTGAGATTCAGAATGGCAAAGTCAGTGTTTCATGTATTTGATTAACACCTACAACCAATTTCTCTTATCTTTTGCAGCTTCTTGAAACACATCTACTCTGCTGCACTAGATTCCAAAGATACATTGTTTTGATATGAGATTGCAGTAACACTCCCTTTTGCTTCACCTCATTTTTCCATAATGTCATGTGACAAAAGTTACAGATGGGATGCTGGACAGTGAGTTGTGCATGACGGGTTAGTCTGTTGCTGGCAGCAAGGAATGTTGCATAAGCAACATGGAGAGGAATAAAACACAAATCAGGTTGTAAAGTTGTCCAGTGCTGCCTTTCTCATTCATTTTATATCAGTTTCAGGCTTCAGCATTTTTATTTTTTAGCACTGCTTATGCTTTCTTGATGGGTGACACCTTGTTTACATCAGCACTTAGCTTAGTGAGACATCAGCTATTTGCCTAAATTTCTCTTGAGATACCAAAGGCAGCTTTTAGGAGTCCAGTAGGATAATTCAAAGGGAAGGGTAAGTTGATGAGGACAGGAAACAAATACAAGACACCCTCCTGAGCCTCAGTAACCTGAATGGTGAGGAAAGAGAGGAATTCCTTCAGAGCCACAGATTGAACTGCAACTTTTGAGGGCTTTACTGTCCTTCCATAGGACATTTTAGTGTTTGGGGGGCAGGGTGTGGAATGAAATTCTTAAGGTACACTTTTACTGTAGCTTCAGAACAAAAGCATATGTAATTTTCAAATTGGAAAGGCATAAAACCCCGATGGTGTGCCTGGTAGATCCTCTAAGAAATAGTTTTAGAACAAGAAGTACCCTGATGGAGAAAGGCTTTGTCATCCACATAATCCAAGGCAGAACACAGACTCAAAGTACGTTCTTATTTTATATTAAAAAAACAGGAAAGAGATATTGCATGAGGGTCTCCAGGGTGGAGCCAAGAAGTGCAGCAAGAAGTCTGGCATCCCAGACTGGCTTCCCACTGACTTCCAGCACACAAATTCTCACTAAGAAATCCCAGCGGTGGCAATCTCATGCGCTGTCCAAGCTAGATGAGCTACCCTGGCCCTGATGATGATACATATTTCATCTTGATGAAATCAAGCACTTTTAATCTAAATGTATCTAAAAAAATCTCCACCTATATAAATATATTCCTATTTTCCTTCTGTACAAATAACAGTTGGCATGGAATCAAGGAATCATAGAATGCTTTTGTTTGGAAGTGTCCTTAAAGATCATGAAATACCAACCTCCCTGCCATGGGCAGGGGCACCTCCCACTAGATCAGGTTGCCCAAAATCCTTTATAGCCTAGCCCTGAACACCCCCAGGGATGGAGCACCCACAACCTCTCCAGACAAACTCTGCCAGTACCTCACCATCCCCACAGCAAAGAATCTCCTCCCAATATCTAACCCACACCTACCCTTTTTAAGTTTGAAGCCATTCCCCCTTGTCCTATCAATAGATACCCTTCTAAAAGTCTCTCTCCAGCTCTCTTGTGTGCCCCCTCTAGGAAATGAAAGGCTGCTGTAAGGTCTCCCCAGAGCTTTCTCTTCTCCATTCTAAACACCACCAATTCTCTCAGCCTGCCTTCATAGGAGAGGTGCTAGCCCCCTGTTTATCTTCTAGACTGTATATGTATGTATGTGCACATATGTGTGTAAATATATATATGTGCTTATGAATTAACATTCTTTGAACTTTTCTCTTGCTAATTGTGCTGTCACTTGGAATGACCTAGGTCTTTCTTGAAAATTTTGGTCATTTTGGCAGCTTAACTGTTATAGCAATTGTCTTGCCATAAATAATTCAATTTCATTAATACTTAACAACAGAAATGCAATTTCTCTCTCTCACAGAAGAAGAGCCCCCTGCCCCTCCAGTGCAGCACAGGCTTCATTCACCTCTTAGAGGATTTCTTTTTTTCTGAAATTGCTTACTTCATTTCCCTCATATCATTAAAACTACTTAGTGCAGATCATTTTTTTCAGCCAAGTTTATATTATTTGTCTCAAAATCTAGAAATATTATTTATATTTTTTTTGCCGCATTTGCATTGTAGATGAGATAGGATTTTTTGGGGGTGGGTCAGTAAATATTGAATTAGCTGGAAAAAATAACCATTTGTTTTGTTCCTTGTTAGCTTGGCTTGTATCACAAATATATCCTCTTATTCCTTCCTTTTTTTTATTTTTTAAAGAATATATAACTAGGGTTCCTTCTTGTATTGCTGTCTCTCTGAAACAATTTAAAACCATACCATGCTAGCTCAACTCTGTTTCAAATATATCTCAGAGCACTCTGCTCAGGAAAGCCAGTAAGCAAGGACAGAGATTGCAGAGGGAAGTGGTAAGAATGATCAGAGAACCAGAAAAAGTGATTTCTGAGAAAGTCTTGAAATGTTCAGTGTACAGAGAAAGAGTCTGAGGGAACAAGATGGTATTCAAGCATGTTGAAAAAAAGATGTTTCACAGAAAGAGGAAGAACTATTTTCTTTGTGTGATAGAGCAGACAAGGCAAGAATAAGTGGGCTTGATTGTAGAAAGGGAATTCATACTGGATATAAGAATAAAACCCCAATAAGAAACTCTGAAATGTAGTGAAGCACTGGTTTCATTACCAGACGAGCCCTGGGAGCTCCACTACTCAAAACAGGTATTTTGGCAAATATCTGTGAATCATGTCAGAAATGCAACCGATCCTTCCTCAGAGTAGGGGTGAATGATCTTTTAAGGTCTTTCTGAGTGCCTTTTCCTATGATTCATTCTTCAGTCACATCACTTAAAACACAATGCGGAACTTCATTCTTTGTGGCAAAAACTGAGAACGGAAATTAAATGTAAAAACAGTGGCATCAACAGACACACCAACCATAAATCTTAATGACTTGAATAGGGAGTGAATGTTCCTATTAAATGAAAACATTTTAATACTACTTGTATTATATTAATTAATTAAAATAATTAATTAAATATTTAAAATATTTTCTATTAGTTGTTAAAAGGATTTCAAAACTAAAAAATAAAGCTAAAACACATTTTACATTATGTTTAGCAAATTTAAATGGAATAATTTATAGTATTCATGGTATAATAATGTGATATGTACCCTTACATTAGGAAAAAAAAAAAAAGCCAAAAAAGGTCAAGATAACAGTATCAGGAAAACTTGTAAAACTCACTTAGAGAGCCAATTGTATAAGAGGAAGACAATGCTCACTTCCATCCCTTTGCACTTTCATTTCAATGAGGTTTGTCATTACCTGACAAGGCAGCAGGGGGTTCCTTTCCAGGGGGCAGTGGGGGAGACACCTGGTGCACACAGGAGCTCCATGACTCCACCACCCTGCAGCACACCTGCCTCCAGTAATGCCACATGAGGCTTCAGGGATCTTTTTCTGCATCATATTGGAAAAGTGAAGGCCTGACCTAAGTTAATGCAAAGCTATGGAATTTATCTTCCAAGATTTAAAAAAATGATGGCATCTTAATTGAAAAGTATTACAAAAATTACACTCGAAATTCCAATATTTGGAACTGGACCTGCCCAGCACACAGATAAGCAGCTTGCTCTTTCTTTCATCCAGTCATTGAATTGACTCCAGATTCAATCTGTGATCTGAAGAATATTCTCTTCTGTAAGCCCATAAGCACTGAGATGACAAAATTTTGTCCATTCAGATCTGTAGACAGCTAAAAACTAGGACCTGTGTTGCTTCTTATTTACATGAAAAGGCTCTAGAATTGCATAAGTTTGAAGAAAATGGAAAGAATTTACATATAATAGGTTTACATATAATAGGTTTTTTTTATATAATATACATATAATGGTTTTCTTTTCAATGAAGAAATAAACTACTTTTGTTTTTTTCTTAGCCATGTTAATTTGGCAGCTCTAGCAGGAGGAGCTTGGTTTTTTTTCACTTAATTTAAAGTTCAACTCAACTCTTGTAGGGAGCACATTACAGATAAAAGCAATTTCCCAGTCACTTTTCAGACTGAAATGGCAGTTAAGATGGAAAGACATACATTGTGTTAAAAGTAAGAGAAAGCTGGAAGAGAAGTGAGAGAGGTTTCAAAACAATTTTATTTATGGAAAGCAAGAAAAACTTCAGGTTTCCCTAATGGCAAAAGGAAAAGCATCATCATTTCTTTAAAAGTTTTGTAAAATAAATGTATGATAAAAAGGAAGGAAGGTGTATTTTAACAGTAAAATGTATTTTAGGGTTATTTTTTAAAGGTTGTAATTTTAAGGTTTCTCTGTAAGGATATTTCAAGGTTTATTTTTATGGTAATTCTAATGCATTGTTTTAAATTGCAATCAAGTGGTTAAATGGAGGATAGATGACAGCAGCAGGGCTGCTACTGGCTCATGAGCTCATGGCCACCAACAGCTGAAGCAGCTCAGGATCCAGAACAGATCCACAGCCACAGGGCTATGGCAGCAGGAGAACAGGTGCATTTTCCTTCTTAAGTTTCATGTGAGCCTGCAGTATTGCAAAAAAACCTTTTAGAATTCTTATAACAGTTGTGGAAATTCCTAATATTTTACGTACTTTTATAAAAAATCATTTTAGCCAAGTTCCCCAACATCATTTCAGCCTTGTTTTGGGTACACCAGGAGCTGGAAATGGAATGTGGCTTCTCTCACTAAATTACACTTACAGAGGGATGAAAGGTACATTTCAGCCTTGCCACACAACCCTGAATGGTCCTCTGCAGGGCAGTGCCAAACAGGCACCAGTTTTCCTACATCTGCAAAACTGAATCAAAATTCAGGCAGAAAGAGCCACAGTGCTACCCCAGACCCTAAATGTCCAGTTTCATTACAAGTCACCATATTTTCCCACTATAGTCAGACCTTGAGCTGCCAACTGAAGAAGATAACCAGGTCACATGTTGTTTTGCTAAAAGGGTCAGCATAGCACAGAATCTTACTTTTCTTCACATAAACCACCAAAATCCAATGAGTATTACAGTGCAAAGGTTTTTATCCAACTCCCCTTTCACAGGGGCATATGGAAAACACAATGTAATTGTGCAATGACCACGGTGGTTTAAGGTGACCATGTTGTGCTTCTCAGTAGACTCTCATGGTGGGCAGTCCAATTCCAATAGCCTGGGAATTCTTCTTGTACCCAATGTCTGGTAAATTACTCAAGTGAATCCCGTGGTTCATGCTTATCACACTAGACCTTGAAAACACCAGAAAAACTAATTTTTTAGGACTTTATTAGACATTCTTGTATGTCCTTTCATTAGCTCTTGGAAACAGGAAATACAGGAGAAATTTAGTAAAGAAGAGAAAATTCCGGTATTGAGTACTTCTCTGTAGGCTTGTTAGAGAAGCAACACATTAGAGGTGATACCCATCTCAAAATAAAATATTTAATTGTGCAGCAATTGTACAAGGATTTACCATTCTTTCCTTCAGATTCAGAAAACAATGCTCATGGAGGTGCAAATCAAATGACCTTAGCTGGGAAATGCCTGACTTCCAAGGTGGGCAGAGACCTAGAAATGGAGCAGAGCAGCACAATTCTGGTGTACAGTGTCCAACAGCCTGTGGAGACCCTGAGTGGATTATCTAAACCCCACATGTAGTTCAGGCAGTTGGTCATTCTTCTGTGAACCACAGAAAGAAGGATCTGCTGCAAGAAGGTGAGAGAACAAACCTGGATGAAGATACAACTCAAATACTCTACTTCAGGTCTGCTTTTAATTATTTTATCAAGCCTTCTCTCCTCTTTACATGTAATCGCTTCATAATATTTATGAAATATCTTGTTCAATGAAAATTTTTCTTCATTAGAATTAATCTAATTTCCAAATCTGGGTTGAGTGTGTTTGGTCAAAATTATTGTGGTTGTGCAAAGAATTAAAAAAAAAAAAAACCTTTACCATCTGTTGAGACTTCTATTTGGACTTGAGAGGCACATTTCAAATTCTTTCTATTGCCTCCTCCAGCAGAGAGTTCATGTAGGATAATCTAAAGGAAGATTGTTTTAGTATCAACAGGTCAATTTGTGTAAAATATTTACTGCTGACCAGAGCAGGGACTGATGGTTAGGCATCCCTGGGTCATGACTTGCTGATTAGCTCCCTGGCCAGCCAGAGGCACAAGTGTTTCCACTTCATCTAAAATGGAATTTTTTGGCAGAAAAAAGGCTCCAGAGCACAGCAGCTACTGGATGATAAAGATACACTTTGGATTTCTGTCTCTAATCAGGAGCTATAAGGGTGAAGTTATCTCAAATGTTATCAGCATATCCTGGCCTTATGTTTCTCACCCATAACAGCACCTTCTGAAGGTGCTGCTCCTTTAAAACTATTTGCTAAATTTCTGTTCTTTCCAAAATGTCAGTTGTTTCAGGTTTTGGAGTGGAGTATTTTCTGGTCTGGGGTGGTTTTTTTGTTTGTTTGTGTTTTGTTTTTGTAGGGTCTTTTTTTTGTTTGTTGCTTGTTTGTTTTGGTTTAGGCTTTTTCCCCCAAATCTTCTGTCTTAGAAAGCAGCAGCCTCACAAGCTGATTTTGCTGCACAGGGGCTCATATATATTGTTTCTCTGATGATTAGAAACTATCTACTATGGTAGAAGTGAAAGTACAGCTTTCAGGTTCTGGGTTAATGCTGACTTCTATTTTCAGTGTTTTTTCTCCCTCCTTAGAATCTACAGCTTTTATCTTCTGAGCAGAACAACCTTGGGGAAAAAAATCTTGGATTTTTCTGTGTTATCTGCCACTCTACTTTCTACAAAAAAAGTTCGAGCAAGCAACTGTCCAGAACTATTGTTCTATTCTGTATGGGGTTTTTTTTAGGGGTATGAACAGCATAACCCTCAAAGTAGCTTTACTGACAAAGTATAAATCAATAATAAACTGTAAATTTCCCCAATTTTTTTTCACATTCTGCTTAATTTTATGTCCTACTGCACCCTATATCTGTTCCCTATGGTGCATTTATGGATCCCTAAATATTTATTCTTCCTCTGGCAGTCCTTTTGCCCATTAGCATCAAGTGCAAAGGTAGTGGGGATGCTGTAGAGACTCAGCTGTGAAACAGCCTGTTAGACTTACTGATGTGGGAGTGTGGACTCACTGTGACAGTGAATGCATGGAAAAGAGGACAGTCCCCTCACCAGCACGTTACTTAGAAGAGCAAAGTCACCTCTGTAAGCCTTCTGGCATTCTTCCTGGTATGGAGCTAGCAGACATTTCCATGTAGGCCCCCAGGGGAGGCTACACTGGGGTGAGCTCTGTCTCAGGAGTGCTCTAAGCAGTAGCAGCCCTTCAGTCACCACCACAGGACCTGTCAGGCACCAAATGGCCTGGTGGCAATCAGAGGGACAGAAGGTCCCAGGGTTCTCCCTTTTACAGTTAACCTGGCCACTGGCTTCTGCCACTCATGCTTCACATTCACTGATTGAAAAACACACAATATTAAATGAAACAGAAAATATTGGAGCTATTCCATATCTCATTTCCTGATATAAGTTTGTATTTCAGAGCTACAGAAGGATCTTTCTAATGCCAGCATTGCTTAGAGATCCATGCTCAGTTCAATTGCCTTGTACTCATCCTTGACTTTTTGGAAATGCTTTGTACATAAATGCTTTGTACGCAATGCACTTTAAAACTTATCTATCTGCTGCAATAAATATTTCATTTAGGCTTGTCTTGGGTCTCAGTTGTGTGAATTCCTCTACGCTGTGACCAGAAAGCATTTTTTCCTGCTTACCTCTGAGATTTCATCAGCACAGCACTGTCTTTTTCATCATCATCACTCTGTAAATATATTTAGAACTTTATTTCCTTGGTGGCCCATGTTCCCAGCATGATATAACATCATGGAAAAAGGCAAATTCTCTGATAAAATCTCGATGATTTATATAACCTGTTTCCTAATCTGCTTCTTTACACCATAGATACTTTCACAGAACTATTTCATGAAATTGCTTCTGAACCTCACATGCCTGCAAATCAGATACATTTTAATTAGTACGATTTTAACACTGAAATGGGATGTGGCTCATGCACCCTATATTTTTACAGATTGGAAGTTGATATTTCTGTACCCCCAAAGGGGTACAATGCTTGATACGTAAGAGAAATATGACATTTGGTATACTCAGCCAATTCCTTCAGACAGCCAGGTTGGACTCTGCTTTCAATCACTGCCTTTCCTTTTCTAAAATTCAGATACTGTTCCTATTATTTAATATCCATCATACTGACTTTATTTACATAGATATCTACCTAAAGACACTGTTGGACCCTTAGTGCAAATCAGCAAGTTTTAGCAGTCCAAATCAAGATCTCAAACACATACCAATAAAGGTATGAAGGAATTTGCTCAGGGAACCTTGATTTGAGTCCTAGTCACAGCAAAAAAGAGAATAATCCAATTCTCTAATTCACATTTAAGATAATTGTTGAAGAGTTCAAACATGCACAAGTGGTAAACCTCTCCTGTGCTAATGGAACTGCAGGAAGGTAAGCTGCCTGCATGCTACCTGCATGTTTTTGATAACAGTCTGATGCAAGTTACTATGACTCTGACTGGCATCACATCCTGTTGCTTCTTATAAATGTTGGTTTGTTTGCTTTCTGAAAAGGAATCCTACTAAATAAATTTGATTTTTTTCCAAATTTGTAAATTTACTTATTCAGCAGAATTATCCAGATAACAATGATCAGGAGTGAAGCACTGTGAATATTTTTGAATGAGAAACAGAAGTAGATTTACTACTTCTAATGTTGCAGTATTTTTTCTCAGATGTTTCACACAGCATGAGAGAGATTTAGCAGACCATTGCACAGCCTTGGCCTTCCTACCTTCACATTCTTTTATCATCAAAGGTTGCTCATTTGTCATCAAAAAATCTTCTTAGTGAAAATGAAATGTGGCACTTTCAAAGACAATTATTTATTTTAAACTTAACTTTCCAGATCCCAGCTTTACCTCCAAAATTTGCACCATATCTGCTCGTGTCCAGATCTTCTGCAATAGCAAAATGAAGAGCAGCACAGTCCTACCTCCTTCCCTTTAGAAAACTGAAACAGGCCTGAGCTGGGAGTCTTACTCTCCATTTTCATATCAAGTAAAAGAGTTTAGCCTGGGGCTTCTACTTTTATGTTCTTTTTCTTTACCCACAAAAAGTCAGATTAAAGAAAAAAAAAACAGCTCCTTTTTGAAAAGGGATAATTGGAAAATGTAGGCAGAAAACATTTTCTGTAATATTCTTCCTATACAGTTCTTCGGCTAGAATATAAAGCAAAAAAAGTCACAACTTATATTCCGAGGGAGGAAAAAGCCCCAACCAAAGAACAAATCAGCTCACCTGTTTTTGTACTTTTGCAGACACAGCATTCAGCATTTAGACCTTCTCAGAAATCTTCACAGCATTTTTCTCTATTCCAAGCTAGCTCCTACTCAATTTTTTTTTGCTTGCATCAAACCAAAATTGAAATAACATCCATTCACACTTGTAGACAAGCCAATATCCAGAATAATTATTTTTCCTTTCATACACAAGCCTAGCAACTTGCAGCCTGAACATGGTGGTCACCAAACAATGACACAGGCTGGTGAGGTGATGGGAACAGCCATAAAGGCCGCCTGATTAGGAGGGGAAAAATACTTAACAGAAGAAAATATCTACTGGAAAAATACTCTCTGAGGAAATGCCTGCCAGCCTGGGGACTTTGAACCTGTGAACCAGAAGCATCATCAAGAAGTGCTCATTTGGCATCTTTGAAGTGCACCTGAGTACCCAGAAACTGGAAACCTCCAGAGATACCATCAATAACTGGAAAAAAACAAAAAAAGAACTGTAACAGCAATTTATTATCCAAAAAGGTAAAAAATCATCTGGAAAAACTGGAAAATCTCCTGAGAAAGTATGAATTAGTATGTGCCATTGGCTATTTTATCAGCAAGAAGATGATAACAGTTTGAAAAAAGAAATTGGTCTAAAAGAACAGAAAACTAGCATCTATCATGTGCCCCAGATGAAAACCACTAACATCTATTGGCTGCTCAGAGTAGTGGTGCCCTAAGTACTCCAATGTCTCTGTGATACAAAAATTACCTTTATTTTTAATCAAAAATGAAGATGTTTTCTCTCTGACAACTTCCTGCGCTGCACATACTTTTCGTTCCCTAAATAGGGAACTTTCTGTGAAATCTTGGACTGTTATCAGGGGGCCTCACTGACCCCAGTTTCCATCTCTGAAGTAAGACTCTCTCTGCTACATTGTTGGTTCCCTTTGGGTCCCTTTCAGGGGTTCATATACTTTGTCCTCCCATTTTTGGACAGTTTTCCTAATTTGCTTAATATTGACATTATAAGTTAACCTAAATAATCTACGATAGGTATATCTGCTGTTATATTGATAAATTGCTTTACCAATGTTGAATTTTTAGTAACCTGTAACAGTACATACCTACTAGGCTGCTGCTAAACTACTGATGGTCACTCTAGCTGATTGTTGCTATACTGTTGATAGATGCTTTTCTATTGATTCCTAGGTTTATTGATTGCTGACATACTAGTAATTGCTGAGAAAAATTTTTAAAACTTGGGAGATACATATTCCCTTTATTAAGCATAGGCCTACTTGCTAATGCTGATTTTTGTGGTAATAAGAGGTAAATTTGAAACAGGCTGCCCAGGGAAATGGTGAAGTCACTATCCCTGGAAGTATTCAGAAGTATTAAAAAAAAAACAAGAAGACATGGCACTTTGAGATATAGTTTAGTTGACACTGTGATGTTTATTTAAAGGTTGGACTTCATGATCTTGGATGTTTTTTTCCAGCCTTAATTATTCTGTGATTTTATGATCTGTAATGAAGCAGGGAAATTTAGAGAATAAAGTCTCCATGTCTTTATGTACTACAGAATCTTAGAAACCCATGGCTGTGATCTCCACACATTCACAGGCAGGGAAGACTTACAGGTATGACATGAGGAGAAGAAAAGTCAATTTCCTCAAAGAGCTCAGATCCAGATGTATGGATGTGCTTGTGAGGTTGGCATGGGTGACGCAGCAGCACCACGGCCAAAATGGGTGAGCTGAGAAGCAAATGTGGAAACTGAGAGCACAAACACGTATGGAAAAGCTATAAGCAAAATGATATGAGTAAAAATATGCAGTATTTCTGTATTTACGAAATAACTAAACTTGATTAGTTTTGCAGATAAAATTGTGAAAATTATTAAATGCTGCTAGG
The DNA here is from genome assembly GCF_022539315.1 of Serinus canaria. NCBI lineage: Eukaryota > Metazoa > Chordata > Aves > Passeriformes > Fringillidae > Serinus > Serinus canaria. Next base: position 83,497,848 of record NC_066316.1, read on the forward strand.
AAATGATGGCTGGACTTAGTGCTTTCCTCTGCTACCTATGTGCAATTCATGAGAGGAAAAGCCAATTATTTCCATTTGGATTTAACTCCTGCTTCTCTTAAACCACTTCAGGTCCAAAACCTATTTATTTACAAAGTCAATTTGCTTTTAGTTCTCAAGCCCAGTTTTACTGCTCACCTGGTAGTTGTTTATATAGGCAGTTGCTAGGGAATAGGAAATGAATAGTCTTCATCTCAGCATGTGAAAAATCAAATCTGCTACCTTGCTGCTGCATTTGGAAGTCTACAGCAAAGACAAACATAGGAGATAGGAGAGAATGAGCTTTAGCACATCTGAGCAAGAGCACTGCTATGAGCTGATGGAGATAAGATGATTCTTTCACTGTCCTCCTCCCAAAAAAGGTAAAAAACCTGTTTTAACCACAGCTACTTGGAAAGGTGTTTTTTTTTTTCTCCTAAGTACTCTTTTTATCTGTTTAAATAAAATCTGGAGACCTGAAACTCTGACATTTGCTCATATGGCCCAAACATGTTGCTGCAGAGGAGCTCTCCACTGCTTGCTCCTGGAGCCAGGTTCTTCCCTCATGCACTCTCTCTTCTTTGCAGAGATGCCAAAGCAGACCCGTTGCCACAGTGCATTTCAGGAGACACCGTCATCCGGCAGCTTGGTGAGGACAGCAAAGGCAAGAGGCAGCCAAGGAGTGACTCCCACAAACCACTGGCAAAAGTGCCAAATGAATTTTTTCCACACATCTGGCCAAAATGTTTTGCCATTTAGTCTTTAGAGAGAAGAGAAAAAAATATAAATTTTCCATCCAAAGCAAGTGCTGTCTTGTGAAAAGAAAACTCTAAATAGAACTTCAAGAAAGTTTTGACAGAGAATTTCCAACCAGTGGTCTGGTAGAATGGAGGGTGCAGAGACAATGGTGGTACAAGCAGTGTCCCCTCTTGCCCCGGCAGCTAAATGAGAGGGTGCAGTGGAGGTTGCTGGAAATCTCCACAACTCTACAGCATCACTCAGGAGGGCCTGACACCCTTTGTTTTGGAGGCCATGCAGCACTCTCAGTGCCCTGCTCACTAAAGGACCTCAGCAAAGAAACTAAAGGATCCCTCTTGGTGCCTGAAATCTGGAGAACTAAGGGGGGCCCTGCAGGTCAGGATTTTCTTCCTGAAAAATCAAATGTTGATATTCAAACCACTTCTTATCTAATTTCATGTGTGTTTTCTTTCTTTTTGTGGTTCTGATTAAGCAGCAATATTCTTACTACAATTTATGGATAAACTTGCCCTTGCTAAGAATGAAAGCTCTACAGAAGTGATGTATGCACATGTTGGTTGTTTTATTGCTTTTCCAAAGTGCACTACTTGCAGAAAAGGTGGCTGCTCAGCAATTTTTTTTTCCACTTTAATATCTGCAAGGTTTTGGTCTTGTCTCTTCTCTTTCATGTGCATTAACTTGAGAAATAAGCAGGAACTGTTTCTTAAATCCGGATAAAAAGGATAGATAATAATTACCATCTGTGAAGCTTCCTGGGGTAGTATCCCCACCATGCTCCCCTAATCTAATAAAACTAAAAGTGAGCAAGATATTATTATTGTCCACTCACCACCATATTTGCTCACAATGGCCAATTTTTTCCTTTTAATAATATGTAGAGGTAACTCACAATGAACCCCAGTATCTGTATCTTTGCCCATGTAATCATTCCAGTTCCTCTTGTGCACCTACACTTCAAAATCTCAGCTCTCAATCTCTTCTGGAGACAATTTTTATCAGGCAACCAGCCTCTCTTCATGGTCCTTTCCCAGGCAGATTTAGAGCACCTCTTCTCAAGGCTTTAATTCAGCTCTCTTTCTTAAACTTTTTTTAAAGAAAGACTGAGTTCCTTCTGTAAGTCTCCTAGGTATCATGTACTATATAATTTCCTTGACTTTTCTTTTTCTATGAATTCTGAAACTTGCTAAATAACAATACTTCAAAAAAGAAAACAGTATGTATTATGGTACTGCATAGTGTGCATTCAGGATCAAAGGGAAATAATTTATTACAAAGGAATTCTGCAAAAGAAAGTACTCCTAAGAGGAACATTAAACAACTCTAAAAAGATTAAAAACAACATATGGTATTTTTCCTTCCTTCTCCCAATACTAGATCGACCAAACACGTAATTTAGCTTTTTATGATCTGGCATCAGCAAGTGCCAGTTATCATTGTTCAGTTGCCATCACACAGCTCCTTAACAGATTGCAGTATAGCTACAATTAATTAGGAGAGCTTGCTGCTGGCACTGCCACCCCAGGTCTCCAGCTCTCCTGTGGTCCCTCCCCAATGGAGAGCTCTCAGCTAGAAAAAGCCAGCAGGCTCTGCAGGACCCTTAACACAGATTTTTTCAGACTTACTGCATTTGACACTATATAATGACACAACCTCAGCACCAAGGGAGGTGTGGAACAAGCTTTTGAGTACAGGAGACAGCTACAAGTGGCGAACTTAACAAAATACAGGAGCTCACTAAGTCTTTTAGCTGTCACCTAAATGCATAGCTGTCATAGAAATATTCGAGTATCTTGCTGGAGCTACCACTCTGACACCATCCAGCTCCTCCCTGGGGCAATTCAGCAGCTTTCAATGTGACATCTCTAGGCCTTGAGGGGGCCCAGCACAGCACCAGCAGAGCTGCAGCTTCAGTGCTGTGGGATTTTGAACTTCTGTCTATCCAATAAATCTCATTAAAGGAAGCTAAAAATAGAATACCATTATTTTTTCATTTGCTTGACCAGCAAGTGGGAGGCCTGTGCTGGGGACTGGGAGAAGCAGTCTGTATACGTGTCTGCAAAGCCAAGGAGCTATGTCCAAGACTGATTTTTATTAAGCTGCATCTCAGTGAGAAAGTTGGTGAACTGTAATTTAAACCAAATAAAGGATTTTAGTTGATTTATATTATTAGCGAAAGTACATCTTTTTCAGACTACCAGTGATTAAACATTTGTATTTGGCAAAGATAAAGAATTAAAGTTAATTGTCAGAGTATGCAGATTGTATCCTCCTTTACAGTGCTGGTCTTAAAGCAGAGAAAGCTTAATTCATACAATTGCAATGAATTTTTGCTTAATAAATCCCTGTCTTTAGGTATTTACAACAAGAAATGCTGAATACATGAAATATTTTAATTAGAAATTTTCCCTTCACTGTTGTTTCTTCTATTACACCTTTCTTCAAAATGAATGAAGAGGTAAGATCTCCATCACATTTTTAATACTATGTTGATATGATGTCCTCTACAATTTCCAGGGACAGATGTAAAAGTGAAAATGCCTACAATGCAGACCCAGTTCAAATTATATGCAACAGTGTTTTCCCTAAGAGTAAAACACTCCCTGCCTCCTATTATACTTTCACTAATTTGGCCTTGTACTCCTGTGATAGTCTGTTCATGTGTCTCTTTCAAAAGCTCTGCAAAGCAGGAAGACTAGTGTCTTCACAGATCCTTAATCACGGAATGAAAGAGGATTGTTTAACTTGATTAAAACTGTTCAGTGAGTCAAACTAGAATTAGGAAGAAGATCACAGAACTGACACCTCTTATCCACTGTTCCTACAGTTTTTCTTCTCCTCTCAGTTCAGGGGAATCTTTTCATTCTTGTATTTCCTATTCAGAACACTATTTTTTTGCAGTGCTACTTTCATGCTCTTCAAAGAACTTGAGCCAAATTGAAAACAATTTCAGAAAAAAAAATAGACAAAGAAATCAAACTACAAAATATGAAAGGTCTCTTCTTAATCCAGGTGCATACATTTTGTGGAGCTTCTTCATCTTCCATCTTTTACTGGAAAATGTTTAAAGGTAAAAACAAGGGGGGGGAAGGCACTATAAATCATAGAAGGAAGTAACAGGATTATTTACTGTAATATTGGAGATGTTTCTGGCAAAACATCCTTTATAAAGTGCTTTCTAATGGATGTTGTAATCTTAAAATGAAATAAAATACCATGAGTTAAAATTACATTCATTTTGCTATGAGGAAAATGATAGCTGAATTAAAAAAAGGAAAAACCATCTGTGTTCCAAGGTGATTACTTACACATGTTTTAATACTCATGATTTAGAAAATGCTTATGATTTTTCAGATCTGACAACAGATTGGAGTTTTTCCTCACAAGGGAATTTGAGGCCTCTATTGTTTTTCTGGGTGCTACACTCCAGAGCCATGAGGCAGATTCGCATTGGAGAATCTGGACAAGTGCAGCCCAAGCATATAGAAAAAGGAAATACAGGGTCTTTTATAAGCAGTAGAGAGTTTCAAAAGTCTTACAGACTTTTAAATATTTCCCTCAAAATTAATTTCAATTACTTGTTTTAATGGCATAGCTTGTCAATCCATCCAGCTGCAACCAGTCCTGAGTGAAGCACAAACAGTCCAGGAGGTTTCTGGAAAGTCGTGGTGACAACTTCCTGCATGGGTAGTGGAGGATCCTCCAAGGAATTGTGTGCTGTTACTGCACTAACAGGGAAGGCCTCGTTAGAGATGTGAATGTTGGGCACAGCCTTGGCTGCAGAGACAGTGAGATTGTGGAGTTCAGTATCAGGCCAGGAGGGAGCAAGCAACAATTAAGATGACAACCATGGACTTCAGGAGAGATCACTTTAGCCTCTTCAGGGGCCTCCCCGGAAGAATCTCATGGGGATAGGTCCTGCAGGGAAGAGGGGTCCAAGAGAGATGGTTGATATTCACACATCACTTCCTCCAGGCTCAAGAAAGATGCATCCAGATGAGCAAGTAATTGAGCAAAGGGAGCAAGAGACCTGCAAGGATGAATAAAGAACTCCTGCCATTACTGAAGTGTAAGCAGGATATACACAGGCGATGGAAGCAGGGTCAGGGCATCTGGAATGAATAGAGAGACGTTGTCAGAGTAAGAAGAAATGAGACAAGGAAGGCCAAGGCCCATCTGCAATTACAACTGGTCAAAGATGTCAAGGACAACAAGAAAGGCTTTTTCAAATACATCAAAAACAAAAGAAAAACGAAGGAAAATGTGGGCCTGTTACTTTCTGGAGGGGGTGGGGGGGTGGGGCTGGCAACAGAGGCTGCAGAGAGGCAGAGTTATTGAATGCCCTCTTTGCACTGGTCTGCAATGACAAGATCAGCCCTTGGGAATATCTGACCCAGGAGACCAGGGTAAAGGAGTGTTGGAAGGAAGCCTCCACTTCATCAAGGAGGATTGGGTTAGAGAACACTTGACATCCATAAGTCCATGAGCCCCGACAAGCATTGCTGTTATGCAAAGCCCCCTTAATATTTTTTTTACCTTATGTTTAACTTTTGAACTGTGAACAAGCACTGTGTCCTTTCAATCAGAGAGCTAATAAGCTCCTTCAAGTGGCTTGCTACTTTGCAGAACTACTGCACCTAACTTCCTTAACTTCCTCTCACCCGAAGTTTGCTTCTGATTCTTTGGAAAGGATGGCTTGTGCATTGAAACAGAATCCAAATATAGAGAGAGATCGAGTACTACATAGCATTTTAATACAAATGTGAGAATAGTAACTTTTAATGTTAATGTATTTTAACAAAATGGTCTGATTCAGAAATTACATTTCTTGTCCTCCTCTCTCAGAGGGCCTGAATGTTCAGGATAGGGTGGGCATCAGTGTAGACAATGAGAGAATTTAGGATTGTGTAAATTGGATTTTTGAGAAAAAGACAGCCTTAATTCATGGGGCTGTAAAACCCATTTAATTCCTGTGCAGACATTGGCTGGTGTGGGCTGAGGGTGACAGCACCCACAGAAAGGCAATGTACCACAGATTTATCAGATATTTCAGTTACTGTCAGAGGAAATTGCCGTGTTAGATGGCTTGGAGGCAGTGCAGACAGTGGTGGCTATAGCCTGAGATCTACATTGTTATCTAATTATCTTTTCACAGAATCTGAAGGAGGGACACTCAGTCTTTTGCTGAGACTTTATAAGCACCTCCTTTTTAAGTACCGTATGAAAGCACTTCAGCAGCACACACCTCTAAGTAACACCTGAAATTTCTTCCTCACAGCCCTCTGTGGTACAGGATAAAAGCATAGATGGCTCTAACTGCATTTTTTAAAATGTGGATAAGAAAATGAATTGTGCAAATTCTTTGCCTCGTGATTAATATTAAGGAGGAGAAATCTCAACTACTAGTCAAAGCATGTTCCTAATAAGAGAACATTTGTACTAAAACAAAATGTCAAACATTTTCTGGTCAGCTGCATTCTCAGCTTGATGTGCCTCCTACTCTCCCACAAACTCAGCGTCACCTGCTAAGCTCTAGAGTGAAATCAGGCCTACAATCTTGGTGGCTTTTCCAAAGGGTCCTGGTGCCACTGGGGAGTTCCAGTGCAGCAGTGGCAACAGTCAGCCCCTGCAGAGAGCAGGCACAGTAGGGAGGCAGGAGACCAAGATTTGGAGGGACCTGAGGGGAAATGCACCTTTTGGATCTGCAGCTTTGGAAAAAAAGTGAGAGTTGGAGAATACAAGTGAAATAAATACTCACATATAATGTACAAGATTATTTTTAAGAAGGTTTACTCCCCACGGCCAAAGGTATTCCTTTCCACCCGAGGGAAAGCCATCAAAGGGCACAAACCTACAGGAGCTCTGGGCTTCACCAGGACCCTTTGTACCCAAGGCATCTGGCTCCCTTGAAGCAGTACCATAAGACAATGTGACCAGAAGAAAAGGCTACCCTGTTAAAGAAATTTTAGGTCAAATAAGGCATCTGCATTGACCTGTGTATTTACAAGCTACATGTCCAACCTCTGCAATTAACAGCGTATACATCAATGACAAAAATTTGAAAAACTTTCATTGGAACATGATCAAAGAGATCTTCTTTTAAATATAACCCCCACCTGCAAAAAGTGTTATTACTGAGGAACTGGGAAGCATGAGGAAGTGGTAGCCTGAAAAAAAAGATTACTCATAGCTGCAAGCAACAGAAAAGTGAGGCTTATGAAAACAATTGTTTCATAATCAAAATTATAGTAAGTGATAAGGCTGTGTATTCTCTAGTGTAGAAACTAAGGAGCTGTTTTCATATGAAGATACTTCGCTTATTAAGTTAACTGAGAAGGTCACAGTGAAGCAGAATGATGTTCCCAAGAAACAAAACCCCACCAGTTTTCCTCATTATTATATCTATATTCCACACAGTGGCACCTAGATGTTGTTACGACTACATATTAGATTAGTTGTAATGATTTCATTGAAACTCTGTGTTCTGCCTGGCCTTTTTCCTCTCTTCTTTTAAATTCAGATGCTAAACTGCCAAAGACAGCTGTAGTATTCTGTTGGTTTTACAGTCTACTGCAGGGAGAGAAAAATACCTAAGCTCTGAGATCCAGGTGACTGCATCAGCTCTTCAGAGGCAAAGGTAGAAAGGTATTTCTGCAGGACCATATCTACCCACACCTTGTGGGGCATCTCTGCTGATTTACCTCAGCTGCAACTCACCACCCACCAACAGAGTTTACAGAGCTACTCAAGTGAAGGAAGGGTCTTCCTAAGCCCCTACAGCGTCTCTTTCATCCCACGGACCTGAGTTGTTCAATGCTTCCTCCTATGTTTTGGAAAAGCCCGTACGATAAGTTCAAAACCATTTGGATTTCAAATTTGATTCAGATTTATCTCCTTCTACTGACATCTGTTTTAATCTTTAATGAGGCAAACTGTAGTGTGCAATTTGGAAGAGAACCAAGAAAAACAGGGTTTTGATTTTCAGTTCATTTAAACACCAGACGGTCAAGAAACATCATCCTTCCAGCTAATTGAAGTCTGACTGCAGATTGCTGCTAATCTGGGTCTGGTTTGTGAGCTGTATTGTGGTCCTGTGTCACCAATCTGTATGCAGCAACCACACTGAAATGGAGGGTCACAAACAAAACAGGTAATAGGAAGACTTCAGTAAAGCAAACAGGAAAATAAAAATCACTGAAGTTGTTGGGCCAGAATACTGCAAATGGAAACTTTATCTAGCCAAAGCTTTAAACATCTTACAAAGCAGCTTTAGAACAAAAGTTCTGATATGAAGAGCATGGACCTCTTGGATTCTGTGTTTGTCTGGAAGGGCACATCTCCATGTTGCTGCAGGTGTGGCTTTGATTTATTCTAACATGAGCTGGCTTTACATGAGCTGAGTTGGAGACCAGCAACAGAACTTTCACAGCAACAAGAAAATGAATGTGACTTTATTTACCTGTCCAAAATTTGAAGCAACTACTGTGCAAATACACCCCAAGTTCAGTAACTTAGGGTGACATATGCTCCTTTTCCTAAGTACCTTAAATTGTGTTGAGTGCACTAGGCTCTCATTTTAAAAATATATCTTGGTTTTATTTCCTGCTTAGAGGTTGCCACAGCATTGTGACAATCAAAAGAAATCTCATTTGGTAATTAATGCAATGAGCCTAGCATTGTGACAATCAAAAGAAATCTCATTTGGTAATTAATGCAATGAGCCTAGTGAATTCATGATTGCTGTAACTGTCATTACTTGGGCCCACAGTTCATTCTTACCATGTATTTTAAATTTTTTTTTTTTCAATGCTGATGTTGGCACACTTGGTAAGAATAAATAGAAAATATACCATTGTTTGGAAGCTGCTGCAGAGCTGACAAGTCCCTGGGAAACTTTTAACACCAGAATGATAATTTTAAATTGGAATCTGAGAAGACTATGGCCTGGCTGACAGTCAAATAGGGTAGAACCAATACCACATTATTTCTGTAAAAAGAAGACAACTTAATATAACATTCAGGGCTCATTAACAAATACGTGGTAGTAATCTAATAAAACATAAAGAAGAGAATCTGGATTTGTTGGTCTGGACAGGTAAAGAAACCAGCTGGGCATTCATGAAGAAGCAAACTGAGACAGATGAAACATTAATAATGTTTTTGTTCTCATGAGAGGAAAATATTCTGGAGGAAAGGAGAAATGTGGGAGGCGTGCTATGGAAGAGGACTTGTGCAGGGGCTGGGGGGTCTTCGACTGCACCAGTCGTCTTTAGCGTATGTGAAGCGGTAGGTGTGGTGACCGTTCTCTTGAGCGCATACACAGGCAAGTTTATAATGACTGGTGAGGTGGGTATATCAGTCTGAAAGCACAGAGGACACGTGTACAATATATAAAAGTACGCGTGGTAGAGGGAGGGGGGCGGGACGGAGGGAGGGAGGGGGGGAGGGCGGAGGGAGGAGGGAGGGAGGGCGGGAAGGGAGGGAGGCAGGGAGCGGAGGAAGGAGAAGGGGAAGGAAGAAGGGGGAAGGAAGGAGAGGAAGGAAGGAAGGAATCGGACCTTAGGAACCAGGTACAGAAGGAAGGGGAAAGGAAGGAGGACAGGAAGCGAAGGAAAGAAGGAAGGAAAGGAAGGAAGGAAGGAAGGAAGGAAGGAAGGATCAGGAAGGAAAGGAAGTGACGAGGATAAGGAATGGAAGGAAGGAAGGAACGCGGTAAGGTACGGAAGGACGAAGGAGTCTAAGGCAAGGAACTCGGATGCTCCGGGACAGAAGGATATAGGAAGGAAGGAAAGGATGAAGCGCAAGGCCGGAAGGATAGAGGAAGGACGGAAGGCAGGAAGGAAGGACAGCGGGACAGGAAGGACATGGAAGGAAGGAAGGAAGGCAAGGAAGGAAGGACAGGAAGGAGGCACGGAACGGAAGGATAGGGGAACGGACAGGAAGGTAAGGAAGGAAGAAAGGCCGGAGGCGGGAAGGAAAGGACGGAAGGACGGAAGGAAAGGAAGGAGGAAGAAGGAAGGACCGGAAGGACGGCAGGAAGGATAGGTAAGAAGAAGGAAGGAAGAAGAAAGAAAGAAGGAAGGAAGGAACGGAACAGGGAGGGACGGAAGGACGGAAGGGGAAGGAGGAAGGGAGGAGGGAGAGGAAAACGAAGGACGTGCAAGGGCAAAGAGGAAAAGGATAGGTTAGGGCAGACGGGAAGAGAATAGTGATGAACGGAAGGAAGGGAAGGAAGGAAGGATAAGGAAGGAAGGAAGGAAGGCAGGGGAAGGAAGGAACGGAAAAGAAGGAGACGGAAAAGGAAAGGGACAGGGAAGGAAGGAAGAGGAAGAAGGAGGAAGGCAAGGGACGGAAGGGACGGAAAGGACGGAAGGACGGACAGGAAGGACGGACGGATAGGAAAGGAACGGAAGGAGGAGGAAGGAGGAAAGGAGGGAAGGGAATTGGACGGAGGGAATGGCAGGAATGAAGGAGGGAGGTTCAGATGTAAACTTGTGTAGAGGTGCAAGGATAGAAGGAGGATGGTAAGGAAGGCCCAGGAAGGAGGAGGCCTTAAGGTAAGGGAAGGGCGGACTTACGGTAATGCGACAGGAACTGGGGAAGGACAGTGACGTCATCGGTCATTCAGGAATTGGCAATTCCTTCCGGCCTTAATGCCGCCTTACTGCATTGCTAGCTTGTACTCTTGTCTCTCTTTCTTTCTTGCCACAGTTAAATGCTGGCTCTATATTTCCTCTTTGGGTTATTGTTAGAATTAATCTCTCCGGGGAATTCAACTGCAGAGCTCAAACTTTCTGACTGCTGCCTCAATGGCAATGTGACAGACATTTGAATAAATATATAGACATGTAGATGTAAAGTGACAGAATTTTGTAAGTATATTTTAGTCCCTTAAATAATTTTTAGCCCAGCTTGACCTGGCCAGTAATACCAACTCAATCATCTTTTAATTTCCTGGGAAAGAAAGGCCAATAATTATTTAATTATCTCTTTAACTACAATATATATTATATTTCACAAGAAACTGTACCTATGGTCTTCCCCAGAAACAACCCCAAATCTGCATTTTATACGTTGTATGAGATTATTGCCAGAAAGACAGCTGGAGTTGTTCTGATGTCCTTTGCCCAGGAAAGAAGGGCTGTCAGGGAATGTGGTGGTATCTCCAGCTCCTGCCTGCGCTGCTTTCCACTACCTGGTCTCCCCCAAGGAAGAGAAGTGGGATGGGAGGAAGAATGCTCCTCATGCCTTGCCTGGAGCCATGTGGAAAGTTTCTGATGGGAAGCTGGTTGGCAGCAAGGAAAGTTTATGGACCGAGTGTGTGAGCCAGCAGAGAAGATGCTGGGTAAGTCTAAAAATGTCTGGGCAAAATACACAAGCCAAAGTACATATACACAGGAGAGAGAATGCAGGGCAGTGGGTGGATAAATAGAAGAATTAAGTAGCTGCATAAACATTACTGGAAAACTTCAGACTGGTACAGAAAGGGCTGTGAGGCCACTTGGAGAATTGAAGGCTTCTACGGATGTACTGGGGTCTCAACTCCCACTACTGCCATGAGATCGAGGGAGCAGTTCAACATGTCACTGATGGGCAACTGAAATGCCCTCCTAATATGAGCTGGCTCTTCCAGCTGCTCTTCCAGAAAGGCAAGGGTCACATCTGCTGGCCTCTTAACAATGTCTGGGCTACCCTAAGGCTCTTCAAATGCTTTGAAATGACAGGTACAGGCAACAGAATAAAGCTGTTAACCAGCAGAGCATTGGAGCTTGTCTTGGTTCATGGTACACAGCTGGGCTTCAGTTATGCTGATTTGAGCACAATGTTATATGCATCGTGGTCTCTCATGCATCCCACACCAGATCTGCCAGCCTTATGAAGCTGCTGGGTGTCTGTGGTACCTCTAGTGACTCTAACTCCCTAGACATCTGGATTTCATCTCCCATGGCTGGTGAGCTTTAGGCTCCACTGACTACACTGACCTGCCTTCTCTCTTATGCTCAGAGTTTCAAGACCTATAGATTTAAAGACATTCAACTTCAGGCTTGCCATTCTTGAACTGAACAGTGTCCCAAACTGTTTAACCAAAGGAAAATGCTGAAAGACCCCTTAGAACTACTCATTTACACATAGAATGAGTAAGAAAAAGAAAAGAGTTTTGTCAAATGTTAGCAAAAATTTGAGGAAGATTGTATTGGACAGATTGGATGGGGTTTTGTCTTGAAATATTTCTTGCCACTTAGCCTGCTAAAAGCAGCAAAACGTGAATCTGTAATGGAACCTATAGTTTTCTCTGCTCTGAGACATTGGATGGTTTATTTCAAGACTTTGTCAAAGAAGCCATTAAGGAGAATTACTATTTTTTTAAAAGGTATTTGCTATTGCTTTATTATTTGAAGAGCTGTCTGGAAAATTTCAGCAAATTAAACTGAAAAACAAATAGTATAGTAATTTTCAGTACATTTTTTCAGTTCTTGGAATGGTTATAATTATTCCTTCAGAGACAGCTCCTAGGGACCAAAATCTATTGCCTGTGTACAAAACCAGGCAAACAATCCCAATCTCTAAAAATTTACAACCTGAATAAAATCCTAATTCAGAAACCCATTTACTCATTCCTTTTACAGTAAGTGTTTAAATAGCTAGGGCCTCTTAAAATCATGCTTCAACAGATGAGCTGTGTGAACGTAAAATATGCTTGTCACTTTCTGAGTTTTGCCAGAATTTCCATAACTTATATAGACACAGAGCTTAGGAACAGGAGAGCTGAAATTCCAAGCAGTATTTTTATTCATACACATATACATATTCTGTGTTTGTGAGTGTGTGTAGTATATGTATAGATCTGTGTATAAATATGTATTCATGTACAGATGTGTATCCAATCGCAAAGCTTGCACTACTGCTGGGTATCTTAGTCACTTCTGTGAACTGGAAAGGTCACTTGAGCTGTATGAATTCAGAGAACTTGCTCTGGGGAGAGAGTCTGGAAGCGTCAGCCCATGTAGCTGTCCAAGTATGGGAAAATAATTCTGGAATATTTTTTTTAATAGGGATGAGCCTGAAGAGCAAAACATAAAGCCAAAGCATCCCAAATGCAGCAGAGTTTGAAAGTGAGTTATAAATTGATTTCTCAATAGAGAAATAGTCATTTGGCATTTGGAAGGATTATCAGGAGGGTCAAGTCATAATACTGGGTAGGAGCCATCTCTCAGTCTTTCATCCCCAATAAGGTCATTCATTAAAATACTTGACAGCACTGTACTACATGCCTCTCTTTTGCATTGCTCTTACTGACTCAGAAAGCTATGGGGGTCAGCTGAGTGGACAGAGAACAGTGGCAGTTTGAATTTTTGAGTTATTTTCTGGACAAACACTTCATCCTTCTCTCCCAGGTCAATGTGTACGTGAGTTTTCCTCCATGTTTGATGACTCTTTCAGGTCCTCAGTGAAATTTACACCAGTTACACAGGACTGCAGATCAAATCACAGATCTCCACCTTTTGTGTCAGGGACTCCTGGCTGCAGTTGGCCCAAGCCATGGCATTTGCAGAATATGTTAGTGAGCCAGAATTCCAGGAGCCTCCCCACTCACCCATCTCCACTAAATGCCAGCTCTATGGCCCCAAAGGGAAGGAGATCAAAGGGAAATTATCACTTTGGGAAGAGTATTGCAGATGTCAGGAAATTCCCTCTACTGTCTGATGGAGTACAGGAGAAGGAGCAAAGTGGGCAGTGCTCTGTTGACACTGCCTGCCCCTTAACAGTGTTAGCACAGAGTGATGTTGGAGGGGACACAGAGCATGCAGCTTAACTGTAGTTGACATTTAATGCTCTAGGGCATTTACCTGCTGAGGGATAACCAGGGTAGTTGTAATGTGCTTATTTTACAAGGCACTGAATGCAGTACAGTAATCTCCTTTAAGGAATATTTGTTCTGTTTTCCTCTTGTATTTTGTTTCCAGTTCCTCAAGATGTAGTGGTTGCTCTTGGCAACGTTCTCCAGATTCTTCCCAAAATTTATGAAGACAAAATGGCACATTTGAGGATAAGCCAGTTTGGAAAGTAAACAATCTTCTTCCACTCAATGGCAACGTCAAAGCCATAGGTCTTTTGCCTTGCTAGTTTCCGGAGATTACTGTCATCTATTACCAAAGCTACCAAGCCTTGCAGCAAAAAACCCAGCATGCCCCACTCCCAGGACACCCATCTCTTAGCACATCCTGGGATGTGTACAGTCCTGCTACTCAGAAAACAAGAACTATTTCATCAAAATACTTGATTAAATTATCCTCTTTGAAGTTAATAATATAATGAAAAAAAAATCCACAAAAATATTTTTATTTACTTTATTTTCATTTCAGACTCATTTGAAATCTGTTACCACGTACTTCAAAAAAATATTTTAAATGAATCAGCTCTATAGCAGCATTCACAGAAATTTTTATCTAACATTCCTGACTGGATGATCCACAACTTAATAATGTTTCTGTGGCCCCCAGGTTGTTTAATAAAAACGGGAAATCAAAATAGGCACAAAACTTCACAATGGGAAAGATGAAGGAAAAAATTCAGTTATTCTAAATAATCCTTCTAAATAATTCTAAATAAATCCTTAACTCCATCTGCACAGTATTTAATTATATGAAAGAAAGAAAATAAAAACCTTTAGACACCAATATTTTTAGGAAATTGACATATCTTGGCACTAACATGATTGTAATACAGTGAAATAGAGTACTTAAGTCAGAAAAACTTTGTCTGTAAAACCAGATTTTCCTGAAGATGGATGAATGTAGAAGAAAAGAAATATTATTTGCTTACAGACTGAAGTACCAATTAGGCAAAACTATATGCAAAATACACCACATTGGTCAGAAAACATGTCACTTAAATGTAAGTTGCTGAAAAGAAAAATCACTTGGAGAAAGCAATGTGATAAAGAAGTTATTTGAATCAAGATTCCACCAATTCAAGTTTATAAGGGGTTAACTACTGGTTTAGTTTTTTTAAAGAAATTTTACAAACAGTGCTGGCTTGAAAAAAGGCATATACAGTGCCAGTTACAGACATTTGTACTTGTCAAGAAGGAAATGGAAACTTTCCTAGTAAAAGATGTACAGCAGTGGGGCTAATGTTCTGATTTTGACCTTGTATGTTAAGATTAAAGCGTATTGCTGTGGCATGGCCATCGTTTAGTCTTTGCTGGCTGTACAGTACATCTTCACTCTCTTGATTTTGAAGTCTATTATCTTTTTAACCCTTTTTATTTTAAGAGGGATCTGAGTGCTTTGGTTGTACAGCAGACAGGGATGAATTTATCACAGGTCAGCTTGCCAGTAATTTTACCAACCTGCCTGCTCAGAGCTTGACCAATCAGACAAGGATTAAGTAAGAATTAATTCATAAACTCTTTTATCCCTAATTTCTTAATAATTCAGATGGACGTTGATAAATAGAATTGGTTGACTAAAAATCAGCTGTTATTTCAGCAAAGGCAGTTAAATAAATACCCTAAATTTTACTCCAAAGAAAGATTATTTTCTCAGGTTTGTATTTGAACCACTTAAAATTCCATATTTGAAGTTTAAAGCTGACAAAGAAGCAAGAGGGGAAATACTGTTCAAATAAAAACTGAACTCCAAGAGAGTTTAGGGTGAAGTTCCCAAAAGCACTTCCCCATTACCTAATGGGGGTGTTACCTCTTCTCTAGGAAGAGTGACGTTGAGTATTCCTGAATCCTCAGAGATGTCCTTCTCATCTTAGGTGGGCTGTGTCCTGTGCGGTTTCACAGCGGTGCCCACCACAGGGATGGATATGTCAAAGCTTGTTGCCTTCACTGTTGTAGTAAAGCAAGTCTAAAGTGGTTAAGCCACCTAGCCTGACTGTGGGTGTAACACATCAGCCCAGTCTGGCTCATGGACTGCTTTGCTCTTTGCTAGCTGACTTCAAGACAGGAGCATGGCTTTGCAGAGCCAGCCGCTCTGCCGGTTACCAGTCCAAGGGGATATTTGAGCTCTGCTCCCAGCCTGTCCCAGCAGGGTGGGGCAACATGGCCACAGATCCAGCTGGAAGAATTTGCAGTTCTTTGCTTCCCTGGGACCCCATGGGAGCATACTGCAGCCTATCACCACAATTCCCTCCTGCAGAACCTCCCCTGCCTCCTCAGAGCACTGAGCGTTCTCACCCAAATCAAAGTACCAGGGGCACAACATTTGAACTTGAGCTGCAGACCCAAGTTAAAACTAAATGACCTGCAATTCACAACCCTTTGAAAACAGGTTAGTGAACCTAGATTAAAAGATACCTTTTGTCCTGTACTCATAAAGGCATACTTCCAAAGATGCTCTCTCAATTGTCTTGTCAGCTTGTTTTGGTGGTGTGGTCTCACCAGGTTTTATGTACATAACACCAGTCTGCTCCTTTTCCACCCAAAAGCAAATGAGGAAGGCCATTTCTGTCCAAACTGAGGGTACATTTGTGTGAGATGTTTTAGTAACAGCAGCCTTGGAAGGTAAGGGCAACATGCCCAGCTCTATTTACAGAGGGGGCTGAGGATGTTACATGTATTTACATATCATTATTGTAATAGGGAAGAGTAACTTTCCATACCTCTGAGCATTTCACTAGCATCCAAAATCTGAAGAGACAGATCAAATGAGGAGCCTGTCAGGAAAAAAAAAGGTCTGATAAAAAGGACATATAAATTGAGGGCAAGATATGACCAAAAACCCAGGGGTGGCAAAAAAAAAAAAAAAAAAAGCTTATTTAAAATTATATCTGTAATTGTAACAGGTCCCCTTGTTTGTGTATTTGGCTCCTAGAGAAGATAGTGTAATGAAATTAAGATGAACATACTACGCTGATCCAAATGATCATCTTTATGTTTTTTAATATAATGTAGGGTAAATTACTTAAATGTAGGGGAGTTCACTTAAATGTGAATTTCTGAATTTTCATACCATAAGAGAATCTGATATAAGGAAAAAAACAAAATTTGTCCAGGCTTGGCTGTAAGCACCCCAGCCTCCCTGCCGCAATTCAAGGACATGTAAATTAATCACAAAGCAATCTCCTCTGAGATTGTTCTTGCTGGAGAGGGGGACAGGCAGTAACAAGAGCCCTGCTCCTCAGGTGGAAGACATTGGGAAGCAAGGGGAACACAAAACTTGTCTAAGGCAGGAGGGCTGGCTGGGGGGAGCAATTGCTAGGCACTGCCAGTGCATTGGGCAGTGACAGCTGTTTTAAAAACATGGAGGGGAATGTATAGGACATGGAAAAGAAACATCAGGTTAACAAGAACTGACTTATATCTGCAATTGGTCTTACTTATTCATGCAAACATTGATCATGTTGCAGGAGGAAATGCTCTAAGGTCTGGCCTCAAGCTCTCAGTGTCAAAGTTAAGGATGACAAGCTCCAAGAACACTTTTAAAGCCAACCTTAATTGCAAATATGTACTTTCGCCAGGTCCCAATAGCACTTAAAGGGAGGGGATTAAGTTCAGTCTCTCTGAGGGCCCTTTTCCAAGAGTTTTCTGAGCTGAAACCTCCTCAGCTCCACTGTCAGAGGGCTCCTTCTCAACCCCTGGGAACAACTGCAAAAGGAGCAGACAGAAAAGGCTCATGACAGCCCTAACCATATTTATGGGCAATGAAACATGCAAAACCCAGCTGGCATGTCAGGACGGTGATCAGCAGCTCAGTTAAAAGTATTAGTTATTGAGTTTGGTGAGGTCCAGGAGGCTTAGTCACGCAGCAGCTTAGTCAGCTCTGAGTTGCTTGAGCCTGTCCCAGATCCAGAGGGATCAGGATCATTATGTGGAGAAATTCAGAGCCTGCAGGATGGTCTCCTCTCACTGAAAGTCTCAGTCATATTTATTGTCTCACCTATATGCTCCATCCAGCATCTAGGTGGTAAGCACCATTTGGGCAAGTGACAGAGATCCAGGCCTATTTTCCCACATAGCCTACAAGTATAAACAACTGAAAATGGAAAGTTTTCAATTGAAACAAGAATATACCATGTGCCATGGTGAGCCACACTTAGATTTGACCAAGCATTCTTTCCTGTTTTTGAAGTGCACCATTATCACATAGATATGACTTTCTCAACAGTCTCTGTTCCTTTTGGAAAGGATACTGTAACTTTCCAAATTCAGCTACAGCTACTTTCACAAAAGGTAGTTTTGTTCAATCCCTTGCCACAGGTCTTTGGCTGTTTTGAAAAGTGGCTGTTATGGCATAAGCTCACATCTTTCCACGGCCATACAAATTACTGAGTAGCTTATTAAGCTTAAAATAGGATCCAGAGTAATTTAGACAGTATGTGAGCTTGCTTCAATACACAGAATATAGCTGCACTGTTGATTGATTGACGCTGTTCTACAAGCCTTTGTTTTTCGGAGAGAACAAATGTGTTTCTACAAATGCAGTAGAGGGGGATTAGCTCTGAAATCCACCACTGCTGCCTTTTGTCTTTCAGCCCTTCCACAGAGTAACAAACAGAGCTGTCACTGTTCTGTTAGTTACATTTCTCTCTCTGCTCTTACGTACATAAATCCCTAATCTCATATGTAAAAGCAGTGGTACACAGTAGGCAAAAATCTTCTTTAGAGACGCCTTATGGAAGGTTTGGATTACAGCCCAGTTAGAACATTTAATAACAGCAGCAGCGTTCCCAAATTCCTTCTTCAGAGTTTTCACAATCAGTAAACAAAGCTTTAAACTCACACTGAAAATCGATACAATTCGTTTGTTGATATAGTTACCGTCATCTGCAGTTGTATAATTTATTATCACCTACTGCTGTTGGGGATAATAAAAGAGTGAGTGGGTTTTGAGATGTGAGTAAAACACGAGCACAAAATCTCCACTGGAAATACTGAGTCACTTAATAAACATGTAGACCACAAATTCATTGTACATTATTCATTACGCAGGTTACAGATGGGCCTGAAATAGAGGAGTCTGCTTAGGTTTGTGTGCACATCTGCTCAAGCAGGGAGGAAGGGAGTCCAGCTCTGGATGTCACTTCAGCCCATCTCCAAAACAGAGGCCAGAAAGTTTGGATGCAACAGAGTGAACTGGAGCCACCTCCAGGCCCATCAGCATGCAGTTTTATAGGTTTTGGGTAATCTCCAATGTAAATATCCTTAAAGATGTTGTTGAAGAAATAGTGATCAGGGGTGTCTATATTCTTATAAGCAGCAGATAAGGCTTCGGAGATGCCACAGCTTCTTTTTGACAGCAGCAGCTGGGCCCGGGCAGCCTGGCCTCGTGGTACGCAATGCAGGAAGGGGCAGAGTCCAGGTATGCCCACAAGGTGCTCTGGCTTAGTCATGTACATGTGCCAGTGCAGTAGAAGCTGACCAAATGTCTGGTGGGACCATCATCAGACCCTCAGCTCCAAGGGATCAATCCTGCCCTGAAGGTACAGCCTGGGCAGCACTCACTCCCAACACAAGAGTCAGACCAGAAGTTAGAACTGGTAAGTTCAGTGTTCATTACAGACCCCTGGGAGGAGAGAAGCATCTGCAGAGAGAAATGCAGAGAATGTAAGCACACTGGTGGGTGCACAGCTGCAGGAAACAGGGACAAGCTGGCCTTAGAAAGTGGCCCTGAAGCAGACTCTGCCTCAGAGCTTTAGCCAGATGAACAAGGGCAATGCTTCTTCTTACCTGGTACACTTGCCTAACCCAAAACAAGCAGCACAACCTGTCTTTTCCAGGCTGGAAACTTGCTCACCTGCTTGGGGGTGGGGGAAGAAACCAAACCTTTGAAGATTACATAGCTAGCTCTGCCACAGTAACTCTGCCAACTAATGACACCTGTCATAACATGAATAAACTACTAGGAGTTTGCATTTGCCATTTGAAGTGCACTTTATAGGAGAAATACAAGGAAATTGGTGTTCAGTATAAGCACAAATGTTAATCCTGTGTGTGTTTGGGAATGGGGGAGGGAATAGGAGAAATTGTGGGAATTTTATTCTAAGTAATCCCCACAGTTTTGCTAAATTTTTTTCAGCCATGGACCATTCCAAGTTGTGGTTCCTGTGGGATAAGTAACCACTTGCAGACTTAGCCATCATGGCAGAACTAAGGGACATGAGTAGAATTCCCCCAGACTGAGGCACTTATTTGCTTTTCCATAGTTTTGCTGCTGTATTAAAAAACAGGCCAATTATCAATGATTTCCAGGAAAAGCTCTGCAGTCACATTTTTGTTCATTGCATAAGCCTTTAGATGTATCTCAATCATTATATGTATTTTATTGTACTTTTTATTTCTATTTTCTTTTTTTGCAAATGGTCCAAATGTCTAGAAAGACTGTAATTTCTTTGGATCATCATAACTCTTTTGTAATAAAATGGGCAAAGCACTTAATAGCAACCTTAGTACTATTTTTTGCAGTCATGGTTTGGCATTTAGATGAAGGCTAACCCAGCTTACAAACATGAGGGCATTCAAGCTCAGATGCCAAGGCATGGCCATGCACTCCATCTGTGATCCCTTTGTGCAGCTGTCAGGGTGCCTACAAAATGCCAGTCAAAAAGATAGGACCACCGTCTTACCCAGGAATCACATTACAGGCATTTATATTTTCTCTGCATTTTACACTCTTCCCCATCTCTTGAAAAGCCACTGTACTCACTTGCAGTTGACAACACATCCATCCAAATTCAACCCTACAGCAGTTTCCTAGGTAACTGGCACCAAAACCCTCTACACAGGAGAACAAGCCAAAATACCCGTTAGCATTCCCACTTCTTTTTGATCCTTTTGAAACACAAAAAGATACAAAAAACCCACCACAAAAGCATTTAAAAAGCCCAAATCCAAAACTAAACAAAACCAACCGACAACAAGAAAGCCAATGACAAGGTAAGTTCAGCCACTCTGTTTAACCTTCATCCAGGGACTTCTGCATCCACCAAAAATTAGCTCAGATCTGGAGACAAAAACAATTTAATGTCTGAAATAATTTCTCAAGGGTTGGAACTCTTTGGGTTATCTTCACAGAGCTCAAAGATCTTTCTAGGCTCTGACTCACACCAGTAACGGGGACAGGTACTTCTGAATCATGCTGGGAGCTAACAATTTGTGTCTCTGCTCTCCTAGCCCCTAGTGGGACTTCACAAGGGCTGCAAGGCAAGGACAATTAACTCCAGCCTATTAGTGTACTTCCAAGGAGGTGTTTCCTCAGACTGCCTTGTACATCCTTCAGTTCAATACTCGCCTGGGATCATGCCAGCTCTCATCTCTAGTGCTCTGCATGTGGCTGCAGCTCACTTACCAAGGGTTCCTCTGTCCACCCTAAGAGAGAGACTCTGCAGATCCCACTCTGGGACTGGTGTCTAGAGACTCTAGAGGAGAAACAGCAGTAAGGAAAGGGGCAGAGGCCAGCAAGTGCATCTGGTTTGGCAGTGCAGCTGTGGCTGGTGAGGCAGAATACATTTCCTTGTTTTGTGTGCAAGAGAAAGCAAATTCTTGGCCTTGCCTAATATCCACATGTTGCATTTAAGCACTGGGAAAAAAAGCTGCAGCCTGAAGCCACAGGATCATAGAAGAGATTGGGCTGCAAAGCTACACTGACAGCCCTTCCTAGCATTAGCATGCACACACACACAGAGCTGATCCCTACAAAAAGGTGATTAAGGTGAGGGGGAAACCTGGGAGTGGCTCACATAAAATGCCCTAAAGGGGAGGAGTGGGCTTAGGAATGTGCATCTGAAGGGCTTGGTCTGGTGTCAACTTTTGTGAACAAGTCCTGCTGAATCTTGCTCACATACCCAGGTGAAGCCAACTCGGCAGGCTTTCACAGCCCCATTCACAAGGAAGAGAGCTTCACAGCTGGAGGCTGTAGCTTGCAGGCAAGGCCCTCCCTTCTCTGCCTGCAATTGTGATAGCTTGCTGAAGGGCAGCATGTGCACATCAGTCTGGAGCATAGTTCAAAAGAAGTAAGTGTTGCCTGCAGCAGTCCTCACTTCAGAGCATGTTATAGCAGGTTGAAGGCTGCTGTAAGTTCTGCCAGTTCCTAACTAGAGAAGCTTTTCTAGCAACAAGCATTGCCAGGACATAAGGATACACTAGCCATGTCCCCTGGCATGGCCTCTTTTCCTGGAGCTTGGGGGAAAAATTCCAAGGACACTTTCTGTTGACCTCCTGCATCTTGTACAGGAGAGAGGAGCTCCCAGAAGATGGAAATGCAGGGTTAAGTGTATGAAGTTTTGTCCTGTGACCTAGTGTGACACTGAGTCCAGCTACCCTGTCACACCAGCTAATTTGAGAAATGGTAGGTTTTACAATTGCAGACTCTTCTGTTTGGAATCTTCCAAAGTGTAAAAAATAAGCACTTATAAAAAGTAAGCACTTCTCTCATTGCCATCTAACGGAGTACTATTGCTGAAGCTAAACAAGCAGGGGGGTAGCAAAGCATGCTGTTCCTTGTTCACTCTCAGTGTTATAACAAGTTGAACATCATTCTTTTAGTTGTGCTCCCTTTTTAGATTCCCAACAGCTGGGTCAGAGTCCTAAGTCAGGGTTCTGTGTTGTTCCCCACTGAGATTTAGAAGAGAAGCTTTAGCACTGGCCTTAGGGCTTGGCCCTTTCACCATTGCACTGTCTGATGGCCTTCAGCTGGACTGCAAGGTTCTCTGTGCCAGGTCAGCCTGAGCCCAAATCCCAGAATTTAGTTTTTATTGTTTGAGGATGTTGGTGAGCTGAAGACATGTAGACTTTAATCCATTCATTTGGCAACTTAAAGGCCACACTAAGGTACGTGGTGCTATGCAAAACAGTCCTGTGCAGTTCCCTGCTTTAGATCCTTCATGGTGCTTGCTTTTTTCTGGCCCAGGTCAAACTAGACCTTGCTTCCCCAAATCCAGTCTGCTTTTCTGTCCCTTCTGACTGAGTAAAATCTTTTGGTTTATGCCCTTGTTGACTTAGCTTTCTTAGTTGATAGCTGAGCAGTACCTGAGTTTTCCAACCATTTTGGTTGTCAGCAGTCATATCTTCTTTTTTCTCTTTAAAAACGTTACCATTGAAGTAATAATTCTCCAGCACAAAGTTTTGCTGGCCGCAAGAAATTCTCCTGATGTATCTGACTTGCATCTATTGGAAATTTACGAAGGTGTAGCGAGGGTACAGCACAGTCTAACAATAAAAGTGGCACTTGGAAAACAAAATGAGTCTTGCCACCAAACGACACGGTAGCCTGACATTAATCTGTCAGAGCAGCCACTGCTAATAATGCAGGAATGGGGAAAAATGTGCTTTTTAAACACTCCTTAGAGGAACTACATTGATTTAAGTGAGTTCATAATCACTACTGAATCAGAGAACGGGGTGGACTGTTAAATATAACCATTATTTCTTTCTATGCTTTATGATTCCTCCTTCGGAACTTTTGACTGTTTTGAGAGCTCTTAGGCGTAACCAGCAGACAGCCACAGCCTGTGATCACACACCCGGTTTCACTGCATACCCAGAGAGCATCCGACACTTGGGAAAAAAACCATACAGCTGCTTTTTTTCTTTTTCTCTCCCACAAAAAGCCCCTGACAAAGGCTGACGCCCGCTCCCCGCATTCCCGCCGGGCCCGCGCAGGGCCGAGGGGCGGCCCGGGCCCGGCCCCGCGCGGCGCTGCCCGCGGTGTTGCGGCGCCCCCCGGCGGCCTCGGGGGGAGCGGCGGGCGGGGCCGCGCCGGCCGTGAGGCACCGGGCTCCCGCCCGCCCGCGGCGCGCGTCCCTCACCCCCGTGAGGGAGCCGGGTTTGACGGCTCTCAGGGCTTTTCCGCTGCTCGCAGCCAGGCGCTGCCCCCCGAGCCCGTTTCCCCAAGCAGATTTACGTCTCTGCGTTGCTAACAGTACTTGCAAGGCCTGGGCTGGGCAGCCCGTGGCGGCGGGTTTAGCATCCCGCTGCCCCTCAGCCAGCCCAGCGCCCTGCTCTGCGGCTGCGCTTCTGAAGCCGCGGATTTCCAGAGCGTGCCAGCTTTTGCTCTTACTTGCCAGGGCGTTTGCATTATGAAAATAAAAAAAGAAGGAGCTCATCCGCGAGCCAGGCGATGTCCTCCTGTTCCAGACAGAGGCTGCCACCTCTGCCGTTGCTGCACGGATCGTCGCCTCCTTGAAAGGCAGATGAAGCCCCATGCTCTGCATAGCTGGCATGGCTGGCTGGCCTCCTGCTTTAGGTGTTGTCACCAGAGGAGCCTTGCCACACTGTGTGCACTGTGTGTGTCAGCCACCTTTTGTCACAAAAGCACTTTGGGTTCGGCTTCATTGAAATCAGTGGCCAGGTTCCATGTTCTACAGCACAGACAAAGCTAATACAGAGTCCATAAAAATGCACAGTGTGCATGAGATACGTGAGGGGGGAAATAGTGGCATTAAAGCAGCCATGAGACCAGCCATGTACAAACTGAAGAGCAGCCCCAGAGAAGTGAGGTATTCAACAGCCCTCCTCTGATTTCCTCCATTCATTTTCACTCTCTGAAGAAATGTAAATGTTGTCAAATCCAACACGTATTCTTTGGAGATAACAACATTCAGCTCTGAGCTGGTGTCACACAAAAAAATGATGGGAGAACAAGAGTAAAATGAGTGCTGATGTTGGAAGGTTGCGGGGTGATACCCACCTAAAGAACAAAGAGAGAAGTTTAAACCATGCCATGGCGACATCTGCCTCTCCTCTTTTACATTTTGGAGTTTGTTTTACAGAAGCATGATTTCAGAATGGCATAACAGACATCTAACAAAGAAGCCCACGTGTATAGTGGAGCTGAAGATTTATATGGATAGCACAGCAGTGATGTCTGGTGCAGCTGGAATTTAATTATGTTTTGAGCTCCCCAACAAAAGAAAATTTGATGTGTTTCTTCCCTCTGTCTTTTCATGCACATGATGAATAAAAATGTCCTGCATTATTTGTTTTAATATGAATGGTTTAGGATTGCTGGTCTGTTCCACCAATAGGCCTGGGGATCAAGTGAGCTGCTGGCAGCACTGAAGCAGAACACCTGAAAGCTGGTCCAGGCACCAAACTCCACTAAATTTTGCCTCAAAGTTTTGCAAGAGCAATGATCAGAAAAGGGCAAGAGGAGGGAATGAGAAATTTTCTTACATTTTTTAGAAGAGCAGATACTGTACTTCAGCTGTCTCACAAATCTCAGGGCCTTTTTCCTAGCAGATAAAAAGAAGCAAAAGAGGTCAACAAGCCAGTCTCAAGGTGCCTGTGAGAAGCTTGTTGGTGCTTCCTATTCTCAGCAATTACAGACTTTATGTGCCTTTTGAGACTAAAAAGATTAGTGCCATCAACCTACTTCTTCCATCCTGGTTAACTCCTAGAGAGTAACCTGTCAGAAAGTAAAACAGAATCACAGAATCAACTAGGTTGGAAAAGGCCTTTGAGATCGAGTCCAACCTATGACCTAACACCACCTCGTCAACTAACAGTGCATGATATCACTTTGACAAGCCCTACTGTTTCCAATACCAATGGAATGAAGTTGGGCCAAATCCCTTGACCCTCCAGGAAGATGTGCACTGCATCTATAAGGCTTAAAAGAGTGGCCACTTCTTTTTGAGACTTTCAATCAAAAAGACAAGGGCCAAGCAATTATGCCTTAAGTTTTTCCCTGGGTCTCCCTTTTTGGTCCTCCCAGGTGAACAGAGGCACCATTTCTGTTCCTTCCTTCCTCCCCCTCTATACTTCCCAAGTTTCTGCTCTGCTGTTTCTGATTTACTGAGCAGCTGACTTCTTTAACATCGTAACTGAAGCTTTAGCAGAGCTGATGCAAAAAAATCTTTTACATAACATAAAATTCGAGATTAAATATACCCACCTTTACATCCCCTCTAAGTTAATCTCACAGGCAGTGCATGTGCTAGACCATCTACAAATAAAAAAGCATGGGCAAGAAGCTGTACATGAAAACTGCTCCATTAGAAAAAGCTGCCTCTGTAGCACTGGCTGCTAACAGACATCCAGTCCTTCTGACCTGTATGTATGAGGGATGCCTGGGGACTCATTCCAAATCCAGATGTTCTCTGTCTGGTTCAGAGCTGCATTCTCAGGCCTTCAAAATCCTAATAAAGTATTTTGTATGTTCTTTAAGTATTTATTTATTATTGTAATTGCCTTTGTTTGTTTGTTTTTTGTTGTTTTGCCATTCCTATGCGTTCAAGGGTTAAAGGGTTACTACCTTAATCTCAGGCCCTGTCTGTAACTCTGGAAGAAATGCATCCCTTTCTAAAACTAGAGGATGCAGCTGGTGGGCTCTCTTTTTTTCTGCAGCTTTAACAGACAGCAACCCAAGCATAATGCTGCTGCTGGCTTTGGATTCTAACTTTTATCAGTAACTAATGTTTAGAAAACATTTCCCTCTAAGCTGTCTCTCACTCTGAATTAGATAGTATTAGATCTTTTTTTGTCCTTCCATGTTAGTGTAATATTGCTACATTTTTCCCTCTGTGTGGACACTCTTTCTGCAGTATGCAAATACAGTTATCAAACAGACTTTAAAAGAAATCTTTTTGGTATATACTGCAACATTTAATTGAATTTCTATTTTACAATATTTGCTGACTTTGAAAATCTTAATTTTTGGTTTAAATTGCATGAAAGGAGTTCTTAAAATATTGTCTTACTACCCTCTGTATGAGCTTGTTCTAAATGGAATTTTTATTCTGCCTTCTATAATCACTGGTCTATCATGGACATGGGCATCTTGGCTCTGTGGAGACCTGCTGCAATGAAGCAGCCTAGGCCAGTCAGACCAGACAATGGGAAGGTGCTGGAAATGCAGAGGTGATAGTGCTGCTGTACTTCCTGAAGAGTAGGAGTCTGGAACATGAGGCGTTTTGCTATTAAAAATTCTTTGTATAGGTGTTGGCATAAACTAAAAAAAAAAAAAAAAAAAAAAAAAAAAAAAAAAAAAAAAAAAAATCATCATTTTGCTTTGGCTCAGGAACTTTTATTTGGCCGTAGCTGAAATAGGGTGTCAAGGTTCTGTCAATAACTCTAGCAGATATTCCTTCCTGATACTTGTCAGTGTAAAAAACACTTTGGGAGCCAGGAGAAGATGAAATCTTCCTACATCATTTGTATCCCTGAGGACCTCAGAAATGCTTTTTGAATATTTATATTCTGCTCTGTCTGTATTTATGCAGTATCTCTGAAATGGGGAATTACACCTACCCCATTTACTTCATCACAAAATGATGAGTTCAGAAACCCATAACTAGATTCTCAGAGCTACACAGTATATCTCACTGATATAAATAAGAAGGAAATGTGAAAAAAAGACTCAGTCTTCACTGAAATGAATGATTTCAGACTTAGTGAAAATTCACACAGAGGGTCATACCACACAGCCTTTCACTACAGACCACTGCTTTACCACATGAGCCACTACTGATTTGCAACTGCATTTTGGCAGGGTTCTGAAGCTGTAGACATGTTAAAAGTAATCGCAATAAATAACTCTGAGTTGTTCATTGAGCATTCTAATAATGAGCTCCTGCTCATCACCTTTTGAAGGCAGTTTTTCCAGAGGCAATCTATCAATTTCTGTGAAATTCTTAGGTGTCGCTCTTCTAGCAGCAAGCAGCTGAAACCTCCAAAAGACTTGGCTGTTGAGGATGCCATTGTCATACTAGCAGAGGTAAACATACAGGTGTATATTTGCTTTATCCGAATTTCTGTATTGGTAAACTCCAGTCTGCAGATTTTGACAACTTTATGCCCTTTCCCTCAGTACCTTTTAAGACATTTTGACTTGACAGGGCAGAATGTATAAGGTTTTATGTCCCAATTCAAAACTATGGCCTTAAAACATACCAGTGACTAGAAAATACGAAACTAAGGAGCATTTCATTAGACCAGGGTCTGCAGCTGAATGATTAGCATCACCTAGAAGGCAGTTTCCCCTCCTGTCTCTGCACCCCAGGGAGGAGTTTGGATCACAAAACTCAGAAGACCATTTGATGTGTGTGACGTGCCTGCCATACACAGCCTCTTTCATAAGCATGGTATTTAACCACCAGCATACATGGTCATTCCTGCAGACACTGAGAAAATGCATACATAACCTGTGCATTTTCTTCTTCTACCAGTGAGTAGCCAATGGACTGGAAGAAGTATTGAGACTCTACTCTTGATAGTTGTTAGATTAGTTTTTAATCACTTACAACAACTAGTATGTTTATTATCTGGCTTGAGAAAGAAATCTCGTCCTTTGACAACAGTAAACTTTCTTGCAGATTGCTTTCTGCTATGCTTGCAGAATTATGGTAGGGTATAATAGAATGAGCATTTGGGGCTTTAAAGGAAGACGGCCAGATGATTTTCTTCATTTAAGGCAAAAGAAGAGTGAAAATCCTATAACTCTTTTTCCTTGAGTTAAATGGAGTGCAGATAGTGGAGTAAACGACTACACAGAAGCTGCAAACAGGCAACCTCATAGAGGAGAAGTTACAAGCTATAAGTAAAACTTGGAGGACGCAGAACAGCCCCTAAAAGCCCTCTCTGAACTTGACTTCTGTGTATCTTCTGTAACCCATATCTGGGTTGAACCTGACTTCTGAGAAAACAGGCAGCCAAACTGTACATGTAATTTCTCTGTGAATTATGAAAACATGAGGTCATGAAGCTCTGGTTTCTCCTATCCACTCACAGCAGGAGTGAATAGGAAACACAAGGTTAAGGCCAAAAGCTTTTTCCTCTGCCCACAAAGAGGGACATAAATTTGCATTTGAATATAAAATTTAAAACATTTACTCATCACAAAGAAAAGAACTGTGAGATTATATGACAGGGAATATTATTTAAATAATCTTTTCTCTTCCCCTGCATGACATATATATAAGTCAGTACTGCATTCTTAATGGAAAACCAAGAGGGGACTTGAGCTGATTTATTTATGTATTATAATCCAAACACTCAGCAATAAGTTTTTAAAAGGCAGCAGTCCCTGGGAAAGGAGTCCGGCACAAAACTTGTCTGACCTAGTGTGCTCTACTACCTCATTCCTGAAATCTTGGCATTTATGATCCCCGTTCATCAGAAACACCATAAATGAAATAGTTTAGCATGTTCTCTTGCTGCCATATTTTCTGTCCTCTAGGGAGAGATCAGCAATGCTGGACTTCATTTTTTTCTCAGATCAGAAAAGAAAAAATATCCTAGTATTAGACAGAGTGGTCAAAGTAATGAGATTAATAAAGTTGAGGGCTTTTTGCAACAGAATGAAAAATTCTGTATTTAAACAGATCACTCCCACCACACAGAATAACATGCCTTTTGTTCAGAGATTTACCATGTTTAATTAGTCATTTTTTCAGTATCTTAACCATGTATTCAGTTAAATAAAGTAATAAACAAAAGTGTTCAAAGTGAGGCAATACTGTCTTTATGTTATTATTAAATTGTGATCAGATATCTGTGGGACATGGAAAACTAAAAATAAAAGTACATAATCTTTGCTTCTCTAGCAAAAAATTAGTGCCAAATTCTGCTCTCAGGTAAATTTCTATAAAGCATTGTTCATAGCAGCATCACAATAGAAGGGCATGTTCATGGTTTTAAAAAGTGCCAAAGGTCAGTAGTTGTTCTCGTATCTTAAAGGCTCAGCACACACCAAGTGGAGCCCTTTTGCCTGACTTGTATCACCTCACTGCCCAACTACATGCAGCCACAGCATCATTCCTCTCCAAAAACTGATTTGATTTCAACAGAAAATAATTTGGCTATTTTTTTTTTTTAACTTCAATTTGTCTGCTTCAACAAATGAGAGCACAATTTGGCTGCTTTCTCAGGGAAAAGGAAGCCAACCAAACATGACTTTCACCAGGCCTCAGTTTTTGGCCCCAGATTTCAACATATACTATTACAGCAATCAAAAGAACCATAGAAATTACTTATTTTACTGTTCCTTAACACGTATCACACAGTCCTGCAGCAAGCAGAATCACAGATGAACCTCAGAACATACAGAGAGCACAACTACTACACTGGACATGAAAAGGAAATTTTATTAAACATGTTTACATAACATGAGTTGGAAGTTCATTTAAAAGCACAGGGGAGTGTTAAGACAAGTGGTCAAAATAGAAAGATACTATCGAATTATAGCTAGTTGGTTTTTGTCCACTAAGACAGAACAGGATCTAGTAGTAGTGCACCAATGCTTGAGTTCTTCCTGCTCAGCAGGTCGAGCAGTAACCAATCTGTGCCCTATGGAAAGATGGGCAGAATAATTCCCATGTGTTGAGTAATAATAAATAGTTCACTTGGTGCAGGCAGTATGTCTATGAATTAAAACCTAGTGTGTACACAGTTTCTACATGTGTTACAGCCCCACAGTAGGAATCTACACCAAAATAGTTATTAGAAGGAATTTGGTCCGTACTACATCACGTTTTCCATAGGGTAAAAAATAAAGTCCATCTATAGACATTTAGCACCAGACCCACAGACCTAGCCTGGCTAAAACCTGCAAAATGTCTATAAGAAAAATGGATGGCTTAGATTTCTTGGTTACTTCAGTATAGTAATTACGAGCAAACTGTACAAGTACATGCAACATACAAGCTGGCCTATGTGGAACTAACATACATTATTAAATAACCTTTTTTCATCTCTTTTTACAAAACGTGCATGCAGCTTTGAACAGTTCCAAGTCATGCTGCTCTATTTGTGTGATCACAAAATTGAATGGCCTGTAAAAGGAGGGGAAACATATCAATGCACCTGCAGGAATCTGCAGTTCTTCGCACATTTACAGAATATCACAAGGGATTTCAACGCCAAGAACAACTCAAATGAATAAAAAGCAAATTGAAATTTGATTTTTTTTTTTTTCTCCAAAAAGTAAGATATCTTGCGTTAAAAAATCAAGCCTTGTGCTTGCATCAATCTCAAAGAAATGTAAACTAAAATTTGGTAAAAACATTAGTAAGTGCAGAATATTTCAACTGGAATCTCCAGTGAAATATTGAACAACTCATACCATGCTCTATCCAGGGCAGACAGGTGCGTCTGAAGCGACACACATCAGAGAAGCCTGGGTACAGCTGAAAGTGTCATATGCTCAATTCATTCCTGGTCAATATTTTGGGAAGTCAAATATACATTTATACACAGAAATGTAAGTATTTCCTCTCCAATTCTAGGAGGAAAATTGCATTACCAGTAACATATTCAATGTCAAAATTAAGACTAAAGCTGCTTTATACCAGTCCCCAGCAGTAGTTGCAGAATTCTTCAAAATTCTTCCATGCAAAACATCATAAACAGAAAAGTTATTATATATATATATAATGCAAACATATCTGCTTTTTACAAAGAAAAAGTGGCACTGTGATGATTTTTATTTGTAAGAATATAACTTAGATTGGTCATTTGTTCTGGGTTCCCATGTGAAAGACTTGTAAGTACCAGAACTGAGGAACGATTTGAATTTGCTGGAATTGTAACTGTGGCTGTTGAACACTTTAACGATGCTTACAGAGATAAGCTTCAGCCCTTTTTTGTTGTTTTAGAAAAAGAAAGGAAGGGTCTCTGTTAGCATTGTGAGGACTTCTACAAAACTAGCAGAATCATGTGGCAAAAAACTAGTGGAAGTGACAAGTACAGAAAAACTTCTGAAACACCAGGAAGGTAACACTGCTTGAGGGCTCTCTCAAAATGTGAAAAAAAGCAACATTGTTAACAGAGTGAGAGCTTCCAGTTTGGGTCATCTTTGACTCATTGAATCTAAATGTCCCTCTATATTTTTCTTTTTCCTTTCTTTCTTTTTTTTTTTTTTTTTTTTTTAGTCATTATAAGCATCAGTGGTAGCTGCTAATAGATTAGCTGTATGTGATACACCTTTGTTCTGTCAATTTAAGCCATCTCTCAACAGACAGACATATGTTTGGATAACTACTACAAGCAAAAACGGAAGTGATTGTCTCTTTCCAACAGTGTTTCTTGATCATGTGAATATCTGGTTCCAATTGTTATCCTGGGTGATGTTTTGAATAGACAGCACCTGCTACTATGATCTAATGCAGGGAGGCCCAGTTGAACTTTCCAGAGATGACTGGGAAGCCCTACGTGTCAGGGGAGTCAATGTTGGATCCACTAGCGATGAAGGTGGAAATAATTTATACCAGCCTATTACCACGCTGGACAGATCCAGTTCCTCCAGAAGGATCTGGGCAACTCCCATGAAGCATTTGTGGTCCATTCGGCCATAGTCTCCCCAGACTATAACCTGGAAGAACATAAAATTAAGGTTCATGATTGTCATGATTGAAGTATACAGGGTTATATACTTAAACCTGTGCTTATGTATGTTCACTCTTGCTGTTATATGTGTTAGCATAAGGAAAATGTTACTCTCAAGAGTGAATGACTGCTTCCCTTTCATGGGAAAACCTCATGGCAGGACAGGAACAAGTCAACAAAAGAGAAATGTTTAATGCAATAAGACATTTTGCAAGTCTGAAACCACAAGCCACAAGGATGTCTGTAATGGTATTTATAAAATTAAATCCTTAGTGAGTTTGAATGGATTTACACATACTCGTTAAATTTAAGTAAACATGCAAGTGATTCCCCAAATGACAGCCTAAAATGGGATTAAGAAGAAACTGACCTGAAGGACTTTACCCTGTGGACTTTCCTCAAAAACCAGTGTCTGTTGGTATAGAGGATCAAGCGTCTTCCTTGCAATCCTTGTCTTCTTCTTAGCTATACATGCTCCATTTTCCAGTAAATACACTTTAACATATGGAGCTGCAAACAGAACATCAAGAATGTTATGTTTGGACTTACAGTGCACATCTGAAATGGAGGAAAAATACCTTAAAAGGAAGCAGAGTAGAAAGAAAATGACACAGGTTATTTTCATTTTATATTCGCAATTGTAAAATCTGCATACAATTATACATAAAAAATATGACACAGCCCACAAGAAATCAATTTGATTTTTATAAACTTTGAATGTAATGATCTTAGATCTTACTAACAACAATTACACTTCATGTCAGTCATTTAAAAAACATTTTATTTTTCCAGGAGGTAGCTGTCACTGACAGCTATTTTGGATTCTCTATAAATGCTTAGGGGTCAGAGATAGTTCAAAGCAAAAGGAACCTTTAAGACTCTGCCACTCCAGTGATACAGTCATGAATTGCACTTTCATCTCTAGCTCCTAAAGAGATTGCAAAGTACCATTTTCACTAAATATTATCTAAAAGAACTGTTCCAGGTTTTACAATAAGCAGTGGTTGATACAGTATTATTACCATATACATTATGTAAATTATTGACACTGACAGGAATACTAGCACAAGCTGCTCCCTTCTTGAAGCATTGTTATGTACAGTTTTTTTCCATACCTGGGGTAGATTTGGAGCCAGGTTTTTGTGTGAGGCCACGGGCTCTAATGACTTCTACTTCTAACTGGCCTTTTTTATCCACCATTCCAATCTGGATGTCACCTGAGAGGAAGAAAGAAGCCCACATTTTAGAGAAGCAGTACAGCACAGGAGAGAAGGTATAAGAGTGAGAAAGACTAGTTTTAAATTATTCTTCTTCATTACTGTGCCTGTTGTGTCTCCTGATGATCCCTTTAGCTTCTCCATCCTTAAACAAGGACTAAATAATATATACTTAGGGAGCATGCTTCCCTCTCTAGGGAACCACGAATGAACCAGTTCATACCAGCTAAAAAGAGGTATTTTTTCCCTCAAAAGTCTCCACCAAGCACACAGGTGACAATTTTTCAATTTTTATCAATATTACACACACATTTTTGGTGTGAATATAATGTCACAAGATGTTAAAAAAAGAAACTGTTTTCATTTCTAAACAGTCAAAATTGTTTTGTTGCCTGAGTTTTGACAAATGACATTTCCTGCAGAAAAAGGGAACTGCTTACTCTGAGACTAAGAACTGTTCTGATCTAGATCAATAAAATACAAGACCAGTAAACTATGTGCTGATGCTCAAAAAATTGTATGTCTATGCTTTCATATATCATGGAATCAGCTGAGTAGAAATCTAACTTAGATTAAAATAGATTAAAATAGGCCATTTAGAATAAAGAACCCACAGTATGACATGAGCAGCTACACGACACTTTAGCAAATAAATGAACTACATCCTTGAAACACGTGAGTACATATATATTTGATATGTAAGCTCTGATTGTCTAAAAAAACAAATTCACAAATAGCTGATCCTGAACTACAGATTTTGGAGTCTGGACTTAAAGAAACAGCATTTTGAATTTAACTGGGCATGAGATTTTCACATGTTTCTCTAAGAGCATATTAAAGCAGTGTTTATACCTTGGTTGGTGAGGTATGACAGAACAGCAACAAAGATTTTTTTATCAATTAAACTTTGCATGAATAAACACAGCCGTGTTTTGCACTAAAAATAGATCAGAGGAAAATTCCAACAAGCCTTCTTAAGAGTACGTCTCTATCTCATATCCAAAATAAAACAAGCAACAGGTAACCAGAAGGGGGAGTGATAATCCAAACATCTTCAAATCACCACTAATATAAGGATAGCACAGAGCAGATCTCCTAAAAATTGTTTAAAAACATGGTGGAGTGCTTTTTGTGGGCCAAACCTAGAGCCTATAGTAGATAAAGTTCTAAAAAAACTCAAAATAAACGTTTTACTCAAGCTATCTGCAGAAAAATCTTTAGTCACATAACAAGATTAAAATAAAGAAACAGAAGAAATGTAGACACTTATATTCATGTCAATAAAGCTATTTATATATATTTATTAGACAAAAATTCTCACTAATACATTTTCTTCAAAAAAAAAAAGAAAATGTTAATTTAATAAGTTTGATGTTTATGAATGCTTTAGTAGCAGTTATTTGAATTTATACAGCAAGTTTTGCCTTAGAGGGTTCTCAGAGCATTCTCAATATAGTTTTCCTTCTGCTCATCAGTTGGGAAGGGAACACTATTTTTTGCAATTTTTTTTCAGTTTCTCTCTCCTTTTTCAGATGTGTCTCAGTAGCCCTTCCTAAAGCTGGTTTACCAAGAGAGTTGTATTGAAGCACTGGCCATTTATAATTTCCAGCATGAGAAGTATTATTACAGTAGTGGATCAAGGACTCCTCAATTAGCATCCTAAAGCATGTCTAAGGACTGCTCATATATAAGCAAAAAAACCCCAAAAAACTCCAACCCTTGATGTGTCTAAAGGTATTTACTACACAGTTCTGCACTCTGTTATTCCTTATACAACTCATACCCTGTTCATAAAAAAAGCTACACCTAATGCTGCTAAAGGAAATTACAGGCTGGTCTGGACAATAGAGAAGATCACAGATAGTCCCCCAGATAGAAGATCACAGATAGCAGCTGATGTAGAAAAGGTCTATGTGTCTCTCATGACAAGCATTGGCTTTATCAGTGATTGATTGATGATCATTGCAAATGTTTCCAGAAGTTTCACTTTCTGGAGTTAGATGAACTAAACTTGGAAAAGTGCAGTTTGGCCAGAAACCCTCTGTCACATCCAATATAATCTGTGCCAAGTAAATACGAGAACTCTGAACAGTTGAGATTTTGCAGTGAGCTATGATTGGAGAATTTACAATACTTTTGTGTGGGAAGTAAAACTCCTGTCTTCAAATTGCAAATAAGATTAGCCAGTACCTCAAATGAAGCAAATAGTTTCCCAACCCACTTTGGGTGCTGCCATGATAGGAACACAGGTGACTTCAGATAGGACCTTCATGTTGACAATGAAGGAAGACACTTGGTAAAAATCCTTTTGGTGCTGTAGTTTGCCAGTGTGTGCAGACTACACACACAGTGTGTACTCCATTACATTAGTTAGCTGTCTTATTATCCATTTAACAGAGGAGAACATAACATTCTTACCCATGGCAGGGGTTGCTAGTGTTTGCCGGCCTACTAACTGTGCAGGTCCCAGTCCATCGAGGAAATCACTGAACTGACTGTCAGCGCCCAGCCGTACTCCAGGAAATATTAAGCTGAAACAAAATAGAAGCTGGGTAAGCATAAGAACAGGATTAATTTCTGTCATTCTACAATATTTACCACAAAAGTACTACTACTACTGATACAAGGCAAGCAGCTCAGGATGCACAACCACAAATCACTCTGCAGCATCAGGAATGATCTGTTTCCCATGGACCCCAAAGCAGTGTAGAGAAACTCTGCACATCAGCTCGAAGTAGTCCAAAAAATAGGTCTTGCTAAGGAGGTCTCCAGGAGCAGTGAAGAGCTTGATAGGTAAATAGACAAAGACTGACCTTATATGAGAAGACACAAAAAGCTTCATGAAATTTCATTGCCTATTCTTCATTAGTGAGTGTGTGATTTACATTGATCCAAACCCCATCTGCACCAGTTAGAACAAACAGGGAAAACAGATGTATAAACTAAATTAATCTGATTGCTGCAGCTGAAGCAGTAAACTGGCAGGTAGTAGCAGTAGTGGTGACTAGAGCTAAACCTAATGCCACTCTCTAGCCAAAATATTCTGGCAGACAAATCTGGATCTGCAGTTGCTACCCACCCCTCTGTCATGATACAGACTGAACCATAACACGTCAGCACAGTGTATCTGGAAACATTCAAAGCCAGGTTATTTAGGGCTTTGAGCAACCTCATCTTGAAGATAGCCCTGCCCAGGGCAGGGGGTTAGACTAAATTACCTTTACAGGTCCCTTCCAACTCAAGCTATTCTATGATGCTTTAATTGTGTACTTTTCCAAGCTGCCTTTCTCATCTTCCACAGTGTCCACTATTTTTTTAAATAGATATACAGTCTCCAAACAATTACAAAAGACAAAAAAAAAAAGAGAGAGAGAGAAAGAGTGATCCACGGTGGGAAGACTAAGCTTTGTCTCAAGACTCTGAATTATGAGAAATAAAAGAACAGACTCTAAACCAAGTCTAGACAACGTATTCTCCTGCAAGCCATCTACCACTTCTTCCTCAAATGAAATTCCCCATTAGACTGAAAAAATAATAACAAACTTCCTAATAAAACCAAAAGCACCTAGTATTAAAAGCTTTGGTTTCTGCACATCAGGCTTGTGTGCTTCACCCATTCAATTCACAGTTCTTTGCAAACCCAGTAGTTGCATAGAAGAAGTCCATTCCTCTCTTGAAGACTAACTGTTCTTTCTATGCCTGCATTAAACTTATTGACTGTCGGTGACTGAAGCTGGTCAGAAAAATATCACAGAATCATAGAATGGCCTGAGATGGAAGGGACCCATAAGGATCATCAAAGTCCAACTCCTGTCCCTGCACAGTACAGCCCCAAAAATCTCACCAAGTGCCTGAGAGCATTGTCCAAACATGTGGAGGCCAAGGAATTGACCAGCAAAGGAGTGGTTGCTCTCCCCTGGAGAGCCAACCCTTGAAGGAGGCACACGGGTCATGGTGAGGAAACCCTCCTGCCCATGATTCTTTGCAGTTCTGTGTTAATGTTTGTACCCCATTTGTTTTCCCCCTGCCACTCTTCCAAGTTACATGTATCCCATTCATTACTTGTTTCTCCCTGCCCTTCCAGTTCCATATATAAATCCCTGTTTTCCCCTGTGAGACATGAGCTGCTGTCCCCGCCTTCCTTCACAGAGGACCCTGCCCTAATAAAGGCCTCCACTCTGTGGAACCTCTCACAATGCTCGAGTCTCTTTTCTCTGCATTGCTGCCACTGCCACCAGGCAAAGAGCTGAGATCACTCTACTGTGCCTGTGCCCCTGGGATGTCTTTATAAAGGCGTTTCCTCAGGAAGGTCACGGCAAGCCTGCCATCGACACCTACGTGGCACAAACTCTTCTTGAACTCTATCAGGCTTGTTGCTGTGAAACAAGCCTGAAAAACTTTTTCTAACACCTAACCTAAATCCCCCCTGATTCAGCTTCATGCCATTCCCTTGGCACTGTGTTTTTATTTAGAAAACTCTATTTTTTAAAAGGTAAGCTTTTTCACAGAAATTTAGTTGTAATTTTTTTTTAAAATATGGTTTCTTTGGATGGAGGAAGGATAGAATCTCAAGGTTTCCATTTCAACACCAAGATACTATCTGCTTGTCTCCCTGGTGGCACTATCCTTTCACTCTTGCATCTGCTATGTGATGTTTCTTGCTGTTTCATTAGCCTTTTTTCCAAAAATGTGTTACATTTTGCCACAGGCTGACTAACAACATTGAAAATATTCACTTGAGAACACACTTCTGGCAATACAAATGATAATGAAGGTTGGAAGTACACATTCATCTTCATGTGTATTAATTTTAATCCATTAAACTCCAGTTAAGAGTCAAGCAAAAGAACATGAAAGGTACCTGAGGTGCAAGCACTCAGTTCACTTCTCAAGCTTGCATTCCTCACTGCCTTACTCAGAGGCTGATTCTCAAATCAGAAAGTTATGGCTCTACCTTTCCATCCTGCAGATGCCTGCTGCAACCTCCATATCCAGACCTTGGCTGCCCCAGCCCTGCCGAATCTATTTACACACAATGAGGGTGGAACAGAGGATTAAGCTGTTCCACTGAAAATGTCCTCAGCCTTAGTGCTGGGCTCCTACCTCTCCTCTCCATTGCTAACCAGGGAAACAGGCTCCCCCAGCTCCTCCCTAAAGGGTCCAGTTTATTTGGTCCTTTGTCACCAAGGTGTGTAACTGGTGCCCTACAAATTGACACTCCAGCCTAAGAGAAGAGAAGGAGAATGGCAGGGTGAGGTGTTGAAAGGGTAGAAAACACTGGGATATTTTACTCTTGTCCCTCATTCTTCATCTGATTTTTATCTGCTTTGTTTTTGAATTAGTCATGATGGAGCCTGTTTTATTTACATGGCTCTTAAAATTCTTAGCATTATCACAGAAGCATAGAATGGTTTGGGTTGGAAGGCACCTTAAAACATCAGGTTTTGATGCCTGTGCCATGCACAAGGACAACTTTCACTAGATAGGTAGCTCAAAGCCCCATCTAATCTGGCCATGAACACACCCAATGGTAAGCCAATCCACAATTTCTCTGGGCAACCTGTTCCAGTGTTTCAAAAAAATTAGAGTGGTGAGAAGATCTGATGATGGAGGCACCATTACACAGATCCTTGCCACCGCCACCACAGCAACCTTGGCTCTTTGTTCCTCATACAATATGCAGTAGCAATTATTGTAACACAGTAAGCGTACAAAAAGGTGAAGCCAGGAAGTCCAAATCTCTCATTTTTTTCCAGGTCTATAAAGGTGCATTTGCCCACCCCCATTTTCCCCTTTATTTGGGGATTCATCCTCTAAGAATTCCCTAGTAACCACTACACTTTGACACATGCAGTAGAATAGCTGATAACAGTGAGGATACTGGAATATTCCTGCATATTTTTGTGTTAGAACTGCCTTTGTTCTCCTTTCCTTTATATCAAAATGTTCAGCAGTGAATGGAAACAGCTGCCCCATTCCTCACAGCTGCCTGTCTGACTTCAGCTGATGGGGCAGCTGGGCTCTAGGTTTACAGCTCTTAATAGGAGACTTGGAACAACTCCAAATTAAACTTTCTTCGTATCTAGTACTACTGAACAGAGTTTCATATCACAGGGATTCACATACAACATCTGAAGTTTAACTCTGAGGTAATCCAAACATATCTCAAAGAAAAAAGCATCTTGATGTTTTGTTTTGAATAATGCAGTCTTAATTTAGTTGTCTTTTGATGAACAAAATGCCTCACTGGGTGACAGGGAAAATAAGAATTCTTAAGAAGTTCTGTCTCAATTTCAATTTCCATGACATTTGTGTTATATACCTAAAATAGTTCAGTTTTTCAAATGTTTCAAGGGGAAGAATCTTTACACAGAGCTATTCCCTTCAGCTAGAGTTTGGGACATCCCAAGTAATGGGAAAGAACCTTCTACTTCATTAGAAACTTCTCCTACATTACTGATATTTTTAATGCCACTTACTTGCCCTCAGAGCTATAACTATTTATGCTGCCGTCAGTGGATTCTCGACTTGGCTGTCGAACCATACGACTTCTCATCTCTGCTGCCATTCCTGTTTCTGTACTTCTCTGTATTGTGCTCTTTAGCTTCTTGCTGCCAGCCTCTGAAAGCAGAGAAAAAGAAGCAACAGTTAGAATAACTTACAGCAAAGCTTTCCCTTGCAGTTTTCATCCAAGAATGGTGGTCTGACTTGGTCATTCCTATTTACTAACATAAAAAGACTATTCTGATTGAAGAAGCAATCTCTCTTCCTCAGTTACAAACGGGAAATGACTTCTGTTTAAAAGGCTGCAACCTCAAGATCTTCATTAGGGCAAACTGTTACAAATTAGATGTCTTGTTAATAGCCTTCACACAGCTGGAATGTAGACAGGTTGTGACACTGTCTATTAACCACATACTTGGTAATATGCCTCTAGACACCTTGCTAGGCTGAGTGACTGTAAAAGAAGATACAATTCTCACAGAAAATTTAAAAAAGGGGGAAAATCCTTTATGCATTCCACAGAAAAATGTTAAATACTAAGACACTTTGTATCAAAAATATAATAATGTATTTTGACTTGACAAAATCTTCTCATCACAAAATGTCTTCAAAGTAAACAGTGAACTTTACAGAATATATGATCTTAGCAGTTCTGAAACAGAAACAACTCTTGGGGAATTTGTTTGGGAAACCACAGAATAGTTAAGCTGGACAGGACCATAATGGAGCATCTGGTTCAACCTCCCTGCTTCCTAGAGCCCATTGCACAGGATTGTGTCCAAACAGTTCTTGAATATCTGCAGTGAGGAGACTCCACAACCTCTCTGGGCAGTCACACTCTAGGCACCGCAGGATTAGAAAGTAATATAAATATTTTGAAATTGTTTAAAGATTTTCATCCATCTGGTAAAACTTAGATCCCACGTCCTTTAAAATGCAATTTGATTTTCACCCAGAAGTTTTCATGTTTCCCTTGAGCAAGAAGAACTTCCAGTCCTTCACAGGTTACGCATTATGGCTGATCTAGCGTGAATTCTGCAGTCACATGGCAGAAATTAGTCTTCTAGATGATGATAGTTGTTCTCAATGATCCTAAAATTTCTTCCACCAAAGCCTCTATGTGATGCAATAACATGTGTTGTCTTCATCCTCATTGTCCTGTTGTTTTTTTTTAATTTAGTTCAAAATATATACCCAAAGTTCAATGGGTAACAAAGTTTCTCTCAGAAAGTAATAGATTTGACAAAGTTTCACACAAGTACATGCTGCAACATTCTTCTGCATTTTCCCCTTCATTTCAGCGCTCTTTTATTCACCCCTGGAAAGTGTGCAAGCATATTTTTCATGGTCTGCTCAGGGAAACAGATGAAAAACAAATATTTCTTCCATCTCAACCTGCTGTGGAGACTGAATTGCTCTGAAAATTTTTTCACCTTCCTGTTGGACATTGTTGATGTTTGAAATGGACAGATCTTGACAGATCTTATTCATCCCAATAAAACTTAAGGCTTTTGTAGCCTCCACACAGCCTTCCTATTCCCAGGGTGTTTAAACATGCTGTGGGTATCAGCTGGCCCTTGCTCTTTGGGTCTGCAGAGCTGGTGGAGGGCAAGGAGAAATCATACTATGGAGCTATCAAAGTAACCTCTCTGAAGCTCTCAGGGAAACAGCAAACCAGGCCAAAGTGAAAGAATTACTACATTGGGCTTAGAGGAGACATGCCCACAGTGAAAGGGGCTGAGGTTTCCCTCTTAAGCCTTTTGGACTAGGGTTTATCTACGGCCACTAAGGCACACCCAGATGCCTCTGTGCGGAAGAGATCAGCAACTTCCACAAATCCTTTCCCCCCTTCTGAGGCCGACAGCTCTGAGGTTTTCCTGTGGGCCACTACAGCTCATCCACATTGCCAGTCCTTGGTCAGCTGAAAACACATTAACCAGTGCTGCTAAATGTGAGGTAGAGTAGGGTAGCCAAGGTACACCAGGCTCCACTCTTACACAGGGCAGGTGGCTGTGGGAGGGATTTCCTGGAGCTTCAGTGACTCAGTATGTAGAAACTCAAATGAACTTTCTCTTTAAAAACTAAAGGTTTGTTCAGCATATCAATGCTGATAGGCGAGGTGAGCCTCAAAAATAACTCAAACAGCACCGAGGAAGTATAAACTACATACTGAGTTGTACTCCAAAGCAGGATTTTCACATTTTCTGTAGGTATGCATTTTCCACCCATATTGTTTTCTCAATCTCACTCTCTCTCTTTCTTGGCAGGACCCGTCTGAAAATGTGTCTGTTTCCATCTGCTCCTAAAAGCATTTGAGATTATGCAGTTTACCCCCTGCCTGCATTTCCAGAGCCAGCCAGATCAGGCAGCATGACCTGGAAGGTATAATAGAGTAGAGCCTGAAATGTGTTCAGCTGAATAGGGTTGTTTATGAGTATTCAGGGCACAGGAAAAGTAAATGAGGAGACTCTAGAGGTAGCTACAAGACCACCATGGTCTTGGCACAAATTGGTAAAGATATGTTGTTCTCAACCACCTGGATAACATGGTGGGTACTGAAATTTAGCAGTGAGAGCCAGGTTGTAGGGACAGAAATAATAGAAATAATCACTGTCATAGAAATAATCACTGTAAAAATATCAATTCACTAAATTAAAAAAATTAATATTTTAGCTTTGAGCCACAGTAGAGGTTGAAAATAGCAGATGGATTTTTTTTTTTCAAAGACTAATGTTACATTGTCATGGATAACATTGGTACTGCTGTTTGATTTGAAAAGCACAGACCCTGAAGTAGGAATCCTCATACATGGCCAAAACCTTGTCTTGCTGAGCTGCAAGTACCAGATAGTCTTTTTTCAAGTACTTTTCAGGTCACTGCTCTCTGTCTTACAGTCCCAGATTCTACTTCTTTCTCTTTTCTCATCAGCATTTTTACTTTTCAGGTTGAAGAATCAAAAGCATCCTTTTTGTGTTCCCTTATAATTGCTATTACTACACACAATATCTCCCAGGAAAATAGAGCCCTCCAATTTATTTACTTTTATAACATCAGTCTTAATATTCTGAAGTACAATCAGAAATATAACAGTAACCCAACAGAATGATGAAACACAAGAAGAGCTTTATGGCATAGAGAAAAATGCTTTTGCTCATTGATAAGGATCAAAATACTTGTTGCACAGGTTTTGGAAGTTTTAACCTTGGTCACTTATGCATCTTTTCATATTTTACATGATATAATACATTATTTTTCCAATTTTAACACAAAAAGTCAAGACATGGCTTATCTTGTTAGTCTGCTCCTCCAAACTTCTCAACAAAATCTAGTCTAGGGAGGGAGGGAGGTGCTTAGCATGCAGATGAGTTGGGAACTGCTTCTGTTTCTAAAGGTGTCTTGCTAAAGTGAACTCACTCTGGAATACAACTGCAATCCTGCCCAGACTGCACAATGAAATAAGGGATCCAAACAAATACCAGTGTTTTCCCTTCTATTGATAATACTTCTTTTAGAAAACTTCCACTTTCATCTTGTATTACTTTTAATCTAACAGCTCTGCATATTTCTTTGGAATGCTGTCCTTACATGATTAATGCAGGTTCATAAAATATTCAAGTTCAATTATCTATGCTATTGCATACTGAGATTTTCTGCTCTTGTCAGGGTGTTTATTGGAGAATGCTTGCTCCAAATCTTTATTAGTTTGATATGTACAATTAAATTTTCTAATACATTACAGTTATTTGCATGCACTGTGTAAATTACACTATATTCATTGTGCAGACTGAGGATGTCTCTATACTGAATATAATTTCAATGTAAAATTTACTCCAAATAGTCCATGTGCTTCTTGGCTGTGTCATTTGTGTAAGGATTTCTTCATGCAGGAATGCAGACTGATGTGCATAAATTACATGTAAACACCTGGCTTAACAGGTACAAGCTGGAGAAAAACTACTAAAAAACAATTGTGATGAATATTTTTGCAGATTTATTAATTGATTCCCAAAGCATCATAAAAGAGCCACCTGCAGCTACAAAATATACACAGCTTGTAAGCATTTTGCATTTTTCAGTCCTGCTATAACCTGCTGATGAGCGTGTGCAATGTGCTATTTCCATCTACTTATTATGAATATAGTCTATAGTGATTCCTGTTTGCTCTGATAAGAAACTGGCCCCTGATTTTGCTTTTCCCCGACAAAAGTAAGTTAACAAAGACCAAGACCTGAGTAACCAATCACAGGAAAAAGCAACTGTGGTCTACCTTATATCTGCACAAAATATCAAAGCATCTGATGTGTTCCAAATTTCTGTACATCCTAATCACTCTGAAGTCTAGGAGCCATTAACAGAATTATAGTGAGACGGTCAATGATATTATCTAGAGATTTAAGGTGACCTACTACAGATACCTCAAAGCTAGCTTTACATTCTAAATCTAAATCCAATTCAGAGAGGACGGTGCCAGACATTCCCCCCTCCCAGCCCCTCCCCACTCAGCAAAGGCATGGCTGCACAGGGCATCACCACTGGCCTGGCTTTTCCTCTGTGCTCCACATGGCACCTGAAGGCAGTTACTACATTTTGCTTTTGTTTCAGTTCAGGAAGTCTGAAATGACCAGAGGGGCTGCTGGAGCAAAGCTTTCATCCAAGGTGCCAAGGTACATATTACATGCCATGGGTCAAAGTTAGGGGACATACAAGAATGTGCAAGGACACAAGCTTGGCAGCTTAGTTAATAGGACAGTATTAGA
Source organism: Serinus canaria (assembly GCF_022539315.1). NCBI lineage: Eukaryota > Metazoa > Chordata > Aves > Passeriformes > Fringillidae > Serinus > Serinus canaria. Next base: position 83,542,370 of record NC_066316.1, read on the forward strand.
CACTACTGCAGGGCAGAAGGCAATCCTGACATGACCCTCTCTATGTGCTGCCTATGGGGAGAGGTGCCTTAAGTGAGCATTGCCCAGAATTGTACCTGAGGGCAACTAGTTGGTTAGCACCCAAAAAAGAAGCAAATTTACACACACACAGCACCCAAGTATGTGAAAATTCATGACTGGTTCAAAAGAACACACCAGAGAACAAACCATGCACCACTGCTAAATCTACTAATGAAAGGGATCATAAGTGTCATTGCAGGGCTCAAGGGCAATTTGTTTGCAGCATCAAGTACACTCTTGCATCCAAAAAAAGCCTAAAAGGACTACAGCTCCAAGGCAGCTCTGAGAGAAACCTGGCAGGACTGTGACCATATGGTTGGTTTGTACACTGACTGTGTGAGACACCAACAAGATTATGTCAACTGGAATAGCAAGGGTCAACCTCAAATATCTATAAAAAGAAAAGCCAAGGGGCATATTTGCTTCTGGACCTTTCTGATGTGTTAGTGACTTTAAAACTTCAAATTTAGCTGCTTGGAGACCTGCTTGGTTACAATTTCTGCAGCATCCCCCTCACTTTGCATGCAGTGCTTTTAAACAACAACATTGAAGAAGTGCCCCTTGGCTTATGGTCCTAAAACAGAGACATAAGAAAAACAATAACTAGCTCAAAGACCATTTGATTTTTTAAATGTGTATATCTCTCAGCAGTACTTTGATCACTAAGACTGAAAGTGATAGTGACTATGGACAGAAGATAAATAGTAAAAAAAAGACATCTAAATACAAATTTTAAAACCACAAGTTTCTAGACTTTATATCATGCAATATTCCCTTTACTTTCAATTCTGTGTATTGTGCAATGCTCTCCAGAATATAATGCTCTTTGTAAAAAGATGCGAAATGTTGCAGTAATTGTCTTTTAAGTGTTTCTTCCAAATAGCACACAAAATATTCAAAAAAGGAGAATGCTGTTGATATTCTGTTAGATACTGAGTTTTAAAATCCAAATATAAAACATCATATACTTCTTACCATTTCTATTTATTAAAACAAATCTACAAAAAAAACCTATACTAATATAAATTACAAAACCTTCTTGAAAGAATATTTACCTTTTCAGCTGGAGTAAGTCATTGATAAGAAATTTTATCAGAAGTTTGGAATAAAAGTTATCTCAAAACTGTATTTATAAACTCACAAACTCTTCTGGCAAACACCTTTCACTCCCAATATTTTCAGATAATACATAGAAGATAATGCAATTAGTCTCTAATATACACAATATATTTTTCTGACATATGTAGAGCAAAGGAACAATCACCAAAGGAGCAAAGCACCCATCCTAAGAAAAGGAAACTTCACTGAATTGATGTCAATGGTTGTATCAATGCTTTGATGGCATTTTGGACAATGTAGAGCAGAATCTCACCTTTGGACCGTATTTTTCACTGAAAATCAAACTTGCAGAGTCAGACTCTTAACAGTTTTAGATATCAAAGTAACTTATCCAACAACTCCTAGTGTCTTGCATGAAACAGAAGTAGCACTTTGAGAACAAGGAATAGTGCAAAGCATCAAAACAAAAGCAAACAAGAAGTGGAAAACCAGGCCCTTTTTTACTACCTGACAGTGGTCTCAAAACTTTTAGCTACTGCTTTTACAAATTGTATCTCCTTTAGATATCTTAGACATATTTACTGGAAAAAATAAAAAAGAAAAGTAGAAACAAGCATGTGTTTTATATGTTTATTCTGATACTTATTATTTTTTCATGTCAGGGAAGAAAACCTGTGTTTAACAGGACATATGTATCTTAAGGCAAAGCAAGGATGTTTGTTCAGAAAAAGATCAGTTATGGCTTCTGAAATTTGTGAAGATTAATTGCTTTGTCCACATACTTGCAGTGAGGAGAAATGAGCCACTGTCTGCCAGCCAAAATGAGGCAATCAAAGATGTTCTATAGCAATGAGTTTCTACTTCTGGGATTGTGCTAAGCATACTTTATACACATACAGAAATGAAAGCATCTTAAATATCTTCTTCACACATATGCAAAGAGCTATATAAAACCAAAATATGTCAGTGAAGCTGATAATAGGTACACATACCACGTTCTTCAACTCCTAAAGCCTATTTCAATAAAATTCAATTAGTAAAACAACAAACCCACGTTTCCAACAAACTATTTACTCTATAAACAGTTTATAAAATATCAAGTACTCACTTTCGCATATCCTCTTGTCTTTTTTTTATTAGATGGGAGGAGAATGCAAGACAGAGCAAAATAAGAAGCTCAAAAGAGCTGTTAGTACTTCAACAATAACATTTTTAATTTAAAACACTGCCTTATATTACAATATTATTTTAACCAGCCAAGCCCTCTCAGAGAACTGACATATAGTATAGAGATAACATTTCTCCAAGGCAAGGGTGCTGGGGCACAGCTTGCAGTTGATACAGCAGGGGAAAATGAAATGCAATGCAGAAAAAAAAAAAGAAGATTTTTCAGATAAATTAAACCAACATTTCCTTTCATTAGGAACTTATACATATTTAAGGACCTTGATGTCTTTTATGGGTTTAGGCAAACATTACAGTTTTAGTAAATTTGAGACTTTTTCACAATTATGAAGAGTTCAGTATTTATTATTAAAACATAACACGACATTGCGATTAATAAAATACAATATTTTACGAGATGATACCACCAGTATGGCCATTCAGAAGGCATCACTAATAAAGAAATTCGCTGTTACTATGCATCTTCAAAATATTTCCTGAGAACTATGTGCTGTACATGATGGCAGCCCAAAGTCTAATTATTTTAATAACCTCCAAAAATCTGTAAATTGAAACACTGTCAAAACCACTGGTGCTAAAGTAACTTCCAGTAAAAAATGTTACATGCCTTTTTGTACAGTTGAAAAGTTTTTGAATAACAGCTCAATCCTAATACAATTTCACAGCATACAAATCAGGAGACATTAAAGCTTCGGAGACAGTCCCTTCCTTTTCATCTCAGTTACCAACCAGGGAAAAGATCTGAAAATGCTTTACCTTTTCAGTAGTTGGACTCGCTCCGACTTCAACTTTCAAGCCCTCTAAGTTTTATTTTACCACTACCAGCAACTCCCAGGTGGATAATATCACATTTCCCTTTAAAAATGTTAATAACCTGCCTTTAAGAGATCATTTCTAATGTATCAGATCAACATCGTACCACACCGACTCCAGTTTTTCTTTAGTGACTGTAGCACTGCAAAGTTGTAACTCCAGACTACCATACATTGCTAAAGCAAGACTCATGAACAGGCTCTCCATGTTAAAACACAGAAAATACAATCTTACCTTTGGTTTAAGCAAAATGAAGCATTGGCTATGATATAATCCTTAGCAAGCAGCCAGCACCTAAAGCAGCTTCACCTTTGTTTAAATAACTTGTGCGGTTTCTGGGTAGAATAAATGCTTGGGGTCCTGGCGTTGCCTCTCCCTCCTTATCCTGCAACCACTTGGCACTGCAGCACTGCGAGGAATGATCAAGTTGCTTCACTCACAAGTTCCTTTTACAACTGTGATTACATTACAGGGCCTTGCAGTGAAAAAAGGACTGAACTACCTGCCAGCTAGCACTTGGTAATATATTGCTGAAAGGTTAAAAAATTCAGTCAGCAGGGCATTTTCCAGTTATGTGCAAGCAGAGAAGAGCACAAAATATTCTTAGCAACCTTGGTCAATGGTCATGCATTTTTTTAATGCTGCTGGTCAAAATTTGAGGAGGAGTCAGATAAATTCAGAATCACATTTCTCTGTCCTGGTGATTTTGACTAATTTTGCATGAATTTGGTACAAAACCACCTGAAACACTGCAAACCTGAGAAAACATCAAATTAGCATTAAATTCTAAGTTACAGTTATGCAGCAGAAAAGTCTAAATGATGTTACTGTTTTAGAGGGACTTCAGCACAGCAGAGTTAAAAAAGTTTCACCGCCTCTGAAATACCCATGTGCACTCTGAGAACAGAACTTCATTTTTTAATTGCTCCTTTCATCTTTAAACTTCCTTTTGAGGAAATAGACTTTGCAATATTTTTTCTATGTCAAATTTTTCCGTTTCTCTGATACTCTATTCTGAAAATGTATTATACTTTCATTTTGCAATTGGTTAAGAATCAATTAACTTAACACACCTTTATCAATTGGCATTTGAAATTGTAGGGACCAATGTGCCTTCTCAGGGTGATTAGAGCCAGAAAGGAAAAAGGAAATTACTCGGCATTTGTCAAGCCAAAAGAAGAGAATTATTTCAAACAGAATTATAATGAAGAAAAAAAATTAAAATGTGCACAACACAGCTCTGCAGATCTTCAAGTTATGGTTATTTCAAGTATAATAAAATAATTAAGGAGAAAAATGCCATGAATTAAACTGTTAATTTCAGCTAGTAAACACGTAACAGGATTTAAGATTCCAAATACTGTAGAGGTGACAAATTCAAAACTCCTCTCCATTAGTGATGCAGTATATCTCACATCCCTCCTATGCAGAAATGTCCATGTATTTTCTTTGCTTAGGCACAGATTTCATTGCTTAGGCATAGATTTCCTATTTAGTGCAATAGTTGAAGTTATCTTCTTAATAATTTTAGAAACAATACTTAGAAGGTGATATTGTCTTTTTGAAAAATATATAGCTATATGGTATGTAATTCTCTCATGATGTGTGTTAAATTAAAAAAAAACAAACAACTAAAACATGATTAAATGGAAAGATTTATCTCAATACAATAACATGGTAGGAATGAAATGCTGATCTTGGGAGCTGCTAATGTGTGCATGTCAGTTTTCCAAAACCTGTCTTCAGCCTGCACCTGGCAAAGGCTCCAGGACCTGCCTGCCACCTTGAGCAGTTTTACACAAAGCTCTTGTGTCAATTGTACAGAAGTTCCCTCCCACACAGGTTCTTGCTTAGGGAAACCCCACAGAGGTTTAAAGTTGAAATAAAAAACACACAGAGGGAAAGCTCCATGACTCTATAGCCTCTCAGAAAGCTCCTTGGGTCACAGCCTTTCCTCCTTTATGCTTCTTCTCCTAATCCCAGGAAAAATCATTCCAAATATTTCTTATTTGTAGGGCCAAACCCCTTTTCCAGGATTAAAACTGTTTGACTTACATTTCTGGATGTGTAACACAAAGGCTGATCAAAAACTTGGCTTGTTCTTCCACCACTGAATCCTGAAATATTAAACTCTCGACAAAGTAAATTTTTCTTGGTAACCTCCAAAGTACCACACCTCAAATAAACTTTCATTTAAACTTTCTACAAATTTAGATAAAATTTTGCATGTTGTTTTTGCAACCTTGTTTGCACTGCTGTCCCTTGTACCACCATCAGTGATCCCACTGAAGTTTCAGCTATATAACCATGGTTTTTTTCAGCCAAAGTACCTGTGCTCATGCTTTACCTTTGAATTTCTTTTAAAATGTAACTACCTGAAGTTCCAAGCCAGCTAGGTTGTGAAGATGTGCAGACAATACCTCTCACCTCTGAGATCAGCCCAGGGAATAACTCCCAGAAAGGAGGCTGAAAACTCAGGAGATGCTCTTTCTTTTGATCAACTAGAGTCCAAATCCAGTTGACAGTGGTCCTGGTGCAAAAATTTATCTGTTGAAACAGCTTTTTATTCATTGTAGTAGTTGAGACAGGTAAGTAGTGAGCGAGACAGTCACTTAATGTTTCCATTTCCAAAGAGCTTTTTGTGGCATTACGCTCAGTCTGGTTTGCATTAGTTACAGCCATCTGTGGGTAAAAACATCTACGCCTTGGGCAGCAGATCTGTGCTAGATAAACACTGCATAACTCTAAGATATAATTGTTCCCTTTGTGTTTATATTATTGGAAGTGGACAACTGCACACAAAGACCTGCTTCAGAGACAAATCGTTCAGCCAAACCTCCCAAATGAATGCTCCAGCATAACTCTGCTATGAAATCCTAAGGTTTGCATCCAAAATTGCTGGTTTGTGTTCATTATCAAATACACTCTGAGAAAAACACTACTGACAAGATATAAAAGTTCAGCTGTGCCACAGACAGAGACCAGCACAAAAACCTGTCATCAGTATTGCTTTGATATCTGGGCAAGGTAGGGAGCAGTGTGAGACAGCAGGATTTTCTGTAACACCTTGCATTTTGCCATCAAAGACAATTACAGGTTATTTTTGCAGTCCCTATGGCTGTTCATTTCTCATTTCTCTAGCTCTCCTCTCTTGGTTACAAACCTTGCTTAGCAAGGAAGCACTTGCCTTTCTCAAAGGAGAACCAGATGAGACAACAGTCAACAGACATGAGGCAAAAAGCACATGAATTCAGAAAGAGTTGTTCTGGTATTTCCCTGGTAAATGCCACTTTTTTTTACAACAAAGCAAGATTTTTTATTGTTTTATAATAGATTTATCCTATAAATAATCTGTTACAAACATGATAAAAAGCTAAGAGAAATATAAGCACATGGGAGAATTAGCCATATATATAATAAAATATTTGAGAGTATCTAAATTACAGCCAATAAATAACAGCAGAGAGTGAGCATTTACAAAATTTTAAAGCCCTTTCAAACACAAGGCAGAATGAGATGGGGAAAAAAAATATTGGTGCTAATGCAGCCTATCTCTACAGAAAAAACCCTGATTCCCTCCCAAACTTCTAGATATTTCTGAAGTGAAAGCACTTCCAGACTGCTGTGCCAACTAAAACAGAACATTATATGAAAGGCATATTTTAACGCAACTGTGCATGAATACCAGTAAGTTTAAGGATCAAAGGCTTCACTTGTCTTGAACTAATACAATATCCAGAAATGTTGTTCCATGTATGCTAATAACAAAAATACAATACAAAGCTAATTTCACTTCTTCTGAACTAATTTCACTACTTCTGAACTATTTAACAGGCCATTTTCTTCCCTGTATATTACTCAAAAGCAGATGCTATGATTGAGCATTAAATTTTCCTGCTGTATTGATATTGAGGGCACAAACAAACCTATCACAGCTGAAGAAATAACAACCATTTAATGATAAACTGGAAAATAAAACTTGCACATCAGCATCGGCACCAAAGAAAATGAGAAAGGACAGCAGAAAATTGCACAGCTCTGTACAAAGGGAAATTTTCAAATCCGCATCATAACAATAAACATCTGCAATAATCTATCAGCCAGTATGAAGCACAGATTTCGAATTCTGAATTTACTTTCAGATAGCAGAGAAAAAGATGGCTCCCCAGAGTACACAGCACAAAATCAAAATATAATTAACAAACCTTATTTTCATGGTTCTAGACTTTCTATTGGTTAAACAGAAACCTGCCTTTTACAGAAACTTTAGACTCTATTACTCAAGCCAAGTAGTGCTACATCTTTCCAGGGATTTCCATATATATTAGCTCATGGATGAAGATCATAAAATACAAAATAAAACAAACTTGCCTTTCATAGCAGGATTACACCATAGGGCTTGAATCTTGCAGAGCTAATGGTTTGAAGGTCAGGCTCTTTGAAACAGATGCACTAATCTCTTATTATCTCTATTACACAAATTATTTCAGATAGTATTTTTTCTTGGAGCTGAGAGATAAACCTCTATTTGCTGCTTAGGATTATTGTGGTCATTAATGAGAGTAGTTCTTTTTGGGTGTGTTTTAAGTGTGAGAGGGTGGCTGCTATTAAGTACAGGTTGGTATAAAAATAGCAATGGCCAAATAAATAGCAGGGAAAAGTAAGACACATAAATTCCACACAGGTAAGATGCTGTCAAAATAAGGATTAAACATTATATATTCACAGAAAAAAATAATTCCTATGTACACAATAAATCAAAATCACATAAGGTAAAATCTAAGATCAGAAAACTGTCTTGCTTTATTATTAGGAAATACTATTTAAGGAAACATGCTGTTTTGTTGTTATACTCTCTATAAAAGGTCAGACTTTAAAAACTCCATGGGTACAACAGAATCTAATGCGACAGAAGATTTGAGATAAAAGAACTAATAAAAAGTGCATACAGCCTGGCTTGTTTATATAAAGCTGGTATTACTACCTTCCTAAGTAAGGTCTGATTGGACATAACACAATTATCTAACTGGTAGCTAACTTCCAATAAAATAACAATGAAATATGACATCAAGAGCATGCGAATATCAAAAAACAGAAATTTTGTGAAGCTCCTTGACATATTAAAAGAAATAGCTACTGCCAGAATAAGAACAATGTACAAGTGAGTTTGAATAAACTTAAATATCATACATAGATATTTTAATAACTATTTTCCAGTCTTTATATCACCATAATTATATGTTATTAAACATACCATCTTAAGGCTATGAAAAATATCAAAACTAGTATGTCAGGTATTAGAAAAATAATATTTTGGAAAAAGAGTCTGTAATAACAAGATTTACCTTATCTGTTAGTGACATAGCACCAAAGATATGTAATGAACACAATCTACACTTCTTTTGAAATGAGTTTTAATCTGCAATTCAGTGGTAACAGAAGCCAATGTAACTGAAGCTAAAATTTTTTTTACTTAATAATCCTTTCATACAATTTGCCTGATTGCATACTCTCTTCAAAATAATATTTTATTTGTGATATCTCCTGTCTTCCTCAGCTTCTAATATATGTATTTAATTTTTAACAAGAACATATTCTAGTGGAAAATTGAAAGCATCTCTCTCAAGTCAAGATCTTCCAATATATAGTCAGAAAAATTATTTAAAAAAATTATGGTTTTTTCCATTGAAATGTTGAAGTAAAATAAATTTTTCTAACTCTTACCCAGTGGTGGTCTTCTCTGAAGACTGCACTATGTTTAATGCCACGTTGGGAAAGAGGAAGATGCCCAATGAAGACCAAAACTTTTTCAAAGGCCTTAACTTTTCTATACATTTTTCTGTCATCCTCAGAGGAACTTTGGTCTACACAGGGTCACTGACTATATCAAACTAAATATAAAAGCATGGGTTATTTAGGACATCTGAAGTGCACTGTGTTGTTAAGTATTTTCTTTTCCCCTACATCCAGAAGAAGTTTTTTGTCTTACATATTCACAAAAACATGCAAAATGTTTACCAAGTCCAAGTTCATCATGTGTAGATCTCCATGGGCTATTCCCCAGGAAGCATACATAGGACTGGACCTCATCATCATGAGGATACTTAATACATCATGTTTGAAGAAAATTCCAATACTTTGTACTGTGGCATTATTTATTTCAACAGTGAGGAAAATAAAACACTTTAGAAACCAAAATTAACTTGCCTATTAACTCCTGTTCCAGAACAATGCTGCCTGAAAATTTGAAATATTTGCTACTAGGATATGATTTATATTAAAAAGTCATATGCTTTTAATACAACTCTCAATTTGTGACTTTATATTATGTTCTGTTCTATTCATCCCAACAACACAATGATAAATAAAGCACCAACCCAGAATTGTGGTGAAATTCTGGTTTGCTTTTCTTCAGAATTACAAAGGGTAGAAGAACATCTTGTATACACTTAAGTGATCTCTTATCATAGCACCTTCCTATTCAGCAAGGCAGTTAACCACAGTATTTTCAGGTATTTTTTTAAGGATTATTTTGACAGTGATCATTCTTATTTTGGTAAAAAAAGCTAGCAATTGTAATGAAAACATCTTGTTACAGAGAGTCCAGCACTGTGCCATGAAGTAGGATAGCAGATGTCACCATGCTATTATGTTCTAAAGTACAAAACATGAGCTGAAAGAACAGTCAAAAGGATGTTAGTATAAACATACACATTTGCAAGGCAACCCAGTGATGGATGAATCTGTTTTAATTTGATTAATGACCTGTTCACATATCCTATGCATTTCTTCATAGTCTTGGGAGTCTTCTTACAGTCAGGTCCTGACTCAGCTTGTGATCAACATTCCTTCTATAATATCACTAAAAAACATCAACTAATCAGGTACCGCTACTTGCTCATTTAGCTAACTGAATACTGCAGGGACTGATCTGTGGTGTTTACCATTAAAGCAATTAACCTCTAAAGAGTAATTCATTAAAATTCCCCAAGCAGAAACATTCTTACTGGGAGGACACAAGAAATGAAGACATGAAGCCGGCCCACATTATACCCCAGCAGCACAGAGCTGAGTCCTACTTTAGCATACTTGGGCATCAAACATTATATTGCTTTCAGACACAGATCCCAATTTCAAGAAAGCTAACACTGTCCTGGTTTATATTGTAAACATTATTAACCATGTTTAATATGTAACTGATATAAAGATGGGTTTTAAAGTATGAAAATTTAATGTCCCACAGGTTCTTTCCTTAAAACAATGTCCCTGTTAAAGATTACACACAAGTGCTTGCACACATACACACACACTATGTTACTGTCAAACAGTTGCAAATATCTTTTAATCTCACAGTTAAAGTTGTAAGCTTTTTAGGAAGTCTTGGCTCTTCTGCAGACTGTGGGGTTTTCAGTGGATCACTTGCAGTCCTGAAGTTTGCTCCTCAATAAAATGGGACGATGGCACTTACTGTTCCTTTGTAAAATACTTTAAGGTTTACGGCTCCCAACAATGCAAAGAACAAAGAACCATCACAACTACTAAAGAGGTCTGACATGAACTATAAAATTCATAACATAAATTAAGAGCACATAAAATAAATTGCACTACAAAGTCCGACAGTACATATTTAAATAGCAGCCATAGCAGTTCTTGCTCCAATTGGGATTGCAAAATGACTGCTATACTCCTACTACAACTCTAAGAGAACAGAAAATTTTGAACAACAGAAAAAAAATCTGCAAAACATCATCTCTTTACTCTACAGAACAGTCTTATTGGGCTGCTAAATTCTTAAGCCTTGAAATCAATGGGATTTTTAAGCATCAAACTCCCAAGACAATTGATTTGTTAAAAATAAGCATAGCCCACCAACAAAGAGACCATTTTTATGCATAAAGAGTAACTACCTGTGCAGCTAACATGTTGACTGGCATGCCTGTGGGAAGCTCTTTTAGTGGAAAAAGAATGTTACAATGCAAAGCATCAATTTTCACTTCTCAGTTTTGCAACTTCATTTCATACATAGTTCTTTTAACAAAAATTGATGATCCTACTTCTCTATGGCATATGGCTTCTGTCATAATTACTGTCAATAATGTAGTCATGGGCACCACATGAACACAGATAGAGAGCAAAACATGAGAAGAAAGTCAGGAGATGTCACATCTGTCACCCTAAATTTATACCATAGAATCACAGAACTGTTAGGGTTGGAAGGTACCTCTGGAGATCATACAGACAAAACCCCCTGTCATGGCAGGGTCACCTAGAGCAGGTGACACAGAAACACCTCCAGGTGGGTTTTGAATGCACCCAGAGAGGGAGACTCCACAACCTCCCCAGGCAGCCTGTTCAGTGCTCTGCCACCCTCAATGTAAACAAGTTCTTCCTCATGCTGAGGTGGGACTCTTGATGTTTTAGTTTATGGCTGTTACTCCTTGCTTGACACCCATCTTTGAGATATTCATATACATTGATGAGATTCCATCTCAGTCTCCTCCGTCATTCAGCCTCCCTCATGGGATCAACCATCCAATCCAGCTGGACATTTGATTTGCCTTCCTGTTTCTCTTCCTCACTTTTAACTCAACTAAACTTCATGCTGTCCAAATATTGTTTGCTCTTTTAGCAACAGACTATTTGCAACTATAAGCAAAAAGTAATATTTAAACAATACTAAGAAGCATAGAACTGGCAAAAGCATTGGCACACAACCCCCAGGTAAGACTAAGAGAACATATTTACTGCTCAGTGTACCAGCACCAGGCACAGGGCAGCACTGGGAGAGTGACAGCACATTGCAGCTTGCTGTGCTCCCCAGTTGTCCTGTCAAGATTAAGAGCATTGTATTATTGTATTATTGTATTCCCAGCATGCAAAAACTGGCAGTTCCATAGCCTAGAAAGAAGTAATTTATTAATGGTACACAAAGAAAATAATTATTAAAGTACTTATACATACATCATAAATATTGTATCACAGGTGCTGTTATTACATGTTCTACTTGACTGATAACAATGTATGAAAGGCTTGGATCATGACAGCTGTGCTGAGAGCACAACTAATTCAAAGTACAATAAATTTACAACTCACTGTGTCACTTTCATCTACACATTTCCATCTATTCTGTTTTTGTTTTGACTGGAAAGATTCATAGCAATTACATAGGATTAGTGTTAATGATGACATTTCCTCATCAAAAGAGGTAGGATACTGAAGGAGATCACCAGACATTTGATCACATTTAAAACAATTAACCAATGGGCTTCTTAAAGATTTTTCACCACTTATGAGGCTGACAATCTCACCTTTTTTAAACATATTAATGGTTCCTTTCGTGCAAACAATTAATCCAAAATATGACATGGACACACACATAACTGTGCCTCTTGATTAGCATTCACACAGAGCCTTGCATTCACACAGAATCTTAGAAAGCTGACTTGACACCTTATGGATGCTGAGCAATCAGCAGAGCATATGAGAGAAACCACTTATGAGGGTAGAGCCTTACAGCATCTCAACAAAATTTACAAAAGTAGAATCAGAAATCTTAAGACAGTTGTACCTATGGAAAATAGGTGTGCCAAAGGCAATCCTGCATTTGTAATTTGAACTTAGCTATCACTCAGCTATCACCCATCAGGTTCAAGCCTGGTGCTCTGACTCAGTTTGCTTACTGCATGTAGAGCTGCAAGAACAAGAATGTGGCTACTTTGTGTAGCCCAGAGGTGGTTAAGTAAGACCTCCTCTATCCAAGCACCTCTGTCCTCTGCCTCTCCTCCATGCAAGACAGGCAAGAGAAAACCTGGCAGGATTCAGCCACAGGACATGAAGGATTGAGGCAGCTGAAAGCCCTTGTTTCTGAGGGGGACCAAGGAAAGGGCTGGGAGCAGAAATAAAGGGGTCTGGTCACTGGCCAGGTAAGACTCAGCTGACTAAATTTCAAGTGTTTATAGTGTTGCACTGGAGCTAGTCATGTCAGACTCCTTTTAGAACATATACAGAAAACCAGACATTTTAGGGGGCACTTAGTTTTTACTATTTTAGACATTTACTTGAGGATGGTTAAACCATGCATTGAAGTGAACATTTCTTTCTGCTGCCTAGAAAGCAAGCAAAGTGACGAAGGGATGAACTGACAGCTACGTTGTGTACACCTATACTTGTTTGGACTACTCCCACCCTTTCTGACTGCAGTTCCTGGTCCATTTCTTTGAAAAACAGTACCTTTCTAGTTGTCAAGGTCAGGGTTCATGTCCTATATCCCACAATCCCTCTCCAGCTCCTGAAGTACAGCTGTACCATGTAGGTCTATTGAGAAAAACACAATCTGAGAGAGATGGACTCATAGGAATCCTTGAAGAGCTGAGCAGTGGGAATCACTGGCTGGAAGATTTGTGCTCAAGTCTTTCTAGATGCAACCTTGGATTTTTTGTTTTTTTAATTAAAAATTAATTTTTTAAAATTAAACAATACATTATTTCAAATATTCAGTCACCAGCATTTGCACAGAAAGATTTGTCTCTGGACCACAAAGGCTAGGACTGGAGAGGGGCTTTTTGCCCTTTACAGAGTGTCCCCTGGCCCAAATCACTTAAATGGCATTGTGGTAGCATGCTACAATCTAAAGATGATTTCTAGGAAAAGTCATTCTCCTGAGATTTTGGCCATGGGCAAACTTTGGACCAGAAACTACCGTGAAGCAGATTGGGAGAGTGTGCACCTTGGCTAAAAAGGGATCCCATAAAATTTCTTGACATTGTTCCCAAGCTGGCTATAAACATAGCTATCTCCATGAAGCAGAGTATAGGGTAAAGGCCTATATGCAGCCATGGAGTATAAAAATACTTCTTGTGAAAGAATAAATCCAACTGTATTTGCAATTATGTAAATGCTGTCAAAGAAAACTGTAAACAGCTACTCATACTCATCACAGTTTCTCCACCACCTTTCTCAGTAACTTTTTCTCCTGGATTCCCCAGTCAGTGACAAAGGTTCAACTCTTATGAACTAATTCCTGATCTGTGACTATAATCCCTGCATAAATATATTAAAGTTGCCTGTTCCAGCACATGCTAGAGATGATAGCTCTCTTGCTGGGATATGTAGCCAGAGCTGTGAGTTTTTCAACATCCGAGGAAAAGCAAGCACAATATCAATGCAACTCAGTTTTTCCAAACGCAGCTCTTGGCGTGGTTGTGCCTCACAAGGACCATTACTGAGACTCTGGAGACAGGGTTTGGTTTCTAGATTGGATCCTGTGTGTGACCTTTCTGAAGTGACGACCCCTTGGCAGTGCAGTGGAGTATCTCTACCTAGGCAGAAGAATCTGGTCCCTAACATGGTACGCCTCTAAGTTAAAGACAACTGATTCCCTCAAAATGTTTTCCTGGTGAATTATTTATTTTCCAGCAAAAAATACTACCTCAATGGAGAACATTAATTATGCAGAAAGCAAATCAACCCTACCAGTATAAAACCTGGAGGTTTTTTCTATGCCCCTTGAACATCTTTCCCAGTTAATGTTTGGAGTCCAGACTGAAGAAAGCAGATGAGTCTTGTCAAAGAAATCTCCTCACCCTGTCCTGACCATGAACTCTAGAAAAATGCTGTTCAGACACAAGATCATTAGTAGAATAACTTTTAAAGACAGAGTAATGGGTCAAACTTATCTACTTTTATACTTAAATTCTAGGTCACATCTATTGCTAATTAATTCAGTGTTAAAGTCTGGCTATGCTCTGAGAACACTTTACACCATCATATCTAATCAAAAGGTAGAACTATAAATAAAGCCACCAAGAGCCATGTGAAAGCAAAAGTAATGAAAACAGCAACCCTGATATTCCTGCCTGGAAGAGATTTGGATATTTTAACATGCTCTGTAAACAGGAAATCCATTTGCACGCACCTGTGTTAAGATAACTTGTCAGTCTGACAAGTTCTGTTCTGAAATCAGAGAAGTCATCACAAATAAGTGTATTCCCAAGATACTGATTCTTTTCCCAAAGACACAAAATCCACTATTAACACACCACCACTACCACCACCACACCCCCAGACTTTTAGTAGTGTTTCACACTGATACTTTCCAAGCACCACACAAAATCAAAGGTACCTAGTTAACCCAAGCTTCAAAGGCAGGAACTGTTTTGGACACCCACCCTATCTTATCTAGCCATGAAACTTCTGTGCTTCACAGATCACAGAATTAAAGCAGAAGGACAACTGCCTCCTGTGGGCTTAGCACTGACCTGGCTCAACCTGAAGCAGAGCCAAGCTTCCATCACACAGAGAATTTCTGCCAGGACAGCCAGACATCTAGAGCTTCCAAGAATTAAAACATCTCATTTCTAAGATTCCTGGTAAAGTGAACCTTTTGAAGTGATTAGACACCAGAAACTGAATTTTTGCAATATGAAAAATGGCTGTATGGGTAAATGAAGTAAACTATATGTGAGTGGTTGTCTGTGAGCATCAAGTATGTCTATAAATATTGAGTAATTTCAAAGCAATTCTCACCTAATGAAAATGGTAAAAATATGCCACAGTTGCTAAAAAAAAAAATTTGTACTTTGACACTATGCCAGTTGTAGAGATCCCATCATCTCTGACTTCCTGGGATTGTTTTTTTTCTTTGTCTTTTCTTGGCAATTTGAAGAAAATTTAACATGCAATAAACTGGCTAAAATGGAGTGGTCAAAAATCACTCAAAATTTAATTTTAATACTTTAAATACTGGTACATGTACAAAGTAAAAGACAACATAAAAATAAAAGGATCTATTCAAAAATGAACCTGTAAAATTCTCACTAGATTCTGACTGATTTGCTGAGAAAGCAATCACTTCTGGTATGTTTTGGTGAAAGCCATTCACAAGCACTGGAGCAGATGTTTCCAGGGGACAAAAGCCACTGCACACCAGCCCTGTTTATGCATGAAGTGCAAGCAGATGCCACTGAAGAGCCGAGCTGTGTACTGAAGAAGAAGAAGAAACTAATTGGGTGCCTCAATTCCCCTTTTCCCTTCTCTTTGTGTGTCACACTGGTTGTTAGGAAGCAAGCTGGGACAAGCAAGTAATATGAGGTGCTTGTTTTCATCTCTTCTATCTCTGTTCTATTTTAAGACTTGTCAAATTGGTTATTACTTATGTTAATTTAATTTATATGCCATCTAGGGTATGAAGAGTACTCTGGGTAATAAAAGTTATACAATCAGAGATCTAATTCCTTTGTCACACAGTTTACATTAAACTGCTGCTCCTTCTCTTCTTGGAAACAAAGTCAACATTGGACTGGCCAGTAGCCCTGGGGAGCAGAAACACTGCCTGACTGATGCCTGTGGGTCCAAGGCCAGTGCCTGTCCCTGTTTATCATCTGGCACTCGTGTCCTGCATGGCTGCTGTTACCTGGTTCTCAGCCAGCTGAACCCAACCTCCCTTCCTGATAGCTGAAAAGTACTGGAGAAGGGAGTTGCTTTTAAGAGTGTGCCTCAGGTGTGCTCAGACTCTTTCCTATCCATATGCAAAGTTCCTGATGTAGAGTCTATGTACCAAGAGGGCTCTGCAAAGCTGGGTGAAAGTTTTTAGCTGAAATATTTTAAAGAATAAAAAAGATTCAGCAACACTGAAATGTTTTGTGAACTGATACCTGCTCTGGCACTGGTAGCATTTTATTTAAAACTGTCACTCATATTTATTCATATTTTAGGAAATACTCAAACTAAATTTTGTCCTTTCAAGATTGAATCATAAAATTTTAGACTGGAAATAATTTTTTATCTACCTTTATAGCTTGAATTTTTTTTAATTTATATGAATATTTTTTCCATAACTTTACTGAGTTCTGCATATTTCTTACTTAGGATACAGAATTTGGAGTATCTAAGGGCCATTAGCTGTATTGCAGACTTATATATGTATACAGCTTTTTTAATAAATACACTAACACAATCAGCTGCAGTAAAATCAGCAAGCTTTATTAATATTATTATCATCATCATTATCATTATTTTCCTTGAAAACCTCTCATAAACAACAGTTTTTTTGTCCTAGGTTAGGTTTATTGCATTTTATTTAGATTCTGTTGCTAATAGCTCTATTCCTAGCCAAAAAAATTTACTGAAAAAACTCTCAAAGCTTATCTTCCCACTCACATGTATAAGTCCTAATAAGATTGAAATAATACCTCTAAATCAAATACTTCTTTAGATTCAGTAAATGAACATTTTTTAAACTCAGCCTACCAATATCTTATCCTCAAAAGCATGATTTTTAAAAATGTTCTATAAATGAAACAAAAACAAGCCCCCAAAGAACCACAACCCCCCCCCCAAAAGCCATACAAACAACAACAACAACAAAAAAACCCACCAGAAACCCAACCCAAACCCAAAAAACTTAAAAGGTTTTTTACAAAGTCAGTTTTGTTTTCTAAAATTTACCAAACTACATAACTTCTTGGCCCTACTGGATTTAGATATGATAACTGTATCTGAAATATTGTGTTGAACAGGCTATCTAAATTAAAAAAAAAAAAAGAATCAAGGTTTGTGTTAGATAAGAAAAGGGCTGCTTCTGAAAGGTAAAAAAAAATAAAAATAAATCAGGTCTATCAAAATTAAGCTTAGTCATCTGACTCTAAACAAAGAAGGCTTTGTTCTTCCATGAGAAAGGAGTGAATTCCTGTGCCACAGAGGAAGAACATTATTCCTCTGAATGACTACAGGTACTCTAAAATTCTCCCAGTTCCAGAACACAGTCTGTGCATCTAATCAGGCAAGAAGCATATGAAAAGTAATAAAATACAAGTTTTAGACTGACATTCTCTTAGAGAGAGGCACTTACACAGAAATTTTTAATGTGAAGAGAGTACAATTTTCTTCCCTTTTGGTAGTCCTTTGGCACCACTCTGTTTCCTTTTTCTGTCATAATTTTGGTATTATTTCAACTCTGTGTTTATACTTGCACAAAGTAAAGCTTGTGAACATAGTGTGAATCAGATAAGAAATCAAATAAAAATCTTCTTTAAACAGAGCTCAGTTAAATATAGTCAGAACTCTAAGTAGGCCTTTTTCTAAGGCCTTTCATAAGAAAATACAATGTAAACATAGCAGTGAAGCTACACTTATTAAATACATTTGGCATATTTTGAAATTATACAAGACATGCATGACAGTTCAGGCATAATAAAGATTATACTTTTGGAAAGATATACATTTTCCTAAACCCCATAATACTTACATATTGGATATAGCCCTAAGAACAGTTATTGCTGCAGTTATATCTGTATTTAAAAATCTAGGGAGAAGTTGCAAATGCAAAAGCAGAGCAATACTTTTGAGTACAAGTCAGGCAACTGCATAATAGGAGAAAAAGTCACAATTTGCATTTCAGGAAAGAGGAAAAGAACCACATGTAGCACTAATTCAACAGAGCAGTGGAACTTTGAAAATACTAGCCCTTATTAGGAAATCTTTTGGAAGATGAGTAACTGGAACTGAGCTGTGTTTCTATTAAGGGTAGTGAATTCCTCAGCAAGACGGCAACAGTAAATAAAAGAGAACATGCTTACATTCACTCAAGAGCTTCAAAGAACTGAGTATCATTACTAGAAAAAAGAGTTCCTCTTATGAAAAGAATCAGGTATTTTTCTTTTTTTTCCAATATTCTTCATCTGTTTGCTCATTGCCCTCCCCTTCTTCCCCACCCCTTGCTGCAGAAATATTTGGGTGCAGGAGCAGCTCAGAGTTTTCCTGGGACCAGGGTTGCTCTTTCCTGTTGGGTGTCAGGTGCAGAGCCCAGATCCTGTCACCATCCCCAAAGCACTATGACCATCCCTAAGACTTTTTTAGATTGGCTGAAAAGATAAATCCTTCTACATGTCAATCTCCCTACATTCTTTTTTTTGTGCAACAGAGCCTTTATAGATCATCACAACTATGCAGAGCAAACTCTAAGGGGCTGCTCTGGCAAAAAAACCAACCCAGATAGGAAGACTGTCACAGAGATAATACTGAACAGACAAGCAAGGCTAATGAGGGAGCTGCAGGACAGACCACCACAATTCTGCTAGGCTGCTGAAATTTACTTTTCAAGAACACACAGTCTAAAGTTAGGAAAAAGATTTTGAAACCTTACAGACTTAAGATAATGAAACAGAGATAGCTGTAGGTAAGGAAGCTCATGTGTAAATATGAAGCATTCTTGCAGAGATCAATGCCCAGCACAAGCAGATACTTGGAAATCCTCCTCTAAGAAAACAGAGAGCAACATGTGATTTACAGTAGAGCAGGTTAAATCTGTGAGGTAAACATTAGCTGTAATTCCAAGCTAATTTTCTGAAACTGCCATTAGAAAATCTGGTAACTTCTAACAGTCCCCTTGGATGAAGAAGAGATGGCAATACAAAAGAGTGATATCAGAAAAGAAATCCTGTGAAAACAGCAAAAGTGTATTATGCTAGATAAGAAACAAAAAAGAAAGAAAAAGGCTCTTTCCCTATTGTGCTAAATGCTCTGAAAGGTTTAAGATACTTCTCTCTGTGTTCTGACTGTTAGAAACTTTATTGTAATTTTGATACAAATATAAAAGTTATTTGTAACCAATTTATACCTATTTGTTATTATAGCAGTTTCTGATATGCTGTCCTTCAGATTTAAGAACTCTTTTGCTTTTTTTTTTCATCTGAAAATTTTCATTACTCATTCCGAAAGGAATGAACTTGCAATCTGAATTGTCACAGTTTTTCACTCAGCCTCTTCTGTAAATATTCTGTGATTCAGTGAGTGCTACTCAGAAAAACTATTCTATCCTCAGGTTCATCTGTCACTGAATCCCAGAATGTTCTCAGAATAAGCAGAGTTGGAAGGAACCCACAAGGATCATAGAGTCCAACTCACGTCCCTTCACAGGACCATCCCCAAGAGTCCTTTCCCTAGATTATCAGGAACTGACATTGAAATCACTTTCATCATCATATTCTAGCAGCATAAACACTAGCTCTAATAAAATATCAACAAAATGTGCCTGTGAGTTTTGTCTTTAAATTCAACTAACAGAATCCTTGCTGGTTTCTTCTTGACATCCAGTATTCCTTACTGAGTCCCATGTTTTCTATCCGGTCTAATAAAAATGGATGATTTTTTGAAATATAAAGTAAGTATTTTAAACTTTTGTCTAGTACTTATTTCTTACAAATAAGCACAGTTTCTTTCATTACAGTAAGAAAAAAAAAATAGTCACGTTATGAGGTAAAAGAATCATGGTTAAAAAATGCATCCTTGTCATTCAATCAATCAATCAATCTGAAATGTCAGGGGGAAAAAAAAAAGCCTGACCACTGCATGAAAAGGTTGCCACAACCCTTGTAAGAAAGAAGCAGATTTATGCAAAGAAGCAATGGTGTTCTCAAGAAAGGCAACAAATAAACGATCTTTATCCCAAAGGCCTTCACCATCTAGAATATTTTATTTCTTATTTATTGTCTGCTTTTTCTGTCCATACCATCTAGACTGGTAAGAAATCTTTCATTTTACCACAAAATTACTACATGGATGGACAGAAAAATAGCTCTACCAGCATTTCCAAACAAAAAAAGACTGAGAAAATTAAGAACAGATGAACAGACTGGGGGATGGGGGGAAATGTGTAGTTTTGGTTTTTGATTGTTTGTTTTGTTGGTTTATTTGTTTGGCTTTGGGTTTTTTTGGTTGTTTTGGGTTTTTTTTTTTTTGTTTTTCTTAATGGCAGTGTCTACTCTGAAATTACAGTCACTGAGTGCCTCCAGGGAACCATCATAGTCTCCATCAACAGAGTAATGGATGAGATTTTATTTTCTAAATCTTTACTTATCCAACTTATCTCAACTTATGCAACCATGAGAGAAAGCCACCTTGAGACCAGTCTTGGAAGGTGAAACATGGGGCAATCAACTGGATGAGGAAGAGCTCTTCAAGCTGCAGTGAGCTCACAAAAAGAGCACAGATATACTGTGGGATGCACAACTATCAGAACTTTACTGCTCAGTGACAATTTCCACACTTAGATGATACAATCTTATCTGGAATTGGGAATTTGGAGCTCAATTCAAAAGAACATAGAGAAAGCCACTTCTTTATAGGGCAAATTACAGAAAATCACAGAAAATATACTTTAGCAGGAAATTCTAGTTTTTACATAGGGAAATATGTTCTAAGATAGTGTTTTTGCTCAGGCTGCAAGTTACTTCCTGAGGGAAGCAGACAAACATGTCAAGATTCCCTCCAAGTATCCACTTCAGAGACACACATAAATGGAAAGAATTTTTGTTCATTCTGTTTTCACCTTGTGACAACACTTGATTTCAGCTCTGCTTCATGGTATGTAATCTGTCTTTGAAACATAATGCCTGTGGCTTTGTTTCAGGTTGATGATGTTGAACTTCACCAACAGAAGATGGAAAGCAAATAACTTTGGTTTTTACACAGAAAAATCTCCTTGTGGTTCACACCATAAACATGGCAAGGTATGTTCATTTAGAAAATTGACCTGGTATCAGTGTAATGTCAAACTAGAAACGCTGCCCATTCTTCTAAGCTCCTTAGCTCTCTCCTCTGCATCTCTTCCACTCTCGTCTGTGTCAAAATAGTTGCAAGCCACTGCTGGCACTTAAAGAGAAGAAAACTGTGCTTCTACAAAGAAGATGATATTTCAGAAAGATGATCTTTCTGAAGCACTGAGTGGTAACCAGGGGGTAGAAAGCAAAAGGGAGGAATTCTTTTGCTTTCTTCAGGCACATGTCTGTCTCAGGAGAACAGAGAGGGATCCAGGGATGGGAATATGTCTTTTTATCTGAGATTAAGGTTTTCCTTCTCTCCAGAACTCTTTACTGATGATACGCACCCCCCATTTCCTCTATCTACTTTGAAATGCATTATTATGTCTCTATATATGGTACAAATTCTGTGATAAAATTCTTCCCTCCTATTACAGAACTTTTCATCTCATTCAAAATAAACCTAGAACCCCAAATCAAAACGTGGTATGGTCAATACTGGCCTCAGTCATTCATTGATATGGAAACTGCTAGTTAAGATTTTCTGTAGAAGGTAATAGTGTTGTAACACAAAATCAAAACAGCTGTTGATGATTCCTTATTCTAATCTCACTTCCTATTATTTTCCTGTGATTTAAAATTTAGTTTGCTGTATTCAGAAAATTGGCAGTTATATATTTATTCTGCATATATGTATATATTTATTTACCAAAATAAGGCAAACAAAGAAAGCAAGAAAAGTTGGATTACAGCTAAAATGTTTATGTATGCCAGGAGCTATTTTCAATTTTCTGTGGTAATTTTGGGAGTTTTGCTTCTTTTTTCTTCCCTTTTCTTTTTCTTCTTTGCAACTGTGATAAGAAGAGCTGGATTTTCATTAGGAATATTGTCAGAAGATTAAAAGATTTTTCTGGTGAACTATCTAATCTATCCATTTGTGAGCACAATGAACAAATACACAGTAAGTAGGGATTTCACAGAACAGTTACTACAGGTATTATGAAATCTTAAAGATAAAAGGAAGGTGCAGCAAAAATACATAATTTCATTGCAGATTTACAAAAAAATAGAAACCAATTTCTTCACTGACCAACTATAAGGCACATATTCTGAATAAATATTTTCCAACAGCACTGAACAGGGTGTGTAAAATAATGTTTACTGGTCCTTCCAACTTTCAACATGCAATGATCTGCTCCATATGTGCAAAGAAATCCATGTGTGTATGTGTAGACACAAACATGTATGCACAGGCTCATGCACACACACTCCTTTTTCAGCTGAATAGAAAATAAAATCTTATAAATAATAGCTACCTTGCAGCAGTTCCATTTTTATATAACATCAAGCCCATGCAATATGTTAAAAGGAAGAATTATCTACAAAAAGTCAAATGCAGCCATTTTTGACCATTTCTTCAAGTGGAAAAAGAGAGATGGCAATAAACTTCACTGGCTTTGAAGACAGCAGTAAACTGGAATTTTAGATATACTCAGTCCATAAGAATATAGAACCTATGCTTTTCAAAAAATCTGCCTTTTTATTTCTGATCTTCTATTTTGAGTTTTCAGAAACAAATAACTGTCTTTGTCATGCTTCCCTTACTTACAGTCATGCAAGTCATAGAAATAAAACCTGAACAACCCATGGAGGCTACACATTTACTTCTATATTTTTATACTTTCTTTAAAATACATATATTGCATCAACAGCACACCTCCAGTTCCTGAAGATCTGTCCCAGAAGTTCCTACTTGGTGCCACTTTTGGAGGCCCATAAATTTTCACATCAGTTCCAAAACTTCAGACCTTGACTATTAGAAACAATTTTCACATAATAAATTTTAAAAAAGCACCCATTATATATTATATTGTCATAACAGAAATTTTCTATAATTCTCAATAGTGGAGACATCAGTGAGTTGCACAACACAATAAAATGCAATAGACATTTTTAGGTTTCTCCTCTCATCTCATATAATATAGGAAGGAAGGGAAATGGGTCCCTGATTAACGACATGAGTATTAACTCTCCAACAATGTCAGTTGGAAAATCTTTCAAGTCTGATGTGCGTATTGTTCTAAAAAATGCATTAATTTAATTCACTGATTTTTGACAAAACTCAAAATTAGTGGCTGAAAAAAAATGACACATTTTTATTTGCTCTGATTATTTCCTGTGATTATGTGCATACTCTTAGCCTGAGCCAAAACAAGACAAAGTAAAGATGATTCCAAACTGTTTTACAATCATGAATAATACATAATCATGTTTTACATATTTGATTTGCTCTTTGAGCTTCAGGAAAACTATAGAAGTTCCATTCCTTGCAAAATTCCTATCATTTTGAAATTTACACCAAGCAAAACTTGGAGAGCTGTACTACTTTTCTATGAGGATTAGAAAAACATGAGCTTTAAATAGAAGATACTGAGAACTGCTTGGAAGTCACAGCTCAGATTTTAAGTGGATTAAAATATCAGCGTAGAAATCCTTCCTACATGACAATACCACTTTTTATTACTTACAGAGCACGCCATTGATTCTGATACATCTGCAATAGCATCTTACTGTGTACAACTATCTATATTCTAGTCTCATACTTAGTCACAGTGCATTCTTGAACAACACAATATTAATTACAGTTCTGGGCTTCAAATACACCAGGTTTATTTATCATTTGGTTCAACTGCATGATTATATACTGGCTTAACATTCCTGAGTAGTGTAGAAAAGTATAACAATCTTGTTATAGCTGACCAAGCTTTAATTGTGAAAGGATCAATTCTACTGCTCATCTGGCAATCAAAGAAAACCAGGGGAAAGGGGGGAAATATTTGATGATATAAATAAACAGTGTTGTTACTTACCTTAGTTTAGATACTCTGATTATGTGAGAGGAGGAATGCTGAAATAGGAGTGCATTGCATGCTAGGCTGAAGCTTTTCCTCTTCATTTTCCTTCTCTTAGTAAGAAAGGACCCTTAGGGTCAAGTCCTGCTCCCAGTGAAGACAAAAGCAGAAGTCTTCACTGGGGTTCAGGAGCAGGACAGGGACTTTAAAACATTGTTCTTCCCTTTTTTATCTTTCTGTATATGGGCTTTTGTTCCTAGAGGCTATGCTGATATGAAGCTTTTAAGATTTCTGGAGTCACAATAAGGAGTTGGAAGGCTTTTGCTCCTAATGAAGCATCATATTGTCATCTAATTTATCTGAAATCACTGACCCCAACTTGCAGTATTACTTAAAAAAACAAAAAGTATTGGATTAACTCTCAACTTAAAAAACAAAAGTAATTTTAAAAAACATATTTTATGCCACTATAGGTACAACCTCTGATCCGAGTTGCATAACTGCCATTCATTTGCTCAGATTTCAGTTCCCACATTCACACTCAGCTTTTCAGCTATAAGAAATTTCCTACACATAAAAAGCAAACCATTATCCACTGCTGATACCAGCATGTGTCTCTTTGCATTTCCTGGCCTACCTGTAAACACGGCTTCTAAGAGACAACAGTTTTCATTGATCACAACGGAAAGTGAAAACAGCACATATTCTAAAAGATATTGTATATTGTTTCTTGCAGATGTTTAATAATCAAAGGAAATTAATATCTCAGGAATTTATTTACAGCTGGAAAATCTCTCTTGAGCAGTCTATATGCATATACATGTAACACGGATGCCACAGATGAAATTATGGTAACCCACGTTTGGTGAGAGTCCTGTTTCCAAAGAGTGTGTGTCTCACTCACCTGTCTGACTAAGCTGAGATGTGCTTCTGCTCCTTCGAGACACTATGGCAACCACTTTGGCACTAAAGCTGGACCTCCTTTTCTTCCCACCTGTTCCAAGCATGCCCACAGCCGTGTCCGACTGGCTCCCGTCAATGTGCTCCAGCTTGTACATCTCTCCGCTCACACTTGTGCTCTTTGTGATTCTCCCTGAAGTCCCCATCCGTCTGCCTTGCATTTTAGGAGTAAATGTACTACAGTTACAAAGTAAAAACAAACATGTTAATTTGTCTGTGTAACTACATTTCCAAAAGCCTCATTTTTTTTTAATCAGTAAAATAATTTTAAGTCTTGATACGTTTCCATTTATTTGGTTCACAAGTAAAAGCTTAATTTGATGCTCCTTGGAGTACATATTTCCAATATTATTGCTTGTCCTCCACTTTAAGGGGAACAAAGAAAATGAACACTTCCCCATGTTTTTCAGAGCAACAGAGAGACACTTAAAAGTTATGTGAAGCTTTCCTGTCTATATTCCCACAATACAGAAACAAATAGAACTGCAATTTTACAACCAAAGAAAATTAGTTTAACAGTAGTTAAACAGTAGTTTAACACATGCATCTTATCAGTGCTGTTCACCAAAGCCTCAAGACGTAAGAGAAATAAAGATATCATCTAAATTTTTATACTTTTTGCATAGATCATGTAATATGCAGTATTTTTTAGGTCTTCAATCTTTCACTTGATTAAAGGAAAGTTCAATAATCACAGTATGAAGGCAAAATAATTTTGAGGCAAAATCCCTAATAACTCACTAGAATTTTCATTGATTGACAGAAAAGTAACCACTCTGGCAGTTCTTTTCGAGTTCCTTTAGCTATTGAATTGCATTTGAATGTTTCTATACAAATCCTTTTTCTGCTCCTCTGTAAAGGCAGGATAAAGTGTTCACAAATGTGGTTTAGAGAACAGTCTCAAATACACACAGGGCATACTAATACCCAGTCCTAAGTCTGCTGTGGCCAAGCAATGCCCTAACTCTAAAGGCAATATAAAGTAGTTGTCACTCTGTAGAGATGCAGAAAATTAAGTTGCATCTGGACTCACTTCAGATGCAGTTGTTAAACTGGCCAAGGATGTAGGAAATTCCTTGACCTTGTGTTGCTGATTAATAGACCTAACAATAACATGCTATTTTAGAATTTTTTTTCAGTTTTTCAGTATTTTGAAGTCAACTTTATTTGTTAACCAACAGTCCTGCTGTCTCTCCCAGCAAGTTCCCTCCCCAGCAGATGCAATGGCCTGCTCCTGTCCCCCATTCCCATCCACCCCTCACTACCTCTCCCCCAGTCAAAATTAGAAAGAGTGGCGTTAGAGGTTTTTTTGTGTCATGGCAAGTTTCAGACAGATAGGAAATCAGGGCAGGGAAAAATTAAGGGACCAATGGGAGAAAATATGATACCCTGTAACTTCTATGGATCTGGGTCCTGCTGGAGTTTGAATCCCTCCTGTCCCATGACAGATCCAGGAAAGTATAAAAAATTGTATCCCTAAATTATAGTTAAAACGGTGTAGCCTGTTTTACTGGCAGTTTCCAAGAGTTACTAATGTGTGACCATAGGTAAGAGCACATAAAAATAGATAGTATTCTTTGAAAATGAAGTTGGAAAAGTTAAGTCTTTGACTAGACAACACTTAATAGAAAGATCACTATCAACCTCTTCATAGGCTTTTACCCATCTTCAGCACTTAGAATCTGCTCCTGTTTGCTCAGATAAAAAACCACCCATACCATCAAACACAACAAGCTGCCTGATGCACCAAAGTATTTGAGAACACATTTCAGTGGACTACCTGAGGTACACTGAACTTAAAATAGGTTCTGTCGTGTTCCCTCCTGTCCCAGAGAAACTTGATTGACTGGCTTTTGGGTTTGCAAGGCAAAAATATAGCACATATGGATTTTAAAGTTTCCTTGTAGAATTCCTTTGTATTTTATCACCATTCTCCCCACCTCACACTCTCTCACATAAATGTCAGTACAAACACAAACATATTCAATCATTCTAGGAAGAAATTTAGATGGGAAAAAAAAAACCCTCAAAAAATACCATCTTCCATGCATATATACAAGTATCAAAGAAAAGGCCTCCAGGGTGATAGAAGGCAACACTGTTAACTGGTTTCTCCTCCGGAGCAAGAGACACTTCACTATTTCAAGGAGAGTGCAGAATCACACCGGCCTCACTTTGAGAGATCTTGCTTCCTACTTTGATTGGACATGGACAACTCCTTTCCATGTGGGCAACTTCTTTCCAACAGCACTGGGAATTGCATTTCAGTGACTGTTTCTACGTTGCCAAAAATGGCCCCTCCATTCAAAGCTTTCTGTAGTCATTTAGTTCCCATTTTTGAGCCTTGGAGTCCTCAATTCTGTCAATTCCTGAGTTTATGCATCAATATGTCAGTAAGAGAGGAGAGAGAAACTGTAAATACTTCTTTTGAGAGCATCTGTTGACATTTGAACTATACTAACATGTGCTTTGGTGACATACTAATCTATAAACCTACAATTTTTAGCACTAAAGTTCAATGGACTATAAAATCTACAATTCAAATAAAGTATTATTTAAAATATTATTGAATTTGCTCTACTGAATTTCAGGTGTTTATGAAAATAATAAATACTAAAAGAATGATATTTTTATGCCAGCCTTCACTTTTTTTTTTTTACAATTTACCTGAAATGCTCTAATCTCACTTTATTTAATATTTAGGAGGCAGTGATGTCCATCAGCTGAGAAATAAGAAAAGATAGTATTGTAAGTTTTGGAAAAAAACATTTTTGACATGAATTCACTAATTCAGGGAACACAGAAAGCTTCTGAATAATAGAAAAAATTGCTTTTTTCAAAGACTCATATAAATTTAATTTTTCTTTGCAATAGGTAGAAGGAACTAGAAGATTCTTCTTAAGAAAAAAACCTGAGAAATTTAGAATTTAAATTAATCTTATACTTCTTTGGCTTGCAAACATGAAGTTCTACTTTCCTAAGATATATGTTCTAGTGTACTAGTACAAAATAGCCATTAATTTTCTAGACATGGGCATAATGGGATAGGACCAAGGATCCTACAGCTGCCCAATACTTCCTCTTGTCATTACAAAGCAAACAGATTAAGTTTGGTTTGTGTTCATCTAATCCCTGTGCTAGTTTATTGTTTTTTCATTAACTGAAAAAGAATGGGCATTTAAAATTCAGCATTCTTACACCATCTAATTGATAACACTTAGAACACAATGTTTTGCCATTACCTTACTGATTATCACTTGAAGAAAAAGTTCCAAGCTCACACTCTTGCTTTATTCACTGCTGCTAGAGTTTAATTTATGAAGCACAAAAAAGAAGAGGACCTGCATGAGTACATCCCTTTGCACTTAGCTGTTTTGATAATAACATACCTCATTTTTTATTTTGTTTTCCAGACTTGCTGGGATTATAAACAGATTCATTTAAATGCAGGTGCAAGTTTTTACAGGCTTGTGGCTAAAATTGGTAAATTATTAAATTATATTTAAACCTAGTTATCACAACACAATAAATAAATATTGTTCTCTGTAGAAGTATAATGAAGAGCAACATATTTATCAGTGTATTCCATTAATTCATAAATTAATTAATTCACTAAACTTTTATTTACAATTATTTTATGATCTTTACCAGTTCTTCTGATTAATATTTTGGCAAATGTCTTATGTTATTTCTAAGTATTTCTAATTACAGTCAGAACAACATAATTGTTGTGCATATTAAGAATGGCTATAGACAACCTACAAGGGCCCGTGTATTACTTCACAGATATTCAGCACAGAAAAAGAGTCATTGGATTCTTAACTTTTAAAAAATTTATTTAATTTAACTTCTAAAGAAAACCTTCCTCTAATCCCAGCAAGAGCAGAGGACCCTCCCCAGCATGGGGGACAGACACTACCCCAGGTTCCTGCATCAGCAGTGAGGGCACTGCTCCCTCCACCAAGAGAAAAATGCTTTTATTTCCTGCCAAAACTTATGCAGTTGAGACAAATCCCATCTAAAGTTGTACCTGAACTACACAAGACATCACACCTGTATTCACATGTCAGCCATCAGAGTTATGAAAGAAAGCAATACATTCAGTTTTGCAAGCTGCCCTACCTGAAAGTTACATCTGTAGGAATGAAGAATGAGATTTTAAGAAAAAAAAATTAATCAAAGAATAGTTTGAGTTCCAAACTAGCACAAAAATTAACCCTGAAACAAATTTTATAAGATGAGCACGCTATAAGAGCATTGTGGATAATACTTGTTTATATTAAAGTACAGCACACTCAACTATATAGAACTGAAATTGAGCCAAGTACCTGTATTACATCATTATATATCTTTCTATGTAAAGATAACTCCTATAAACATATTCAAGATCCATAAAAGCATTTGGACAAATCATTTGATCTGAGAAAATTGGCATATAGACATACATTCAGTATCTCTCAGTAATTACATAAAAACCCTGCACATTCTGCCTGAAAAAGAAAGTTAGTAAGACAGTGGTAAGAAAGCTAGAAAAATACTTGTCCATAAACTCACCTATGTAATATCTGGAAGTATATCCTTTCACAGAAAAAATCTGCACTGATTAGCCATTGCTAAAAAAACAGCATTTCCTTCATTCTCTTAGAATTACTGATGATGTATCAAAGAATAGTTTAGGTGTTTATTTTCATGAGCTCTCATTTTTACTCCACCCATTCTCCCAATAATGCGAGCCATGAGTAAATAAATGATGCCCTGTATTCCTTGCTGTGCAGATGGTGTTCTAAGTTCTTTTCAGGCAGTTGCAGCAACTTGAATCTCTCAGCACAATCCCTGGCCCCCAGCAGCACAAGCCACTGAGCCTCCCCCCTCTCCTGCTGACTGCAGCACCACGTACTCACTCATGGCCCCTCTGGCACCCTTTTGCAATGAGGTACCTCATGAATACTAATAATCTCCCGAACACATAATAGCTCTGGACCAAAGGGAAGATATTTTTACAGTGAGAAACATTAAATTTCTAAAAATATTATTAGTATTATATGATATATAATCAATAAATACAAACAATTAATTAATTTATGCAAATTTCTCTATCATTCTAAGAAAGTATTTATATTTTATATTATATATGATATATTACATTTGCTGCAAGATAAATTACTGTAAATTTTTAAAAAATATGATTAAATATTCATTAGCATTTAATAAATTGATTGAAGCACGGTGCTTTACAAAACAAAGGAAAAGCATATATCCTATATTATAATTCTCTCCAGTTAGTCAAAAGAAATTTTTAGACCACAAAAGTTGGTTTGATCAAATAATAATTTTGTACAGTCTGTACCAACTGGAACTGCATATTGATTTAACATGCACATTGATCATATATTAGATTGTCCTAGGGTGAAATATGTCCTATGAAATAGCTATTAAAATCACAAAAAACCCCCTTGATTCTGCTGCCAGGTCACCATATTAGAGTCCAAATGGTATATTAAGATATTTGAAGATCAGCAATTTGTAAGTTGTATCTGCTGCTGACAATATTCCTATATTGCATGGAAGTGCCACTCAGCGCCACAGCTGCTCCCTCTGGGATGACACATCCCCAGCATCCCCAGCTCTGCTGTGTTCAATGTACAAACTCTCACTGAGCCAAGGGCTGGGGCAGATTTTGTTACAGCAGCCTCCTCTGGGAGCTTAACTGGTTAAAATCCTACTTTGGAAGATCAGGGAATCTCCATATTGGAACAGATTTTGTCAGAATCTGGGCTGTGACAATGCTTTTCTCAGGAGCACACTGACCACTGCACTGTGCCAGCTTCACAGCTCTGACAGATTTCTACTTTTTAAACTTGGAAAACTGGTGTTTCTCTATGAAACAAAAGAATAACAATTCAGAAAGTAAGTCTGAAAATTATGAAAGATAAGCAGATTTTAACTGTTTTCCAAGCAAAAGATAAGCAGATTTTTATTATTTGCCATGAACATTTCAACTTAATTTATATTCTCTGAAACAAGCAGAGCAATTGTCTCTGTGTGTGGGAGCCCTTGTGTCTGCCTGCACATACCCAAGGCACTGTCAGCCTGAAGCCAACTAATGCCATGAATCAAAAAATGAAACCAACACAAAATCAGCCACTCCAGGGGCACTTCTCAAGGTTAACTATTGCTATTAAAGCTGATGTGGAAAGGCTCATGTGAATCAAAGGACAAACAGCTCAAATGACCCAAACTTGTAGCCATGCATATATTCAGTTAAACTGTACCAAACATAGAAAGGATGTAAATCTGTATCGAGAAAATAGATACTGAGGGGTGTGTGTGTGTGTGTGTGTGTGTGTGTGTGTGTGTGTGTGTATGACAAACATAAAGATGTGTAGGTCAACACTGAAGGAAGCTTTTTTTCAGCATCAAAAAAACTGAATTCACCAGTTTTTCTTTCTTTGCATGACATTCAGGAATAATGTTATTTTCCCTGTTGTATTTTTTTCACTCTAAAGCATGAGGTGCTGAAGTACCTGTGGTGTCTCTGCTCTTCATGTAAAAAATGCCACATCATTGATAGGAAACAGATTGCTCACTGCTCCTTTTTGAAAGTAGATAACAGCAACAGGCAATAGCAAAAAAAAAGGAAATGCAGGAGAAGAATCTGAAAAACTAAATGGGACAAGTGCAAGGTCAGGACTAACAAAAAAAAGCGCAGATAAAATTAAAAAATATAGTAAACTGAGATGAAGATAAAGCAAGTGAGAAGTACTCTGAGGTCTGAGCCATGGCTAAAACTATTTTGCTACATTTCTTTAATCTAAAAATAACAAGTACTGCCTGTTTAAAATATTAGCATAATGTACTTTAACTAAAAGTTTATGGATTACATTTCATCTTTATCAACTGCAGTAATTAAATGAAAAACCAATTAAAATAATTTTTCAGTCTTTTTAAAATCGTTAAGAAAGACTGCTGGTGATGTGACAGTTTCTTTGAAAGAAGAAACATAATTAGATAATTTAAAATGCAGAAGCAATGCTCCATAGTACATTTTTCATGTACAGATGTTCTGAAGGGATTAAAATCTCCATCTCCCTCCCTCTCTGACAGATACATAAAGCAGTTTACAATGATGGATTTTCAAAGATCATTATCTTTAGATAATGAATAATTAGAACATTAATTACTCTGGCTTCACCTTGGTGTTGTGTATAAATGACCTCAGAACCAGAAGTTTCCATCTGTAATAGACTCTTTGGGGGTAAAGAGATACATTATATATTTTAGGCAGCTTATCTAAAATGTTTTCATTTATATTGCCTTCATGGTAATAATTTGGAAGGTACTGCCCTCTATTTCCCCCTGAAAAAACCAAAAGTTGTGACTCAGGTTACATCAGAGTGCCTGTCCTTGCCCCAAGCCAGATCACCTGAGCAGCAATATTAACTAATCACACTACATGCTCAATGTGTTTCTCGTTAATGAAACTGGCAAGTGCACAGTTAATGAAACATTTTGGAGTTCAGTTTTTAGCTGCAGTGACTTGGATAATCAGAAACAAAGTAGGATTGGCAATTCTCTTCAAGTGTTGCAGTGGATGCTTGCACTGTGGAGATTTTAGACAAAAATTGCCTTGCCTGTTAGCTATATCTATTCTGTTTGTCAAACATGAAAAATTTAGGTAGAAATTTTCCATGCCTGGTTTCTGCCCATGGTCAAATTTCTTCTTTAATCTATTCTAAGTTCTAGCTGATATACCATGGCAAATTGCCTGGCCCTTTTGAAGGAAATTACAAGAAAAAAACAAACAAACAAGCAAAAAACAAACAAAACCTAAAACCAACAACAAAACTAAATTATCAATTCACTTCACTTTGAGAAGTGGCTAATGCCTGACTGAAAATTCCAAGGAGGTGATCCTTCTATTTGGCACAAAAAAGTACCTGCCAGTTCTTCTGAGTACCTGTCAATTTGGTAAAACAACTTCTTTAAGTGATACCTCTCATATTAAAAGATTTCAAAGAGATCAAGTGTTCAGATCCCAGGAAAATTTCCTGTTACAACATGACATTGCACTCACTCACAGGCTCTATTGCTAAATCCATCCTACATTTCCTGAATATTACTGTTTTGTCTCCAGGTCAGAGGCAGAAAGTCATTCCCTCCCAGGAATTGTACCTCTAGTCTGCTCTACATTTGGGAGAAATTAGCTAGACTGCCCAGGATGCAGGGAGGCTGCAATTGTTGGCCACCAGGCATGACTCAAGACAAAGTCACCTGACTGGGGTACAAAGAGAGTGTAATGGACAATAATCCCTGGAAGGAAAGAGTTCATGGTAATACTGAAGTAGAAAGAGAATAGGAAAAGTGAGGAATAATTTTTTTATCACTCTTTCCAAAACCAAAACAGTTCCTAAAAATTCCTGTAGAAACTGAACAAGTCTTTTCAATGTCCCATCACAAGTATTTACTATATTATGACCCCCAAAAAGATGGCCAGTCTATCATTTGTAGCCACAAAACACTCACTATCCTCTCTGCTGTTGCAGAGAAAGCTTTTTCATGATGTGCCATCATCCCATTTTGCATGGTGAACTCAGGAACCATGCAATCTCTTACTCTGTCCCTGGGTTAAACAAACCAGAACCCTAAAGAATCATGTGTGAGTTTTGCTCCAAACTTCCCTCGTGAAGGGAATGGGGAATCCACAGCATCAAGACACAATAAACTCCCATGCAACAGGCAGCATATGACCACCAACAAAGACATGTCTGAAATGACTTGTCACA
The DNA here is from genome assembly GCF_022539315.1 of Serinus canaria. Lineage (NCBI taxonomy): Eukaryota > Metazoa > Chordata > Aves > Passeriformes > Fringillidae > Serinus > Serinus canaria. The sequence continues at coordinate 83,576,618 of NC_066316.1, forward strand.
AATCACATAAAAACTATGGGGCAAAGAGTGATTTCCCAGAGCAGTAATTAACTAGGCAAGTGAGAAGATAATTCTTTATCTTTCTACAATTCCTGCCTCATTCTCTAAACAAGTTTATAGGAGGCTTCATCCCTACGGCTTCACCTCAAAATCTTGATTAAGCTTTTTGCAATATAAAATCTTGATTAGGCTTTTTGCCTTTTTTTTTTTTTTTTTTCCAAAAATGAACATTATTACCACCTGAACTTTTAAAAAAAATCCTCCTCATTTATCAGTTTTGATGACAGCTACAACACAATTGTCCACATCTGTGAAGCTCTTAGTCCTTGCTAACCCTGCTATGGAATTTGCAGTAACTACAAATTTCATTTTGCACTTTAATAAAACCGTCTTATCTTGCAAGGCCTGCACTGTTTGTTCTTATATCCATGTTTCTCTATTTTAATTGTTTCATTTTAAGCAAAGTAGCAGTCATACTATTGCTACTCAGCACAGTTACATGAAGACTGACAAGTTTTCCATCAGCTCGAGCTTTTGGTGTACCTAAGACAAGGAGTTGAAAGTTTTGTTTAAAATACCTCTCTGTGTTGACAAAGATCATTTACTCCTCTAGGAGGAAACTGAATCAAGGTATCAATTTGTTAAGCACACACAGAAGTCTCCCCTCCCTGTTTTTAAACAAGGACATGAAGGATTGTTCTTTTTAAACCCAGATTTAAGATGTTACCATGATGCCAATGTGTTCCACAGCATGTTATTAATGACCTTTAAAAGTGTATTAATTCTTGCAAAAATATATCACTATCTTGAGCATACACTTATTAAAGAGTTTAATGGGTTTTCACTTTCCTGTGAAATTCACATTGTTTTTTGGCTTATAAATTTCCAATCCAGAAAAAAAGACTATTATTTGTACATTTTAATACAAAATAAATATTGCATTGTAAATATACAAATTACTTTAATTAGTGTAGACAATTTCTTTCTTAGAAAGGAGGAATTCCAATTTACATAGAAGAGGTAGGATTTCACATTTATGAGAAATATAACTAATCATCTTAAAAAATCTTGCACATTAAAATTGCAGGATCTATAATTTGTCATGAGACAGAAATACCCAGGTCAATAAATACTTTGAAGTCAAGTTAAATTTGCAAAGACATAATTTAAAAAACAAATTGGGAACTTAGTATTTTGACCATTAAAAATGGAAACTTCAGATAAGAGAACAGCACTCATGCCAAAGCCATGTCAGTTCACATTAATAAAAGAAATGAGTAATTTTTCAACGAGCACCCTTGCACTGGAGCTTTGACAGCTAATTAAAACCAAATCATATTGAAGCATTGATTCTGGTGACCCATAGCCCAGCTGAGAAACTGCAACTGCAGCCATCTATAAATTTGCAAGACCTTAACTATGCAGGCTTTGAAGCATGAAAATAAATGGCAAATGAGAACTTGGTTCAAGATTCTTTAGAAATGTGACAACTGAAAAGGTTGATCTGATTCATAGGGGAATCAGATATATGCAGCAGAATTCATCATTCCTGCTGCTGCTGCAGGTATTTGACTCTGTGGTGCTTTAGGCCTGAGAAATATGGAACAGACCTTCCACAGTGATGCTTTGAAACACAACACATGGCAGAATTTGAGCAGAAACCCAGGAAACACCCTTTTGAAAATGCCATTTGAGGGCCAGGTTTCAATGTAATGCAGACTGATATTTCCACACCACTGTGTGTGCAGCTGTGGAGATCTGTAGGATCTAGCTCTTAATACACTGCCACACTTACTTCTAAACAAGAGACCCAGGCCAGCACACTGCCAGAGCAGTGTGATCATGGTTACCTGATGGCACACAGCTAGGAATGCATAAGGCATGCAGGAGTTTGGGTCTTTCAAAATCTTCTTAGCAGTGCCACAGCACACACAGCACACAACATGTGTGTGTCTTCCACTATGATATCCTGAAGGCTCTCAGAATCCAAGAATGAGGAAACACCTTGATTCCAAGTACATGATGTTTCCTTTGCCAGACAAGGATCTGGGTTGATAACACCTTGAATAACTAAAATAGTATTTATATTTATACAAATACCAGTAATGAGAGCTATCAACCCTAGGAATACCCAATTTTACCCACGCTCCAGCACTTATGCTTGGCTCCAGCACTGCACATTCCACTGCAAATTTACATAGCTCAAACCATTCTTTACATAATGTGAACTTGCCCTTACACTGGTTCATTAAGAAATATGGGATCAAACTTAGGCAGGGTACAAAATATTTGTAATACTCCACACATTTTCAGGATCTTCAGGTTATAGATGAGTGTGGCATAGTGAATATCCTCCACAAAGCCAGTCTGTAATTACTGGTGAATTTGTTCCTATTTTCCAGGAGATTTACTTTTATTGATGAATAAGCTTTAGTGTTCTATTGTTGCCTCCACTAGTACTGTTTGCAATATTTATATCAATAATTAAAAAATTTTTCATTTCATTTTTTAATGAGAAAAATATCTTGACTACACCCTTAGTCACTGTAGCACAAATTCAATATAAAGATTTTAATTACTTTTGTAATTAACATGAAATGAATGGGTTTCTTTATTTCAGCACAGACCTCAGTCTCATCAAATGCATGAAAAACCCTGGTGTGTTGTTTTCCTTCACTGTTATGACATGAAGTAAAACTTTGCTCAGCTGTCTCTGTGGTGCAGTAATGCTGCATTTTAGTGGACCAGTGTGCTGAGAAGGGTGGCTGCAGCCCTGATCTAAAGAGAGGGTGGGGGAAGGAGTGAACAACTGAATTGCACCAGTCACATCACATGCATTTATGATGTAACAAGCAGCATTATTGGGAATCCTGAGAAAAAGTCAGAAGACCCTTCAGACTCTCTCTAGCCCCTCACCACTATAAATTCTATCAAACTTGTTCCAATGTACTATGTGGGAGGATGGAAAATCAATGGGAGAAAATCTATCTCCAATCCAGAGAGTGACCTCTGGCTAAATCGTCTTGAGAGATCTGCAGCTCAAGGCTGCTGCTTGTCCTCAGTGAGATACCAAGCCTCCAGTCACTTTACTTGGCTCCAAACTAAAGACACTGAACATTTTGTGCAAGAGAACAGCATAATAAGCAGCATGAAATGAAAATCTGAAAGAGAGTCACAGAAAAGGTGAGGCTGCAGGACGCTTTTAGAGATTGCAAAGTCTGACTCTCCTGCATACTGCAGGTGTGATAAAAGCAGGTTGCTCAGGGCCATATCTGCTTGGGGTTTGGATATCCCCATACTGGGACTTTGCAAAATCTCTGTACCATCTGTTCCAGTGTTTAATAAATTTTCACAGAAAAAATGTTTTTCTTGTCTTTTAGTGTGGTTTGCCTTATTTCAATTTGTGCTCATCCTCCCACTGAGAAGAGTCTTTTTTCTCCAGTCCCTCTCTGCAGGCACTTATGCACACTGATAAGACCTCCCTTGGGCCTTCTCTACTCCAGGGTGGACATTCAGCTCTCTTGGCTTCTCCTTATATGACAGATACTCTAATCCCTTCACCATCTTCATGGACATGCTCCATGTCTCTTGTTCTGGGGAGCCAGCACTGGACTTGGAACTGCAGATGTGTCTCACAATAGCTATCAGCTCTACTGAGTGGGAAGGATCATGTTCCTCAGCCTGCTGGCAACACACTTCCTAATGCAGCCCTGGATGCTGTTGGTCTTCTTTAATGCACTGTTGGCTCAGGTTCATCTTAGCATCCAGAAACATCCTAGGGATTTTCCTAAAAAGCTGCTTTCCAGCTGCAAAGCTGTGTTCTAGCTGTGCATCCCTAGTGTTCAATGGCACACAGGGTTACTGCTCCCCAGGCATAGGATTTTATATTTGCTTTGTTGAATCTAATGAGGTTCCCAATGGCCCATTTTCTCCATGAGGTCCTTCTGAATAGTACCACATCCCCCTACTATATTGATTATTCCTGTCAGGTTTCTGTTGTCAGCAAACCTACTGAGAGTGCATTCTGCCCATCACTCCAAACACTAATGATGAAGATGTTAAACAGTACTGCCTTAATATTGACCCCAAGCATACACCACAAATGATTTGCCTCCAGCTGGACCTTGTGTCACAGGTCACAATGCCCTGAGCCAGGCATTCAGCCAGTTTCCAATCTGCCTCACTGTTTACTTACCTAGGCTGTACTTCCTCAGTTTGTCTATAAGGGTGTTTTAGAAGAGGGTGTTGAACTTTTCAGCAGAGACAAGATAGAAAACACATCCACCAAGACAGCCAACTAATGAAACCAGCCTAATGGCTGGTCAGGCTTGATTTGCCCTTTGTAATTTCATGTTGACTATCCACAATCACAATCACAATCCTTGTTCTACACATATGTTTGGAAATAGTTTCCAGGATTATTTGCTCCATCACCTACCCAGAGGTGGAGCTAGGGCTGACAGGGCTATAGTTCCCGAGATCCCTTTCTGTTATTGAAGACAATAGTGATGATTTTTCTCCCAGTCTTCAAGAACATCCCCTGAGTGCCACGTTCCAAAGCTTACTGACTGGCTTTGCAATGCCCCCAGTCAAAACCAGCTCATTTAGTATTCCATGGGTACACCTCATCATATGCCAATAACTTTTACATATCCAGTTTATTTAAATGCTCCTTGATCAGATCATTCTCTGCTGAGTCCTTGCTCCAGACTTTCCCTTCGGTCATCAGTGCACAACAGAAACCTCCTGGATTATTTGTGTCCTACTGCATTGCTCAACCAGCAGATACCAGGATGGTGTACATATTCCATGAAAACCTACAACTGGAAGAAGGCTTCATCTAATTTTTCCTGATCAAGAAGTTGATAGCAAAATATCATGACATTGGTTGGGCCTCTAATCCTGACCTATAAACTCTCAGCTGGTTCATCACCCATCTCTAGGCAGAGCTCCCTGCATATTTTGCTATCTCACAGAAAGGGCTTGCTACCCTTCCTTGCTATCCTGCCCTGTGCTTCCATGGATTTCAGCACTCCAGTAATATGAGCTGTCTTACCACTTCTCTGTTAGCATGATGAGACCATAGCCCTGCAGCTTCACAACAAACCTCCAATTCCTCCTGCTTGTTCCCCTTGTTTTGGAGCACAGGCCATCCGGAGAGCCACACACTTGAGCTGATTTCCCAGAAAAGGTATGAGAGCTTTCCCTAAATGCTCTTCTCTCAATCACATCCTTATTCATGTGCATAAACTTTGGGGGGCTCCTCCCTGACCTGTTTTGCTGTTTATAAGGTCCTGGCTGTCTCCATCTCTCTGCACCCATTGCCTATCAACCCATCAACCACTTCCTCACTTGATCTCAAATCACCATTTCTCTACTCCATCATTCCTGTGTTAAAGCTCAAGTGTACTAGAGTTAAGTGTCAGTGTACTGAAAGAACAACAGCTACACAAAAGTTGTATATTCTGTTCTGGAAATCAGGGAAGAAAATGTTTTTCAGGCAGAGTCTGACAGTACAAACTTTAGTGACATACAGAGAACATAAATCCCAAAAACCATATATGAGTTTGTGATACAAGCCATTCAGCGGCATGGCATAACATGTGAAATAAACTAGAACTGGTTTAAATCCACTATTACAACTCATTACATTATCCTCTTTCCTCGATAAGCTCATATAAAATATTTTAATTACACTTTAGCATTCAATTTAAAAAAGCGTGTAAAAACAGATTAAAATTTGGCACAGACATAATGATATTATATCACACATTGATCAAGATAAAAACCATAATTCTTAATAAGATGTGGTTTTCAAATTTAAAATGAGAGATAACAGTAATATTCCTAATGCAGGGGCAATTTGTTTAAAATCCAGATATAGTGAGACAAATTCACATTAAAAAAATTCTTTAGTCTTTCATAAATTTAGCAGATTTTATTAAATCAGATTGAAGGACACAACTTATGGTAGCTTGTTATTCCACCAAAACAGAAGCCTCCACCTCACCTTTACCATGCAGGACAGCTCCCTACTTAACAGCACCAAGAAGTCCAGGCTATCTGCATAAACAGGCTACAAATGAAAAGTGATGCAATGACAGAATCTGGCATAATTTTTTATTAAGTCAGCAAATGTCCTTCTTTGTCTGATCAAGCCCATATGGTGCTGATTAATCATCATGGGTTGTCACCTATCAATCATTTGTATTAAACCACAAAAACATTTCCTTCTGCTTCATTCAGGACATGAGAAATGTTTCAGAGCCATACACAGTGATGTCTCCAACACATGTAGGCACAAAGTACTGCGGGACTGTATCTTGAATGCATAAAGACCTTGATCAATAAAAGCAAATCTCCATAGAGAAGGACTGTTAAGTTGGCTTCACTCATTAAATACACCAACTCTGAATTCACAAATCTGATTCGGATTCAAATCAGAAGTCCCAGAACTTTTTGTTTACACACCAAAAATTCCTGGTATTTTTTTTTCTGCTCTTCCAACTAGAGAGCACGGCAGCTAACCAGACTTCCCAGAAGAGTAACAAGAAAGATGCTTTGAATAATTTCATATAAAGAGTAGCTTATCCATGCAAAGCCATTTTTATAAGACATACCTGAAAATGCTAAACTAAATGCTAAATTAGAAAACAAGAAACTGTTTTATATACTTTTATTTAGAACTTGCATCAATCACTTCAGGTTACTAATCTGAACCCCAGACTACTCTTCAAAGTAGGGATACTTGTTGAATGAAGATGATGCCATTGAATGAAGATGATGCTGGTTTCAGAATGACAAAAACAGCTAGACAAAACATGCTACCCTTCCTGCTCAGCCATCCCATCCCATCCCATCCATCCCATCCCATCCCATCCCATCCCATCCCATCCCATCCCATCCCATCCCATCCCATCCCATCCCATCCCATCCCATCCCATCCATCCCATCCCATCCCATCCCATCCCATCCCATCCCATCCCATCCCATCCCATCCCATCCCATCCATCCCATCCCATCCCATCCCATCCCATCCCATCCTTAGCGCATCCTTAGTGCATCCTTAGCGCATCCTTATCCCATCCTGTTTGATAAATGCTAACACTGGGTTCTTTGGAGGCAAAAATAAAATTTGAATTTCAAATTACTATTCAAAATTACACTTGAAACTTCTAATTCCTTGACCTTAAAGAATCTTCAGTAATTGAGAGAAAGAATCCTTTTAATGTCAAAAATTCAAGCAACCAATTTAAACAAGCCACCTAAGGTTTCTTCAACAATTAAAGCTGGAAAAGGATGATTCCCTGCCTTTGACCTGTCTGAAGATGTACCATCCAAGATAATAGGCGCTTTCTTCCTTTTAATGGTGGTTTAGGTAGGCTAAAATAATAATTTAATAAAAATCTATTTTTAAGTGAATTCCACTGAAGATACATAACTTTTAAGCATGAATCTCAAGATGAAAAAAAAAATGTTTGTAAAACAATCAACCCTTTCCTCAATCTTTTAAATTCTTCCTCATATTTCTACTGAAGGAACTGCATTGTATGTTATTACTACACATTTTGTTCATGGTGGAAGTCCTACCTTCTAATTTCTGAGGTATGGATCCTGTGGACACTATCAGAAAGGGAAGGCGTCTAAATTCCAGTTACCTCTCACTTTACTGGTCTAAAGTGAAGCTGAACTGGAACTCCCACTGCAGACACTTGGCTTTGTATATTAGGTCACCCAATCCTGCTCTCAAAGTGCTCTGCTACTCCTAAGAGGGGAAGAGGTTGAGGATTTGAGCCCAGGTTTCACCTTTGCCAGGCTTACACAATGTTACTGGTTCTCCCAGTCCTGATATTTACAATCAGTATTCTGAACTCAAGGAAAATTTCTGATAAAATCTGTTACACATTATCTGTGGGAAAAATATCCTATTTTTGTTGAACCTGGAAAAGACACTGTGAGGGGGCCTAGTTGAGAAAAATTCTGTGTCTTTGAAATAAGGTATTTGGGTATGAAAAAAGCCCCTTGTAAGAGTCAAATACTGAAAAGCTAGGATATGATGAAATGTAGCATTTAAGGACATGAATTGAAATTACTTTAAAGACATTTGCAGTCCCACTGCAGTGTTCTGCTGGACCATGGATTACTGCAGCTGTCAGGTTACACCTCCACCAACCTGAAATATGACTTCAAACACCCTTGTGAACATTCCTTGAAAAGAAATGAGGTGTAACCAGCTCAAACATAGAGGCCAGTTTCTGAGTTTTCCTAACATCCCTTCCCTTTGCATAAACATACCAAACTCCTGCAGCTGATCTTCTCAGACACTGAGTCTGTCTAGAAGTGTTCTGAGTGGTAAATGATGCCTTCCAGACTTATATTAGGCAGATTTCCTGGTAGGGATAGTTTGGTTTTTTTACAGTTTATAATTCTTCTTGTGTTTTAGAACATCTAGAGTCGAATTTTTGACAGTTCAAGAACTGGCAAATGTAATCAAGCTAATCCTAGAGCAGTCTTAGTTGCTGAGAGTTTTGTCATCAAGGTAAATGAAAACAAAAACCAATGTGTGCATCTAAAAAAGCCCTAACCCCAGAACAGATTAGTATCAAGGATGAAAGATGTATTTGATTATTGATCATGGAAATGAATTAAACTACTTTTGAACTAGAAATATCAAAATTACTACATGAATAATAGTTTCAAATCTAGTAATTTATCAAATACATGAAAACAGGAAAATACAGGCATGTAAGTAGGGAAAAGTACTTTGAGGAAGCAAAACCAAGCTTTTATGAAAAAAACTGCTTAATTAAAAAAAATCTAGTAATATTTCTGCTGTACCACCTTACTGACATACTGATTACACTGATTCTTAGCCAACAATGAGAGGACAGCCTGTGTTCAGGTTCAAGTGGGATAAATACAGTAATCTATCATTTTCTCATGGGAAGTTTACTTTCTGTTTAGGATGCACAACTGCAAAAATATTGTCATCCTAGGCCAGTCATGGAAGACAGTTTATATGTGCGTAACATTTTTTACAAATTGTTTTGTTGTGGTTATACAGTTTCAAGGATTTTGGGTTGTGTTCTGGCACTCAGTGAAAGAGGGTGTGTGATGCAATTGAAGCTGAGTGGAGAACTCACCTGATCCTGCCCCGAGGGCGCTCAGATTGCTCTGACATAAAACTTGTGCTGCTGAGGCGAGAGGCACTGCTGGTTCGGGAAATGGCTGACACATCACTGACATCACTATCTGATGATTTGGCAGAGACGTTATCACAACTTCTGTACTGATCTGTTTGTATGTTATACTAGAGATCAAGAAAAGAAAGGGTGAGGAGTCTCATCAAAACAGAATGCATTCATTGAGACAACACATGACCTAAGTACGACAATTCTCTTTAACTGCTTTTAGATATAACAAAATTGTATGAAATTCAAAGATATGCCTACATTAAATAATGCCTTTATGCCTAGTGCAGAAATGAAACATTATTTATGGACTAAAGAAGATACTTGGAATAAAACAACACACTGGAAAATAAATAGGCTGTTGGTTCTTCAGCACACTAGAACTACAATAAAGAAATATTTTTACAAAATATTTATGCAGCAGACAGACATCTCAAGCACATGCATACCATCCATTTGGCTATAGATGTTTTAAATTTTTAAAATATTAAAAATATATGCTATGAAATACCTGCACATAGAACTGCATACGAGCCTGAATGAAGTGTAATGCTACATGCAGGTATTAGGGACTGCTATCAGTTCCTAAGCTCTATAAAAAATTTAAAAATTATATTTTATATCTAAAAATTTTTCTTAATATTGTGATACTAGAGGACTATCTAGGCAGAAGGCTAACTCAGTAAATACAGGATTTTTTTTCCAGGCAATTCCCTGATCTAGTTGCTTTTACATCTGCACATGTCTAAGAACTAGCAGAATACCCAGCAGGAGGAATATGTGGACAGACATGGAAGTTACTTCACTTTTCAAATCAACTGTGACACCACACATTACCTAATGCTCTTATTGCTCATATCATCAGTCAGACAGGTACTAAAGGAAGCTTCAATCCTAGCAATGTCACACTTACCTAAATCTTCACTCATAGAGATATGAGGACCAAATAGTTTTTAGGTTCACAAAACTAAAACTCACTTCCTCATTAGAGGAAGGTACTCTTGGCTGGAATACAACTAAGCCAGTGGCATACTTCCCAGGGTATATTATGGGAAAACTATTAACACATAGGAGCACTAGGCAGCTTTTGACATGACACTCTGGGGAGTTCATTTTCCAGATCTCTGCTCTGTAAAATTACAAGTGATAAAAGTTTATATATGAATCATACATAAATTTGTGGCTGTCTGTGAATATACAAACTCCAGCTAGCCACTGAGTTGCTGGCTGAGTCACTCAGCAAATGCCATGACTTAATTTTAAAAACCTGGCAAACACAAACTTGAGTTGTACAGATGCGTGTATCAGGTCTCCTTAAGCCAGGCTTATCTTCTCTTCCTCTAGTGCCTTTCAGCAACTATGCTTGTGCACACTTGGAAACCTCTTGGTAAAACATTGAATATAAAATGAGGAAGTCAATAGGAGTAGAGAAGGGGAAGGAATAAAGCAATTCTAAGCACCAGTTGTAAATACAGAAATCTACAGGACAAATGGAGGTTATATAAATTTACTGTCTCACTGTGTTTCTCAGGTGTGCATTAGAGCACTGCTTAGCAGAAACTCTTAGCAGTACCCTGTGAGGGCCTTGCAGTGGCTGAGCAAAAAGATCTGCAGGAAACAAGGCTGTAACTTTAAGAAAATGGGTAACTGAAAGGACTCAATACCATGATGTTCAAAAAAAATTTTCAACTACAGCAGGAATTTATTGGGAGGTTCTTCTTACAAGTGACTTTACTGAATATAAATGCCCAATGGGGTGAGACTATGCTGATATGTTTTTATTCAGATCACCTTTCGTTAATGGCTTGTAGAGTCTCTTAAACAATTTTGCTGATTGTTATCCTTCAGACTGCAAGGTTAAATGGTAACTCCAAAATGGAAACACAAAGCATACTAATTCTTATCAGACCTATTTCATAATAAGATAACATGTTTTCCTTCTAAAGTCTTAAAAAAATATTCAAAGCAAGAATACAAGTGTGAAAACTTTTTACTTAGGCTAAACATAACCATTCAGAGGCTAGAAAACTAAATGGTTAATTCTCTCCAGCATAAGTTAAACTGCCCCAGTTCTGAATCAGACTTGACGTTTTATGCAAAATTCCTAAAGAATTCCTAATGAATCCTTTAAGCTACTCTAAATGAGACATGTAAAAATATGAAAACCATCTGGACACATGGAATGATCTGGCTTTCCCATTAAACTAAACAGATTGTCAATCTGCAAAATCATCCCATTAAATAGTAAAGTTTCTGTTGATTTCAGGGAAATAGGGATTTCACCCATCCCATATATTGAGATTATATCCACAAATTAATCCTCTGAAGTTGAGGTTTCAACAATTCTTTGTTTAAAATATAACCAAGCAATCTCTCTCAAATGCATGGGGTTTCTTAAGTGTAGCAACAGACAGGTGTTTCAGAAACACCTCCATGCTTAATTTGTATTTGCTGAAGACAACCTGACTTCTTCCCTCTGCCTTTATAATATCCAATTACTTCTCTTCCTCACCAAGAAGTCCATATTGTCTTTGTGGCCTTTGGTTTGAGAGTGTACACAGTGAACCTGCAGTGGTAGAAGACTCAGTGGTCGCTGAGCAACCATGACATGCTGCTGGAGAAGGCAGGCTCCCCATCAGAGAACCACCAGGGCCAGATGCAGTGACTTCTGGAAGCTGTCCTGCTGGAAGCCTTTTTTCTATGTATTGAGGGAGATTTTGGCTGCTGGCCTTTGTTCCAAGCCACACCTGAATCTAGCTGTTAGCACTCAACTTATGATTCAACAGATGGATTGGGTTTGTCATGAAAAAGACCCTCTGTTTTTCTTGTACTGAATTTGTTCCCCCTTTCATGGGGTATCTAGGTGGGCTGGGAAAGATGGGGAGAGGGGAGAGAGGGAAAGCATCAAACATGGTTGTGCAGCTTACTGGCTAGAATACTGGAAGAGAAGTTAGAAGTCCCAGTTTATGTATCAGGGGCTTTTTAGAGATTCAGCCTCATCAATTGACTGTTCAGTAATAATATGAAACCATTTACTGGTGCAGGGGTCTTCAGCCCAGGTATCATCCTGTAAGTGGGGGCTGTATTTATACTCTCTGTTTTGCTCCCTACAGTCCAGCAGTCTGAAAAATAGAATTGTTTTGTAGATATCACACTGGCTTAAAAGACAATTTTTCATATGCTGGTAAACAGAGAATTTTACAGTAGGATGAGACATAAAACTGAATCCATGTCTTCTACTTGTCTTGTATTGCAATTACACAGCTGCTGAAAAAAACATGGAGCATACCATCCTAAATGAGATTTTCATGGCATCGCTGAGCTTTTCCTGTCCCTTTATATTGTATGCCACGGCTGTGATTCCAAAGAAACTGAAAACCTTTCCCTTCACAGAAATAGAGATTAGCACAAAAAGTAGTGATGCTGAAAATTAATGCTGAGTGCTACAGAGTTTACATTTTACTACCACTGCTTCTAGATTTAGCTTTTCCTTCTTATACCTGCTGCTTCTAATTAATTCACTGACTTCTACAGGAGGCATACAAGTTGTCCTAATGATTTCCTACCTACCTCTGATACAGTCTGATAATCAGTCATGTCAGCTAACAGATGAATAAAATTAAGGTAATTTTGAAGATACCCTTTTTTCCCTTCAAATACAGAGAGAAATAAATAGTACTATTCCACAAAGCAGTGCTCATTAAAATGAGAATATTTTACTGCTGCAATTCACCTAAATGTATAATTCAGAAGAAAAATAACATGAGCTAAGATCCTCCTATATGGTACCTGCAATGAAGTAATTCCTGCGGGTTACCGACTGGGCTCAAAAATATCAAGTTCTACTGTAAAGAAAAAGCTGCTGCTACTTGAAACTGCACATATTTTTGCAATAAGTTTTCCTGAGATGTTATATTTAAACATTACATCATTTTGAAGCTTCAAAATGAAGTATATTTTCAGTGCAACCACTTCTCTTTCAACTCCATACCTCAAAGCTCATGTAACATTTCTTTTCCAAGGTGTACTATTCATCACCTTAGGAGAGTCACTGAAGTTTGCAGCAACTTCAACAGCAATTACTAAAGAGTAGGTCTGTTTTTTTAAACATTATTAACAGCTAGTTTCAAATGCCAAAAATATCTGTGCTTTCCTTGCCTGTATTACAAAAACAGACATCTATAAACAGCTGGAATGCAGTTCTTCCATTCACTTTACCACCTGTGGAGCTGTTGCTTCTTGCTCACCAGCAAAAGGAGGAAAAAGGGGTATGATGAACTGCAGATGTGTTAACATCAATGGGAAGAACATAGCAACATAGTCACAAACCAAAAGAGTGCACTTCACAAATTATTTTAGAGCTCCTTCATGACTAACAATGTTAGCAATTTTACTGATTATCAGGCACATCTTAGAAGTCATTTAACAGTTCATTATAATTGGATTATCTTTCATATTAGAAAGTATTTCTAATAAGAAAGTATTTATATTCCTAGATTTAACTCCCAAAAGCATGAAGAATACAAGAGTTCAGAGCTTTGAAAATTAAATGAGTGTGCTGTCCTTTGACTGCAAAAAAAGCCCCAGGTGACTAACCTTGACAAATATATACCTCATTATGTGCTTAAAACGAGGAAACGAAATGAGAAAATAAAATGGGTTTCAAATGAGGTTCTAAACATGAGGAAAGGGAAATACAGATGCACAGATTCATCCAGGGACTTACACAAGTCTGGAGATCGCAGCTATCTTTTGAGGCACTCTAATGAGGAATTTTGTCAGAAAACACTGAATCCTGCACAAAGCACCTTCAGTTTTATGATTGCTCACATGGGGTTGCTCTGAATACTGCTGGCATTCACAGCCCAGCAGCTGGCACCTTAGGGTGTTCAGGACTCACCACTGACTCCCACCAGCTTCTGTCTCAGGAGCAGCTCACACCATGGCTAGAGGCCACTGAGCACCAGTGATTCTAAAAACCCTCCCTACAATTGTATCCAAGTCCTATGAACACAGCTCAACTTCCAAACAGGGAACAGTAAAAATGAGCAAGTCAAACCATGAGGAAACTGCAGTGAAGCTCACAGGTAAAATGAATGAACTCACTAAATTTTGTGAAACCCAGCCAGTACTGGAATGACTGCCATCTTAATATGACATATATTAAAGATTTTTTTCTTCAAGGTGGGTGAAGGGGACCAAAAGAAGATGTCACATCTATGTCTGAAAGTATTTTCTATATACAGCCCTAGATGCCTTACCCAGCATAATTTAACATAATCAGCCTCCTGTCAGCCCAAGTATCCTACCCAGCCCCTGCTTTAGACATTAACTGTTAACACAGAAGAGTTAAGACAGCAACTATTCAGCTAAATCCACAGTGCCACTGAACAAATGCCATGATTACACCTTTTAGCATAAATGCTTTTCAATCACATACAGTCCTAAGTCAGAACTGCATCTAAATATAGAGTGGTATCCTTTTTAAGTACAAACTACAGTGCTCTAATCAGTAACTCTCTTGAATAAACAGAACTCAAAAAACTGTTAAGCCAGAGCAGCTGCAAGCATGGTGTTTGTGGTCTATGTGTGGCATATAGAATAAAATAACTTATTGTATTTTGAATTAAACAGCTAATTGAGTTACACTGCAATCCACCCCTGTGCAAATCCACAATTATGCCACCAAATGTTTTGATTCTCTCAAGCACTGAAACAGCAGAAATGTGTGCACACTAGCCACTACAGCCTCTCCAATATATAAGACAGAAGGCAGACATGTTTAAAGCTCTTGTTTATACTCTTTTGAAATATCCTCAGAGGTCTGGTGGTTTCTTAAATTCTATTTTTTTTCCTGTTTAGTTTATTAGAAGTTAACTGTTTCACATTAATTATGGAGTCTTTCCACTGCACAGGGGGGAAATAAGAATGTGATCTCTGTGAAAGTCTCAAAACAGAGTGGAACAGCCATGAAGACATATACAAATGGTGCAGGGCAGACAGCTGCCTATTCAAAATCCATTAATGGATGTTCAAAATGGAAACCTGAATAGTGCATGTTTGGAAAATTATTGCTTGCTTACTGTAACTAGAAAATTAAGAAACTGAGTAGGAAAAATTCCAAAACTGTAATGCATCAGAAATTAACTGGCAAATTGCAAACGACCAGTTACAATCTCTCTGTTTAAAAAAGGCTTGTTTCAACATAAAGGAAAACTTATTTAACCTTCAGGAATTATTTTGTATATGCATAATTAACCTTTGCAAATACGATCCAGTCCCATACCGAAGGAGAATTTTTGAATGGTTTAGAGAATTTTGTATGCAACAAAACAAGCATATTTGCAAATGCAAAAATATTGGAAGAATCAAACCCATGTGAGTTGATTGCTCTGAAATGCAGAATGGACAATTTTCTCAAAGTTCAGCACAGTATAATTTATTTAATTATATAAAATATTATTTATTTTTTGGAGCAGTAGGAAAACACTGCTATTTAGGAAAGAAAGAAGCATTTTGGTTAAAGAGGGAGAAACTCTATTTGCAATTGCTTTTTCTTTAATACTCAGCTCATGGTTCTTTTTCACTATTCCAGAATGCCTATTATACCACTCAATATTTTTATTTCTTTATTTAAAGATAAAGCTTTCAAAGACTTTTCAGAAATTTTGGCAGCAGAAATTGGTAGTCTTCAGTTCTGAGAAGTCTCAGTCATGAGCTTTACCACAACAGCTGATACAACATACTTCATTTTCAAATGTCCAAATCTTCATCTGTCTTGGTTATTTTCTTGACTCTTTCTCCATTTTCTCAGGATAGAGAAAGGCAGTAGCATAAAGTTTGCTTTGGTAGCATTTTTAAAGGGATGACTATCACCATAGTGAAAAGAAGCAAAATTCTGGATAGAATAATTTCGGTGTTCTTCTGATTGAGTACTCATCATGATTTCTATTTTGATTTCTACGTGCATTTAAAACCGAAAGAAGATCCTAAAAGCCTCAAGGTTCTAAGAATAAGAGAAATTTGTAACATTGTGGGTTGATGTTTTCTAATTAACTATTAGAAAACATTTATTAACTATTTAACCACACATTGGATCTACACCGATCAAATCAGAAAAACATTTTGGAGGGTCAAAATGATGCTTATTATAAATATTAGAGAGTTAGGAGCAAAAAAGATGTTTCAGAATGATAAGTAAAAAAAATTCAATCAATCTGTAACATATAATCTAACTCAGAAACCTGGCCTTTCACTCTGAACAGAGGTCTCTGGTCAAAAGACCTCAGACTGCATATTACCTCTCTCTAATGAAAATTTTATCAACCCTGTTTTGACTAATTTTCATACCTTGTTAAGTGGCTGGGAAGTACCACAGAGACACACTGCATCTCACCCTCTTGCCCTGAGTGGACCTCTTTTGAAGGTAGCAGCAAACCCAGTAGCAAGTGAGCTGTTTTAATTAAACAAACTCCTGCTTCTGATAGAGGACCTCATTGGAAATTTCTACCCCAGCAGTTGAGTTTTTTTAACAGCACTGCTATCCCACAATTTGGCCATTCAGGACCTAAAGCCTTGTTTCTCTTGTTTCTCTTCCTTTTGAGAGCTGTCCATTTAAGTTCTTAATAAAGTTTTCTGCATAATTAGCTACAACAAGATCTTGAACCAATCTTTCAAATCTGTTAGGTATTAAAATTTAGCTGCCAGATTTTCTATTTAACCATTCATAAGTAAATTTGTGATTTTGCTTTAGATGAGTACCTCACTTATACATTATTTTAACCTCTGTCTCCAGGAGCATCCAGCTCCTCACAGCTTGAATTGTTAGCAGCAGTGCAGATGTGCAAGACATTTTCATCAGTTTGCTTAGAACCCTATACAGTTTAAAATACAAAGTTATGGCCTACCATTTTAGCCTTGCCAAAAAAACAAAATCCCTCTATACAACTTTGTTAACAGAATTTCAATAAATTCCATTATCACAGAAACTCTTTATGCTTTTAGTAGGAAAGGAAATCAAAGTAATCAGTAGGCACTCCAAGAAAGGAAATAATTTATCTCTGAAATTATTAGGATGCAAAAAATTTATACAAATATGAGAACATCTGCATGAGATTGGACCTAGTTCTGTCTAGATCTCTGCATATCAGACAGCAACAAGGGCCAACCTACTCTTTCATGGCCTACTTTTCCAGACTCCAGGGACTGGAAATCTAAGGACTTCCTAAGCTAGATGTGATAAGTCTCTTTTTAACAGCTGTTGAAGGATCTTTCTTTCTAGAACTTTTTCTTTCTGAAAAGCTTTCCTGAAGTTTTTAAGCAAATTTGTTTTTTCAGATTCATTTTAGTTGATGACAAAGACTGACTCTAATGCACATCAGATGGGGGCAAAAATGATGCTAAAAAGCTATTACTTGAAGACATTTCTGCCAGGATTTGAAATACAGTGTTCTTGAAGGTTATATAATATTTTAAATAAACAAGTTTATGCCTTCAGTTTTCAATCCAAAGTATCATTCCAAGACTACTGACTTTACCTTGGTGTATTGCTCACGCTCATGTTCTTGGCTAGAACCAGACCCTGATGTCTGATTATAACGGTGCACTTTCATTTTCATCTGTCTCGTTCGCTCCTCCACTACTAAGCTTGCTGCAAAAACACACAATGAAAATCAATTAAAAATAGAGAAAAAGCTTTGGAAAAAACAAATGGTTTAGCAACAATCTTAGCTCATTTCCGTTTCAACAAAACAAAGAAATGTACAAACATGTAGAACAAGCAGGGTGTAAGCACAGAACAAAGGAACACTAATGTCAAGAAATCAACTACTTTCATTGTGAGAGTCTTTACCTGAAAATGGGCAGACATCCCAATTTCTACACATAATCAAGCTGGTGCAACAGATATGAAAAGAGTGAAAAAATTTAGGTGGCAGGCTGAATTATACACCTGTTAAATATTCTGGATGCAGGGGATGTAAATCCATGATCAACTAAACATGTGTTTGTTTAAATGTAGAAAATATTACAGTAGCATTCTAAGAATTAATGCATGAAACAGGTATTAAAATTTATTTTTATAGTAATTAACTCCTCCTACTATCTTGAAACATAGAAGTTTAACATAGCTTAGATTATTTGAGAGGAATATTTTCTCCATTCAACCAGTCATATCAAAAACACAGTCATTTTCTAGTAGTTTGGTTTTTCTTTAACAAGACCTCCTTTAAAATCACTGCTTTATTCTGTAATGATCACCTTTACTTAAAATAATTATTTGTTCTTGTGTTTTCAACTTCCATATGGCAGTGTTTCTTTAAAAAACAGATATCTTGCACCTTCAAGGAGTTGTGGTGCTATCAAGAGCATCTTCTTCAACTTGAACAAGTTATGGTCATTCATATTGGCTGTGCCTGCCACAGGCATTGGACCTTGCACTAACAGAGAGAGTGCTGTAAACGCCCCTGGGCCAAGGCTTCCTCCAAGTAACTTAACCTTTGTGGTAGTAAATAAATTTCAGAGGGATCTATACATTCTGCTATTCTCAAACTTTGTAGCATTTTAAATTCAAAGCAATACAGGTAACATCAATGCCATGAAAACTGTCACTTTTTTACAGTTCTAGAACTAGACCCAAATATTTATCAGCAGCTATTCTAAATCACAGGGATTTGCTACATTTATTGTGGTTTAACAGGTTATAACATCTCAGAAGAACTTCTTTTAAGCTGGAATTTTTTATGTGTCACAAATTTGAATTTTTTGAGGCAACCTCCACAAAATCTTCTGCTTTTCTGCCAACCATGGATTTATATTATTCTCTACAAAACCACTACTTTTATAAGTCAAAGAGACCCTCCCCAGATCAGTGACAGGAGAGAGACACCTATATTAAAGCTGCCTGTAATCAACTTGCAATCACAAAACACAGATAATTTTAAACTACTGGATAATAAGTACTCTATGTATTTTCAATTAAGAGGTACTAAAGTTCTCATGTGTGGCTTTTATGCTGTTAGTTATACACTGTGGCATTATTTACAGATTGATTTTTTTTGTCTGTGCTTTGCCAGCACAAAGATATAAGGCCAAAATAAAAAATCACCACACTCACGATTAGGTATTTTAAACTATAAGCTACTGCACAAATCACAATTGTGCCTGCACATACCATTTGTAACATGTGGAAATGACAGAATGTCTGTGTACTGGTTAGGTATGAAAATATATACAAAGGCATCATTGTGAATTCCTTCTGCACTTCTTATTTAAAAATAAGAAAAATAAATACAACAAACTACATTAAAGTTCTGCTACAATTACAAATCTAAGGCATGAAATAAAGTTATCATTATCTTCAGTCTCCCATAATGCAGAGGCCAATCTAGCAAATTCTGCACATGCAGAATGTCACACTGGGCCCAGCAATTATTCCAGATGACTAATTATGCCAGTAAATGTGTACCTTAATTGCAATGAGTCCAGCTCCACCATCAGATAAGCAGGCACAGCTCCAATTACTTCAATGGAAGTTGCATGGAGGTATCTGAAGGCAAAATTGAGCACTTTAGGTGAAATTTTTAAAGATGGCCTCTTATTTTAAGGACAGATATGAAAGGATTAAGATAGACCAGTTAGGGACTGAAGTAAAAAAAATTGGTATCTTAATCCTATCATACGTGCATGAAATAGACTGAGGATATGAAATCAGAGGGAAAAATGAGACCCCTTTAAAAATTTAGCCCTACATGTGTATGGTGCATAGATTAGAGTTACTCTAAATATAACCCTTTCTTTGTGAGAATTTTAGGTCCTTTAGCCTGTCAACTGTATGTTATACTGAATAATATATATGGTTTGTGACCCTGTATTACATATGATACTTGGGAAAGGATATTCTGTTATGTAATTTAATGCTATTTCAGAGGTTATTATTTCAGTCAAGGCTGAGTAAATATTCAGCCTTAATTCTGTAATTCTTGATTTTTGTTATGTTTAAATCCTGCTCTGGTTTTCCTTTATCTATATATGACTATATCAAAGAATGTGGTAACAGTTAATGAGCACTGCGGGGTAAATCGAAATTCTCTAATGGGGAAATTTGATTTTGTGCATGAAGTATAATGTAATTTAGCACCAATTAGCTGTGAATTTATTTCTAAGCATGCAGTTGCATGAAACTACTCTAGAAAATCCAACTGTGCTCTTTCCAGCTTTATTTACCATGCACATCTGAGCATATGTTGAATGTAGCTCAGTAGTGTGATGGAAAATTTTTCTGCCTGATTAGTGGCTTGGGAAAACCTTTATATGTTAATCATGAGAAGCAGAAAAAAGTCTAACACAAAGGAGCAAAAAGCACATCAGCAAAACTGTAACAACCATAGGTAACAACACCATATGATCACATTGCTTTCTTGGAACGTGGCTGGTTACCACAGGTAACAAAAACTTGACATAAAAAGTACTTAGCCTGTCTCTTAGGAAAATATGGATCTACTTTCTTTTAGGACATCACTATTTACAGAGGGCTTTTCCTGGAGGTCTTGAGAGGTAGAACTACACAGTAATTTACAGATCAAAGCACTGTAATCCCAAGACCTTTAAATTCTAGAGTGGCTCTACAATTAAAAAATGAAGATTTACCATAAGTGTCTCAAAATAGTGGTACAACTACAATCAATATCAGTTGTGTCAATGTGTTATTCTCTGGTGTCAGAAGTCACACTTCAAAGAGGTGTAACTCTCATCTCTTTGAGGGCTCATAATTCAGACGTGGGATCGATCAGCGTAAAAGTAATTGAGAGAACGCATTGATCAGACTGCTTAAATAAAGGGTGCAACTTTATAGCCAAAGCTTACTACTAATAAACCACGTGAAGGTTAGCAACAATGATATACATAAACAATCAAGCCATGCAGGAGAGAAAAGACACACATATGAATGGAATCAAAATGTTATATTTTAATTCCATTAATCTATTTATAAACCCATCTGACTCCTGTAATCCCAGGGGTACTGGGTCTGGCTGGGATGGAGGCAGTTTTCTTCACAGCTGCCTGTTCTTCTAGTTGTGACTAAGTGTTGATAACCCATCAATGTTTTAGCAATTGCTGAGTAGTGCTTGTATAGCCCCAAGGCTTTCTCTGTTCCTCATGCTGCAGCCCCCTGCCCTGTCCTGGCTTCTCCCTGCCCCCAAGTAGGCTGTGAGAAGAAAAAGGTGGGACAGGTGACCCCAACTGATCAGAGGGACCATTCCATACCATCATACCCAGCAACAGAACTGGGGGTAGTCTACCCCCTATCTAATATGCAATTCTGTAGAACACTACTTGAAAGAGGAATGGAATAAACTAAAGAAAATAGCTACAGATCTCCTTTTCAGCCTGCAATCTACCCTCAAAGAAAATCAGAAAAGACTTACAGTTGTTTTTACTTAAAGGAGATTGCCACCTAATTTTTCTAAGACTTTACCTGTTTACTAAGATTTTATGTGCTAGTCACATTCCTTTTAATATATGAATATAACGTTAAGATTTATAGAATTACATCTGGTGCCACTAACTAGCTGACAGCCCTCGTCTTTAATACTATCCTCAGAAAAGTACTAAGGGCATGTTTCAACTCCTAAATGATGTTCAACTGAGGGAGAAGTTAGAACTGGCTAGAATCCTGAATGTTCAGAATATATGCTCCCTTTTCAATTATGTACAAAATAACACTAGAATAATCAATGCACTTTACTGATATATCAGATGCAGTAGTGCAGATAACGTTTTCGTTTTTTCTTTAATAAAACTTTTCTAGACAGATTTGTCATAAGGCATATTTCTGTCATCCACAGAATATGAATCTAACAATTCAAGAAATTTGAATTTACAAGAAATTAAATTTGCATTAGCATCAACAATAGACTAGCCCTATGAAAATCATTGAGAGCTACAAAAGCAGCACTAATACTAGTAGCCAGTACCAAGGAAACAGAAGTAAATTTAAGGTCTAAAGTTCTCCCTTTAAGGTTTAAAAGGGGGTCCAAACTCCATGCTAGATGCAAAATGCCCAAATGACATGATGCCTTAATCACCCATCTATTAGGCTAACAGCATAATGCATGAAACTTATGTGGGATCATTTAAATAAGGATTGTATAACAGGCAGCAATAATGAACTAGCGAGAAACAGCAAAAATGCTGTAGCTGCCTTTCTAGTTCTAGGGGTTTTTTTATTCTTGAGCTCTAACTCTTTACATATCCAATTCTTTCATATTGCAACATTCATCAGGGACTCTACATTCTGAAAATTTTGGAAAACAGTGTATTTCGTCAATAATTAACATCGAATGAGAATCCGCTCATACATTTCAAAAAAGGGTAGGTAAATCAGTTAAGTAATGAAATATATGTTGAAAAAGTCAGGTGATTAAGCCCAGGAACAAATTTCCAACCCTTGCACTCATTAATCGAAAATACTTTTCTAAAAGGACATCCTTGCACAAAGCAAGTATGGGCTTAATGCCAGAATGACTGGTGATATTACATGGTCTGTGGTTCAACCTGGTAACCATACTGTGCTTTTCTAGGTGGTAGAAAATCTATGGATGTCTTAGCACTGGCCACATCATTTTCTGTAATGATGAAGTCTGCAAAAAAGGCAGTCTTTTCTCTCGAGGCACTTCATATTTCTGTTCAAGATGGTCAAGGCAGAAAGAGGAGGTGCAGGCAAACAGTATGACTTGGAAAACCTCCAAGTCTTACCTGCACTATTAAATGTCAGAGTAAACTACGTAACAGGAAGAAATTGGCATCAAGATTTCAGATAGCTGTTACTCTTCCCAGAATATGTCACACATCCATTCTTTATGATGCAAACTTTAAGAGAAAACGTCTAGAGGTCTAAACTGACACAAAGATTTCTTACATAACAAAGTACTGAAAAGCAAGTTGAAGTTAAAATTTATGTAATAAACTTATCTCAAATTACAATGCTTCTGGGGCAAACCCAACAGGTTCAGGCAGTGGAACAGAGAACTGCACTTATTCCAGAAGACAAGAGAGGTCTGACCTATTCTTCAATTTCAGTCTTCATATTAAGAGGAAAGGTTGAACAGTGACAAACAGCTACAGCTATAGTGCCATCTAGAAGCATGCACACACACTTTCTACACAGCAAAAGCTAGGAAATTAATCTGTCTGAGCAACTTAGATGCTCTATGGATGGGAATCAGGAGGGAAAAGCTATCTGGTTTGTGGAATTATATATTAAATAATAAAAAAAAATCTGGTTTGAGAAGTGGCAACTGAGGAAGAAATTAGGCAGAACTTATGTCTGTAACGAAGGCAAGGAAATTAAGTAGCAATGAGATTTAGATGGGAGAACTCTCTAGTGCAGAGATGGCTGTGTGGCACAGAAAAGTCACACTGGTGTTGGACCAGGATGATCCATTTCAGAAATAATACAGAGAGTCTCTATTTTATTTCTGTTGATCCTGCTGGATGATTTTTGCAGTATGCACAGACAAAATATCCTTGCAATAGGTTTCATGGCTTTAAAAATTCACAGCAAACTCTACCAAGAAATTTAAAAGCACACAAAATCACAAGAAGATAAATGTTCTGAAATATAAGGTAAGTAAAACCAAAAGATAAATTTGTTGCTAAGATGAAGAACTTGCTATGACTTCTTTGAATAAAAACTTAAAAAATTAATGGCAACATGCAGATAGTGAAGGAGAGAGTTCTGAACCCTGCTCTGCCTGACCAGAACCTACTGTAGCTACTTCAAGCTTGTGTGCATGGATTTCCTTTCCATGGGAGCTAATAGTTCTCTGAACCTGCTGCCAATCATAATTAAGGCACAAGCAAGGCACACAGTCAAGTTTCCAAGCTGGGAGATGAGCTTGGATCTCTCAGTACACACAGAGGCATGGTGGCCATCTTAATGTTAACAACTCATTCCAGAAGGAAGATATGGAAACCTGAACTGGATGATGCAACATTCAGTTCTTTCTCAAAGAGCTTCAGGGATGATCCACAGAGAAGCTTCTATGTAAAAGGAAACAACAGGAAACAAACACAGACCTCTTAAAATTAGGGAAAAAAACAAAACAAACCCAAAAAAACAACAAACCACTGATTTTGGCAGCAAAAAACCCCCAGCATTTTCATAATCGGCTGAAGACTTTATTGCAACTTTTTCCATTGATGGAACAGATGGTTTGTTGCAAACTCAAACAGATGTTTGTTTGTTGCAGACTCATTTGGTCAGTGTTGTTCACTTCTGTAGTATATGCTCTCCCTCACATTTATGTCTCCTTTCATAAAACATCCTGTAACTCCCCCATCCTCATCTCTAACTCACCTACTGTCTATTCTTTTTATCTCTTGTAAGAAGTTACAGTCAGCTACGAGTGTAAATCAGCTCAAATTAAGATATTTATGGCCCCCTAGATCTGCTGGCACTTCATTCTTCTGGCTGCTATTCCTTGGCCCAGCTCTTTTAGCCCCTGGGTTTAATCTGTCATCAGCTCCCCTGAGCCAGAGGAATCTGTGCATGTAAATATCCCACCACCTTCTACACATGCCCAGATATTGAGCCAGATCCATCCAAATCTTCTGGAAACAAGTTCTGTTACAAACCTGTTAGAGACAGTCTAGTTTGTCTGCATAAAGTCCATTGCTTAAACAAAAAAATATCCACTGCAGCCCAAATCTTGACAGAGGCATAATCAACAAACAGGTAAGATTGATTTGTACTGTCCTGTTTGAGAGAAATATAAATACTGAGACAGAAATAATTTGTAAAATCAACCACTGTTAGCACTTTCTTAAGACATTTCATAGTATATTTTAAACACTGCAAAACCAACATTCACTTGCTAACAACTAAGTTACATATTTCTTTTTCAACTCTTTTCATTATCATGAAAACATACTTCTGTATGTTTGACATGGGTGTTGGAGTTCATACCTAGTGAAGAAGTTGCTGTATTTTTACCTAAACATTCATCCCTTCAGACAGTAAAGTAGTTGCAGGAAGTACTTTGATTCAAGTTCAACTCACAGTTTGGCTGTGACCCACCCAAGCCTGTATTCAGACAAGAATTTCCTAAGATGAGCAGGACTCAGGAATAAAGGTTAGAAAAGGTTAATCAGTGCTAGTAATATTTATGTATTTTGATTTTAACATTAAAGGGTGAGGTGGGGTTTAAAAATTTTTTTTTCTCTACAAGCTTCATTTGGATTTTGAAGTAATTTCAACTTTCAACTAAAAGGAAAAAAAAAGAGGACTTTTCTGCAATGTGACTTTGACAGAGCCTTAACAGACTGCAGCTTCCACTTTGTGGGACAGCTTTAGATAGCTGTTGTTTGAGCTCACTGATTCCCTGGTATCAGCACATGGGAGGTGAGCATTGTATGTCTGCCCCTAAAAGCTGCCCCACAATGGGTGTAACTTTCTGACATGGGACTGACATGCAAATAGAACACAGCTCATTCTTCAGAATGTCTCTTCATACAAAAAATAGTTTCTGACCATCATCACCTTTACCTATTCCTAAGCCCACACCTAGGAAACATCCTTCACTGCTGCCAAGAAACATGGCTGCATCACTAGAAGCATGTGCTGTGCAGAACTCAAGAACGGTTTAGGAAAAATCTTTAGTCTTTGAGTGAACATTAAATCAAAATATCATGATTACCTCTGTTAAATCCAGTACATTGCATTTCAATAGGAGCATGAGAAATCATGAGAGAAACCACTGTCAGATTCTAAAGAGGGGTATCAGATAGCACAGAGATATTTGAGAAACAACCTTTTTGTATGTTAACACTGTTAACTAAAACCTGTACACTGATATGGAGTATAATGAAGGAAAAGCCAGTATCAACAGTAGCCAAACATTTGTAAAAAATTACATAAATATTTACCTTTTGTGGGAGAGTTAAAATTCTCTTGCTCTTCAATGAATTAAATGCACGGAATGATGGAAACAGAAAAAGAAATCAGCAAATTTAAAGTTAGATAAAGAAATGTGTTACATGTGACAATGGCATGTACAGTAGGCAGTACTCCAGCATATGTAAAAGTAATGTAGAAAATTAAAGTGATAAACCATGACAAATAATAAAGTCTATGACTTTTTCTTTAAAATTAACAGGAACAATGATGTTACAGAGAACCAGATTGTGGAATCTTTAAGTATTCTACTAGAGAAGTATTATCATACCCAAATTTATGAATGACATAAAAAACCTTGTTTTAAATATCACTCTCACTTCTGAACTGCATAGCATTATTTGAAGCCTCTTCTGCAATAATGAGTGCTACAAATTTATTTTCTATTAACTGAAATCTATGACATTTAATAACCAACAGACTATTAAAAATCCATTTTTAAGGAAAACATAAAAGATTATGAGGCTTGAACTCATTTGCAAAAGTTAGCAGTGCTGAGAAAAATATTCTCTGGCATGAGTAAAGATTCCACAAGCTGCCTCAAAATATGCAGTGCCATCTAATAATTTAAAAAGAAAACCAGAAATATGGAGACAAAACAAACAACACTGATAGGCTGAAATCTAGAACTGACAGCACTTATTCTTTTTCTTCTGCCACTCAATTTTTATACTGAGAGATTTGAAAAAATGTTTGACTGAAAAGGTTTGATCTTTTACCATTACCGCAACCATACTCTCACTGTGATGACATTTTAATTATCCAGTACACAAACACAGAACTGTTTTCACTGGCACTTCTTTTTCTTTTGGGATCTTAAATTGGTTAAATATAAAAAGATACTTGCAACTCAATGTATTATTTGACAACATACAGATTTTCTGTAAGAAATTTTGATTCTTACTTGTTAAAAGAAAAAATACTGGACATCAAAACACTTTGTTCCTCTGTGACATCACAAATATCACACACAAGAACTTTATACATGTAATCCCCATTCAGTCCCAGCAGAGTCTTCATGTAGTTTTCCCTCATGTACAGCAGCACACAAACACACACACACACATGCACTTCACCTTCCACACAACTGCTGTACACAGCTTTTTCCAATATGAGCTAAGGTACAGCAACACCTAATGCTGGATGTACATTTGCTTCACTCGGTGTCACCATGTGAGCCCTACTGCTGCAGCCAGATGCCACTGGAAACACACACAACCCCACTGCTCCAGTCAGGTTCACAGATGCTCTTTACATGGAAACAGACTGCTGTTATCACAAACCTTACTCTCATTATGTGACTTCTGAAACAGGAAATTACATTGTCAAAGCTATGAAAAAGAAACCCAAAAAAGACCCAAAGAGAAGGTAGATAGAGGGAGTAAGACCTGTTTTGCACAAATTAGCCCTGAAAGACTGTTGCTGTACTACAGCCACTGCACATTTATATTGTTGGTTCATGAATTTCAACAGTGTTGTTTTCCTCTGTTATTTAATTGCTAGAGTAATAATAGAATCCCTACTATCTGCTGGTATATTCACTTCCTTGACCAATACAACAATCAACCATTATGTAAAAGTGTAGAAACCAACCCTCAAATCATATTCAAGCAAGAATTCCTGTGATGTTTGATAGCTGCAATGACAGAGGACGGACTGAGTAAAGATCACAGATGCACCCTTTAGACGACAGTATCATTTTAAAACCATGGAACTACACCACAAAGTTGTTATAGAAACAGCTAAAAAGCAAAGTCAATGCAGAC